>NC_072432.2:76705833-77346666 GCF_028878055.3 Symphalangus syndactylus | reverse complement strand
AGCTTTCAACTTCAGTAACTGGTAAATAGTATTTTCAAAACAATTGTCTTTATAAGTTCAATAAAATGTGAAATAACATGTATTTTTAACCATACTGTTCAGTTCAGCACGTATGTGTTAGTAGTGTAATAATAATGAATAAGATATGAACACTGCCTTCAAAAGTTTACAGGTTTTCTTTTCAGATGAGACAGAAAAAAACAGCTATATAGTTAAAAAGGTAGTGATAAGAATGAAGTTTGAACAGTGTACTGTGGGAAAATTGAATAAGTATAATAGAAGTCTGGAGAAGTTCTTAGAGATTTAAAAGCTGTGTGTTAAGAGATTAATGTATTAGCCAGAAAAATTGTGAAGAACATTTCAATCAGAGAAAACAGCAGGAGCGAAAACATAAAGATGTTATATATCAGAGTGTGTAGAGCATGGTAAAAGAGTTTAAAATTAATACATGATAAGTATAACAAGGCTAGTGTTTAAGTCAAAATAAAAACAGAAACAAATATCTAAATTTAAGATTTGATTGGGGAAGCAAGAATTGCAGTTCAGGGTATACACACAGACTGGGTGGTCTTCCTTATGTCTGAAGAACAAAAAGAGGGTTGGAGATTTCATAAAAAGAAGAAGTGTTACATATTGTTTTCCCAGAAAGTTCATTGGCACTAGTAAAGTGTGGAGAGCTGACAAGCTCTCATTGGTGAGTGACAGGCAATGGGTCTTGGAGTCAAAGGAGGTTGTTTCAGTAGCTATTGGATAAAACTGGTTTCAGGTTACAACAGGCAGTTTCAGCTTGCAGGCTTACAGTGAATTCCATTCTTGGAGCCATGTTTTGTGCCCTGAAAGCTTTCTTTCCTGTCTTTTGCCTGTTTTAGTTGGTATAACAAGAGTAACCCATTCATTTGACAAACTTTCAGTGTAGTTAGAAACTGGAGGTGGACTGAAGAACTTATTAGGACTGTGGCCATGAAGGGCATAGTATAAAATTTTATTTTTTATTTTTACTTATTTATTTATTTCCATCTCTCGTGCTTGAATGAGGACAATGTGGAAATTTAGATGGGCTTCACATCTGCAGGCTCAGAGTAGGAGTCTCAATATCCTACATGTCTAAATATTTACAAGTAATACATAAAGCTGAGAAAAATGAAATAGAACCTGACTTAACAAAATATAGCTTTATAATCACCAAAGACACACAATCTGAACTTAGGATTCTCAGAATCCCCAGAGTTCTGCACCTGTACATGGCAGTGTCAGGAGAGCCGACTCCTGGCTCACAGTCAGTGGTTTACCCAACCCCTTCAAAAGAAGGAGGCCCAGGGTCGGGGGCTCTCTTTCCAGGGTCTCAGGGTGTACCTGTGATATGGATCTTTGCTGTGATTCCATGGGCAACTAAGAAAAGATTGCTAGATCTCTAAACAATAATAGCACCAGTTTATGTTGCAATTTTAGACAGATTATTCCCAATTCTATGTGGATGATAGATTTCAATTAGATTTCAACTTTAGATTAGACTGGCTGGGTGTGGTGGCTCATGCATGCAATCCCAGTACTTCGGGAGGCTGAGGCAGGTCAATCACTTGAGGTCAGGAGTTTGAGACCAGCCTCGCCAACATGGCAAAACTCTGTCTCTACTAAAAATACAAAAATTAGCCGGGCATGATGGTGCATGCCTGTAGTCCCAGCTACTCAGGAGGCTGTGGTGGGAGGATCACTTGAGCCCAGGAAGCAGAGGTTGCAGTGAGCTGAGATCACCACTGCAACTCCAGTTCGAGCGACTGAGCAAGACTGTGTCACAAACAAACAAAATGATTAGACCGGTTGTAGTGTGACAGTTATTTCAATAAGTCCTGGTAAAGGGTGTCTAGGGCGTAGACAAGGGCTGTTGTAGTAGTCATGAAGAGGATTTATACTTCAGATATACTAGGATACAAAAATATAAATGGCTTATTACCTTGGTTATAGAGATCGATAGAAAGGCTATATACATGTACATTCTCTTCTCCCTGCTGTCAGTAAAAATAGGGAAACTATTAATGTCCTTTACATTTTACAAAGTAAAAATGATGGCAACATTTTTAGCTACCTTATGTTATTGATCCAAATAATTTCATCCAGACCAGCCATGGTGGCTCACAGCCTGTAATCTCAGCACTTTGGGAGGCTGAGACGGGCAGATCACTTGAGCTCAGGAGTTCAAGACCAGCCTGGGCAACAGAGTGAAACCTCATCTCTATTTTAAAAAACACCAAAATTAGCCAGGTGTGGTGGCATGCCCTTGTAGTCCCAGCTACTTGGGAGGTTGAGGTGGGAGGATTGCTTGAGCCCGGGAGGTTGAGGCTGCAGTGAGCTGTGATTGTGCCACTGCACTACAGCCTGGGCAACAGAGTGAGACCCTGTCTCAAAAAAAAAAAAAAACAACAAAAACAATTTCATCCAGAATTTTATTTGACTCAAATTTAGAGAGAGATGGTGCAGATATACCAGAGGGAGAGCAAATTCATGCTCAATTAGCAGCTTAAAAGTAAAGTTACCTTACCTGTGTCAGCACAGTTTAAATTTTGATGTTCGAAGGACTACAAACTCTATTTTGTCAGAGCATCACAAATTGATCCATCTTAGCAAGATTGGCTATATATTAACAAATAATAGATTTAAATCTGGATTGTATTACTCTGGCTCCGAGATTCTACATTCTAGCCTAGGTAATAAACTCAGACTTAGAAAAATGAATCAAATTTGAGGCAACAACAAAATATCATTTTGTGCTCAGTTCATTGCCTAACAACCTTTCCCCAATCCATTGTATAACAGTCATGACTGTGACCACTACTGTGTGTCAACAAGAGATAAAATAAATGGAAATCAATATTTTCCTTTAGCAGTCCATCACAAAGCATGTGTGTCCTAGAATTCTTATATCATAATCTCTTGTGATTGTCTGCGTCAACCCTATTTTGATCTCACAACATGATTTTGGAATGTTAGCGATCAATGAAAAACAGAAAACAAGGAGACTGATCATCTCTAGAGTTTCAAAAAGAAACACACTAGCCAAACTTACCTTAGACTAATGTTTCAAACAGAGCATTAATTTATTCATACACAGAAGTACAGCAGCCAGTTGGAACAGATATTTATGTTTTCTAGTTGTCAGTTTCTAACTCTACAGGAAAATCTGTAAAGGAAACAAAATTATATTGGAGAATTTTGTTTGAGGAATTTGGAAAGAGTGCAAGAAGAGTTAGCTCAATAATCTTGATAGCTATTGACATCAAGCTATGGTAATCCTGATGCATCTTTCTGCACTCCAGTGCCCTCCCAATGCACTGAATTGCTTTTATTTGTCATATGTGTTATTTCTGTTGTTTGGTCAACACTTTCTTTATTCTTTTATCCACACTTTTGATCACCTAAGTTAAGATAAATATCATGAAGGTATTGACACATTGCCTAATACACAGTAGGCTCTGAATAAATGTAACTTCCTCCTTCCTAATTGTCGTATGTATTACTGGATTCCAAGGATTCCAGTGGAAACTTCAAGCCCTCAAAAAACTCATATTTTTAGAGAAGTGGCAACAGGAAAGAAGGACACAGAAGAGAAACTGCAGCTAGAGTCATAATTTTATAAGAATTATAACCAAGGCCGACCCGGTGATTTAGAGACATAGGGGAAAACCATCTGTGTGAGCCAGGAGTCCTCAGAGAGGGCTTATCAAAGAAGCGTCCTGTTATAAAGATCAGATTGCATTTCATAAGTTAATGTGTGGACACTCTGAGTTGGCTGCATTCTTGCACCTTCTTCACTTTGCCTTGGGTACACCACTCCCTAGTTTCTTTCCTTTCTCAGCAACTTGTCCTTTTTAGCATATTTTGCTGTTTTCTCCTCATCTGCTTGACCTCTCATTGTCATTCTGGTCCTGAGCATAATCCTAAATACCTACCCTTCTCCCTCAGAGATGTCATGCAGTCATATGGCTCTATACCTCATCTCATGACTCTCACATATTTCTATCTCCATTTTTAAATTCCAGACTCAGATTTCACCAGTGGCTTGATATAACTATTCTAGAACTATATACTTATGATATTCTCTCATCTAAGTCTTCTCCATTTTAGTAAAAGGCTACTCTGTTCTTTCAGATGCTCTGGTCCTAAAGCATGCATCACTTTTGATTTGTTTATTTTCATTCATACTGCACACTCAATCCCATCAGCATCTCCTGCCAGATCCAGAATCTGACCTCTTCTCAACATCATCTCTACCACCTAGGTTCAAACCTCTATCATCTCCCCTCTACTTGTTTGCTATAGCCCCTTAACTGCTGTCTGTTTCTCTCTTTGTTTCTCTTAATTTAATTTTCAACATAGTTGCCAGAGTGGTACTTTTAAAATGTGAGTAGGATCATGTCACTCCTCAAATTTATTCTCAAAACCCTTTAAAATGCAAATCAGGCAGTTCATACCTTTGGTTCAATCTCTAATGACTCCTTATCTCAGTAAGAGCAAAATCTCAAATCTTGGCCTCCATTAGCACCTCTCAGCATCCTCTCCTACCACTGTTCCCCTTGCTCACCTGCGCTAGCCACTGGCCTCCTTGCCTTTCCACAAACACATCAGATGTGTCCTAGTTAGACCTAAGTGTCTTTCTCTTCTCAACACTCCCCATCCCACCCCCGCAAAGATAGCGCTTGCCAAGATTCCTCATCTCCTTCAAGTCTTTGCTCAAATATTACCTTCTCAATGAGGCTTTCCTTGTTACCCTATTTCAAATTTTAGATTACCCAATCTCCACAAAATATAGAGGGAATAAGGCAAACCAGGTCCCTGGCCTAAGAGAATTTATAGCTTATCAAGGGAAGGTTGTGTCAAGGCTGATTGTTGACTGGGGTGCTCAGAGAGATTTCAGCTAGGTCCCCTCAGGCAGACAAGAAAAGTAAATGGCATGATTCCAGCTGAACGTTGTTTAGAAAATTAAATAGGAGCACTGAAGCTTTTCTACCTTTTCACTAACATTACATGTTGTTCTACAGAGTAGGGGATAGTGGGTTAGGGTAGGTGTTTTTTGTTTTGTTTCTAAATTTTAATTTTTTCCTATTTTGATTATTTGTTCAAAACTTTTACTTTAGCACCAGAGGTCTGAATAAGACAATACTGAGTAACTATTTTTCAGTGATCTAGTCCTTAGCTTTCAAACTGGACAGTAGTAAAAACATTGTAGATATACTTTAAATTAGAGTTACTCATTACTTGTACCTCCGATATGTTCTTCAAACTTTAGAACATAATCACTTAAACAAATTAAACTACATAATAATGAATGCTTACTAAATTAATTAAGATACATACACTTTCATTCATTGTAGCTATCCCATATCAAAGATCAAATATACTTTGAAATGATTTTTCTTCAAGTACATGATAGTTAAATACAAAAACTAATTTGAACTAATTAGTGATGAATTTCTGCTGGGGGAAGTCATTTCAATAAAGAAACACCTCTCAATTATTATTATTTATTTTACTTTAAGTTCCAGGGTACATGTGCAGAATGTGCAGATTTGTTACATAGGTATACCTGTGCCACAGTAGTTTTCTGTACCTATTGACCTGTCATCTAAGTTGCCTCCCCTCACCCCCCCATCCCCCAACAGGGCCTGGTGTGTGTTGTTCCTCTCCCTGTATCCATGTGTTCTCATTATTCAGCTCCTACTTATGAGTGAGAACATGCAGTGTTTGGTTTTCTGTTTCTGTATTAGTTTGCTGAGGATGATGTATTCCACCTTCATCCATGTCCCTGCAAAGGACATGACCTCATTCCTTTTTATGGCTGCATAGTATTTCATGGTGCATATGTACCATATTTTCTTTATCCAGTCTATCATTGGTGGGCAGTTGGTTTGGTTCCATGACTTTGCTATTGTAAATAGTGCTTCAGTAAACATGCATGTGCATGTATCTTTATAGTAGAATGATTTATACTCCTTTGTGTATATACCCAGTAATGGGATTGCTGGGTCAAATAGTATTTCTAGTTCTAGATCCTTGAGGAATTGCCATATTGTCTTCTACAATGGCTGAACAAATTTACATTCCCACCAATCGTGTAAAAGTGTTCCTATTGCTCCACAGCCTTGCCAGCATCTGTGTTGTTTCTTTTTAATAATTGCCATTCTGACTGGCATGAGATGGTATCTCATTGTGATTTTAATTTGTATTTCTCTAATGATCAGTGATGTTGAACTTTTTTCCTATGTTTGTTGGCTGCGTAAATGTCTTCTTTGAAGAAATGTCTGTTCATATTCTTTACCCACTTTTGGATGGGGTTGTTTGTTTTTTTTTTGTAAATTTGTTTAAGTTCCATGTAAATTCTGGATATTAGACTCTTGTCAGATGGGTAGATTGCAAAATTTCTCTCCTAATCTGTAGGTTGTGTGTTCACACTGATGATTGTTTCTTTTGCTGTGCAGAAGCTCTTTAGTTTAATTAGATCTCATTTGTCAACTGTGGCTTTCGTTGCAATTGCTTTTGGTGTTTTCATCATGAAGTCTTTGCCCATGCTTATGTCCCAAACGGTATTGCCTAGGTTTGCTTCTGGGGTTTTTGTGGTTTTGGGTTTTAAGTCTTTAACCCATCTTGAGTTAATCTGTGTATAAGGTATAAGGAAGGGATCCAGTCTCAGTTTTCTGCATATGACTAATCAGTTTTCCCAGCACCATTTATTGAATAGGAGATCCTTTCCCCATTGTTTATTTTTATCAGGTTTGTCAAAGGTCAGAAGGTTGTAGATGTGCGGTGTTATTTCTGAGGTCTCTGTTCTGTTCCATTGGTCTATATGTCTGTTTTGGTACCAGTACCATGCTTTTTTGGTTACTGTAGTCTTTTAGTATAGTTTGAAGTCAGGTAGCTTGATGCTTCCAGCTTCATTCTTTTTGCTTAGGATTGTCTTGGCTATACGGGGTCTTCTTTGATTCCATATGAAATTTAAAGTAGTTTTTTCTAATTCTGTGAAGAAAGTCAATGGTAGTTTGATGGGATTATCATTGAATCTATAGATTACTTTGGGCAGTACGGTCATTTTCACAATATTGATTCATCCTATCCATGAAGATGGGATGTTTTTCCATTTGTTTATGTCCTCTTTTATTTCTTTGAGCAGTGGTTTGTAGTTCTCCGTGAAGACATCCTTCACATCCCTTGTTAGCTATTTTCCTAGGTATTTTATTCTCTGTGTAGTGATTTTGAATGAGAGTCCATTCATGATTTGGCTCTCTGCTTGTCTATTGTTGGCATAAAGGAATGCTTGTCATTTCATACCTCTTAATTTATTAGAGTTGGCTATGTGAGAACTTTTATATAAAAGAGTAGTTACGCCTGGCCATCTAATAGTCCATAAATAAGCATAGCCAAATTATAAGTAATCTCTCTATATAAAACAGGATTACTTATTAATTTAATTGTGCATTTTTTTCTCTCTTGGTTACATTTATATATTTACTTATTTATTTATTTATTTATTTATTTATTTGAGACAGAGTTTTGCTCTTGTTGCCCAGGCTGGAGGTTACATTTATATAGTAGTTTACAATTTGGAATTGCTAAAGATCTTAGGAAAAAACTAAATTAATTTTTTTTTTGTACAAGGACACTACTGTTGATAGAAATAAAACTAGTTAAATCTTTGTTTTTATTATTTCTTAAATATTTAAATTTATGAAAAATATAGCTAATTGCAATTTGAAAAATGTTGAAGCTTTTAGTGAGTCAAATGTAAAATTATCCTGTAGCATCGTTTTATTTCATGTGTTTTCTTTCCTTCATACATGCTGTCTGCCAAGAAAACACACTCTGCCTCTTGCTTTCTATAAAAAAACTATTGTTTTCAATGTTTCACAAATGTTACTAATTTCTAATCTGTGTGTTCAGAAATTGCTGCAGTTGTGCAAATTTAGAGATTTGGAGCTGTGCTTGTCACATAATGAGTATTCAGTAAAAGTTAACTTTCTTTTCACATATTTCTAAAATACTTTGTGTACCTCTCATCATTTTGTATTATAATCATCTCTTGAAACGTATTTATCTTCTCTAGACTGTGACTTCCTCCTACTAGGGAATGTCTTTTCTTCTTGTTTGCGATCCCAGTGCCTTTTATGATATATAAAATAATTTTTTTAGACCAAGTGGACAGAATTCATTAAAAGAAAAACCATGTTATATGGTATAAGACCTCTTAAATATCCAAAAGTGTCTTGTTTTGCTTTGTCTTCATTCTTGTTTCTAATTGGTTGTTAAGTTTATTAATGCTGACGTTGTAAAGGTTTTCTTTCTTTCTTTCTTTCTTTCTTTCTTTTCTTTCTTTCATTAGAAACCACAACACCAACTGCTGTGAGGGATTGTGTTAGTTCATTTTCACACTGCTATAAAGAATAACTGAGACTGGGTAATTTATAAAGGAAAGAGATTTAATTGAGTCACAGTTTCACATGCCTGGGGAGGCCTCAGGAAACTTATAGTCATGGCAGAAGGTGAAGGGGAAGCAGGCACTTTCTTCACAAGATGGTGAGAGAGAGAGAGAGCAGGGAAAACTGCCACTTTTAAACTATCACATCTCATGAGAACTCCCTCACTATCACAAGAACAGCATGGGGGAAACTGCCCCCATGATCCAATCACTTCCCACCTGGTCACTCCCTTCACACATGGGGATTCCAATTCAAGATGAGATTTGGGTGGGAACAGAGAGCTAAACCATGTCAGGGTTATCTCTGAATTCCCAATTATGCTAACATCCAAAGGTGAGAAGAGCCTGTCTCATCTACTTGCAACTTTTCTGAATTGCTACCATAAACCCCAAGGTGGCAACAGAGCTGGTTAACTACCGAATTCCCCCTGCTTCTACAGTCTAAGCAAACATTTGATTGTCTTCTCTTTTAGACACAAAAGTAACCATTATAAAATTAAGTAATGTAATTGTATACTTAACTGAGATATGGTGTTTATGATATTTTAAAACCTTCCATTATTGGGAATTGCAGATTTCTCTGTTGCTTAGAAGAATGTTAAAAAACTAAATCCAAATGTCTGTTCATCTCTTAGTAGTAATTCTCTTTTGTAATCCCCTTTGTGGAGGGAATATTTTAATTTACAGCAGCATAAGTTTCAAAGTAATTAAATTAACATTTTTACTGTGGTTTTGTAGAGCACCGTAACAAATGCCTCAGAAAATGGTCTTATAATTTATACTACTAGCTCTTTTCTCTAGTCAAATTATAATTCTTTGGAGATAATACAAAAAGTCTGCCTACTCTCTCCTGTCAATTCAACTTGACATTGATCTTTATTATCTTTAAAAGACTTCACTTTCTTTAGTTTGATGATTGTATTTTTTTTAAAGCTTACTATTATCACCCGATCCCAACTTCACCTCATTCTAAGTATAGTCCTTGATTTGTTGTTTAAAGCCATTGTATTTCTTTCTAAATGTAGGACTGATTCAAAACAGTCACAGTTTGGAACATTTTAATTCTATACCATGGATTCTGTGTGTTGAATATTTTATGGCTAAACTTTTTCTAGGCTAGAGGAAAACACTAGCTAGTTTAACATTGTGAGGCTCTACAGCTGAACATGAAAGTACTTGTTTTTCAAAAAGAATATTTTTACTTTTTAAAGCCCAAAAAGAAAAGTTACTTTAAAAATTTAAGAAATTAGTTTTATTATTAGAAAACTCAATATTCAATTTATGATGCTAAAGGTTGCACAGTCCTATTCCTAGTTCTTACACTCATTTTGTATTTCGCTATCTATAGTATGGTGGGATTTAGGTGGAGGTGGAGATTAAAAATCATAGCTAATACTTTAGTGTAATATTTTAGTATAAATAGTACTTTAACTAATGTATTTATTTAAGGAAAAACTATATAATTTGCATGTTGAGTACCTCAAAATATAGAAAATTTCTTGAAAAGAAACTGGTTTCAAAAACATAAGATTTTATTACATTATCTTGAATATTAACTTTATACAAAAGCTGACCTTTTGTTTTTTGTTTTTTTTGTTTTTTTTTGAGATGGAGTCTTGCTCTTTCGCCCAGGCTGGAGTGCAGTGGCACAATCTCGGCCCACTGCAAGCTCCGCCTCCCGGGTTCAAGTGATTCTCTGCCTCAGCCTCCTGAGTAGCTGGGACTACAGGTGCGTGCCACCACACTGAGCCAATTTTTGTATTTTTAGTAGAGACGAGGTTTCACCATTTTGGCCAGGAAGGTTTCGATCTCTTGACCTCATGATTTGCCCGCCTTGGCCTCCCAAAGTGCTGAGATTACAGGCGTGAGCCACTGCACCTGGCCTAGTTTTTACATTAAAATAAATCTGTATTTTGCAATATAGGTCTTTGCATCTAACCCTTCTAAATTTTGAGATCAGTTAGCATATTTACCCAGGTTTCCTATGTATCTAGAACTAGTTCTTAACCATTTATAATTGTCTAGAACTAGGTATTAACTATTTATAAGAGTTGGTTAAATTTTTGCCCAGGCTACCAAGAAACAACACATTCCTTTTGCTTAAGAAAAGATAGCTGCCACCTTCCTTGCCCACTTGCTTTCCCTCCTTCTGTGCCAGACACTTGCAAACACTGATCTTTTAATTCCCCAGGTTGTAGAGAGTACTTAGAACTATATTTTGCTAGCATACGATGGGCAGAGAAAGGGCATTTCAAAATATGAATGAGTATAATGGGATAATTGTCTTCGTACCATGTACCATGATGGCTCCTGGAACATCAACCTTAACTAATTCTCTTGTGTGCATTTCCTGTTATTAAACAGGAGGAAAAGGAGAAAGCTGCCTTCCATACCACTTTCTCCCATCTACAGTGGACTACCAATTACCTAAAGCCTCTTTTATTTCACTTCTGATGAAGCTGTTGTGAATAGGAAAAAATCATTGGAGGAAGAAGAGTAAAAGTTCTGTGTATTTTCCCCATTACTTATCTCTGTGAAGGGCAGGGAGGAAAAAAAGAAGAAAGAGAATCTACCTAGAGATATTGAGAAAGGTAGTCTTTCTATTTGAGGAGGGGAATTGACACCAACTTGTGGTATATCTTCTTAAATTCATGAAAGAAAAAGATATGTCTAAAATTATTTGTAGAAAGAGAGCAGCTAAAATTATGGATTTGAAGAAAAAACCATTGAAATCATTTTCTTTTTTCTCTACTCTTTCACAGAACTTTTATAGAAAAGTTGAAAGAATGATACCATAAATACTCATATACCCCTTTTTCTGAATTCATATCTATTTGACACAGTTGGCTTTCTGTATATGTTGTGCATGTGTGTATATTTTGCTGGATTATTTGACTTTTTGAAAGTAAATTGTTCAGCCTGGGCAACACAGTGAAACCCCGTCTCTACTAAAATACAAAAAATTAGACAGGCATGGTGGTATGGGCCTATAGTCTCAGCTACTCAGGAGGCTGAGGCAGGAGAATTGCTTGAACCTGGGAGGCAGAAGTTGCAGTGAGCCGAGATCGCACCACTGCACTCCAGCCTGGGTGACAGAACAAGCCTCCATCTCAAAAAAAAAAAAAAGAAAGATAGAAAGTAAATTACTGATATTATATTACTTAACTCCTAAAATTTCAAGCAATTATATTTTAAGAACATTATTGTTAACACAAACAAGCTATTTAACGTTGATATAATACTATCATCTACTATATAATCCACAAAAAATTTTCCCAGTTGTCCCAAGAGAGTCATTGTTTCTTTAAGCAGGACCCAACCAAGGATCATACATTGCCTTCATTAGCCTTGTCGCCAATCTTCTTTTATGTCGGCCTGTTTTTGTCTTTCATGAGAATGACATTTTGTAAAGTCCAGGTCAGTTGACCTGTAGAATGTTCCACAGTCACAACCTTTCTTATCTTTTTCCCTCATGATTAGATTTGGGTAAAACATTTTTGTCAAGAACACCATGTAGTAGATGCTGTATCCTTCCTGTTGCATCAAGAGGTCCAGTTACTATCAATTTAGTCATTTGTATTACTGAATTTGGATCACTTGGTTAAAAAGTTACATTGTATAGAAACATTGAACTTTTTGTAATTAAATCTGTGGGAGTGTATTTGGAAACTTTGTTCTATTAATTTTAATTTTTTAAATTTATAATGTGCTCAATCCATCCTTTATTGTTCCCCAAATTTAAATTTATAATGTGCTCAATCCATCCTTTATTGTCCCCCAAATAGTTGAGTACCATCTTTGTGACAAGCAAAGCTTACAGTTTATTTAGTAGTACAGACAACTAAGCAAAATCAGCATCTTGTGAGAAATATGTTGTAGTTCTCACAACTATAGAGGATGCCGTGGAGACACACGGGAAAGAGCTTTACCTGGACCTTGAAGAGTCAGAGAAGACACCCTAGAGGAAGTGAGATCACTTCCTAGGACAGTTTGTTTAAGCAAAACGAGAGACACAATTATGATAGCGTGATATAAGGCCGTATTTTTTTTATTTTGCAATATATATTTTTTCAATAAATTTTATATTAGTAACATGCTTTCTTTGAATTTTTTTCTGGATTATGGCAGAATTTATTTTTTTATTTTACTATGACTATTTTTTTTTTCCTTTCCAACTTTTATTTTAGGTTTGGGGGTACATGTGCAGGTTTGTTACATGGGTAAATTGCATGTCACAAGGTCTTAGTGTGCTGATAGTTTTGTCGCCCAGATAATCAACAGAGTACCTGATAGGTAGTTATTCGATCCTCACTCCTCTCCCACCCTCCACTCTCAAGAAGGCCTTGGTGTCCATTGTTCTCTTTTTTGTGTTTATGTGTACTCAATATTTATCTCCCACTTGTAAGAGAGAGCACGCAGTGTTTGGTTTTCTCTTCCTGCATTAAGTCTCTTAGAATAATGGCCTCCAGTTCCATCCATGTTGCTGCAAAGGACTTGATTTTATTCTTTTTATGGCTGCATAGTATTTTATAGTGTATATGTACCACATTTTTCTTTTTCTGGCCCACCATTAATGGGCAACTAGGTTGATTCCATGTATTTTCTATTATGAATAGTGGACAATAGAACTTTTAAGCAGAAAGAATTCTGTAATCCTCCCATGCACAGCTTGGATCCTCACACTTAAACTATTTAGGTTCTATTTCATCTTCAGCAAATAAAATTGGCTAAAAATAGCAGCTAGAGGTCCATCTGCAATTCTAGTGAGAAACATTTTGTAAGAAAAAAAGTAATCAAGTACATAAGGGATCCTAAAATGTGGACATTGGATGAAGACTTCAACTCTCAGAAGGGCCTAGAGTGTCTTAAGACCTTTCATAATAAGGATGAACATCAGTCCTTTAATGTCTACATAGATTATCTCATTTAATCCGTAGCATCACAAAAGGTATTGTCATCACAATTCTTTATTTCCCAAGTTTATAATTCAGGAAAGTAGGAATAAGAATTAAAAATCAGGAGGCTTAGGTTTCTGATTCCAGTGTCTTAAGTAATTCCTTTTTGTTCTTAGACAAATCATCTGAACTTCTTGTTCCCATTATTAATTGATCAAATATGGCTAACACAATTTTTTCTAACAGTCTGTCAATTATTTTAGGGGTTGAATAACAAAATCTATAAGAATCATATTGAGAATTATAAAGTTTTCTGGAAATATGACTTATTAATTCGCTATTTAGATATCCTCAAAGCCTTTAAAGCTCTACATCCTGGATGTAGTTAACTCTCAAGGTACAAACACATGATTGAGATTGTAATAAAAATAATTATTTTATCTACATCTAATCAGGTAAACTTTTCCTGAAAGAGAAACGTTTAGGCCAGTGCTTTGCCTTGGGTTTAGAGGTGACAGACTCTTTTTTTTCATAATGAAATTGTCTAATAATAGCTTTGTGGCAAGATATAACTACATGTAACTTCCCAGCTCTTTCAAATGTTGGTTATGTGAACATTGGGAATTCCCACAATATCAGTATCACTAAATTTAGTTTTAAGTACAATCATAAATCAGTACTAAAAATAAATAATCTTTTTCATTGATTTGTTTTCTTCTTCATTAGTGAAATGATTTTAGCATTGCTTAACTGAAGGAATTATTATTTTTAAAAATTTTAAATATAATGTTTCTAATCATCCAATTTATTCATGCTTAAGAAAGCATAATCAATCAACCAAGCAGAAGAAACATAGAAACCTTTCCATCCTAATATCCTAAAAAGTATTTTCAATTCTGTATACTGTTCTCGGTACAGACTAGTTGAGGTGTTTATTAACTATACTGTATTCATTCCAGATCACAAAATTTTACTTTAACATGGCAACGTTTCTGTAATCGTTTTTCTTTTTTTCTGGCCTATTAGTGTTTTGGACAGGATCTCACTCTTTCACTCAGGCTGGAGTGCAGTGGCATGATCACGGTTCACCACAGCCTTGACCCAGGCTTGGGTGACCCTCCTGCTTCAGCCTCCCAAGTAGCTGGGACTATAAGCACCCAACACCACGCCCGGCTAATTTTTGTATTTTTTGTAGAGATGGGGTTTTGCCATGTTGTCCAGGCTGGTCTCGAATTCCTGGGCTCAAGCGATCCCCCTGCCTTTTCCTCCCAAGGTGCTAGGATTACGGGCGTGAGCCACTGTACCTGGCCTTTTTCTGGCCTATTTCATTTGGCTATCTCTAGTAAATAAAGTGATAAAATTAGAAAACTACTAGACTCTACTGGAATTAGGCTAGGTTTTCCAGAATAGTTATTTATATGGCTTTATAAGATAGACAATAATGACAAATTGTATAAACAAGATTTTAAAAGTATTTGAGGCCGGGAACAGGCTCATGCCTGTAATCCCAGCACTTTAGGAGGCCGAGGCGGGCAGATCATGAGGTCAAAAGAGATCGAAACCCTCCTGGCCAAAATGGTGAAACCTCGTCTCTACTAAAAATACAAAAATTGGCTAGGTGTGGTGGCACGCACCTGTAGTCCCAGCTACTCAGGAGGCAGAGGCAGGAGAATGGCATGAACCCGGGAGGTGGAGCTTGCAGTGAGCCGAGATCGCACCACTGCACTCCAGCCTGGGCAACTGAGCAAGACTCTGACTCACAAAAAGAAAAAAAAAAAGCATTTGAACAAAAATATGGCTAAACTAAACCATTTTGCCTATCTTGATATGTACAATTCAAGGGATTGCCAATTTACTCTGTGTATCATTACAATGTATATAATACAATTTAAAGATCTCCTATAGTTAGTTACTTGCTAATTTAAAAATCCAATTCATGGAACTTTTAAGATGTTAATTATTTTTTGAATTTTATATTATCTCACATTATTGTCACTAAGCCTGTGGGATAATTGTCTCTAAAATATCTGGAAGATCCGCATTCTGCTTAAAATGCAATACATTTATTCATGAGTATGTAAAAAAGAAAGCCTAATAAATATTCTTCTTTTTTCTGAAATTGCTATAACTAAGAAAACCAAATGAAAATGAAATAAAAATGACATGGGCGTGTGTATGTGCACATGTACATATTTATATTTATACTTATATTCTGTTTTGTTCAGTACCTGGCATATAATAGGTACCCAATAAATATTCTTAGAATGAATCTACCAAAATTTTATTGAATATTTCTTGCCTCATGCAGTGTCTATTATATGGTTTTTATAATCTAGATATAAAAAATTGTCTTCTCCTTTAATTCTAATTCTGTTCATCTATGATTCAAAATTTTCTTTCTCACTGTAGTGAATTTCTCTTTTCATCCAAGCCAAAGAGAATGACTCTGTGAGAATGATAAAGTGATAAAAATACACATATCTGGGTAACTCATATCCGGTGATTACTTTTCCTTACTCTTCAGCTGTTCTACCCCACTCCACATCACCCAACCCTTTTAAGAAGTACTTTCAAAAGGGGTGTGTGTGTGTGTGTGTGTGTGTGTGTGAATGAAAACAAACAGGAGAAGTTATCCATTTTATCAGAGAATAAGAAAATTTAGAGCTAGAAATGAGCCCAGAAAACTTTGTTTTAACAAGATCTCTGGGTTTAATCATTGTATTCAAAGGATAGTCAAGACATTTTTACCCATGAAAGCCTTGCTCTGTCCTGTTCTAAGGGGCTTAGTATACAGATGCTCCTCAATCTACGACGAGGTTATGTCCTCATACACCTATTGTAAAGTCAAAAAATCATCAGTCAAACTACTGTAAATCTGGGGCCACCTATATTTAGTCACAGAAGGAAATATAGGCAAGCATTTGCGGACCTTCCCACTGTTAATGAAGTTGCTAAAAACATGCAATATTTAGCTACCAGTTAGGGTGACCAAGTTTTTAGAGAGCCAATGGGAAACAGCACTGCAAGACCAAAAATATGCTTAGTACACCATAAATAATTATTCACATATGTGTTATTACTATTTAACAATGCAAATTAATAGTACTGTAATGCTAGTTAATAGTAGGGCCAAAAGTGTGAAAAAATGTATTAATTTTTTTAATGTTTCTTTCTGTCTTCTGATCCAGACATTTGTTTTAATGCTTTTTAAGTCTTCACTGGATATTTAAATTTTTAGGCTATATTATTGTGCATTTTTAAGTAAATATAAGAATTTTTTTAAAAGGTAGATATAATATAGTAATTAAACATATATTACCTTTATTTAATAAAATAACTATGGCATGTTTATATTTGCCTTTCATTTCTTTTTAATAGAGGTAAAAATGAATACAGTCAAAAGTAAAATGTACTTTGACTCACAATTCTGCCCTCATTAAGTCCATATTACACTGATTTCTTGTGTCAGTCCAATATGATAACATTAAGCCAAATATCCTCTCAACAAAAAGGTTTGAGCATGGAATGCTTTCGATTTTACTGTGTAGCTTTACTAAGTAGCTTTTTAGACTTGTAGGAATTAGTTCCCCGCTCTGCAAAAAAATCCATCCACTTTTTATGGACATGCTTGTTTTGGTAGACCAGCTGCCTTTCAATCAAGTCTTTTGCATCTATGAATTCATTATATATGTTGTCTATGCCCAAAATGTCCATCATTTTTAAACACTTACAAGTACATTGGATGTCAACATACATTAAAACACTATCAGGATTAATAGTTGTAAAGCACGTAGTTTTACCTATGAAATTGTGCTGTTTTAGTCTACTTTGTGTTGCTATCACAGAATATCACAGACTGGTTTATTTATAAAAAACAGATATTTATTTCTTACAGTTCTAGAGGCTAGGAAGTCCAAGAGCACGCCACCAGAATCTGGCAAGGGTACTTTTGTCAGAAGGCAGAGGGCAAGAGAATAAGGATGCTAAAGAAGGCAAGAGAGGAAGAGAAGGCTGAACTTGCCCACTCCCATGATAACAATATTAATCCATTCATCAGGGCAGAGCCCTCATAACCTAATCACCTCTTAAAGTTCCTACCTATCAACACAGTTGCATTGAGGATTAAGTTTCCAACTTAAGAACTTTGGGGACCATATTCAAACCAGAGCAGATTCTAAACAAGTTACAGCTTTTAGTAAATAAGTGAGAAATTCCTGTTTAACTTGACTGCCCTTTTCTAGTGACATTTTTTGAAAACAGTCTCAAATTCTAGAAATGAGTCCTTTTTTCACTCCATGGCTTTTTGTCCTAAACTACACAGAACTTCAAACGACTCAAGTAGAGTCAGTTCATCTTTTTCTAGGTTTCTTACATCTTCTTTAGAGATCATTAAACAGTTTTAGAGAAACATCATTTACATTTCTGTCTCATGGAAATCTTTTTCTTTGTTCTCATCTGTCATGTATTTAAAAATCAAAGAGAAACATTCTTTTTGCTTCATGCTTTGAAAATATAATTTTACAGAAGGCCAATATTTTAACATATTTTTATGGCCAGCCACAATGATAGGCATCTTGTCAGCATATGTCTCAAAGCACGTATCTTCTCCCATTTCCAGAAAGTCAAAAAGCTCATTAAGTGCTTCTGCACATTTTGGGGAAACTGAAAAGTGACCAAAAAATTTCATTATAAAACCGCGATATCATAGCTAAGAAAACCACATACCTTTTTATTAATATTGTGTAAAGATGTACAGGACATTTAATAGGTAAGAACTGTTCATTTTCTCTTATAAGACATTTATAGGCTGAATGGAATTTTCCAACATTTACATTTGCACAGTCTGTCAAATATGCAGATAGATGAGTAGAGTCTACTTTAAATTTGGACAAGATGCTACATCTTTTATGTCATCTGAAGTTTCATTAAAATCTTTACAGAAATCAAGGAGATGATTTGAAACTCCATTTTAGAATTCAAAATACTGAAGAACTAGAGAGAACATGGTTTTGCTGGCATGATTCCATGTATCATTTGATATATTGTAGCACCATGATCATTAATAAGATCTGACAAAATCAGCTCTACACTCTAAGGGGTCAACATATTGGTCCTCAAAATTTCCTCTTTTGTCTACCCTCAGGACTTTTTAGTTGCAACCTTTGAATCAGAAAAAAGTGACTGTACTCAGGTGTGTTGAGCAATCAAGGGAACAAAATGATAATGAATGTTTATTCTTATTGTGTATTCAAGCTAATTTAACAACTGCCATTTTCAAAAGAGCGTTGATTATTTTGCGGGGTGGGAGGAGATAAAAAATGGTTTTGATTGACATACAAAAACTTGCCTGTCTCATCCTAAACTTGTGAGATGTAAGCTCCACAAGTGTATTCATATTACCTTCTGTCTAGTCTCAAATTTATTTCTATTTATTGTAGACTACTCTGTTTTGATTTTCTCCCTAATCTAGATCCATGGATCATTCTATGTATTTTTAAAGTAACACAGTTGTTAGCCTTTTTGTTCAGTATTGTCATGCTAGCTTTGGTATTATAGTCATACTCATTTTCATCACTGAAGTATAAGAAAACATAGTCACAATATCCACAATATAAAAATTAAAGTAGCACAATCTTCATACAAATCACTACAGTTAATTCACAGGCAAGATCAAAGAGGAGCTCAGGATCACAATGCATGTGGGTTACTCAAGTCACATCATCTAGAGTAATGCAACAATGGTTGAACTGCTGTTAGGATCACAAATCTTGATTATCAATATCAGTAGTCAGGAGAAAACTTGCAGGAGCCATTAAGAAAAATGGGTAATTGATGCTTCATCCATTCAACACTAAAAGTACTGTGGCATGCAGCCTCCATTTTCTAGGTGGTCCTGTGGATTTTGTACATTTCTTTCAACCTTCTGCATCCATCTCTGAAATCTGAGGCTTTTTATGTCTTGGAGAAGGGTTTCCCAGAAAGCAAAAATTTACTGCTAAAACTAAGACAGTACTGAGCAAACCTGGGCAGTTGGTTGCCCTATCATTAATTCTATCTCTACTGCATACTAGTAGAATGATTGTGGATAAATTCTGTATACTCTTTGCTTCATTTTCTTCATCTGTAAGTTAGAGATAATAATAGTATCACATCACAGTGTTTTATAGAATTAAAATGAGCACCTTAAGAAAATAAATAAGCTCTTCTAATAGAATCAGACATTTTGAAAATTATGTGTTGGTTATTACTGCTATCATCATTAGTCACTTTATTTAACTCAGAAATGCTAAAGATAAAATTTTCTATCTGCCTAGCTTCATTTCCTACCTTCATTCTCATCCCAGACACTCTTAAATTATTTTCTTTCCATTGATTGATCATTCCTTTTCCTTTAACAATTTCTGCTGTTTTCTTTCATTTGTTATGGTAGTTGCAAATCTGCTACACCAAATGTAGTTTTGTTTTGTTTGGCTTGTTTTTTTTTAATTCAAAGCAAGAAGATCGCCAGTAACTTAGAGTGTGCTAAGCATAATAAGTATGCTTCTGAAGCCAGAAATTTTGCTAAATAAGTTCCATTGAATTCAAAGGACAATTGTATATGAATGTTGTGTGCTCTTAAGAGCACACACTTGCTAGTGTTTCTCTTTTACCAGTTAAAGCATGAAAATATTTACATTGGTTTTTCAATTTGATACAAACTTGAATGTTGTTGGTAGGTTGTTTCAGTTAATTTGCACTAAAAAGAAGTCAGAAATATAATCATATTGTCCTTCTTACTGGGTTACCCAACTATGACATGTTCTGCAAAGGAAATCCTAATTTCTTCAGACCATTAATCCCTTCACTTTTTCAAGAGCTTGTGAGGTGACCTCTGCGTCTGATGACCTGTTCTCAAGAGTTAGATCAATGCCAGGAATTTTTTTCACAGAGTTCATGCCACGTTTATCCGAAAATAGGCTTTTTGGAATCCTGCTGGCTTCAGTTTAATTTATGATTCAAATCAATGTTTTATGCTCATGGATATGTTAGTAGTAAGGTGAACACTCATACATTTTCATTAAAAGAAGAAACTCAGCTATATTACAAATATTTCAGAATACGATATGTTGAAGAGGCAATTTTAAACTCATATTATTCTGCTTTACCAAATCCAGCTCAACATTAAAATAATGCATTATAGTGCAAAAAGTGAAACAGGTTCTTGATAATTATTGGCAAGCAGTTGATAATTATTACAGGGTGATTGTTCAAGCAGTCTGAAAAATGCAACTCTCTAAAATTATTTTTTTCAAAAAAGAAAAAAAAACCTATCCAGAAGCATTCACAATTAATTTGCATAGTTTGTATCCCATCTGGAAACACTTACATAGTTAAAATGAAAACTATTTTAAGATCTGTCTATCTGGTTTGCTGACTTGCTTTTTTGACAATAAAGTTAGAAATATCAACAGTTTCACATAAAGTCTTAGTGTACTTTATGTGATTATTGTTTTTTTTTAATCATAAGGCAAAAGTCACATTTCCCTGTTCCAGAAGTTTGGACTTAGTATCATTAAGTGTACCTCATGGTATATTTGAGGGTTCTACGTGGACAGAGTCACTTTCACAAGCGACAGTCATTGTGTAAGCCATCCTTTCCTCCCATCACTCCACTTTCGAGGTATGTGAGTGCTCAGTGACAAACACAAAGCAGATTAGGTAAGACAAAAATGAAAGGAAAATCAGAAGCTTCATGTAAGTTTTACAAATATTTTACTAAATATTTGGCCTTTCAAATATGAATAGAAACTTCATAGAAAGCCTGAAAAACAATTATTGTTTGTATAAAAATTTCTTTCTAGAGATGATAGATTCATTCAATTTTCTGAAACTATCTTCTAAGAAACAATTCTGTCATTCTCCTCTGATTTTTCTCTCACATCTCTTTATCTTCCCTTAAGAAGCTAATTTCCTTGAAGTCTTTGATATTTTGTTTATTTTTTTTTAAATGAGTTTTCCAGGAGTTCCTTGCAAAAATTAACACTAGTCTATGGTACAGACCCTGACAAAATTTTTTAGTGTCATCTTTGTTTGCTACTTTGTCTTTTTGTTCTAAGTTAAGGAAAAGTATACAAATGAATTAGTATTTTTCTTGTTTTATCATTTAAAAGTCGTAAGTGCAATTGTACGGTAATCAAGATGCAATTCAGATTCAAAAGTCAAAATTTGCTGTCTTCATCTGCTTTCTTCGGATGCTTTGGACATTTTTTGTTTTGTTTTCTCCCAGACAAGGTATGGGTCTGTCACCCAGGCGGGAGTGCAGTGGCGTGGTCTTGGCTCACTGCAACTTCCACCTCCTGGGCTCAAGCCATCCTGCCACCTCAGCTTCCTGAGTAGCTGTGACTACAGGCACCCTCCACCCTGTCCAGCTAATTTTGGTATTTCTTGTAGAGACGGAGTTTCAGCATGTTGCCCAGGCTGGTCTTGAATTCCTGGACTCAAAGCAGTCCACCTGCCTCGGCCTCCCAAAATGCTGGGATTATAGGAATGAGCCACCATTCCTGGCCACTATAGGCATTTTTATAGCCTTAATTTATAAGTACTACAAATATTTAATAATAACTAAGCTGGAAATGTTATAAAGTGAAATTAGATAACTCATACTTGATTGGAATATTTTTTGGTGTTCTTAGTTAAAATAACATTAGCATGTATTATTGTTATAGTTATTATTTTTCTGATCCTCTCTATATCATTTATATAGGCTTTTTTAAACAAAAATTGCTATTGAACATGAAAAAATTCAGAATATATTCAGATTAAAAAAAGGAAAGAAATACTCGCTTTCTTACTTTCACATATATTATGAGAATTACTTATCACAATATCCTGAAGCCTCAGTTATTTTACTGCTTTGTGGATAAGGCTTCTGATACTCGAAGAGATTAAGTACTTTGTTAAAAGTAACAATGACTAAATTGAAGTGACAAGATTAAATTCAAGACTTTAGACTCCAGTAATTAATTATTCAAGATTCCTCTTATTTACATCTGTACTTTTGTCTTCATTTTTATAATTGTTTGACACCTTGACATTACAGGATATCTTAAGGTATCATGATGTAACAACCTTCTTATTTTCTAGCTCTAATTTTCTTTATCTTTTACCCAACATTTTAGAGCTGATGATTTAAGAGGAAGAGTCCTAAGGACTGTTTAGTGGGCAGCATGATACAACTTGTAGTTTGAATCAAAATCCATTGTAGAAGAGAGAGATGATTAAAGAGAGGTCATTTATTCAATCAGTGCATTAATTGTGCAGCTACTGTATACTACATATTTCTCCAGGAGCTGGAGGATTGGTAATCAGAAGAGATGAAACAACTTATTCTCTTAGAGCTTTCTTTCTAGTTGGGGAGGACACAGAAAATAAGTAGAAAAAAATATTAAAATATATAGTTTAGGTAAGTGATAAGGAGTAAGGGGAAAATAATGCAAGGAAAGCAATAGAGAGAGTCAGAATACGGAAAAGGGGTCTATAATTTTAGATAGGATGACTAGAAAAAACCCTCTGCGAGAAGGTGACATTTGAATAAATAATAAAAGGAGGGTGGCAAGTAAGCCACGCAGATATCTTTTGGAAGAGTATTCCAGTCCAAAGGAGCATCACATGCAAAGACCATGGGCTGGAATATCTCTCAACCATTCAAAGAACAGAGCAGGCCAGTGGAAGTGGAATGAACTGATGAACTGAAGGAAGGGAAGAATAGGAAATGATGTCACAGGGGTGCAGTTCTTAGGGCTATGTAAGGCTTTTGTAAAGACTCAGTTTTATTTTCATTGAGTGGGAGCCATTGGAGGCTTTGATTAGAGGAGCGATGTCGTGTGACTTATATATAGAAAGAATCTTTCTGCTCTGCTAAATATAGAGAGAAGTGGGATTAGGGCCAAAGTGGGGAGATCATTAAGAGGCTTGTCATAAGAAATCGGATGGCTCCAATCAAGTTGGTGCAGTTGAGATGATAAGAACCTGTCAGGCTTACAGGGTAAGATCTATAAGATTTCCTGAGGCATTAAATGTAGTGCGTGAAGGAAATAGAGGAGTCAACATAACTCCTGAGTTTTTGGCCAGAACATTTTCAAGAATGAAGTTGCTATTTGCTAAAATGACAAAAACAGAAGGAAGAGCAGATTGGAAGCAGGAGGGCAGAATAGGATAAGATCAGGAGCTGTTTTGGGCATATAATATTTGATATCTTATTAAATATCCAAGTGGAGATTAAATGGGTGCTTAAGCTGTACTGACATGAGAGGGTTCAGCTCTAAAGCATTTAGCCTAATAGAAGTGGGAATATAATCATTCAAAACCAAATGTTTTTATAGATTTTTTAAATGTCAAACACAGTACTAGGTGCTAGGATGTAATATTAATAAAATTGATATCATCCCTGCTCTCAAGGTACAGAATGGTATACAGTTTGTGTTATAGGTGATTGAGTTATATAGTGTTCGCAAACATGCAATCTCAGAAATAGGAATCCCTGTGCCATTATCACATTGGCACAACTATACCTAGGAGTTTAATTCAACTGGTCTTCCTCTTGAAAGGAGTCTGCTTTTTTCTGTGCACGGACCGCCTTCCTAGAAGTTCTATTATGGCAGACTATTAATTATAAACAAGGCTTTTCATATTTACTTCTGTCATTTACATTCAATGTCCACTTGATATGGTTTGGCTGTGTCCCAATCCAAATATCACCTTGAATTGCAATAATCAAGTGATAAGGAGTAAGGGGAAAATAATGCAAGAAAAGCAATAGAGAGAGTCAGAATACAGAAAAGGGGTCTGTGATTTTAGATAGGATGACTCAGAAAAAACCTCTGTGAGGTGACATTTGATAATTGAATAATGGGGGCGGTTCCCCCATACTGTTCTCATGGTAGTCATTAAGTCTCATGAGATCTGATGGTTTTATAAATGGGAGTTCGCCTGCACAAACTCTCTCTTGCCTGCTGCAAGACGTGTCTTGCTCCTCCTTCACCTTCTGCCATGATTGTGAAGCCTGCAAGTGGAACTGTGAGTCTATTAAACTGCTCTTCTTTATAAATTACCCAGTCTTGGGTATGTCTTTATCAGCAGCATGAGAATGGACTAATACACCATTGTTTTTTCCCATTCATGTTACTGGTAAAATTTAAGTATTGAGTTGTATTTGATGAGTGCTGCCCTCCCAGTGTCATGGACATATAGGTGGTTGGTGTTGATGTTTTCCTAGCTAAACAGTCATACTTAAAAGGTGAATTATTTACTAGGCTTTTTTGTTCTATGTTTGAGAGTTACAAATTTTTGCTACTGACATTTCAAGATCTGATATTGTAACTCTGCATGGGGTTTTTGAAGAGCCTACTAAGACACTGAGTAAAATAAATACATTTCTAATAATGCACCTACACAGATAAAAGTGGGAGTTCTTTGGTTTCTTTTTTTTTTTTCTTGTTCTTGTTCTTTTTTTTTTTTTTTTTAAAGGTGTTTTAGGTCTTTTGGATACATTTGAGATGGTGTTATACGTGCCATTTTTCCATTATGAAAGACTGCTGTGCTAAACGTTGGTGCTTGATTCTCAATCGCAGCACCTTTCCTTTGAGTCAAAGAAGAGAGCAAATAGCCCTCTATTCAGGGAACCAGGGAGCACTAACCACTCTCTACTCTCAAACACTAAAGTAATTTAAGCTGTCGCAGACCCAACACTGCCTTGGTAGTATCCCCTGGAGAACAAAGCAGTTAAAGCAAAATTTCATGTGATTTTCTTTCATGACTTGAGCTCCTTCTGAGAAATATATCAAGAGTTATGCAGGAATATTTCAAAACTGCTTCATTGACAGTATTCTAGTGGAGGTCTTCATCAAATAACAACTGTGAAGTCATATCTGGCAGTATGAGGAGTGCTGTGATTCAGATTACAGCACGGTGGCTCACTTCTAAGAATTTCCACATCCAGAAAAAGCTTTGAAAGGATGAAGTTAAAAAAAAGAAGAAAACCTGGATATGTGTTTTTTAAATGTCCGCCTTTAAAAATCCATTTTTTTCAACATTTATTTTAGATTCATGGGGTACATGGGCAGGTTTGTTACATAGGTGTATTGTGTGATGCTGAAGTTTGGGGTATGAATGATCCCATTACCCAGGTATTGAGTGAGCATAGTGCCCAGTAGGTTTTCCACCATTGCCCCCCTCCCTCCCTGCCTCTGGTGGTCCCAGCTTTCTGTTGTGGCCATCTTTATGTCCATGAATACTCAGTGTTTAGCTCCTGATTATAAGTGAGAACATGCAGTATTTGGAAAACCTGAATATTTATATAGGTTAAAATTGGGCTTAGTGTGGAAGCCAACTAAATGTGGCAACTTCCATCCTAAAACAAAAGTCAGTGTGTATGATCTATATAGTTGAAAAAGGTATCAATTAGAAAGAAAACTCTTTCTTGTCAACTCAAAATTTTTCCATGTACATTTTTATACTTTTACCAATTTTGCATATATCCATAAAAATCAATGTCATTGATTTTCATCTTTTAAAATTTTGCAAAAATGCTGCCATAGTGCGTAGATCCTTTTGATGCTTGCTTTTTTTTTAAAATGTTAATATTAGATTTTTGTGTGTTATCCATGTTTGTGACTTTAAATATAGTGCACTGATTTTCTACTACTCTTTAAAATATCATTGTAGAAATTAACCTTTTACCCATTCATTTATCTATTCTGCCACTGATAGAAGTTAGGTATTTAGGGTTCTTCAAAAAACCTTGAAGGAAAAGAATTGACAGTCATAAACACTTTCTCAACTTTGCTCCAACATCTTGATTTACTTATTTGTTGGGCCTCTATAAATTCTAAAGATTCACAGAAGTTTTTTTAGGGTGGGGACAAAATATCTTAAGGTGGAAATAAGAGTTCTAAATCTTAGAACAAGGACAGAAATGAAGTAATTGACAACCAAGGAACATGGCGGACATGGAGCTTCCTGGACTATTTTAACAGAACCAAAATATGATGTTTCAGTACAGTTTGTGAACTTTTTCTTGTTTCTTAGGTCTACTGTCTTCTATATGCTGCTGTTTAATATAGCAATTCTGAATATTTATTTTCTGTCAATGTATAACAGGCTCTATTCATGCAAAACCTTTCAAAGATCAAACTTGCTGATGTCTTTAAGTTATTCAATATGAATATAAATCCAATGAATATCCTAATTCTTTTAGATCTTCCCAAAAATAAATGGTGCATATGTGTGTCTATTCATCAGAATTCACTGGGGATCTTTATGAAAATACATACTTACATGACACAACCTTGGAAATTATGATACAAGATATATAGGACAAAGGAATTGCATTTTTAATTTTAAAACTCCTTAGATGATTCAAAAACTAGTTGAGATACAACTTCCCCAAGTGTAAAGCTTAAAATTTTAAATAGTATTCGCTACTGGAGATGGTCTGAAAATTAGTCTAAAGAAGTGATATAAATTTAAAAATAAAATGTTTTAACCTTGAAATCTTTGGCCAGAATTAAGTCAGTCTGCTTTAACTACTTATATTCTGAAAATGCTTGTAGCTAAGAAAGAAGCAAACACTATTGGCGTCTCTGAATATCAAACTGATTTACACCTCACAGAAAAGACAAAATGCTTTATCTGTGGAAGAGAAAACCCAAATCATTAAGTTACTTTATTCATTGTGGGTATAGAGGGTATTTTATGCATTATTACTATCATGCTTTCTGCATCCAGGCCCTTATGAAACTTTGTAATTGCTTATGCATAAGCGCAACTTATGGCTTTTTCATTGTGTTTCCAGCACAGTGATGCGGTCCATGACCTCCTTCTGGATGTGATCACGTGGGTTGGAATTTTGCTGTCCCTTGTTTGTCTCCTGATTTGCATCTTCACATTTTGCTTTTTCCGCGGGCTCCAGAGTGACCGTAACACCATCCACAAGAACCTCTGCATCAGTCTCTTTGTAGCAGAGCTGCTCTTCCTGATTGGGATCAACCGAACTGACCAACCAGTAAGCAACCGACATTGATTCCAGTGAAGAATTTTTCCACTTTCAGCTTTTCAGTACCGCCAATACTAAAAATACTTATGTTTGAAAGTATCATTTCTTCTAGTCGTCTGAGATAGATACTAATTTTCAGGCCTTACTCAGTTTTCCATTTTTCATATCCCATCATCATAAATAAGCAGCAAACTTTATGAATAAGGTGTATATTTCATTTTTAAATAGACTTCTGTTTTTTAGAGCAGTTATTGCTTTACAGCAAAATTAAGCAGAAGCTACAGACATTCCCATCTATTCCCTGTTCCCACACATGCATCGTGTCCTTCATTATCAACATCCTCCACCAGAACGGTACACTTGTGACAACTGATGAACCTACATCGACACATCATTATCATCCAAATTCCATAGTTTACATTAGGTTTCACTCTAGGTATTGTACATTCTCTGGGTTTGAGTATGAGTTTTTCACTGCCTTGAAAATCCTCTTTGCTTCTTCTGTTTATCCTTCCTTTACCACTGATCTCTGGTAACCACTAATTTTTTTTTTTTTACTGTCTCCATGGTTTTGGCTTTTCATCAGAATGTCACATAATTGGAATCATTTAGTATGTAGTTTTTTCAGATTGGCATTTCTCTCTCTCTTTCCTTCCTTCTTTGTTTGTTTTTCTTTGTTTTCTTTTTTGAGACAAGGTCTCACTCTGTCATTCCAGCAAGAGTGCAGTGGCATGATCCTGGCACCTTGCAATCTCCACCTCCCAAGCTCAAGCGATCTTCCCACCACAGCCTCTGGAGTAGCTGGGACTACAAGCATTTGCCACCATGCCCAGCTAATTTTTTGTATTTTTGGTAGAGACAGGGTTTCGCCGTGTTGTTCAGGCTGATGTCAAAATCCTGGATTCAATCGATCCACCCACCTCAGCCTCCCAAAGTGCTGGGATTACAGGTGTGAGGCACCACGCCTGGCCATGGCTTCTCTTAAATGGTCATATATATTTGAATTTCCTCCATCCCTTTTTTGACTTGATACAAGCTTATTTCTTTTTATTGCTAAATAATATCCCATTGTCTGATGTACCACAGTTTATCTACTCACCTGCTGAAGGACATCTTGGTTGCTTCCAAGATGTCATTTGTGCTTTTGTCAATTATGAAGAAAGCTGCCATAACCATTTGTGTGCAGGTTTTTGTGTGGACATATGTTTTTAACTCCTTTGGGTAAAACCAGGGAGCACAATTTGTGGATCACATGGTAAGAGTATATTTAGCTTTAAAGAAACTGACAAATTGTCTTCCAAAGTGGCTGTACCATTTTGTGTTCCCATTAGCAATAAAGGAGATGTACATTTCTTCAGAAATTATTTCATAAACTTGTCTTTCTAAGGAACTACATATTGTCATTATTTTTTTCTTTTATTTTAGCCATAGGGCTCAATATTGAGGAAACTTTGGTAAAATTATTTAGAAAATGAAAGAATATCTTTTTTTCCAATTAATAGAAAATGCTTTAAAGTTTGTAATATGCCTTAAAAACAGCCAATATTATATTAAAATCTGCAGGTCTAAAATGGGTTTTTCTAATTGATGTGTTTTGGAAAATAGTACAACCTGCAAATCATTTTTAGTATATGTAAACTCTTCCCAAATTTAGTTTGGCACTTCATAGTTGCATGAGTTCTGGTCATGTCTTTAATTGCCAGCCTTGTACGTTATTGCAACCTACATTTAGTCATATCAAGGAAAGGAGGAAGAAAAAAAGGGGAAGAAAAGAAAAAAAGAAAGAGCAGCACTAGCCAACTGTTGGTAAAACCAAACAGAAAATATAAATAATAGACAATATCTTCATATATTACACAGACTTTATGCCCACTTATAATTTTTGTGAGCCAGTTTCAGTTTACTTAAGATTTATGCACATGATACAAGTTTGTTATCATGAGTAAAACTGCAAAAGAGCAGAAAAGTTTCATTTTGTAGAAGACTTTTGAGCATAATAAATAGTTCGCTTACTTAATGCTGTTTTCTGGTACGTGTCCATATGTATGGAGTACTTTACAATAAAAATGCAGTTGGATTCATGTTTGTGATTACACATTCATGATTAATGACTGTAAAGGATACAATTATGGTGATTATATTTTTAATTGGGCATCATATACTAATGTGACAGCTTTCCCCATAAATGCATACCTATGAATAAGCAATCAAAGTACACATTTCTTTCCCCAAAAAAGTAAAGCCTTATGATAACAAAAATTAATAGTTGATGTTCTAACTCTAAAAAGCAAGAAATGGAAAATTGTGTTATTTTCCAAGAATATATCATTTTATTCTCTTGTTAGCTTGCAATTCAAATGCTGTGTGATTTCTTTTCATTTAGAGACCTTATTCTTATTTTTGTTTCCTGATGTTACATATGGTATGAAAAACTTTGCCAAATATTGCATGCTACACAAAACTCATTTCTACCAAGTAATATAAAGAACAATGATTGATATGAAAAACATGGGTAGAGTGCAGCTCAGCAAAACTTGTCTTTATTCTCCTTGCTAGTGAGGTATCGGACCAGCTTGCTCTCTAGCTCCTCAGATGTAAGACTTGCTGATCTCTCCTTCACTGTCATCTTTGTGACCCAAAATTTGACCTGCCCTTTTGTCTCATTTCATAGGGATCATACTCATCAATGAATTTCTATTACTCTGATAACTTCTGTAAGTTTGTTGACCTTTTCTAGTAGCAGTTATAGATTTTAGTCAGGGCTTCCTATAAGGAAGAATAACTCAAAGAAATGAGAATTCAGGAACTGACATAAGAGTAAGAAATTGATAGTTGGTCAGCTGAAAATTGTAGTACTTTAGAAAATATACAGAAATAAGAGCTGGCTGCCTTTTTTGACCAAGCTTGTCTAAACCAATATTTAAATAACAAAAAAATCAGAGAAAGAAAGCAGTTTGGGAACATTTAATTTTAAGCAGATCCATTTTTATTCATGTTCACCATGAATTTTCCAACACCACCTTAAATCGTTTTTGAAACAAGGCAGGGTAGAAATAAACAAACAATTACTAATAATTAATTTCATCATGAAACAAACAATTAGTAATAATCTCATCATGAAAAGACTGCAATTAACTACACTATTTAATTTTCCCCTTAGTTTTAATGTTTCTCTTTCATTGACTGTTGAAGAGCTTACTATGTTAGTATGTTCTAACTCTAACTCTAACTCATAATTATGGCCAAGAAAAAAAATTCTTAAAATCTATTTTAAAATATTTATGCTAATATCAGAAATAATTATTCATAGGCTCTTATTAGAATTTTTTCTAAGTATGATAATTTTTTTATTCTAATGATACGCTGTCATCCATAAGCCATTATTAATGTTAAAGGCAGTTTTCAAAGGTAGATTATATTTAAGTATATCAGTTTTAATATCTGTGTTTTAAGACTCTTCCCTACGTTATTATTTTGCAGACCTATTGTAATGCAGTTTTGGTAAATATTTAATTTGGTTTTATGGCAGTTGACTAGTATCCCATGTGGTAGTGATTTGACTAAATCATTTGTTCCTTTTCCTAGATTGCCTGTGCTGTTTTCGCTGCCCTCTTACATTTCTTCTTCTTGGCTGCCTTCACCTGGATGTTCCTGGAGGGAGTGCAGCTTTATATCATGCTGGTGGAGGTTTTTGAGAGTGAACATTCACGTAGGAAATACTTTTATCTGGTCGGCTACGGGATGCCTGCACTCATTGTGGCTGTGTCAGCTGCAGTAGACTACAGGAGTTATGGAACAGATAAAGTGTAAGTTTATTGTTTTCTTTCTTTTTAAATATAGGTGAAATAAAAGTGTTGGATTTTCTTGGAAGCTAAGGTCTTTATATTACCTCACAGCGAAGAAATTGGGCAGCACATGTGTATAATTCGATCCATGGTTATACTTTGGTTATGATGTAAAAAGGGAAAACTACTTTGAGACTTACCATGATGCTGTTTTAAAACAGCATAATTTTTCCACATCTACATCATAACCTTGTGTAATTACGAAGAGATCATAATTTTATTTTTCTTCCGAACATGAAGAATTAGTCAAAGGAGGAACCAGCTGCATGAAGAGCTGTTTGTTAGAATAGGGTGGTGCATTGCCTGACACTGCTGGCTTCTCTTCTTCCTGGCAAGTCCGTTCAAGTCACTGGAAAGCCTTTTATGTCATCAACAGAAAGAGTATAGGAGCAGGGACAGCCTGTGTTTTTCCCCTTTTTTCCTGGGTTGGCGTTGAGGTAGAGTGATGAATTTTGCTTTCAACATAGCTTTAAATTGGTAAGACATATATATCGAGATGTGAAGCATATTAGCATGGAGTTCAGATAAAAATATGTTTGTAGTCTACATACATATAACAGTTGAGATACCCAGAGTAAATCAAAGTTTTATGAGAAGAGATTAGAAAGTAAACCAAGATAGACCTCTGATGAATAATCATATTTGGAACTAGACCCAGGAGAAAAAAATACAAGTAGAGAAAAAGAAGAGGTAAGCAGAGGCTTAGAAAGATTACCATGAGGTTTAGATTCAAAGCAAGGGAGAAGAAAGTCTCAAGATGGTGTTTCAAAACACCATCAGTGGCCAGACACAGTGGTGCATGTCTATAAAGCTACTTAGGATGCTGAGGCAGGGGAATCGCCTGAGCCCAGCCTTTGAGATTACAGTGAGCTGTGATCATGCCACCTTACTCCAGCCTGGATGACAGAGTGAGAACTCATCTCTAAGAAGCAAAACAAAACTAAAACAAAAAACCACCATCAGTGGTGTTTTATGTCATAATTAATTTAAGTAAAAAACAAAAACAAACAAAAGAAACCATTTGACCTCTGCAACAAGTCTTTTTTTTTTAAGAGGCAGGGTCTCTATGTTGCCTGGGCTGCTGGAACTTCTGGGCTCAAGTGATCCACCTACCTCAGCCTCCCAAGTAGCGCAACAGCCATTTTTGCAAAGTACTGGAAGCAGAAATCAAATTGGAAGGTGTGAAGACATAAGTCAGTAGTAAGAGCGTTATTTACACCTGGAAGTAAGTTGATTGAAAAATAGTGAAAATATTAACTTATGTGATAATCATGAAGGAAAATTTTAAAGATGAAGTCTTAAGCATATCTAAGGGTGAGAAGAATCAAATTAATAGAAGGAGATTCGTCGAGAGAAAATTCCTTACAGTATATATGGGCCAAATGAAAGGGAAAAGTCTTGGAGGGTAGAAAGACAAAAGACTAAACACAAGATTAGGAAAATCTTGATTTATTACTAAAAGTGGTTTTAGAATTTTCAAAGTCCATGGCACTAACTTTACAGGTGAGAAAATAAAATACTAGATAAATTAATTGCATTGCCTGTGATTATAGAGTTAGTTGGTAGCAGATGTGAGATAAACCAAGTCAGATTATTTCAAATAAACTAGGAGTTTTTTTTTTTTGAAATTGTAAAATGACCTCACTTTTTTGAGGTGAATGTGAAGAAAAGGACAGGCAAGGTACATTCTGAAAAAGAGGAACTTTTCCATCAAGTAAAAGATGCTGATTTCTATTGAGTGAATAGGTGAGGTCACATCAAGAGAACAGATTTGAAAAGCTTTGAAATGAACACTATGGAAAATGTGCTAAGGAGCCAATTAGACATTAATAAAAAGATTTTCGAGCAGCAGTGTAGGCTCAGATGAGGTTAGATAACTTCAATTTGTACAGAAGTTAATAAGCCAAATTTCATGACTTTCCACCGCAATCAGCAGTCTGAACATGCTGGCAATAAAACAGCTTGCTTCTCAGAAGTGAGGATTCATAAAAAGGGAACGACAAGAAGAGGACGCCAGAATTATTGGGAGCATAGTTAAAACAGCATATGTGAACTATGCTATTTTAGGCACCAACAATACAATGAAAAGAAGACTTATCCCCGTTGAGTGTTTGTCTTGAGTATAGTGACAGGCTATATAAAACCATTCGTCTAAATATGCCAATAACTATTATTTTTTAATCTCACCTTTGTGAATTGTAATCACGTCTGTGATTTTTCTGTTGATTCCAGTGACATCTGTGGATGTCTAGGGATTTTTTTTTTACTGAGACTAGGATTAGTAAAAAAAAAAAACACATTATCTGAGGTTGTCCCTAATTAGGGGAGGGGTGTTAGGTTGATATAGGTTTGTTTGTTTTTTTAAATAACATCTTTGACATATTCATGTAACATAAAATTCAGTCTTTAAAGCATACACTTCGGTTGTTTTTAGGATGTTTGTGGTATTATGTACACATCACTATTGTCTAATTTTAGAATATTTTCATCAAAACAGAAAAGAAACCCCCTAGCAGTCATTTCACCTAGATCATGGGACTTTACAGTTTTCTCAATGCATTTTCTACCACGAAATTGAGTAATATAGTTATTTGTGACCTTATGCTATTTCAAATATTGTTGCTAAGTAGCTCCATTTTGCTCTCTTGAAGTTCCAAATTACATTTTTCTTTTACATCAGTTTTTTTCTCCTTAGGTATTTGGAAATTGTCCTGTTACTACTGAACTCATTCAATTTGTTTTGTTTGTGTTTTAGTCATTTACTTTGAGACAGATGTCATTTTTTGGATAGTAGAAATCTATCTTTTCTTAGAATCAATAATGTGTAGTCTCTTGTGACTTTGTTAAAGCTTTGGCCATCATTGCTTTAATTTCCTGCACCATAACTGGAAACTGTCATTTACTGACATTATTACTGTGTGAGACTAGGGGCTAATTTATTTCCCAGGCACTTATTTAAAACAAGCCTTAATAATAGTTCAGTTTTGCAATTATCACTTGCCCAACACAAAGAGAAGTGAAACACATACAGAGAAAAGGGAGGGTAGATGGAAAAGAGATAGGAAAAGATAGGGAAAATTTCCTTATTTCAATTATTTCACAGGCGGGCATAACACATTTTAGTGTCTTGTTGTACATTTTAAATAAATTGTCCACAGAGAAGCCTTCAGAATACATGTAAAAAATGTTTAACTTCCACTTTTTCGGAATTCATGCAATCCAACACCTATACAGTGCTGTTTTCCCACTGAAGAAGCAGATATTGAAAAGAGAACCGGTACTGAGCCATGGTGTTTACTTGAGAAGTTGAAGTGAACAGATTGTTTCCATCAGGGCTTAATCAAGACATCACAGTGAAAATATAAGCCATTAATTTTTACACAACTCAAAGGATTTCTGTATATAGAATTATATATCTTGTTTCTTATCATCGACACTGTCTTTGTTCCAGTTTCTGTTGCTGTTGTGTATTGCTTTTATTTTATTTTATTTTATTTTATTTTATTTTATTTTATTTTATTTATTTTACTTATTTTTGAGATGGAGTTTCACTCTTGTTGCCCAGGCTGGAGTGCAGTGGCACGATCTTGGCTCACCACAACCTCTGCTGCCTGGGTTCAAGCAATTCTCCTGACTCAGCCTCTCGAGCAGCCAAGTAGCTGGGATTACAGGCATGCACCACCACGCCCGGCTAATTTTGTAATTTTTTAGTAGAGATGGGGTTTCTCCATGTTTTTCAGGCTGGTCTGGAACTCCCAACCTCAGGTGATCTGCCAGCCTTGGCCTGCCAAAGTCCTGGGATTACAGGTGTGAGCCACTTTTATTAAATAAAATAAAAGCCCAGCTTGCTTTTATTTTATTTAATATGGCATTTCCCATTCCCTGCTCACCAAGTGCCTCTTTTTTTCACACATCTCTGCTGTCTCAAGTTTGTTTGTTTGCAGTGTTACCTTCCTATGTACTACACTGATTCTTTAAATATGAAAATGTATAGTCCACAGCCTATAATAAAGTGGAATTAGCCAGAAATCAGAGATATATTGTCGACTATTTTCTTTAAATTATTATTAAGCTCAATACAGTAAAACTGTATGTCTTGGAAATCTTTTTTACTTGTTTTTAGAACTTCACGATTCTTAAGTTTTTATTCTTCAGTCTTGCTCACTTAGAGTACATCTAGAATAAAACCATTGAATGTCTATTACAATAATTCAGATAATAGACATGTCTCCCTTTTCTCTCCTCTGAATGTATTTGTTTATTATACTGACAATGAGGTTGTATTTCTAAAACCTTTAATATAATAATAATATCTTACATTTCTAAAATTTAGAGAATTATATTAATGGTAGGAGATAAAATCAGAGATAAAATTGTTTTGTAGGTTAAATAAATGCTATTTTGACAGATATGGAGACAAATATATTCCATCTGGCTGATGGATTTTGATGTTTTTCTATGAAATGTTGTTAGGGCTATTGAATTTATTATTATATATAAAACACATACACACAAAGCATACAAATTTGATTCTGAGAAGTTGCTTAGTTTGCCATCAATTTGCAGTGCTTGTAAGGAGCCATTATTTGTTTAACAAAACCTTTTTATCTGTACTGACATTATATTCGAGAATGTACTTAGAATAACATTTGGTTAAAATAATTAGATGTTTAAAAAATCCATTTTAAAAAACAATAATCTTAAAAAAAAACTCTGCTAGTAGACCACAGGTATAAATTGCACTGTTAATAATGGATATTTATTTTTACTTATCTCTTTCTTATATCTTTTTATGTCTCTCATACTGTTATTCATATGGATATTCAGTGGGATGCCATCAATATGATACGGTCAGAAGATAATTATAGCAAAGGCTGGCACTGACTTAATAATTCAAACAGGACAGATTTGGAAAGTCAGTGCTAAATGCTTTGGTTTTATGACCTGAAACGAATCACTTCATTTAAACTTTAATTATTCCAGTATTACCAAAACATGCAAACTGTTTGAACAGTAAATTTTTATTTTTAAAAAAATCACATTGATAGTTTATAGCATTTTCCACTCAATCTCATGTATGAAAAAGCAGTGTTTACCATCATGAGTGGATTGGAAGAAGGAATTAGAAGTGGGTACCAGGAAGAGGGAGAGAGGACACTGGGAAGGGGTAAAACCCAGAGAATTGTCTAGGAGAGAAAATCTGGGCTAAAAAATTGATGAGTAGTCTCTAAATATGTGAATGAAGTCATGAACATTTATAATTGATAAGAACATTCTTGAGTACTAGAAGAATAGCCAAGCTGTTAAAAATAATTGAAATCAAATTTTATGATCTGAAAATTGTCATAAAGTATCTATTAAATTTTACATTTGTCTTCCCAGCTCACTAGCTTAAGAGTATCTCTAAAAGGAGTACTCTCTTCTCTGTTAGTTAAAAGACCCCAGACTTCCTTATTTTCACTTCATCATCTAACCAGCATAATCATGTAGGTAGAAAAGTGATTATAGATTTTTAAAAAATAACAGATTAGAGTATTATTCAAGAAAGAGATTAGTTGAGGAAGATTGAACTTGATGGTATATGCAAGTTATATGCATAGATTTATTTAATTATTTTGTTCACAATTCCTTAGCATTTCAAATTCATAGAAAATCATATTTTCACTTAAGGAATATTTTGCTAAGCAATTATTATATGATGTTATAAAATGTTCTTATAACATTTCATTGACATAAAGCATTTACCTTGCTGTAATATTATCACCAGGTGTGTTTGACTATAGCTTGGCCAGTAGGAAATAATACAGATAATGAAAAAGTATTTGTTACTGACATATGAAGGTCATCATTCAATATGTCTACAGGGAGTACATGTGTATGTTTATATACTATTTTATTCAAGGCCAAGAACATTTTATGTGTATGTGTAGTAAATACTGAAGGGTTATTGTGTCATCATTTTATCATCCAGAAAGCCAATGATTCATTGGACATATAAAATTATCATCATATATAAGAATTCTAGGTTGAGCATAATTTTTTTCTATTAAGAAGTTATCCATACCAGGACTATATCAGAGATCATCAGGACCACTGTGCTGTTATTTTTAAAATGCAATGAAATGTTGGACTTAAAATTGAATATTGGACCTGAGTTCTTATTGGAACCAAAGAAGTATAACAACTTCCACAGCTATCATTAGACATCTAAAGATCATGTATAATATATCATGACTTTATCCACTAGGATGGCTACAATAAAAGGTACTTAGTGACAAACATTGTTGAAGATGTAGAAAATCAGAACCCTCATATATTACTGGTGACGGTGTCAAATGGTGTAGCTAGCTAATTCAGAAAATCGTTTCACAGATTTTCAAAAGGTTAAACATAGTTTTGATCCAGCAATTCTACTCCTAAGCATTTATAAAAAATAAAAAATAAAAACTAAGGTCCATGTTAAAACTTGTATACAAGAGTTTATAGCAGCATTATTTATGTTAGCCAAAACGTGGGAATACCCAATGTCCATCAACTGATGAAAAGATAAAATGTGAAATACCTAAATGATGGAGTATTTTTTGGCAATAAAAATGAAGTATTAACACATGCCATAAAATGCATAAACTTTAAAATTATTATGTTAAGTGACTAAAGCCAGTTATAAAAGACTATATATTATATGTTCCCTTATATATATATATAATGTCCAGAATAGGCAAATCTTTAAAGACTTAGCAATCTATTTTTGATATATTAGAGGTAGTGTTTAATTCTAAGATCCAAAACTGTAGCAGAACCTCAAATGCTAGTCTTGACCACCACTGATTGCACTCCATCCCTGTATCACTCCACCAACCTTTTTTAAAAATTCATGCACTTGCTTGCAAAGTATTTCAACATTAGATGTATGAATGTGCTGCAATGAAAATGGCATTAAAAGAATTCCTAACAATCATATTATGCAATAAGCTAAGGCCTAGATTTATTATACTTGGTGTATATACCTGTCCCTTTTCTCTCTTCTGTCCTTCTTTCTTGCCCAGTTTATTCCTTTCTTACTCTTTCAATCTTGCCATATATATATAAATATAATACATTATACTTATAAAATACATTTATATATAAATATATATTTATAATATTACATATAAATATATATATTACAAATATAGCAATATCGGCAAATGTTACAGAGAAAAGGAATATATAATTTAAAAATTCTCATAAACAACTTGATATGATTAAGCCTTGTGAATTTCATGATCTAATAGTAGCCAAAGATTGTTTACTGGTTACATTTAATACTCATCAAGAATAGGATTCTGTCTGTGATTTAGCATCCTGTAGAAAGTGCAACAAACATATTGCTAATTTACATTACCCCAAAAAACTTTGGTTAATATTTTGAAATAGAGTAATTCACAAGGAGAAAGACTACTTATTCCTGTGGGTTAACACCAGTTTTTTAGAGTTTTGCAATCAATAAGCTTGTATAATTCAATAAGACTTCATCATATATCTAGCAATATATGTTACTTTTAATATTTGAAAAAAATTATGCTACAAAATGAATTTCAATAACATATTTGTATTAGATAAATGAAAAGGAGGTCAAGTCAAGGTTTGTGGTATATGACAAGTGTTTCTTTGAATTACAGAATAAATCTAATATCAGAAGGTTTTTACTATTGCCTAAAATAAACATGAGTGTGGTCAGAATGCACTTGTTTTCTCAAGTCTCTTATGTCTTTTGTTACAGTACTTTTATAAACATAATATATAGATGATATACATATGATTGAATTTCATTTGTAAAAAAGAAATTGCCATATCTTAAAAATTAAATGTGAATGGCCAATCCAAATTACTAATTTCACAAATTAAATGTTGCTAGGTAGATAAAGGCAATTTTCAGATAAATTGTATTTTTCAGTAGCGGGTCTATCTTACCATTCACAAGCTGGACTTCAGTGTGTTTAGTGTGATAAATTGTTCTTCTAGCTTTGTCTCACTTTAACCAGTGTTTTTACCTTGTATCTGAATGTCATTGAATGGTCAGACTTATAAAACTCTGAGGTAGGATATATGTGCTCAGGCATGTATATATACACCCCACGTAATGTTCTTCTCCACCTTAAAGGCTGAGTGAATTGTTTTAACATAGGCACAGTGAACTGGGACAGGAATCATGCAAATTTTTAAGGTAGTTAATAGGAAGAGGAGGAGATACAGAAGGCTTTGAGAAAGCCAGCATGTGGCCAGAAACAACAGCAGGTGTGGCCATATGGCAATCAAATTAGAAAAGGGATTCTTGCCACACAGCCTTCCAGAAGAGAGTAAAGCCCCAGCAGCCCTCATGGAGGGATGATTTACTAAGTACATTTTACGTATTTTATATTGCCTCTTTCACTGTTCAATTCCAAAGGAAATGTAAATCCATTTTACCAAATAGATATAAAATTTTTTCTCAAAGAATAAAAATAATCATTTTGAAATGCTCCTTTACATTTAGAAAACATAACTGTGCCGAAAGCACATTTCCAAATAAAGCGTTGGCTAAGCTGAGACCATTTTTGAAAAAGCAAAGTTTTGCAAGGCTATAATTTTACTGTAACAAAACATTTGGTGAGATTATTTAATATTTTAAAATTCCCTTAGTCCAAGACAACTGTTAATAATATAATTAAAGGTATTTGTTTAGATTCCTTAACTTGTAAAATAATCTTCTATAGAAGATTGTGAAGCACATTTTTTTTCTGAAAATGTGTTTTAGTTCTCAAATTCACTTTCAAAAACTTATTTGACCTACAAAATAACGAGAACTGTATTATTAAGTCATTCTTAAAACATATTATTACTATTATATCATGTTGCTATAATTTCAGCAGCATTCATGAGCTGCAGTTTGTGTGTGTGTGTGTGTGTGTGTGTGTGTGTGTGTGTCTGATCTAGTCTGCGAAAATGTCCATGTTTTCGTTTTGTCCTTCATTGTTTTTCTGTTTTTGTTTTTGTTTTTCTTTTCGTTTTTTTGTTTGTTTTTTTTTTGAGATGAAGTCTTCTCATTCTGTCGCCCTGGCTGCTGGACTGCAATGGCACGATCTTGGGTCACTGCAGCCTCTGCCCCCAGATTCCAGAGATTCTCCTGCCTCAGCCTCCCGATTAGCTGGGATTACAGGCATGCATCACCACCCCCAGCTAATTGTTGTATTTTTAGTAGAGATGGGATTTCACCATGTTGGCCAGGCTGGTCTCAAACTCCTGACCTAAAGTGATCTACCCGCCTCGGCCTCCCAAAGTGTTGGGATTAGAAGCCTGAGCCACGTGCCTAGCCCCTTCATTGTTTTTACCCGGAGGGAAAATGCAATTACGATCTTTGTTCAGAACTTAGAAAGACCTTTGAAAATCTTCCTTCCCCAAGAGCTTCTTTTCTGTCTCTCTCTCTCTCTCTCTCTCTCTCTGTCTGTCGCTCTCTCTTTTTCACTCTCTCTCATACACACATACACCCTCTCTCTCTCTCTTTTATTACATTGGTGACAAGCTAGCCTATGGTCAGAATGAAGACAGTGTTCATATTTCAACCTTGAATTCTCTGGTTTGTTTCTGCTTATATTTAGCACTATGCTTCTATTTCATATGACCAAGTTTTTTGAACACCATCACAGCAAAAGGGTAACTAATTATCCAAACAAACCAATGGTGTTTAACTAAGCATTGATTGCTTCACTAATAGCATTTTTTAAACAGGTTTATTGTGTTTACTTTGAATAAAGAAATTATCTTGTCTACATAAAAAATGGGAACTTGTAGTCAGTTTCTTGTTAGAGTGCCTATTGTACTTCTACTGAAATTAGTTTACATGTATTTAACTTAATAGAAGAAGGCCAGACTTCGTTTTTCGTTTATGTTTTGTTTTTGTTTGAGACGAAGCCTCGCTCTGTTGCTCAGGCTGAAGTACAGTGCCGGGTTCATGACTCACCACAGCCTGGAACTCTTGGGCTCAAGCCATCCTTCCACTTCAGCCTCTCGAGTAGTTGGGACCACAGACATGCATCATCATCCCCAGCTATTTTTTTTTTTTCTTTTCTTTGTAGAGATGAGGTATCACTATATTGCCCAGGCTGGTCTTGAACTCCTGGGCTCAAGCGATCCTTCTGCCTTGGCCTCCCAAAGTCCTAGGATAACAGGGGTGAGCCACTGTGCCTAGCTTCTTCATTGTTTTAAAATAGGCTTTTTGTAGGCAATCTGTTTTGGTTCAAGGCTCTTTTTTTTGCTTAAAAATCTAGCTCTTAAAGTCAGTTTAAAAGTTATAGCAAAGTAAAGGAAGCCAAAAACCTTAATAAACATCATTGCCTCCGTTACTCAGATGTTAAAACTGTTAGCATTTTAGTGTATTTCCTGTCAGTAATTACTAACCTAAAACATATGGCTAAAGCCCATTTTGTTCACTTCTAGTGATCTCTACTCTTATGTGAGAGGCAACCACTAACATGAGTTTGGTGATTTTTGTTTTCTTTCCATTAAATAAAATAACATATACATATCCATCAAAAATATATTGTGTGTAGTTTTTAATGTCTGTGTGTGTATGTTTAACATGTATATATACACACTGTATTATATATACATTTGATATAGTTTAGATTCTGTACCTTACTTTTTCACTCAACTTTGGGTTTTTTTTTTTTTTTTTTTTTTTTTTTTGAGACAGGGTCTCACTCTGTCACCCAGGCTGGAGCACAGTGCCACGATTTCAGCTCACTGAAGCCTCAACCACCCGGGTTTAGGTGATCCTACCACCTCAGCCTCCTGAGTAGCTGTGACTACAGGGGCACACCACCATGCCTAGCTAATTTTCGCAGGCACAAGGTTTTGCCATGTTGCCTAGGCTGGTCTCAAACTCCTGGGCTCTAGTGAATCGCCCTCCTTGGCCTCCCAAAGTGCTGGTATTACAGATGTGAGACACCACACCCAGCCCCCAACTTTTTTTTTTTTTATCCTATTGACATATGTAGTCCTACTTTCTCCTTTTTAACTGTTTTATAACATTTCATCATATGAATATAAAATATTGTATTTATTCATTACTTTTTTGATAGGCATTTCTAATTTCCCTTAATAGTTTTTCTGTGATTCCATTATTGCTTAGGTTTAAGTAACTTTTATAATCACAGAAATATTTGAGTACTTAGGATTTGCATGTTTATATTATATAGCAAACCAGTCTTGAATATTTACCACTGGAGTTATTTTCTTCCGATGCCTCAATTATGGCAAAATGGCAAATAATTCAAGATATTATTTTTAACATCAAATGTAATTTGTTCAAAATTTACATTAATCTTTCTCATAACTAGTCACTTCCATTTTGTCTTCCTGTCATCCTGAAGAATGAAAATGTAATTTCCCAGAGGTTTTAAAAATTGGGGGAGTATTACATGTAGCTGAAATTAAGTGATTAATAATTTACTTTCGGGTCATGAATCAACTTCATGGGATGCTAAGGATCGTTTGCAACTCAAGAAGTATGAGCAGTAACAATGCACTTTTTAAGACTCCAGAAATCTCAAAGGTTGGCTGCCCAACCTAATTAAACTTCAATCTTCTGATACCAAATTTATTTCTTCTTTGTACTGCATTTCCTCAGATCTTCTTGACGGAAAATGTCATTTTGCCTGACAGCTGATAGACAGGTTATGTAGCACCATAATTGGAGAGAAAAGGATAGCTTAAAACTACTTGATTTAATGGCTATATGTATGGCTTTTTCTTTCTTTCTCTCTCTTTTTTTTTTAAAGTTTCTATGACAGACACAAAAGGCCTTAGCAAATAGGCCCAGTGCCATTTTTTCCTGCTTCCTCCAGGGGTAATTATCTTACTCCATCAATAGTGCTGTCAGAAATTGGGCACATAATTCAGCATTTAAATGAACAAGCAATGTAATATTTCCTGTCTCCCAGTGGAATGCTTTGCAGCTCACATTCTTCTCTGTCACTCGCTCACTCTTGATGCATGTCCCATACCCAGTCCTTGAATACCTTTTCTCCCTTGTGTTTCATTGCAGATGTTGGCTCCGACTTGACACCTACTTCATTTGGAGTTTTATAGGACCAGCAACCTTGATAATTATGGTAAGAATTCCTAATTAACTATGTGTTTCCCAGCTCAAGAAGTAAAACTTTCACTATCCCAGTACCGACTGTCTTTAATTTACAGATGTTAATTTGGGGAAAGCATGTACTTACTTGACCCTACATAATTCAAGCAATTAAACACTCATTATAGTCTACTTTTATGTTGTAAAATAGTTAATCAAAACTGGTGGGAGAAGAAAATATTCATTTGCAAAAGCTTTTGGAGTGTTATAGCTACTCAAGGGTCCAATCCAACATAATCCATTTGGTTTTATAGATATTTGAACAAGGATGACTCTAAGGTTGACAACAGTGTATTTCCATTATTTTTCTTTTGGATAATTTGAATTGGGAACTGACAGAACTTAGAAAGGTGGGAAACACCTGACTGTTCCTATCAGCTTTGTTTTTTTTATGAATCTTGAAAACTTTAGAATTTAAAAGCAAAACTTTAACATTTTACTTGAGAATGGCACAATCACATTAAGCATGCATTCTGGAATCGTGCTTCCTTTTCTGTGTTTAGATCCATAATATTCGGATTTCAAAGATGGATTAACTTAATTTAGATAAAACTGTTAGTATAATTGCTTATATACTTACCATTTTAAAAATACAAAGTTGCTATCCATTTTGTGAATAAAATGTTAGCCTATTGACTTTGGATAAACATAGGTCTCCAGTTTCTTATTTGAAATCTTTGGGACAAGATGTATTTTGGAATCAGAAATTTTTCAGACTTTGGAAAGATAATATGGTACATATATTGCATAATACACAATAACCCTAGTGAGGAATAGGCAGTTACCCAAAATCAAACACATCAACAAATACTCACAGTGGAGACTAGGCAGCACTGTGTAATCAAATACAGGATTTCAACAGAAAAAAAAAAAAAGGAAAGGTAGGAGCAAATAGTGGAAAGACCATGGAGAGCCTTATGTCAATTCAAATTAGGTTTTCCCACCACATAGATTTACTTCATGTTAGGCTTTTTGGCCACTGAATGGATTTTTTTTTTTTAACAACCTTCATTTTGCAGATTTTTTGGATTTGGGGATGATTGATAAAGTATTGCAAACATGTATTTTTGAGAATGTTTCAGGAGGGCTTTTATTGCCAAGTTGTGGAATATATAAATTAATCAAGTGGTAAAGGGCAACTCACTCTGTGGTTTTTTATACAGTTTACTTGTGTGTGATATATGAAGTTTACCTGAGAGCTTTCTGTTTTTCTGTTTTGTTTCAAATTTTATGCTTTGTTTGTTACCAGTGATATGACAATACCATTGGGGATTTCCTTTACTTTAGTCCTCCTTTATTGTAGCATCAGAATTTAACCAACATTTTATAATCCTTTTGAACTAGCTACACAAAAATATATTAATTTTAGTATTTGTATTTTTGTAATACAGTATTTGAAAATGTGTCACTAAATAATAAATTTAGATAAATGTTCAGAGTGTAGAAATAGTAACACACCTAAAAAAGTATTGGTTTTGTTTTGACATACACTAGACTTTGAATTGTTTCAAAATTTCCACAGCATCATTCCAGCTGATGCTGATTTTGTATTTGTGTGATTTGGCATAGCAGGCATAGTAGTGCTTTGTAACTCAGTAGTATCCCAATTCTCAAAACTGGCTTATTGCCTTTACTAAAACACTAGGCAGTCATCTATGATCCAATTCCTTTAAAAGTGTAGTGAGACCTAATTTCCCAGGACAACTCATCTGTTACAGAGAATAAATTTGCTTTTTTGTTCCTACTCCAATTATGCCACATAACACTACCTTTTGCATTCCAGCTTAATGTAATCTTCCTTGGGATTGCTTTATATAAAATGTTTCATCATACTGCTATACTGAAACCTGAATCAGGCTGTCTTGATAACATCAAGTAAGTGATTTTTATTTTTGTTTTCTATAGGTTGCCTTACATTTATACTCCAAACTATCCTTTCTATTATATCAAAATCTTATGACAAAAGGATAAAGAATATGGGTGTATTGTCTTTGCTGAATAAGATTATTGATTGACTATCAAAGTGACTTGATGTGCCTGAAAATAAGTATAATAAAGTTCTGTTTTCAAAGATACTTTTTCTCCTAAATTCTAATTTGGAACATGATAAGTTTTAAATATCTATATTCATTGTGTCCTGAAAACAAACACAACGTTTCCATTTAGGGCAGATTATTCTTTTTTTTTTTTTTTTTTGTTTAGAAGGAATTTCACTCTTGTTGCTCAGGTTGGAGTGCAATGGCGCGATCTCAGCTCACTGCAACCTCCTCCTCCCAGATTCAAGCGATTTTCCTGCCCCAGCCTCCCGGGTAGCTGGGACCACAGGTGCCCACGACCATGCCCGGCTAATTTTTTTGTATTTTTAGTAGAGACGGGGTTTCACCATGTTGCCCAGGCTGGTCTCAAACTCCACCTGCCTTGACCTCCCAAAGTGCTGGGATTACAGGCATGAGCCACCGCGCCCAGCCTGAATATTGTTTCTTAGAGCAATTACCGCATCACTTCCTCACACTCCATCTCCCCCTCCAGAGCAATGTGATGAGAGGCCAGATGATGGTACCTACAAGTACCAAAAGGGGAATTTTACATCACAGAAAAGGAACCCTGGGGTTATGGATCTGGGCATTTATATAGGAGCTGTTAGATGGCTGCCATCCCCTTCTCAGAGAGAAAGAGACCTTCCTAATGTAAACAGATACTTTGTAATATAAAAATATGGCTCTAAGTTTTACCTCCCTTTGAAATATTAACACTTAACCTCCTGGGAACTAAAGCTAAATCTCTCCAGAAGTCTTTATCTATTTAATCATCTTTTAAGTTTGAAAGTTTGTTGTTTAATCCAAGTTCCACTTTTGTATGTTCAGAAAATTCTGCCATGCAGAAATGTGAGAATATTCACATTACTTTTCAACAGTAGTAGTACTTTACAGAGGCAAAAAAAGTAGCTAATTTACATTTTCTGAAAAGAAAAATAGTTGCAGTCCTTGATATAACAAAAAAATTATCGTGTTTCTTTGGAATGTATAATATTTTAGAAAGATAGTAATATTTAGATGCATATTAGTTATTAAGATATGATATATTAAACTGCATTTTCATATAATTTGCCTATGCTAGTGTTATATTTATTAAATGCTTTTACTTAAATGAATGTATTTTCAGAAGTTTCATTAGGTAATCTGTGACTTTTCTGTGCCACTGACATTCTCCTTGAACTACCTCAGATAGCAATTATGTCACCCATTTTCCATCTTTCTACATTCAGCGCCTGACAGTTCCTGGCCCATAGTAGACCCTCAATGAATGTTTACAGAATAAAGTAATATATTAAAGACTATAGTGCCTAAGGTGTGTTGACATTAAGTAGTTAATTTTGTTGAAGGAATTATTTGTCTACATTAAATAAAAAGGATAACCAAGGAATTAGAAAAATTAAAATATAGTGGTGCAAAATAGAAATTATCTACAATGAGAGATAGTCTTTTGTAATTCTCAATATTACGTAGTTGAGATAATAGTCATTGTATTGTTTAATTATGTACAATTAAATTGTCCTTCTAAAGTACAGTGTTGGTTTCTTAGACTATTTGTTCCTGATGAAATTGAATTTGCATAAATTAAATAGGCACATAAATTTATCATATATACTTTTACCCACTTTAGCACAAATTATATCTCTGTAACTATTTTGTAGTATAAAATAAAACATAAGTAATACTTTACTTATTATTTGTATGATGTATTTAAATACTATCAGAAATAAGGGAGTAAGACTAACATTTATGTAGCACTAGGTTATAAATTAGCAAAAAGGATCATTCTTTGTCCTATATTTCAAGTATACTTTTTAGGGAATTTTTTTTCTTTTTTACTTTGTTGTCTAATTCAACAAAAGGTAAAGACTTTTGCTTACCTTTATGATTTGTATTTAGTACTGTCACATAGTTTAAAATATCAATTTGTTTGTATAATGTTCATATGTATTTCTTTAGGTAATGTGGGTGAATCTTTATGATATCATTGTTTAGAAAAATAATTCAACATAAAAAAATCAATAATTATATTTAGTGGCATTGGTAGCATCAAGTTTTATATTACAAAGCAAATAAAGTCTTAAATGAAAATATCTTCATTTCAATTATGTCTGAACTGTTTTCTAGGTTATATTCTTTGGAAAGTATTTAATCTTCCTGAGGCTTTCTCCCTTTGAAATGGGTATAATAATGAAATATACCTGACGAGTAAATGGGCAGAAGAACATAAACCTTTGATGATGCTTTTTAAAAAGTTTAGTAAATGAAGAAGATAAATTGGGTAGTTGTTAGAAGGGATATAGAGGACTTTTTTTTTCTTTGTTTTTATTTTTATTTATTTTTTCAAGAGGTAGAGTCTTGCTCTGTTGCCCAGTATGAAGTGCAGTAGTGCCATCAAAGCCCACTGCAGCCCAGACCTCCTGGGCTCAGGATATCCTCCCACCTCAGCATCCCTAGCAGCTGGAACCAGAGGCATGCACCGTCACGCCTGGCTAATTTTTTTGTGTTTTTTATAGAGATGAGGTTTCACTACGTTACCCAGGCTGGTCTCAAACTCCTCGCCTCAAGCTATCCTTCCACCTCAGCCTCCCAAAGTGCTGGGATTATAGGCGTGAGCCACTGCACCCGGCCAAGGATAGTTTTAAGTTGAAATAATTATGAATATAGATATATTGATGGAAAAGAACCAGTGATAGAGAAATTAAGAATATAGGAAAGGAGAATTACTGTTATAGTTGTGATCTGAAGTTGTGTAGAGAATGTGATCCAGAATAGTGGTAGAGCAATTTCACTACATTGGATTTCAGGAAGGACATTTTTCCAGTAAGCTAGAAGAAGCCAAGCAGGAGGAGCCGTTTCCACTGAGACTGGATGGAATAAATAACAATACGTGTGATGCAGATATGTTGGTGGAACTGGGGTAGCGCAGTGAATTGAGGGATTTCTGCCTAGTCTCCTCAATGAGGTAGGAAAGATAGTCTTTGGCAGGATAATGGGACATGTTGAAGAAAAACAATAAGAAAGATATCTCCAGAAAATATTCCTTAATCTTTTCCAGAATCTGAAGAAAATTTCATTTAAAATACATTATATTAACAATCTAAGAAGTGATTGTAAAGAAATCAGCAGGGCATAATTGCTAAAGAAAAAAGGAGTTAAGAAGAGTAATAATGATTTTGAACATTAAGTAAAACTGAAAATCTGGCATTTTTTTAAACAAGAATAAGGCTGTGTGTAATATGTATTCAAAATGGCATAGTAAATGTGAGAGTGTTCGCTTTAAAGATATAAGTATCATTTATCTGGAAAACTTTTTTTTTAGTATATTGGGGAAAGCATAAAAGTTAATGTTTACTTGCATTTTTCAAAAATTTTTGTAAAATGGTGAACAAGACAGGCCCCCTTGTTCAATTTATTAAGAATAAAAAATCACCACATAAAAGCCCTTTGGAAGTCAGCGTCTTTCTAAAACAAGTCATTCATTCAGTTACCAAGTATTTGTTGCTTTGATTATACACGTTCTTTCACACACATATATCTCCTTTATCTGAAATGTGTTTGCTGCTCCCCCTGTTCACTGCCACTGTTTTCTTTAAGCCACTTTCATCTTCAGAATCACTGCAGTGGTCTCCTAACTTCTCTGTCCACATCAATTCTTGCCCCTGCTTTCACCAGCTAGAGAGATCTCTTGAAAAACTTAAATCCGATTATGCAACACTCTGAGGTAAAACTCTTCAAAAGAGCCCATTACTCAACTAAAAGTCAGACTTCCTGCCAAGGCCCATTAAACCTTCCTGATCTAGTTGCCCTTTTCTTTCTTCAGCCTCATTTTATGCATGTTGGCCCTCTGGCAGTTCTAGATATGCTCTCTTTTGCCTCACATCTTATCTCTGCTGTTTCTCTACTGACTTTCTTTTCCCTGACACTATGACTGGCTGACTCCTATTTATCCTAATTAATTAAATTATTATTTTATTATCTTAAAAATTAACTTTTTAAAATTCTAAATTTACTGCAAGTCATCATAGAAAACCCCTTTTGATGTTCATAGAGAACATTTAATTGGTTGGCTCATTACTAAATTAAAGAATTCTCTGGAAAAAATAATAAAAAATAGAGTGAAGTAATATAGGTAATATGATTACAGGGGAAATGAGGTATGCCGATTCTTGGATTTAACTAAAAAAGTAATTACAATTAAATGATACATGTCTGCATTATCTGCTGCTTGCTTACTTGCCCTTTGTCTCTTTTTCATCCGGATAGGTAATTATAGTTAGAGGAAAGAATGCCAATCATTTGAATTTTCTCATTGAGTTTCTGACAGGTCAAAATCAGTGCTTACAATAATCATAGCAAAACTCTAACCGAATTAAAAAATAGTATATGTAAATATGAATAAACCTATTATTGAATAGTTACCAGCACAAAATTAACTTACAGTATGGCTGAAGTGCTATGACATGTGAAACATTTGTGAGGAGCCTTTAGAACTCTCTTGACATTTACCTTCAAAATAAAAATTGATAGTTTCTCTAATCACCTACTTCTATTATTGAAAAATATTAATTAACGAATGTATTTCAAAATAATTTGTTTAATAACATCTCAAGTTATTTTGAAGAAAAAATGAAATAATGGCCATTTTAAGACGTAGAAAAGAACATTGGTGCCTATGTGAAGGGAACACGGAATCTACCAGGCTTTGCTTTTCTGTATCTGTCCCTTTGCGCCTTCTCATCAACGGACTTCTGCATAAAGACTTATGATGTCACCAGGTCATGTTTTCTGATTTCTAGTCCCTCTCCTTAGGTTTTATATGAGTGATAGGGTGGCAAAGAGTCTGTCAGATGGTTTAAATAAGTATTTGCTTAAAGATATACCTTTTACTTTTTTTTCTTCTTCCCTAGTCTCTAATTGTCAAGGAAGACATAATGGTCAAGGGGAGTAATAACTTGAGTGTCAAACCCAGTTGGGTTTGAATTTCTGTTCAGTCCTATAATGTTTACACGACCTTGGCAAGTAACATCAGAGGTCTGGGTCTTACTTTCTCCTCTGAATTGGGAATAATTATACCTATTTCATAGAGCTTTCTGATAATTACATGAAATCACATATGTAAAGAATACAGCATATACTTTGTTGCCCGTACAGGATGGTTTGAATATTTTTAACCACTCTGTATGGAAATGCCCTGCTGCCTTTGATTCCTTGTGTTTTTAATGGTGAAGCTTTGCTCAGCCTCTATCAAAATCCCATTAGAATTTGACTGGCTTTGTTTACCATATGGTATCATGAAAAATTATGCATGATATGATCCTTTCTTTTTTTAAGCCAAACTTATCCTATTACGAAAGAATTGGCTCCAGGCGTGGAATGCTCATTTGATTAATAAATAGCTAGTTCTGTTCTTAGTTCTGGAGGAAAAAAATAGTATCCTCAGTGAGCTTGGACACCTGCCATATGCTCAGAAATCTAAGAAGTCTTCTGAATAGCTTCAGGGATGGATAGTAAAATATCTTACCAGTACCCATAATAACTTATTATATTTCTTAAAAAGGTAACCTTTACTTTAAAAAACATGTATCTAAATGTTAGTAAAAACAATTAAGTCAGAATTACATTCAGCTTGATTAGTATTATATGAGTACTTTGTGGTTGAGGTCTAAAAAAGTAAAGGCAGCATATTCCTGAAAAATACAACAATATCGCAAGAATATTTTAATGCTTTAATTTTTCAATTTCACATTAATATAATGTATATACTTAGGAAAAATTCATCTTAATGTTAACAATAAATATATATAGCCTACTTTCTAAAATTATCTCATTTCTATACCATAGTCGAAGCAATAACATAAAAGTTTAAGCCTTTATGAGACCAGTAAATCTAGTTCTGAGTTGTATAGTAAAAATTTCATCAATTGCAGAGTTTTCTGGATGAGTTTGAGGAAAATTTTTAGAACTTTCTTATTCTCAAAATACTAGTTACCGATAAAAATATTGATATACTGATTTTTATTTTTAAGAAGGAGGCTCAAAATTGTCTATGCAAACAAAAATATTAGCTTATATCTCTGTATATTTTGTTCATGGTTTGTCTTTCACCATCAAAGTTATTCAATTAAAATCAAGATTTTACAGATTTCTAATTATTTTAAATATTTAGAGAGAGTATGTTTAAAAACTGTTACCCGTTCTGTAAAAAAGATTATTAGGTCAACATGCTATACTGAAGATGTGTTTTCCCAAATTTTAAAAATAAATGTACTTCTCCATGCCCATGTATATACTGTGAACACTTTAGTTTTAAGAATTAGCTAGAAACAATAATACATTTATTTTATTCATTGTAATAAGATAGAATCATTTTTAAAGAGAATTCGGAAAGTGAATTTAATTTGTCTGTTTTCCTGTTTTTTCTGTCTTCCTCTATTTCTTTGATCTGTGTTTAAACATTACTAGAAATCACCATAATGATATCATAAGCAATCCAAGTGTATTTAAAGAGTAATACAATCCAAACGACATTGTGTGGAGCTTTGTGTATTTTTAATGACACTACTAGACGCTTCAGACAAGTTGAGACTTTCCTAAGGTAATAGTGGGTCCTTTGCTGATTGCCTTAATTTTAGCATTTAAATGCATTTAGCAATCACTTCTTTGAAAACTGAATTTCAGTCACTGATTCAAAAAGCTGTTCATTCTGCAAGTGTTATTGTCCATCTCATTGTATCCTTTATTTTAGGCTACAGTTTTAAGTTTTCTGAAATGTAAAAGGGCTGCTGTCTTTTAGGCTTTTCTTTAAAATGCATTAAAATTCCCATATGGTGTTTCTATGAATCAGGGTTTATGCATAAGTGTATTTAACATATTTTGTCGACTGGAAGCTCACATTTGAGAAAACTGGTTTGAAGGATGACTGCCATAGGCACACTGGAGTTGTTTTCCATTATACCTTGAGATCAAATTATAGTTTCACTTTCCCCGAAATAATTAGGTTTCTATCAGATATGGGAGAGTCAAGTGCTATCTAAGGATGAGAAAGTTTAAAAACCTATCTAAGGGGAAAATGTCTTCTTCATAATGAAAACATAAAAAATTAGCAGGTTCTCTGTTCTTTATATAGAGCTTAGACTCAGATTACCTTTATATCCCACAAGAAATGTGCAGTCAGACTATGGAAATGCTTAAAAATCTGACTTAATTTAAACTAGCTATTCATAAGACTACAGTTTTTCCCCCAAATGGTGAAGAGTAAGATTTCATAAGAGTAGAATAAATCAGAGAATAGTTATAATAATTAACTTTTGTGTTCCATATTATTCACATATTTTAATTTTAATTTTAATGTATGAACTTTGATTTGATTTTATCCTTATTTATTAATTTATTCAACAAATGAGAAAGATAAAATTGTGGATATGTTTCAAAGACAGAGTTTACAGAATTTGCTAGTTTTTATTTTATTTATATATATACATATATACACACATATATACATACATATACACACATACACACACACACACACACACACACACATATATATGTATATATATATACTTTTTTTTGGAGAAAGGGTTTTGCTCTTGTTGCCCAGGCTGGAGTGACTGCAGTGACATGATCCCGGCTCACTGCAACATCCACCTCCCGGGTTTAAGGGATTCTCCTGCCTCAGCCTCCCAAGTAGCCAGGATTACATGCATGTGCCATCATGCCCGGCTAATTTTTTGTATTTTTTTTTTTTTTTTTTTTTTTTATACTTTAGGGTTTTAGGGTACATGTGCACAATGTGCAGGTTTGTTACATACGTATCCGTGTGCCATGTTGATTTCCTGCACCCATTAACTCGTCATTTAGCATTAGGTGTATCTCCTAATGCTGTCCCTCCCCCCTCCCCCCACCCCACAACAGTCCCCGGAGTGTGATGTTCCCCTTCCTGTGTCCATGAGTTCTCATTGTTCAATTCCCACCTATGAGTGAGAACATGCGGTGTTTGGTTTTTTGTCCTTGCGATAGTTTACTGAGAATGAATTTTTCCAGTTTCATCCATGCTCTACAAAGGACATGAACTCATCATTTTTTATGGCTGCATAGTATTCCATGGTGTATATGTGCCACATTTTCTTAATCCAGTCTATCGTTGTTGGACATTTGGGTTGGTTCCAACTCTTTGCTATTGTGAATAGTGCCGCAATAAACATACGTGTGCATGTGTCTTCATAGCAGTCCTGGTGGGACTGTAAACTAGTTCAACCATTGTGGAAGTCAGTGTGGCGATTCCTCAGGGATCTCGAACTAGAAATACCATTTGACCCAGCCATCCCATTACTGGGTATATACCCAAAGGACTATAAATTTTTTGTATTTTTAGTAGAGACGGGGTTTCACCAAGTTGGCCAGGCTGGTCTCGAATTCCTGACTTTAGGTGATCTGCCCGCTTTGGCCTCCCAAAGTGCGCGAGCCACCAAGCCCAGCCTACATTTTTATGTAGATTCTAAGAATGGAGTGGAGTGTGACTCCAGGGTTTTTGGCTGGGGGTACTAGAACAGCGAGTGGTTATTACTGAAATGCGGAAAACTGTGGAGGGTTCACTTTTGGGGGTAGGACAGATTTTTTTTTTTTTTTTTTTTTTTGCAAGATAACTTGCTGGACATCTTAGTGCAGATGCTGAGTTGGAAGTTGGAGTAGTGAAAGCTGAAGATACAATTTGGAATCATCAATGTACAAATTTTATTTTTTTTTGCATTTAGTGTTACTTATGTTTTATTTATTTTCAGTATTGATTTCACTTTATTATTTTCTATAATAGCAAATTATCCTGGTTTTCTAAAATTTAAGGCAGTTATATATATACTTTTAAAACATTAAGAAAGTAAAAGTGAGATGATTTGAAAAAAATACAACAGTGAAAATGGCATAAAGATATAGCAAATAATTGAAATGGTGACTTTCCAGCCAAACTAATTTCTCTCACTAGTCACTAAAAGGTATGTTTCTGTTAGAATGGCCACTGCTGGAAGTATCAAATGCTGACCACTATGGTGTCCTAAATCATAGTGACACTGGTGATATATGAAACTTAAAATTCAGAAGTAAGTGTTCTAGAGTTGGTTGAAAGGCTCAATAATGTCAACAAGGACCAACGTTCTTACATCATCCTCGGAATGTTGGCTGTTGTCATTCACTGTATCATCTTGTGGTCCAAGGATGACTTCTTCAGCTCCAAGCATCATTATATCCTTTCTTGGATGCATTCAAAAGCAGGAAAGAAGAGATAAGAGAAGGGATTCTCCTCATGAGCCTTTCCTCACGGGCTTCTCTCCCATGTTCAGGGTGTAAAATATTCCTCAGAAGCCCCTTGCTGGCATCACATGTCTGAATCAAATGACCACTCCTGGCTGCAAGGGTATCTGGAAAAGCAAAGGTCTGGCAAAGGGGCTGTGGGAACAGGACATTCTCAACATTTGCAGAGCTCAGGGCAAGAGGATAAAATGATTATATATATATATAAATCTCCTAACCTGCTCTGGTGATAGATACACCTTCACAACCACTTGGAAGATCAAGTGTGAGTTTAGAATCCTTTGACATCTTAGAGTTCCATGCCAGGATGTGGCTCCTGGCTCACTGCCTATCTTCCTTCTCTTCCTGCCTCCAGCTAGATACCAGTGTGGGGCCTCATGCACAGGTATGTGGACACTGTGCCCCACACATCCAAGCTCTTTCTGCCTCTCCCAACCAGCCACCCGTTGGCCACTCCTCAAACCTAGACAACCTTGGGAGAATGGGTCAGGGTCGATTTTATTTTAAACCCGTGAGACTGGGTAAGATATTGAGATTGAGGGTAGATACTGAAAATAAGAGGACTAGGGACTGTAACCCTGGGACACTCTGACTTTTAGAGATCTTAGAAGTGTAGAACCTGCAAAGTGGATTTGAGGAGGAGTAGCCAGTGAGACAGGAAGAAATCTACAGATCCTGGAAGCTAGGTGAATCTAGCTTTTCAAATAAGATGGGAACTTAGACTTGACCACTGAATTTAGCAACGTGGAGATCTTTGGTTAACTTGACAAAGGCTGTTTGGCAGAGGGGTTGATGAAGACTTATTACAGTGGAGTGAAGGGAGAATGGGAGAGGAGGAGTTAAAAACCACAGGTAAAGACAATCTTTTCAAGTCTTTTGCTGTAAACAAGAGCTGAGAAATGTAGTAGTGGGCAGAGATCTTAGGTTGGGGAGGTTGTTGTTGTTGATAGTAATTGGTTTGTTTTTAAGCATGAGATACGTTACAGTCTCTTCCTTTTAATTTGGAAAGAATACACAATTAGTTGATATTAAAAAGAGAGAGGAAATTGTATGGCATCTGGCATCTACACTTCAGTAGGCAAAAGAGTATGGGATATAGTGTACAAGCGAAGGCTGATCTTATATAAGAAAGACGCAGATGATACCATTATTTCTTTATGTGATAAAATTATGATTGAGACCTGCTAACCTATTGACCAGTAGGTGTTTTCTTTTAAAATAATGCAATAAATTATCATGGTTCATAAGTATTCAGTGTGTTGAAAAACGTTTATCTACCTAGAAAAGAATTACGTAATATTGAAAAATATAACATTATTATGAAGTTGTTTTAATCTTCTATTTTTTCCCTTCATATTAATATATAGTAATATATTTACAGGTTAAAAATCAGTATTCCAATTATAAAATCTATTTATGTCTATATGTATATATGCATGTGTGTGTATATATAGGTACAAATATGCATATATATGCATATACATAATCAAAATAGATACACCCATATCCAGGCATACAGTCATGCACTGCATAATGACATTTTAGCCAATGACAATCGCATATATGATGGTGATCTCGTAAGATTGTAATACCATTTGTTTCCTGTATCTTTCTTATGTTTACATTTGTTTAGATATACAAATACTTTTGTGTTACAATTGCCTACAGTATTCAGCTCAGTAACATGCTATACAAGTTTATAACATAAGAACAATGAGCTTTACCATATAGCCTAGATGTATAGTAGGCTAAACCCTTTAAGTCTGTGTAAGAACGCTGTATAATCACACTACTATGAAATCGCCTAAGGACACATTTCTCATGATGTATTCCCATCATTAAATGACACATGACTGTATATGCTTTCTAGAAAATGCAACTGTCCAAAGGCTTTATTAACAAATAAAAATCAGTTAGATGTCAAACACATTTAGTAGCTTTGTTGTGTAATTTCATGAATTTAAGAAACTAAATAAATTATATGTTTTGGAGAAAAATTATTTGTCAATGAAAATTACCTAAGCAACACAATTCATTTCCTTCAAGCAATAATAAGGCACACATTTTGATACCTTATAATTTTTTATTTAACTGTCTTTCTAAAAATAAAATACAGTGTTATATATTATAAAATTTTATGAAGTGTACTTTATAAAATAGCTGTGTGTAATACACCTTTTTGGACATTAAATGTACACTCATTGTTATTTTTCAGAAATAAATGGTTATACATAGAGAAAAAAGAGAGTAAATGGAAATGTACTGAAGTTAATAATGATAATGTTTTAGTGTCAGGATTATGCATAATGTAACATTTTCGTTTTTATGCACTTGCATGGTATTTTCTGACACCACTTCTGAACCACATACACGCCAATTTTTCACACACCAACCAGTGCTCCAGCAGCAACTGGTGTTCAACAATGCAATTCAGTTTTGAAACTAACTCCCAGGATTAGCACAGACCCTACGGGTTAACAGCTCTGTCCCTCAAGACCACCCCCACTTTAGGCAGCAGGTGCCAGTGGAGTGCCCAGGATGCCCACATTTTGCTCAGGCAACTACAAATTCAGGAGTCCCCATGACCATCCCTCAAATTTGATTGTTTACTAGAACAATTCTGAACTTAGAAAAGTACTGTACTCAGAAGTGTATGTATAAAGGATACAACTCAGAAACAGCCAAATGGAAGAGATGCACAGGGCAAGGTATGGAGGGGAAGGCATAGTTCTCATGCCCTCTCCAGGAAACCACCCGCCCACGAATGTGGATGTTTTCACCACCCTAGAAGCTTCTTGAAATCCATTCTTTGGAAGTGTTTATGGAGGTTTTATCACATAGGCATGATTGATTCAACATTGGCTACTCTATCTCCAACTCCCCTTTTTCCCCAGTGGTTGTGCGGGAGGGGAGAGGAGGCTGAACATTCTACCCTTTTAATGTTAGCTTGGTCCTTCTGGGAATGAGGCCCCATGCTGAAGTTATCTAGCCTCCCGCCATCGCCTTGCCACACACCTTTCCCCTCAACACACCTAGTCATCTCATTAGTATGCAGAAGGCACACGGAAGATTCCAAGGGCTTTAGGAGCTCTGTGCCAGGAATCAGGTACAAAAACAAATATTTATTTTTTATTACACCATTTCACTCTTGAGTTTTCAGAAGCTAGTATGATGAATACATAGTACTCTTATAAAAACATTTTATTTTAAAAATATCTCACCCTACATTATGTCCGAAAATGTATTTGTGAAAGAACAATATAAGAATGTCATTTCCCTGAAAGGATTGTCCTTCTATATTTTTAAGCTGTGAAACAGTTTTTAAAAAATCAAGTCTAATATTCTATTGTGAATATGCTACTGTGGCTATATCTACATAATGAAAATTTAATGAAGTCTTATGAAAATGGGAACTTTTAATTATTGCAGTTTATCTGTCTTCAAATTCTTTATGAGGTAGAACTTACTCTAATGTTTAGAATTGCTCTTATTTATATCATTAAAATATTAGTGAAAGAATCCAGTTATGATTCGGGGATAACATTTTTAAAACTTACTCTGTTTTTATCTTTTTATTCACTTTTAAAAGGTAATTGCTATTTATTTACCTTGGATTTTAAACTTTAGAATAAAGGTTCAAAACCAAGTACATATCTTTAATGATATTTAGTTCCAACTTGTAAAATTGAATCTCATGCGCTATAGGTAAAACTCAAAAGTATCCTAAAATGACTTCGTAAACTTTTTAGCTTATTTATTTTAATGTAGTTTCAGCTCCTAAACAACTACACAAGAAACAGGATTTGGAACTGTACATTCCAAAATAAAGTATTTGATTCCATAGGGGAGAAAAAAATTTCTTTTCTCACCCGTCACTAGGTTCATGGCTGAGACTCCTATGACTAAAGAGTAACAAGACAAATGCATACACATTTATTTAATACAAGTTTTACATGTTACGAGAGCTTTCGGAAATGGAGACTCAAGGAACACAGTTAAACTTGGGAATTTTTTTACTAATTTTGATGAAGAAGTGGATAGATGTGGAAAAATATGATTGGAAGACAAAAGGTTACAATTCAATGTTAATAAACTGAGGAGAACTTAGTAAGCCCTGTTTATTCAGATTATTATGGGTGTCTCTATGTCTTAGAGTATAAAAACGTTCCTTTCCTCTGGGTATAGGGCGGTTATCTCTGGGATAAGGGTCTTATGATCTACTTCAGAGAGAAAGGTCGGAGAATTATTTTACGGTCTGTTTCGGAGGAGAAGGATGAGGGGGATGTCAAAGAGAACTTCCTACTTTTGCTGTTTTCTCAAATCCAAAGGCGTCATATTTTAGGATAGTATGTCTGGATCTGTATCAAATCTCTTTCTAATTATTTCTGAGCATGTCTTTTTTGTCTGTTTTAATACAGTTTTAAGAAAAATGAACGCAACTTTTTTAAAATATAAAAGCCAATTTTTCACCAGTTAGTTACTACTTAAAGTCAACGTTCTTAAAAGTCTCAAGCAGAAAATACAATTTCTTCTAAAGGCTAAGTGAAATAAACATGAAATCTCTTTGATAACATTATCTTGTGGTTTTTAGGAGTTTGACTTGGCTGCTATAACAAAAACCAACTAGGAATACAGTTTTTTTTTTTTCCTAACATAGCTTTCTTTAAAGTGACACAACTTATTTTAAATTGAGGGCTTTATTTAGTACAATGACTATATGTATTAATATATATAATTTTGTATGAAAATTGACCAAAATTTTCTGACTTAAAAAATTTGTTGTGAGAGAGCTTGAATAAGTGATGTTAGACTGAAAGACTTTAGGTCTCCACATTCAAACCAACCTCTTTTTAAAGCTTCTTGGAGATAAAGTGAAACTTTGTGAGGCATTGAAGTTAAATATTCCATTGTATTTTGAGTCACATACTCAAAAGTAGTCATAGGTTCTGAAGTAAAAGACAGGTGCTCCCTGGTTCTGCCCTCATATCAACTGTAATCTCTGCGCTTGATTAAACATCAACTTGAATTTTAAATATTGTGTCTATTTGGAAAATGTATGCAAAATAATAAGAATAGTTTCTTGATGTTTTACCATGTGCTAGGCACTGTTCTAAGTTCTTTACATGTGGTAATTTATTTAATCTTTGCAATAATCCTTTGAGGTTTCTGAGAGGTTAATTAACTCACCTCAAACCTCAGAGCTAGTTAGTGCCAGAACCAGGATTTCAACAGACGGTCTGGCTTCACTGTCCATTTACTTAACTCTTAGATATACCCCTTGTCACATCAAATCGCATACCTATAAATCTAGTAAAATGTGTTTAATTTTTAAGAGATTGTCATTTCAGTAAACATATCAGTTTAGATAATTTTCTAGGGCATACTCAAAAAGCTTTAATCTTGATATTGATTGGATACCAATGATCATTAAGGGCCCTGTGTTTAACACCTATGATTATATTAATATTTTAAATTATGAACTATAAAATCTGGCCAGCAGAATGCAATTATGAGGCGTCTTAGTGTAAAGTAATCTTCTCAGGATGAGCGACAGGGATGTCAGCGTTATTAGTATGTAAAGTAAATTACGGAGTGAAACTACTCAAGAAGAATATTGTTCTGGTGAAGATGACTTGGGAAGAAAAGTCACCGAGGTAAATGTAAAAACATCATGTCACGGAAGCCAAGAATCCAAGGGAGCAGCAGCTGGGGATGAGTTTGGGAACCGCACAAGAAATCGACAGGTCTGGACAGTGCAAACATTTGCGACTGTCAGATTGTTTCCATTTTTTCAGGAAACTAGGAAATATTCAGCTGAGGGAGTTGTGATGGGAAAGGTTTGGAAACGTGAAGTATTCTTTATGGAGAATGGGAAATCATATGCACTGGGGAAGTATGATTGGCATTTCAGATATTGTTAACTGCCATTAGAAATTTGTTGTTATAGGCTGCACACCACAGTGGCTCACGCCTGTATTCCCAGCACTTTGGGAGGCTGAGGAGGGCAGATCATCTGAGGTCAGGAGTTCGAGACCAACATGGTCTCACCAACATGGTGAAACTCCATCTCTACTACAAAAATACAAAAATTAGCCAGGCGTGGTGGCATGCACCTCTAATCCCAGCTACTCAGGAGGCTGACACAGGAGAATCTCTTGAACCTGGGAGGTGGAGGTTGCAGTGAGCCAAGATCACACCATTGCACTCCAGCCTGGGCAACAAGAGTGAAACTCCATCTCAAAAAAAAAAAGAAAGAAATTTGTTGTTATGAATTTAACATGTCTTCAAAAAATGGCCAGGCATGGTGGCTCATGCCTATAATCCTAGCACTTTGGGAAGCTGAGATGGGCAGATCACGAGGTCAAGAGGTTGAGATCATCCTGGCTAACGTGGTGAAACCCCGTCTCTACTAAAAATACAAAAATTAGCTGGGCGTGGTGGCGCATGCCTGTAGTCCCAGCTACTCGGGAGGCTGAAGCAGGAGAATCGCTTGAACCCAGGAAGCGGAGGTTTCAGTGAGCCAAGATTGCACCACTGCACTTCAGCCTGGTGACAGAGCGAGATTCTGTCTCAAAAAAAAAAAAAAAAACAAAACATGTTTTGTTTTTGTTTGTTTTTGTTTTTCTTCAGCATTTTTCAGCTACCTCAATATGTATGTGTTTTTTTTCAAATCATTAAAGAGGAGAGGGGATATAAGAAAGTAAATGGTCATAGTATCTGGGTTGGTCATGGGGGAAAGTATGAACATGAATTTGGTGATAAAGTAGTGAAAAGATGGAGAGACAGAAGAAGAAGAGGTCTAGGAATGTTCAAGATGACAAAAACAAGAAGATAGTAGTAAATAGCTCATGGCAAAACCTCAGGATTTGGGGTTTTTACACTGGGGAAATCATGATCTGATGATGGCACTTGCACCACCTGAAGGATGGGAGAGACCCAATCCTTTGAATTTGTGTGCTCCTCAGGGAAAGTGCTGCCAGTGGGCAACAATTTCACTTAAAAGCAGTAAGTGACAGAAACACCCAAAAATGAAGTTTAGGATATAAGGGAATTTGTTCAGTTTGGACCATGAGTTTCAAAGGACAGGATATAATTTGTGGGGAGAAGGGAAATGGTAGAAAATTAGTTGGTCTAGGGGGTATACAAAAATGTCAGACGAATGGAAGAAATAGCCTGTAATACAAGTTTTTATGATTTTTGTTGCCTAAATTCATTACTTACTATATTCATGCAGTCACTTACAATCTTGGGCAACAGAATCCCGCTCATTAGCAATAGAAAAGCCCCCTAAATGGGTGAGAACACTACTTCTGTTTTGCTTTAGATACAGACACATTCTCCCCAAATTCTAGAAAATACTATTTTACATAAATCTTGAGAATCATGGCTCAAGCTATTCAATTTTACCACTGTTCGTAAAAGGAGTCTGTAAAATGCTCTATCATTGAAGTTACCACAGATGATCACTGATTAGCAAATTAATCACCACAAAGGTTAGTAGATTCCACAAATGGAATGCCTAATGTGTCACCATACTCCAGGTGCTTATCAGTTTCCCCCAGTTCCAAGCAAATACCTCCCCTTTAAGCAAAACAACAATAAGGTAACAGATTTCAGCTTTTCTCATTCTCCTATTTTTCGGTGGTGGTTTCCAGCAGGAGTGCTACTTGGTTTTAAAATGCTATTTTTTCTGTACCTCATTTGAAAAGTGCTGAAAGTATACAAGTCAGAGTTACCTAAGACAAAAGACTGTATTAAATCATTGGATTTGTAATTAAAATGTGCAGACAGTATAGTGGAGTGTTAAGCATCTTGAGCCACTCAGTCTTCACTTGAAAATTTCCTAATCTAATTTTCTCTTGGCTGAGAACCAATTGTTGCTGGTTTTCTCCACTACGTACAGTTATGTATTCTAAAAAGGTCTGTCATCAAGGTTCCTGGCACTTTTATAAATGTGCTACTTTAGCATGCATTCTGCAATACTCTGGATTGCTGCCTATGGAAGTTGATATTTTAAACCAGCAACTTCAATGTGCAAACTCAAAAACCCTCTTTGTTCCACAACTGAGATTGACAGTCTAAGGCTATAATTTAAAACTATTTAATTATGAGATTAAGATAATAACCCATGAGCATAAAAAGGAATAATTTATTAGCACAAGTACTGACAATATTAGATAATATATTATACATACCAAGATATGACTCAAAAGGTGGCACATTTTCTTTGTAATAGTCTTCATCATCACAGTGCTCTGATTTTTCTGCCTTCATTGAATTTATTGCATCTTGCACAATTAGCTGTGGAAAGGTTTCTAAAATTGCCAGATCTCCCATTCTGTAAATTTTAATAATCTGCTATAATGCAGCATACCCTTAATATTCACAGGGACATTTTAGTAAAACTTGTGTGCCTATTTGTTTGTACTAGATTTTCTCTCTCTTTTTTTTAATTGTTTCCACTTTTTTCTGTTAGCTTCTCTTTCCTTTTTCTTTTACTTGCTGATATACATTTTGAATGCTTTTGCTGTTACAAATATCTTCTTCCAGTCTGTTACCTCTCTGCTAATTTTTCCTTTTGGTACAAATATAAATAAGTATATAATTTATAATATATAAATGTAAACCGTCAACTTTTTCCTCTAAGGTATATGCTTTCGAAGTCTTTTAACTGAAATCCTTTTAAACTAAGAATTTAAAATTTTATTTTTCCCTTCATTCCTTTTTCTTTTCTTTTTCTTCTCTTTTTTCTTTTTTTTAGATGGAGTCTCGCTCTGTCAACAGGCTGGAGTGCAGTGTGGCATGATCTCGGCTCACTGCAACCTCTGTCTCTCAGGTTCAAGCGATTCTCCTGCCTCAGCCTCCCAAGTAGCTGGGACTACAGGCACGTGCTACCACGTCCAGCTATTTTTTGTATTTTTAGTAGAGATGGGGTTTCACCATGTTGACCAGGATGGTCTTCATCTCTTGACCTCATGATCTGCCCCCATCGGCCTCCCAAAGTGCTGGGATTACAGGCGTAAGCCACCATGCCCGGCCTTTTATTTTCTATTCTATATTTTATTTGTCTCAGTTTTACAATTCATGTTTCAATCTTTAATCTCTTTGAAGGACATTTTCCATTTCTTTATGTAATGAGCTAAGTTTCCAACACCATTTGCTAAGTAATCCATCCTTTTTCTGAACATTTATGCTACCACACTGTCCTACATTAAATCTGTATCTCTGCTTTCTCTTCTCTTCCATGGACATGCTTTATATTTTTCTATCATTACTACATTATTACTAGAACTTGCTTAATATCTGGTAGGGTGAGTCCTCCCATTTTGATCATCTCTTGCAAAACTGTTTAGCTACTCAGGAATTTTTTTTTATTTCTTCACATAAATTTCAGAATCAGTTGTTAAAATTCTTTCAATATATTCATCTTTTTTTATTAGAATTACCTTAAATATATGGATTATGTTGTAATGACTGGTATCTTTATGAGATTAAGTCATATCATTCATACACATGTCTATATCTTCTTTTATTGAGGCCTTCCATTATATCCTTTTATAGGTTTTTAAGATTTTTCTCCATTAAAGTCCATTCATTCTTTGCTAGGTTAATTTCTGTATAGATTCTTTTTGTTTTGTTCCTATTAGGTATGATATCTAATTTCCCTTTATTTAGTTTATTATTGCTAAATAAGAAAATGATACTGATTTTTGCAGGTTGATCTTATATCTGACAAACGTATTGAACATTATTAAATAGTTACAACTTTTCTCTGCACTCATTTGTATTTTCTATGGAGATGATGATATCATATTTAAATAATAAGTTAAAAATTATCTCTATACTTCTAAGCTTTATACCAGTTATTTATTTATTTTGGTATTTGATTTGGATCACAGTTGAACAGGTCCCAGGATAACCTACATCTTTACTTGGATCCTGAGGTTTAAAAATACACATTTTGAAGTTTTCCCATTAAATATAATATTTGCTATGAATTTTTTTTTAAAAAAGAATGATTCCACCAAGTTAAGGAAACTACTATATACTAGTGTTCTAAGTTGTTTTATATTTTCTTGAAAAACACTAAAGTTCATCAAATAGTTTTTCTTTTTTTATTTACTTGGGAGTTTTTTTTTTTTTTAGACTGTCTATTAGACTATGAAGTAAGTGACATGATGGATTGATTTAACTCTCTTTACTGTCTGGAATAAATCTTAATTGATTGTGATGTTTAATGCACCATTACATTTTGTTATTTAATAGCTTATTTAAGGCTTTTAACTAAGTTCTGTAGTAAGTGTTAGTATAATGTATTTTTTATACTCTGGAAAGGATATTTTTTGTCCTGGTAAAGATAGTTTCAGAGGACAAAAAATACATTATAAAAACTTTTACGAGTAGACTCATGAAAGTTTTTCTTGAAAGAATGGAAAGGAGGATAGAAGTAGGCCTTCAACCCACTGGCTGTGCTGGAGAAGAAAGCATGTTTCCTTTCTTAAAGAAATCTTCTATGTTTTCCCTAAGTTACCCTTTGTTGAACATTTAATGTGGACATAATAAAGGTAGAGCTTTGGTTTTTTGTTTTTTGTTTTTTTTTTTCCGAGATGGAGTCTTGCTCTGTCACCCAGGCGGGAGTATAGTGGCGTGATCTTGGCTTACTGCAACCTCAGCCTCCCGGGTTCAAGCAATTCAAAGTAGAGCATTTTAATGCTAGTAAGAGGTTGGCACTTAAGATCAGATTCAAGAGAATATAGATTCCTGAAAAATTTCACTGTTTGCAAATTGAGCAGTGCTGCAACATGTACTGCACAGAGGTCATAAAATATAACTAGTTATGGATAACATACTTTAACCTGGTAGGTGCTAGATCTTAAGAGGCATCCCAAAGGCCAGTGGGTGCTTCCTTGGCTCCCTGTGATGGAGCCTAGGCATATTAAAAGCTGAGGAAAAGACAGAGCTCTCAAGAGTTTTGCGTTGTGTTCTTACCAGAGTTTGCAGAGCAGTAGGTATCTCAGGATAACAGATTCTTATTGAGTAGATCAGTTAGGAGACTGAGGGTGTCAGGAGAGGAGTCTCTGATATAAGACTGCTGGTTCCCAGAAGAGACTCAGTTTCATTGAAGTAGATACAGATTTAGAGGAGAAAAGACCAAGAGATTTTCAACATCGCAGTGGTGATTGCAATCACTCAATTATTAATGAAAGGCTGTGCAAGACAAGACCTAGGAATGACCAGATATTTTGTTGGCATAGATGTCAGGAAAAGGCAGAATACAGGCAAGAAATGAGGAAGAGAGAGAGAGAGAGAGAAGAGCAATATAACTTTCTTGAGTGCGAAGGTGGCAGACAAGTAGGAGCCCAGCTGGGACTGGCGTAGGAAGGATGGAATGCTGACTAATGTGGCCTCACTGCCCCAGCTTTCCTTTTAGAGGAAGGCCTGTCCTACTGGAATTGGGGCTGAGGGAGGCTGTCTGTGGAAGCAGAAGACGTGGAAGAATTCGGGCACTGGGGACAGTAGGTATGGTATTTGTAAACAGAAGGTGGTTGATGTAAGCCAAAAGGAGATACCATCTTGATATGCTCTATGAAAGGGAAGATGTGCCTCATGTGTGTGATGCAGCTGGGGGTGTGGAAACACTGAAGAGAACAAGATGAAGGAGTTTGCATAGCAGTGGGGATATGTACAATTTAACACCTGTACTCTTATCAGTGGGGCAGGAAAGTGACTCTGTAACCAACATTAACATTACTTTGGATTTGTAATCAAAATGGTTCTATGATTTATCTCTGACTATTCACAGATAATTATAAATTCTGGTTTTATAAGCCCAAGCCATTTTACATTTGCTTTTCTAAACTTGAATTTTTAGAACCATATATGTTTTTCTTTTTTCATTTAGGCCTAAGCTAGATTAGAAGAAGAATTATTTGTTGAGTTTTCGGTAGAACTTTTTTGCAAAGTAGTGTAGAGCTTGAGGCTTTCCTAGAGACAGCAGCAAATGGATAATTGTCATGTAGTCATATGCATATATACACATTTTATTAGTTATTGGTATCTAACTTTATTATCATCAGAGAGTAAACTCCAATTGATGTTAATTCTTAGCATATTTTTGAAGCTGTCATTTGGCTTAGAATATGTTTGATTTAAGATTTTTTGTGACTTGTAGCTTTTTATGTATTTATAAAATTTGATTTATTATTTTGTTTAAATATTCTGTAATATTTCTTAATGTTTTTCTCATTGACTTTTTTTAAGGAGATTATCTTTCCATTTCTTTTAACGATTTGAATTAGGAATAATTGTATCTCATTGGGCTTCTGTATTAAAAGCAGAATTGAGATAGCGCTCTTAAGTAATTAATCAGGTCTGCTCACTGACAAAGTAATAGATCTTGTGCAGTAGATGTGCAGTGTGATTTTTTTCAAAATCTTTACAAGAAAAATTACAATGGACATTCACTGTTCCATATAAATGATAAATTCAATAATTCGGAGTATACTTCAAAAGCTTTTACTAATTTGTAACTTTTTAAGGACTATCGAATATTCTTTTCTTGAGTCTACTCAACTCTAAAAAGATCCCAGTGAGATTATCTTATTTATTGTGGAGGTGAGAAAACTGAGGCTTATAAAGGATAAGATACTTCCAAAATTAAATAAACCTTGCCTGCTTCCAACTGTGCTGCAGTGCGTTTGATGGTTCAATTTGTTGGAATCTTTAGTTAGTACAGATGTCTGTTAAATACTGAGTTGTGCTTTTCTTGTTTTTTAGTTATTCTCCCAAGCAGTTTTTAATCCGTTGTTTATTCAATGAATGTTTCTGTTGGAAGTTGGTGAAAAGAGAGGTGAAAATCCCATACAGTATGAGAAAGAATATAACAGAATTTCACCCAGTCAGAGCATGTTTGGCGAGGATTACAAAAAGTTATTAATTTCTTGACTTATTTTACTTAAATTAAAAGTTTGTATATTCTCCAAGTGGAAAAAAGAAATCCTGAGAGTAGGTAATACAGTCCTTAAGCTACTTCATCTCTTTACATTCCAATGACCATATTTTATCAGCCCCACAGTTACAGGTTCTAAGGAATTCAAGGCTCAGTGTAAGTGTAGAAAACATTGGACCTCCAAAAGTGAACCAGGAAGCATTGTCAATTTTAATCATAAATATCAATAAGTAAGATATGTCAACTTGCTAAAAATATTTTGTAGATCTTGAAGTGTTACTGACTAAAGTAAGTTTCTGTTGATTACAAAATAAAAACAAATATAAATGTGTATATACAGGCATCTTCTCATTTATTTCATTTTTCCTATTCAAATTTCAAAGTTTTGAAAAGTCGTAAGAAAAAAACATTAAATGATCCAATTCTGGAACTTAAATTTGTAATTGAATCTTCAGGAACATTTCACATGTGATGTTACATCTTTTATTCTTTATAGTCAAATGATTGCAGTTAGTAGAACATTGCTGTTATATAGTGGACTTTTCAACACTAAGGATATAATATATTCATGAATTAAACTTAGATTTCTCATGTAAACCAAAGAACTTTGGTTATCTCTTTTAATGTTCATTAGGAATTTTGGAAATACCTCCATTTCAGTTGAGAATATGAAAATTCATAGCATTTACTAAACTTAATCTAATAATCTAAAAGAAGATGCTACTTTATATAAACTGAGGCCCTTTAAATGTATGTATTAAAGATCAACTCACAGGCAGTGACTCCCTCAGCTTCTTTATATTTACACTTAATATATAATTTCCAAAATACTTTAAAGGAAAACCTAATATAGAATCGTGTATGTATTTTTTCCTACAATCCCTTTTTTGAGGTCAGAAGGCCAATACACAACAGCAATTATAATAGCAAATATTTATATAGTACTTTTGCACATTAAAATTTTGTATATTTGCATAGTTTTGTGTAGCAAATAAAACTACCAAGATCTTTTACTTGATACACACAATGATCCTATGAAGCAACTTCGGTATGTATCCCCACTTCACAGAAGAGGGCTACAAGGTGCAATTAGCAAAACATTGCAGTGTTATTAAAATGCTCGGCTCGCATTCAAATTCAGGCAGGCTGGTTTGCACGTCCATGTTTTCAGTCACTGACATATAGCGTTTCATACTTTAATATTAATAAATAATCATGGAATGATATTATTATTTTATTCAAACATAAGACTCAAAAATTGCGTACAGGCATTCCTCATTTTATTGTGCTTCTCTTTTTTGTATTAATACTTCCCAGACATTGCATTTTTTACAAATTGAAAGTTTGTAGCAACTCTATTTCAAGCAAGTCTATCAGTGCCATTTTCCCAATAGCATGTGCTTACTTCATAGATCTGTGTCACATTTTGGTAATTCTCACAATATATCAAACTTTTTCATTATTATTATATCTGTTAGGGTTATCTGTGGTTACTGATCTTTTATGCTACTATTGTAATATTTTAGGGCACCATGAACCACAGCCATATAAGACAGCAAACTTAGTCAATAAATGTGTGTATTCTGACTGTTCCACTGACCAGCCATTCTTCTGTCTCTCTCCCTCTCCCTCTCCTTGGATCCGCCTCTTCCCTGAGACACAACAATATTGAAATTAGGCCAATTAGTAACCCTGCAATGGCTTGTTAAGTGTTCAAGTGAAAGGAAATGTCTCTCACTTTAAATCAAAAGCTAGAAACCATTAAGCTTAGTGAGGAAGGCATGTCGAAAGCTGAGACAGGCTGAAAGCCAATCCTCTTAAACCAGTTAGCCAAGTTGTGAATGCAAAGTAAGGTCCTTGAAGGAAATTAAAAGTACTCATCTAGTGAACACATGAATGATAAGAAAGCAAAACAGCCTTATTGCCGAGAAAGTTTTAGTGGTCTTGTTAGAAGATCAAACCGATGTCAACAATCTCTAAAGCCAAAGCCTAATCCAGAACAAGGCTCTAACTCTCTTCTGTTCTATGAAGGCTGAGAGGGGTGAGAAAGCTGTAGAAGAAAAGTTTGTTTGAAGGTAGCAGAGCCTGGTTCATGAGATTTAAGGAAAGAAGCCAGATCCATAACATGAAACTGCAAGGTGAAGCAGAGAGTGCTGATGTAGAAGTTGCAGCAGATTATCCAGAAGATAGAACTAAGATCATTGATGAAGGCAGCTACACTAAACAACAGATTTTCCATGTGGACAAAACAGCCTTCTATTGGAACAAGATGTCATCTGGAACTTTATTAGCTGGAGAGAAGAAGTCAATGTCTGGCTTCAAGGCTTCTAATCCTCAAATAATAGACTGACTCTCTTGTTAGGAGATAATGCAACTGGTGAATATAAGTTGAAGCCAGTGCTTACTATCATTCTGAAAATCTCTAAGAATTATGTTAAATCTACCCTGCCTGTGCTTTATAAATGGAATAACAAAGCCTTGATGACAGCACACCTGTTTACAGCATGGTTTATTGAATACTTTAAGCCCATGTTGAGATCTACTGCTCAGAAAAAAAAAAAAAATTCTTTCAAAATATTACTGATCCCTGACAAGGCACCTTGTCACCCAAGAGCTGATAGAGATATACAGGGAGATTAATATTTTTATACCTGCTAACACAACATCCGTTCTGCAGCCCACGGATCAATGAGTAATTTCTACTTTAAAGTCTTATTACTCAATAAATAAGTTGTTTAAGGCTATAGTTGCCATAGATAGTGGTTCCTCTGATGGATCTGGACAAACTAAATTGAAAACCTTCTGGAAAGTATTCACTATTCTAGATGTTATTAAGAACATTTGTGATTCATTGGAGGAGTAAAAATGTTAACATCAATAGGATTTTGGAAGAATTTGAGTCCAACCCTTGTGGATGAATGAGGAGTTCAAGACTTTAGTGGAGGAAATAACTGCACATGTGGTGGAAATAGCAAGATAACTAGAATTAGAAGATGTGACTAAATTTCTGCAATCTCATCATCCAATTTTAATATGTGAAGAGTTGCTTCTTACAGTTGAGCAAAGAAAGTGGTTTCTTGAGATAGAATCTACTCCTGGTAAAGATGCTGTGCACATAGTTGAAATGACAACAAAGGATTTAGAATATTACATATTTAGTTGAGAAAGCAGCAACAAGGTTTGAGAGGATTGACTCCAGTTTGGAAAGAAGTTCTATTGTGAGTAAAATGCTATCAAACTGCATGACATGCTACAGAGAAATCTTTCATGAAAGGAAGAGTTAATCGACGTGGCAAACTTCACTGTGGTCTTATTTTAAGAAATTTCCATAGCTCCCGTAACCCTTAGCAACTCATCACCCTGATCATCCAGCAGCTTTTAACATCCAGGCAAGACTCTCCTTCAGCAAAAATATTAGAACTTGCTGAAGCCTCAGAATTTGGTAACTTTTTTTAACAATAAAATGTTTTTAAATTAAGATATGTATAGTGTTTTACTCTATTGCATGCTTAATAGACTATAATATAATGTAAACATAACTTTTATACGCACTGGGAAATCCCCAAATCTGTGACTGACTTTATTACTAAATTCTAATAAATATTTAGTTGTATAAATGAAGTACAATTTAATACTTCATTATTCATTCTCCTTATTGATACCCTTACTTCTCTTAAATATAAATTAATTCTTTGACAGTATTAATATGTTGAGTTAAAGAAACTTATATAACATTGAGTTGTGCAGGAAACATAATTTATATAACATTGAGTTGTAGAGAAAGCAAAATCTTATCTGTCATTGATTTGATATTTATTGGTCTTAATTTATTATACTCAGTTTTTCCTAATTTCAGACTTACCCGATTCATAAGCAGCACACAATCTATTATTTAAAGTTTAATATTGGTGTTTTGCTTTCAAATTTGCAATATTGTTATGGGATCATTGAGTCATAGGGATAAAATGTTTATGATATATTCTAAAATGTTTGTGATGTATTCTAAACCATTTATTTTATTTATTTGGTTCATTTCATTCTCCTCTTAATACATTTCCTATGAACAAAACATAGGAATATAGCTTTTGGTAGTAATACTTAAATGGTAATAAAACTCATAGTTGAACTATAATAATCTCTGTCATTTATAATTTTTATATGTATATTATGTGACTTTCACGTTTTTGAAGAATTTTTAATATCTTTAATGCTTATTTGTTATATGACCATAGAGAAAAATTGTTAATATTTTACTCTGAACCATTGAATTAAATTCTGAATGCCAGGCTGGGCACGGTAGCTCACTCCTGTAATCCCAGCACTTTGAGAAGTTGAGGCAGGGGGATCACGAGGTCAAGAGTTTGAGACCAGTCTGTCCAACATAGTGAAACCTTGTGTCTACTAAAAATATAGAAGATTAGCCTGGTGCAGTGGTATGCGCCTGTATTCCCAGCTACTCCTGAGGCCGAGGCAGGAGAATCGCGTGAACCCAGGAGGTGGAGGTTACAGTGAGCCGAGATTGCGCCATTGCACTTTGGCTGAAGCGACAGTGTGAGACTCTATCTCAAAAAAAAAAAAAATTCTGAATGCCTTTTCCTTTTATTCTTCCTATAGTGATGAACAAAGAACAAATATAATAGTATAATTTCAGGATGGTATAGTTCCATCAACATAAGGTACATTTGGAAGAAATATTAAGCTGTCAAGATTTCTATCATAAGTATAACCATTTGATTGAACATTTTTAATGTAATAGAATAAAAGATGAAATGTTTAGATTTTTTTTCTGATCACTAATCTAGCTATGCTATCTTAAATATCCTTAAACCACTGGGTAGCAGATCACTTACTGCTATTTTAGATATACATTGTAATGTTGCCAATCTATTCCTGTTATTATATGTCTGACCAACTTAAAACTTTAATAACATATCCCACATAAAACATTCTTCCTCCACTGCCTGCTAAGATTTGTGGCTAGGGGATTAGTATAAGAAAAGTTGTTTCTTCTTTCTACTATTTAATATACTCTGTGACCACTACAATCCTAAAATGACCTTGTTTGTCCCCTTGCATTTATAAGGACTTGGAACACCTGGGCTGGTAGTATGGCAAAGCAGTGTCTCTTAGATCACTTCTAAGTAAAGCTTGTGGAAGTCCTTTATCTCAGGTTACTGCTAGCTCCTTTTAGAATATGGGTAACTGAATCTTCTTAGTCCTCAGTTTGGAAGCCTTGTTGTTGATTGAGGAAAAGCCCACTCAACATACAGATGCATTAGTATATATTACCTGGTTTTTCTTCTATGAGGAATAGTTTTATCTTGAGAAATCCGTAAGTCACTACTTATAATGATAAGGTAAACCTATAAGTTCCTCTTAACATCTGCTAAGAACATATTAGGCCTTTGCATCCACATTTTTACAAAATTCTTAAATATACTCCAGTAAAATTGTTTTAGTCATACAACCTGTAGTGGTATTTTGTTTAACTGGATTATCATTGGTAAAACATAATAAAAATTATTCAGCTATAGATACTAGTTCTGTGGATCTGCTTTTTCAAATTAAAAAAAAAAAAGAATCAACAGCATGGCAACATTACCATCAATTTAATTTGGATTTGCTAGAGAGAAACTATAAAGCTAGATTATCTAGGCCAATAGAATATTTGAAAAAAATTATGGAGGGTACTAACATATTGTAGGCAATCTTTAGTGATCTTTAGATTTTAAATCATTGTATATTACTTATCTCATTTTTGGGATAAAATAAATGCTTTGTTAATTATTGCACAAATCAAGCCACTGTAAAAAAAAAATTCTAAAATATTGTGCCTTAAACTCTGTTTTGTGAGAGTCTAGTAGCAGGTAGTCTAAACCTAATATTTCAGCTCCACATAAATAAGCAGCTTCCATTTTGATGCCTAAGGCTCTGCATCTCTTTTTTCTAGTCAAAGGACAGCAGCAAATGGTAAAGAGGAGACCAATTCCAATCCTTTAATTGACAAGACCCAGAAATGTCACAGTTCACTTGTGGCCACATCCTTGTGGACACTACTTCTACATATAACTATAGCAAACTCTGAAGCTGGAGTTGCTGTTCTCTTTGTTATTAAATGGAGCAACTGAATGGTCCCCACCAGTTGATAAAAACTGCTGAATTGCACCCTGATATCTCTATTTTTTGATATTTCATATTAAAAGCAAAACATATGTCACCTCATCAGTTATATTGCAAACTTTGTGTTTTAATTTTTAAAAACGTTTTTATAGTACAGAGATAGAGAACAAAACACAGGTGTAGGGGAAAGAAATGGGGATATGTAGGTCAGAGGAAACAAAGTAGCAGATATGTAGGATGAACAAATCTAGAGACATAATGTACATGAGGGGTATAGGTAATAAAATTGTGTTGTGTATGGATTCACTCTAAATGAGTAGATTTTAGCTGCCCTGCTACAAAAACAAACAAAAAATTGGTAACTATGTGAGATGATGGATACGTTAATTTGCTTCAATATAGTAACAGTTTTACTATCTACATGTATCCCATAGCATCATGCTGTGTATCCAAAATATGCATAATGAAATTTATTTAAAATCTATACAAAGCTTAATCCACTTTGTAGAGCATTTTTGCATGGATGCCTGTGTGTCAACCTCTGTAACTTTCTTTTCTTGACACTGTACTATATGAATTAAGGTAGAATTATTCGAATCATGAACAGGACATCACAGATGGAATATACTGATGCAATGGGAATGCATATAATAAAATAAATATCACATTATTATGTTTTATAAATTTTTGATGGTAATATAAGTACAGGATTTTTCTTTCTACAGCTGTTAAATACCATTGATTCTTACAAATTCTTCTCTCTTTATCTTTCACACATCCATGGCATTATTTAAATATCTCTTGGATTTCCGTTTCTTGGCTTAAAACTCTCTTTGAATGTCCTCATCCAGTACTGACCAGTAGAACTTTCTGTGATGATGGACATGTCCATTATGGCAGCTACTGTGTGAAGCTTTTGAGTACTTGTGTTGTGACTGATGTGACTGAGGAACTGAGTTTTAAACTTAATTTCATTTAATGAATTTAAATGTAAATAGCCAGACATGACTAGTGATCACCCCATTGGACGTACAGTTCTAGTCACTCTCTACTCCGTTTACCAGCTTATTTCAGCCACATCTGTTTTACTGCATCATATTACTCCTGAAATATGCTTAAATAAATTTACTTACTCAACATTTATGTATTTGGGGTTTTATTCTCTGGATGAGAAATTTTGTATTTTCAGTGTGATTTTACCCTAGCTTTGAGTAGTCTAATAATAATAACCGTATATAATATTCATTGAACACATTTTTTGTTAAACACTGTTCTGAGCATTTTATTCATAATAAATTGTTTCATTATTACAAGAAACTTGCATTATAATTATGACCATCTTATATATGTGTGAAAGGACACAACCACAGGTTAATTAATTTTTGTCTAAGATCAAATAGGTAGCTAGTAAGTGGCTGAGCTAGGATGTAAACCTCAGGCAAACTGGCTTCAAATACCATTATTATCTCATCATTCTGGAGAGTGAGTTTTCATCAGTGGTTCTCCTTATTCAAAATACATCACAGTTGGAGCCTAGGAGCTTTATTTGTGTATGCATAATATAGGAAACTATTTTGCCTCTGGCAAGAGAGAAGAGAAAGGAACAGTTTCTCTTCTTTCTTTTTCTTACCACAATTCTCTAAGCAAAAAGTATGTTGATAAAAATTGATCCAAAACATTCCTTATCTTCACTAATTGAGTATTAGGACCTTATTTTGTCCAAATAATATTAAATAAATTAGTAAACATAAGTGAAAATAAGCAGGCGTTGTATGTTTGTTCCTATTACTACAAAAGATTATTCAGGTTTAGCTTACTCAGAACACAAACAGAAAGAGTTTTAAAGTACTCAAGATAGATTATTTTCTAAGGGCTATAATGTTAGGATTTAACTCAGGTCAATCATCTCCAAGTTAAAATTACTTAGACGCGTACTGTCCATAATTAAGTAATCTTACCTACTAATATTACGGAATAAGAATACCTTTAGGTGACATGAAATCTGTCATTTTAAGCATGCCCCCAAGCCTTTTCAAGATTGCTCATAAAATTTCTCATTCTCTAGAGAAATGTGATCTCTAAGAAATAAATGTCTCTTTCAAGTCACAAGTAATATGAGCACATGATTAAAAAAAAGGAATTTTGAGTCTTAGAAGGGATATTGCAGTATTATAAAATTGCTTTTATTTCTTGTTATTTAAGTTCTCATGGTCATTTTAAGATTTATCTTCTAGATATAAAGGATAATGATTTCGTTTAGGGAGGTGGGGGACAGAGGCCTTTGGGGAACAGGAGAATATTTTTCATATGAAATTCTTTGTCATAAAATGCTAATGTTGGTGTTCTTGTCTTTATGTCTATGCATTCTTTAGCTATGAGGATAACAGACCCTTCATCAAGTAAGAATGACCTGAATGGCTGATAAATTCCATTTATCAGTGTGGTCCCATGAACCAGCTGTCAGATCAGTACTGAAAAATCATTAGAGCTTCTGTCATTCATATTGAGGCAGAAGAGCAAACTGTGCAGGAAAATAATCTGGCATACAACTTATATGCAGAATAAATGTGCTGCAGGTGTACTGCCAAAAAAAAATTCTGCTTCACCTCTGTTAATTGGATATCACCTGAATTCAGTGCCGCAGCAATAGCAATTTCCTGTGGTACAGACTTGTCTCTCTTTTAATAGCTTCCCTTTCATTGTGATGTGTTCCTCTGTGCCACATACGTCCGCTTTTCTGTTGTTCGTTTGGGCATCATTCATCTAAAATTATTCTGTCATTTAGTGGTATATCTTCAAAATGATCTTACGGGTATAAAACTACCCAATTGCAATTGATATTAATGAATTGCTATACTAAATATAAATAAAGAAAAAATGCCTTCTTCAAAATTAATTCTTACATATGCAAAATTATCCCTTTCAAATTTGACATCTGTCACTTGATTAATGATCTAACCTGTATGAATAGATTTCAGTGTCTGAAATAAAGCTACAAGTCTGTACTAATCTAATAAATATGAACATAAATGTTAATATTTAGACATTTTTCCCATGCATATTTTAAAATTACAAGTCCTGCAAGAATAAACTAAGATTGGTAACCTATGGGCAACCTTGCTGTAGACTTTCAGTTTGTTCTTCTGGTGAAGAGTCCTTTGTTTTCATTTTTCTCCAGTGCCATTTCACTTCTTCATGCTTTTGCTTTTTTTTTTTTTTTTTTTTTTTTTTTTTTTTTTTTCAGAAATCAGGGCTCGTTGCAGTTTTCTACCACTTAAGCCTTGGGCCCATGATGTGTTTTCCAGTGGTTAATACCTGACTTAAGTATTTGATCCTATTATTTTGTTTCTAAATCTAAATAGCAATATTGCCTTGATTTAATGGCAATTCTTATTTTTTCTTTTTCCAACATCCATAAGAAGCTGAGAGCTTTTCCTTGAATGTTAGTATACTTCTGAATCCAGTTGTAGAATAAAATATTAACACCTAAAATGTTTTGTAATTCATATAAGCAAACATGTAACATGTAATAGCAAAACTCCCTTAGAGATTTTTTATTCAAGAATGTTAATGTTTTCAATTAAACATGTTAAATATAGTGGGCATTTAAACATGAAATATAATGGCTGATTGTTATGGGAGAAAAATAGTAAATATTTATAATTATTTTTAATAAGACTTTAATAATTAACTACTTTGGGACCATATCTTTCTTCAGATGCAGTTCTCTCTAAAAAACAAATTGAACTCAGCTTCAGATTATGATAAACATATATGATTTTTCCCCTTCATTTTACAAAGTTTCAATCCCTATAAATATATCTTCCTAAGACATTATAGTGGAGGATAATAATCTGCTGGAAAGAAATATGAATTTACCCTATTCAAGGAAGATGTGCTGGGAATAAAGAGGTTGGGCTTATCAGTGTATAGCGATCTCTACTGATTTGGTCCTGTTCTCCCCTATACTTAGGAGTTGAGAAGGATTTCATTTCAGTTATGAGTCCCGTCTGTTGCAAGAACATTTTGTCTTGATATTCAATACATAACTTAGCCACAAATACATGAATTTTGTTACCTGCTTATACTCTTGCGAATGACTTCTTGGAGGAAACTAAGAGAATGGAGTGGGAGTGAGAACTTGTCTTTCATTCTATGCTACTCCGTTCATACCACTCCATTTTCATTCTCAGCTTCATCTTCTCCCTTGAGTTTACAGACACTTCAAAGAAATGAAGGTTCCCTGAGCCTTCAAAAATTTTTTCAACAAAGCTGCCAAATGACTGATTTCCAAAATCTACTACAACGTAGCATAGAAGCGAGTGATCCAAAGGCTGAAGGAGAGTAGAAACAGTGTTTCCATTAGAGGGGAACTATTTTTTCCATCTACTATCCCTCACGCTTAGTCTTTATAAATATAGAATTAGACAAGTGGGGCTCATTAAATTCATACATGTACTTCAAATCCATGCATTTCCTCCTAATACGAGTTATATTTTTGTCAGTAAACAATAACATTTTTGTGGAAAAAGGAAATTTTGAAAAAGCGAGGTAAAAATGTATCAGAAGAAGCACTAATAGAGGGAAATCAATCAAACAAATGTTGCCACTGTGAGACCAGTGAAGACTAACGTAGCTTCATAGCCTGCTTTCCTGTTGCCATTCACCATAATTACACCTCATGCCATTTGCATATGTGCTGCAAATACATGAATAACTTATGGTACAAATCTGCTTTTGCTTAAATGAATTTCTGTGTTCATAACATTTTCATTCATGTATATCTCCTCAAGCTTGAAAACTTGTAGTCTCATTAAAACCTTAAAGTACTTACACCACCTGTCTTACATTTTCTGTCAATAAAAGTTACTGTAACTTTTTTTTCAGTGTTGTATTGTTGATCTGATATGGTTGTTAATTAATGATCAATTATTTAATAACCCTTAATTTTCTCTTCTCTCTACAGGTCATGGGTTATAGGTGCAATAGCTCTTCTCTGCCTATTAGGATTGACCTGGGCCTTTGGACTCATGTATATTAATGAAAGCACAGTCATCATGGCGTATCTCTTCACCATTTTCAATTCTCTACAGGGAATGTTTATATTTATTTTCCATTGTGTCCTACAGAAGAAGGTAAGCTAGAATTCTTTTTTTAAAATATAAATGGCATACATTTCGTGATACCAAAGCAGCCACAACATATTCTAATATATTATTCTTGATATGTTTGTCTACAGGAAATAAAGATACTCATCTTTTATAATAGTAAAGCAAAACAAACACAAAATACAAGCATAATAGTTGGTGAGAGTGTCCAACAGTAAAAAACAATAAAAATATTTTCTGATTTAAACAGTGAACAAAAATTATTTTCTTATAGATTTGACTTTATAGTCTTTAATATTCCCATTGGTGGACAAATGGATTTGTGTATTAGGAAGTAATTATTTTCTAAAAATGTTGTGGAGGCATGAGTTACACACACACACACACACACACACATCATGGATATATATCACAGTATAGGAAATATACATGTGTATATGTGTATATATTTCTGTTTCTTCAAACACTAATTTACATTAGAAAATATAAATGTCTACACAGCTTATGGTAAAATAATATACATTTATGTTTTTTGAATGAATGATGGAATAGTTAATAATGGTCTCTGTATTTCTTTCCTTTAAAAGCATTTATTATGAAATCTAAGAGTTGAATTATTAGAATGCAATTTTTTACATTTATCTATTTTTGCAAATGTTTACATTTTTAAGGGCATGATATATATATAAATTTTCAAACTTAATTTTAAACACTAAATATTTTTATTACTTTTTTTAAAATCCCAAGATTGATTTTCCAATCTTACACACTTTAACTTTATTTAAAATGTGGTCTCCATAGGTCAGTCACAGCAACCCCTCAACCAGATTGCCTGGGTTTGAATCTCTGTTTTTGTATTTAAAAACTTATGTGACTTTTGGAAAGTTAATTAACCTCCCCATGTCTCAGTTTACTCATGTGTGACATGGAGGGGGTAAAAATAATTATAAAATATTCAAAGAGATGGCTCTGAAAATGAGGTAGAAAATTATGTTTTAAAATTTGTGGGAAAGAAACAATAAGATTTATAATTTTTCTTTGGACAACAAAGGAAATAAAAAGTAAAGATATCCCTTTCTAGGATTTTTAGTTTTAGAGACGGGTGGGACCAAAACAAGAAGTTGAAAAGAGTGTCCACTTCTCAAGATGGACAAACATAAAACGAAACACTACTCTTTTTCAATTTTAGATGGTGGTAGATATCTAAAATGTGTTGACATGATCACAAATACAGAATAGAGTAGTAATGATGAGTCAGGCTTCTAAATATAGGTTACAGAAAAGAAAAGAGGTTACATTAGAATGGATGCATTCTAATCTAATTCATTAGAATTCTCCTTAAAAAGAGGTTGTTTTAAAATAGATGAATCCTGCTATAATAAGATGTTTTAGAAAAAATAAAAATAAAATAAAATAGATGAACCTGCCCAAATAATTAATATGTATACCCCCCAAATTACAGAAGCCTGACTCAACATATGTTTATGTTTTACTCATTGCGCAATGGATGAGGTTGCCCCATGAAGGGACATAGGCTGATGAAGATTCAAACAACCTCAATCTGTGATTTTATAGCCCTCTTGGGTTTTGACATCCAACAGAAAGTCTGGGAGAGAGAGAGATGATTTTGTGATTTGAAAGTGGCTCACACGGCTTTTACTCATTTTTTTTTTTTTTAATCAGATAGGATTCTATCGATGGTACCACCTAAACTGCAAGGGAGACAGAAAAGCATAGTATAGCTTTTTTAATCAGAAAGAGAAAAAATTGGATATGGTGAATAGATGGCAGTCTGCCACACTTAATGTATTTAAAGAATAGGAGACATGTAAATGGTGAGTGAGAATAGAGCTGGAAGGAAGAACGAGAATCAAGATGATACACTGAATTAAAGATAGGAGAAAATGTCAAGAAGAAGACAGTGATTGGTATTCTAAAAGACTTCAGAGAAGTCAGAGAGACTAAAACTTGGGAAAGATGTCTAGATTTGGATAGAAGAAAGCCATAACTGATGCTCAAGCAAAATATATACAAAAAATGTGAGCAAAATCAGGAGATTAAGGGAAATGGTAGCATTTGCCCATCATAAAAAGGGAGTGTATTAGGTCATTATGATCAGTCATAACATATTGAAGTATAGCAGATTTATTTGCCTGTCATCTTTATTTTGTACATTAGCTGGAAATTTGGACCGACATAGTTTTTAAATTTTATTTAAATTTTTTTACTAACTCATTAAGAAGTAATTTTTAAATTTTAAAGTTAATTTGGAAATTTTCTACAAAGCAGAAAAGAAATTTTTGTACTTTACACACAGATTATTTTGCTTTGAGTATTTTTTTATTAGCCAATGCCTCTTTCAGTTTTCCCAATATTAATAAAAATGTTATTTTAATTTTTCTTGTCTTAACACAAGCATATGACTGGAATAAGTAAGAATTGCATTTGGCACCCAGGTAGAGATTTTACATCTCAAGACCCTAAAACAAATGTACAGTTTTTAGTATATTTAACATAAGTTAAATTTTAAAATATATATGTCATCAAGTTCAATTTTGTGATTCATTAAAACAGAGTTCCGGAAACTGTGGCTCATGAGCCAAATTCATCCAGCTGCCTTTTATTTTTACAGCCAGGAAGCCAGGAATGGTTACTACATTTTCAATACATAAAGTTTAAAATAAGTATATACACTCTATCCTTAGTTTTGGCTCCTGACTCAAAAACCTTAAAATATTGACTATCTGGGCATTACAGAAAAACTTGCCAGGCCCTGGTTTTGAAAGCTTATTTTCATGATTTACAATAACAAGTAATACATATTGTTCTTTCATCCATTCCATGTTTTGAATTTTAAAACTTTTGTCACATTTGTATTCGGTGTCAAGAATATGGGCCAACATCAGAAAATACAGAAAACATATAATTATTTTTGGTTTTTATTTTGTATAAAAAATGTCATATACTTGTCTTTGAAATTGAAGAAATGATTGCGAAGTATTTTTTCTTTTAAGCCATCTGATTAAATTTCACTAATAGGCCATCGCTGGTATAGTGGCTTATATGTTTTGATTAGAGAAATATGAAGTATTTAATATATGAAAATTGTTGTCTTATTGAATTATTTGTCGACTGTTTCAACTTACTCATAAAATTAAAATTTTTGAGTCATCAGTCTTTTCCTGAGTATGGATTGTGTAAACAGTTTTCCACTGGTCACATTAAAGTGGTCACTTTTACTTTTGTCATACATTCAAATATTTGATATATTCTCAGCGCTTCCATTATCATTTTATTTCTGATATGAGAAATATTAGAAATATGTTATTGGTAAGGTATATTCTCTTACCTGTCTTCTATATTCTAGAACAGCATCACACCAAAATAGGATATCATCTGACTAGGGTAACTAAGATGCAGTCCATGTGAAATAGTAGATTAGAATATGCAAATGATTGAACAATCAAATAACTGTTTTTTGTAATCTAAAAAATGTTTCCTGGACATGGTCCATGTTATTTTTTTTCTTCTTTTTAAGACATATGCTTACCATTTCAAATCAAATCACAGCAAAATAAAGTCAGTATAATGATTCAGTAAGTAATGTAGCTAATGTGAGACTTGGCATCACCAAATATCTTGATTTTCTGGTTGTTTATATTATCAGCTCAGAACATTTAATCTTTGTTGGAAAATTCAAATAGCCCACGATGAATTATTGTGGCTTAAACAATATTGCTGATTTTGTAACAGGAGGGAGAGTGGTTCTCTTTCTGTCTTCTTTGCCTTTATCCCTCATTGTACTGAAATATTTGTTTAGGTTTACATCACTTCATTCAAATGCCCTTTCTCATCTAGAAGGAAACATATCATTTGCTGTGTACCTCAGGAAAATAATGTGGGATGTTGCAGGGGGAAGTTATGATCAAAGTTTAGGTTCCTAGAGATGCTTCGTAAATCAGTAGAAATTACTAAACTATCATTGATACTGGTTACTTTGGTTAGAGATTATTTTAAGCCTTCTCAAGTTCTAATTAAAGCATTTGTCCTCATTCTTTCCAGACACAAAGAAGTAGATAATTAATAGATTACTTTAATAATAATATTAGTAATATACAATGCCTGTGCTGGTCAATGATTTCATGTTCCAAATGTGGCATCTTAGAGCTTTTTGATCATAGAGCACCCATGAAATGTAGATTTTTCTCCTAAGGCACATTGCTTGACTTTTCAGTCTTGTAGTTTACTCTCATTGCTTGACCCATTTCAATCTCCTCATCTATAAAATGAAGGTAATAATTATTTTCAGAGTCATTTTGAGGGACGTACCTAACACAATTCCTGACACATAATAGTTAAAAAGTAGAAGTTTCTTCTTTTCACCCTCCCTACAGATGCATCTTAGAAACACACATAACTGGCTACAGCCCGATTTCTTTTTTCAAAATAAACAAAATATGGACTGACTCGTAAACACTGAACAAAAATAATTATCTCTAATTCTAATTATTGATAAATGTAGCACAGAAGAGACTGGTTGCAAAAGAAATCAATAGCATTTTAAATACATTAAAAATAAGTAATTTTGCCATGCCAGGGCAGAGAAAGGCCTTAAAGACCAGCACATCATAACCCTGTTTTGTTCATTCTATTCTTTATGGTGAGAATGCCTTTCTCTCCTCTTCTCCCCTATCCTTTATTTCAACTTCACTCTGTAAATTAATTCCAGCCACTCCTTTAAAGACTTTCTGGGAAGCCCTCTTCCCCAAGAAGCCCTCCTTGGCCCCCCACACCTACTTCCCGCGGGCACTCCTCTTCTGTGCTTGAGTCACCTGACCCTATCTCCATTATTGTTCTTACCACATGATAAGCACTCAATAAATGTGTGTTCTTTGAGCAAATCTGCGTATGTTCTGTCTTTAATTCTCCTATATCTTTGACACAATGAATTTTACAATAATAAGATGAAATGTTCCCATTTGGAATACTAAATTTAATGTATCATTTACATACCTTTTTTTCTTTTGATTCTAAATAACATCCCTTTTTAAAGCACATGTTCAAAACTTTGATTTAAATACAATCTTATTTGAATATTACATTATCATAAGTTGTGGAAAAAATGAACTAATGCGAAATCAAATACATAAAGGCCTAAGAATAGTTTATATATATGATGTTGTTTCATAATATAAATTCATGAACATATGATTGATATAATAAGATGTCCCTTTGTTGTCATTGATAGTAGACATGTGATTTAAGGCAGTTACTGTTTATTTTTGTATGCCTTGTTCAATTAAATAGGCAGTAATAAAAATTTTGGACATGATAAAATTTTTACCAAAAGTTGATATATTTCTCGGCTTGAAAACATCAGCTAAAAGTCTTCTTTTTCCCTGTAATTGTATACTACAACCAAGATTAAGTATTTAATCAAGAATGCTATAAAGAAAAGTAATTATATTTCTCTGTGATTATCGAGTAGAACTATTTTGAAGGACTAAATTTACAATCTTTTGAATTTTTATTCTCAATTTGAGCATTTGATCTCTTTTAAGAGAAATAAACTTCAGAGAAATATAGATTTAGAAGAAATGATTAGCCCAACATATTCATATTTTTCTGTCTTTAAATATCCTTTCTCTGCTTTCTCACTTTCTCTGATATTTCTCTCTCTCTCTCTCTTCCCCACTTCTTAGCCTACTTCCTCCACCCCACTCCCTGTAACTTCCTAACTAGGCTTCTACCTAAAGAACAACAGCTACAATGCCCTCGCACCAACAGGCTACTTTATATCCAATTTATGAAGCTAAAAATAGTATCTTCAATGGGCTTAAGTATATGTTCTTGGAACTAAGAGAAAGTAACACTATGATGTGATGGGAGGTGTGTGAGTGTGTGTGTATGAGTGTGTGTGTGTGTGTTTTAAAAGGCTCCAGTTAGGCAAAATTTCAAGCTTGACAGTATGAATATAATTATGTTGTATTGTAAAATATATGCTGAACAGACTTTCTTACATCTGTAGGGCAAGGAAATAATTATATTATCTAAAAATAAAACTCACATACATTGTCTACTTTTGTTCCTACCTGCAATGAATTGCTTGCTAACAGAAGTTAATATTTAATTGGCTAGGTACGAAAAGAGTATGGGAAATGCCTGCGGACACACTGCTGTAATGGCAGCAGTACAGAGAGTTCCATTGGTTCAGGGAAAACATCTGGTTCTCGAACTCCTGGACGCTACTCCACAGGCTCACAGGTAAACAATATGTGTTCACTGAAATGAAGTAATTCTTAACGATACCAATTACTGTCCCTTATGATTGGAGCTAATTTCTAGCCTGTGTTTAACACATCGTTTGTTTTTGTTGTTTCACTGTGTCTCACATGGGAATGATTCTGACAGAAATGGAAGAAACTAAAACTGTAATAATATGATGAAATTTGAGTCTGCAAATTTGAAGTTTGCATAATAATGACTTCAGATTGTTTTCAGTTCAATAAATGCAGCAGGTGGAGAAAGGAATTTGCCATTTCACCCAAAATTCAAAGAAAGTAACATTTCATATATAGAGAAATGTGATATATTGATATGATTCTAATTCTTATAATTCTTCTACCTAGTATAATAATTATCACAGACTGGCACAATTTACATATAATATGGTATGTTTAGTAAAAATAACTATGACTCAACCATATTACGTGCTGAGAAGTTGAAGAAAAGTCAGGGCAGTGAAGAATACTACAACAGCATTATTAACATAGCTGGTCTAAGCTCCACTCCCATTTGCCCAGCACTAGACATAGCAGCATAGTACCTTACCAGAAAAATTTTAAGCTTTTAGGTAAACTGTGTGCTATTTTTCCCGGGCACAGTGTCAGCTCAAAGATTGTTACATAGAAATTTTAGCAAATCTTGGATGTTAAGATGAGCCAGTCAAATAAAAGATATAGAATTGTGTGGGTCATGAATGAGTTTGGTTCAAGCTAGCAAACTAGTATTATTTGTTTGTTTTTTGAGACAGAGTCTTACTCTGTTGCCCAGGCTGGAGTGCAGTGGTACAATCTCAGCTCACTGAAACCCCTTCCTCCTGGGTTCAAGCAATCTTCTCACCTCAGCCTCCAGCCTCCCGAGTAGCTGGGACCACAAGCATGTGCCACCACACCCAGATAATTTTTGTGTTTTTTGTAGAAATGGTGTTTTGCCATGTTGGCTAGACTTGTCTCAAACTCCTGGCCTCAAGTGATCCGCCTGCCTTGAGCTCCCAAAGTGCTGGGACTATAGTTGTGAGTCACCCAGACTAGTGTGTTTTTAAGATTGCATGATTCAGTAGAAAAAAAAAGGCATGTTTTCAGTGTTGCTAATTAAATTTTTCTGTGGAAGGCTTGAGTTTAAATTGATAAATAAAGTTATAAATCAAGAATTAATTTTTCTTAACTCTTTTAGCTCAACCTATAAATCTAATTATTGTTTCATAAATTTGGTTATTTTATATGAAATAAGAGTGATTGCTTCATTTTTTTATTTGATGGATGTTCAATTGGCTTGTAAGCTTAATAGATTAAATTTCCCTAAATAATTTCATTTATATGCTTAGAAAATTTAATTTCTTTATACCTTTTAAATATCATTTATAAATTTAATATATCTGATTGTTTCAAACACATCAACTGTCAGACTAGTCATACACACCTAACTAGCACTTGAACACAGTTGTAAATTAATGGATGGCCAGTGTTTTCATAAATAGTTTCCTCACCAATTGAGTTTTAATCTTACAAATAAAACTGTATCTTTAATATCAATCTAATATTTCCAGTTAAAATTTTAAAAACTAACATATAACTGTCAAAAATATCAGGCTATGTTAAATAATTTTACCAACCACAATCGTGAAACTTAAATATAATTGCATTATTATTAATAATCTGAATTTGATTTATTTTTTACACACCACACTGAGGTGGTAAAGTTGCAAATCAGAAGAACGATTGTCCCAACTCAGGTGGATGGAAATTTCCGAGTTTAGGACTACTAAATTTGCCAAATAGAGATCTGAATTTTCACGTAAGAGTGGGGGCAGACCAGGACGATGCTTATAGCATGAGCCCCTTTTATAATTAATGCCTTTATTTTCAGACTCATAATCCCTTGCTCTTTCTCTTTTTGTAATAACTTTTTCCACGACTTTTCCGTTGATATTGCTAAGATTCCCTATATCATCCAGCATGATTAGATCCCACATGCTTTTCACATTACTGAGCTCATCAGCCACCATCCGATAGTCATTTTATTGACATATATCATTAATATTATGATAATATTTAGGAGTCTCATTTACTACTTTACGACAGAGTTGTGCAATGTTTAGCAATACTTCTAAACTATGAGTTAAGGCAGTGCAGCTCAATGGAATAATAATAAACTCTGTGGGTGGGTATACCTTGTTTTGAATCCTGGCCTTGCCACGTACCAGCTATGACACAGAATAAGTTACTAATTTCATTGACACTCAGTTTTTTCATCTGTAAAATGGTGATAATAAATACTGACGTCTTTAGTTGCTAAGAAGATTGAACTAATATACACAAAACAGAATAAATAGTGGGTGCTCAATAAACGGTGGTTGCTACCATTTATTACTTTTGTTATTATAGAATATTATATATATATATTTTTAAGTTGTATCATATTTTTCTCCTCACTCTTGTAATTTGTAATATCACAATTCTACTCTTGGAAAATAATTTACATTTTTTCTTATACTTAATATAATACTAATTCTGATTAACTGTGACCATCCAAGACTATGTAAGCTTACAGTTCCTTAAATCTATACTATTTGTGTAGGTAAGACTAATACATACATTTCCCACTAATCATGGCCACCCATAAGCAAATGCCAAAATATTGGTATTAAGACAAAATTTGGGGAGTATGGTTGCATGTTCCACATAAGAACACTTCTAAAATAACTATCTCTCTATATTATGATTTTTTATTTAGAAATATCAAGTGCCTCCTATATAATGCCATCAATCTTCTAATCTCTGAAGATAAAATGGTTAAAAGACATATAACTTCCCCTGTGATCTGGAACTTTTATTCTAGTATTGGGAGACAGAAAATGTATTAATAACAAACAACCCAACAAAAATATCACATGGAAAAGCTGACGGAGAACAAAAATATGATGATGTCAATTAGCCAGGTGGCTACTTGGATTAAATGCTGGAGAAAGACTACCTTTGGAAGTGATACTTATGCCAAAGTCTGAGTTACAAGATTCCAAATGAAAGGAGAAAAGGAAATTCAGGGGAACAGAATTCTAAGTGAGAAAATGGCTAATGCAAAGCCTTTACGGTGTGGAGAACTTACAAAAAATGTTGGCCAAAGTAGGTTAGAGGGAGAACGAGACAGAAAGTCAAGGAAAAAGGGAAGAGACAGATCCCTAGGTATTTGTAACAGTATGAAAATTACTTTGGATAGCCAGTGAGATAATTTAGAAATGAAAGTGATAGGATATAATCCACATGTAGTAAACATGTTGCTACATTGTGGATAATGCAGGGGATGATGGCCAAGACTGAAAAGTAAAAATCCTCTTCGCCTCTTGCTCCTCCAAACTTACTTCCTGGTCCTAATCACTTATAAAAGTTTTATCATATGCATCAGTCACACAAACATATATTCACAGAAATGGGTGTCACTTTTTTTAAACTATGGACTGAAATAATATCTTTTGACTTGCTTGTAATTGTTTTGTCATTTTTCTTTCATATATTTTATTGATTTTTAGATATATTTGCTTTTTATTATATAATATTTGAAAAATAAAAAAGTGAAATATGTATATGAAATATTGAAACATTTTAATAAGATGAACACCTGTGAACTCAACATCCAGCCTAGGAAATAGAACATTTTCAATGTTTTCCTCTTTATTTAACCTCTCCCTAAGCAATCCCTATGCCTTCCTCCAGAGAGGCTCCTAAATTTTGTTATTCCATTCCCACATCTTATTCTAATCGTTTCTCTCCCTCCAAAAAATGTTGTTCAGCATTCCTTCTTTAAACCTTTGTTTAAAAATGGTATTTTATTGTGTGTAGTCTTCTCTGACTTGTGTTTTTCACTCCCGTATTCTAAAACCCTTCCTGTTTCATTCCATAAATATCTAAGTGTGGCCTCTGTGCCATATACTATATACCTTTTTCTCTGCCTGCAATACTTCTCCTTTTTCTCCTTTTCCTCTTAAACTGTGTTTGGTATAGTGCAGTGAGCTGTTAACCTCCTGCACTCAGGAGCCAGATGACTGCATTCCAATGCTGGTTATTAGGTCTGTGCCATCGGACATGTTCATTACCCGCTGTGCTTCGGTTTTTCTAGTGTATAGTATTACCTACCTCATGGAGTTCTTGTGAGGTTTTGATGGGTGAATACATGAAAGGTATATAGTATGGAAAAGAGAGCATAGAAAAAATTAATTGATATAGATGTATATGCACGCACATGCACATATGTAATATACATACACTATGTATGTATGTGCCAAGTATATGTACCTCAATGAACAAAAAGGACAAAAATTCTGCTTTCGTAGAGCCTCAAGCCTAATGCAGACATCAGATATTAAATATTAGACATTAAATGGAGAGCTATTAAATATAAATGTAAGAAATAATTATATAATACATGGTATTATAGGAAATGTTAGTGACTGTTGGGGGAATGTAGTAGGGGAGAAGGGACTGAGATGTGATTGGATTGTGTGGGTAGCCTACAATTCTAAGTAGGTTGTTATACCTTCAGAAAAAAATATTTTAGAGTTAAAAGAATAAAGGAATTATGCATACCTGTATCTGGGAGAAGAGCACCCCAGACAGAGAAAACAACCAACATTGCCAAGCTCTGAGGCACAAACATGCCTGGCATGTTAGAGAAGAGCAAGGGGACAGGTGCAGCTAGAGCAGATAGGGGAGATTAATAGGAGATGAGATACTGGGGACAGCTCATATAAATATCACCTAACAATAATAACGTCATCAACTCCCAGATAAAATGTTACTTCTTCAGTCTGCATTGTTCTCAGACTCCCTAGACAAGGACATATCCCTTAATATATGGTAAAAATAAATGGTATAATTGGTAAAAATCTTTAAACATTCTGTAGTATAATGAATAGTCACAAAAGTATACAAAACATGAGTGTATGGCACAATTAATTATTACCACTTCCCAGGCCAAGTGTTAGTATACTGAGAATACCTTGGAAACCCTTTGAACCCCTCTCAATCATTAACCTCCAAATATAACCACTATCTTAGCTTTTAATAACACATTTTAGTTGGCATATTTTGATACTTATTCACCTGAAATCATTTAGTACATACTCTTTTATGTTTTCCTTTGTTCCCGAGACGTCTACATTACCGCAGGAGGCTATGAGCTTTTAATTTTCTTTGCTTTATATTATTGTATAGTTTATTCATCCATCCTACCATTGACAGTCATTTTGGTTGATCATATTTCAGCTATAATATTTAATGACTGTATGGAGATTTGTGGGCATATTGTAATTTTGCATTTATTTTTGTGATAATTTGACTAATCTGTTGCTAGTTTAGCAGCTTCATAAGGATCAAGACGTTTTGTGCTTACATTTCACCTTTGTATCTTATAGGTTAGTATTTGGCAGGCAATAGAGGGTAATTAATATTTTTAATTAATTAACCAACTAATAAAACAAATGTGAGAGACTGGCTCCCCACATTGTCCTTTTGTTTATTAGTTTTCTATGTGTGTCTGTGTCTGTGTGTGTGTGCGTGCATGCATTTGTCAAGCTAGGGAAAATGTGATATACAACAATATTTCTGAAGAATAAGCATGTTCCAAGATTCATAAAATCAATTGTCTAATATTCTAAGATTGGTTACTCCCATTATTCAAGGAGTTCAAATGTATTTGGAACATAACCCATTGTAGGCATGGTTTCATAAGTAGTAGTAATGTTTCTTATAACTATTTCAACCTTGGAAAAACTTCTGAAAATATTTTGTTTCTTCCTCACAAGATTGTTAATACTTTTTTGACCCATAACTCAGTAAAATGATATAACAGAATAAAAAAGAAAAAAATCCCCCCAGAGGAAAAAGTTTATAATATCTGACACTTAGAAATTTGAATTTAGGAATGTCAATAATAATTTAAGAATTTTTAGTTATCTATAAAACTTCCTATGGAAGAAATGAATCAACTAACTTTATCTTCTTCAAAGAAAGAAAAGTCAGGATAGTTATGTAATCCCTAAAATTACATTGATCTTCCTGTAAAAGTTATGGAAAATTTAAGTTCGGTAGCATTTTAATAATGTTTTGTTTTCCTTTCTTAGCAAAATCTTTTGCAATATTCTGATTTCTCAAACTAAATCTTTTGTTAGAACTGGCAATTTAATGCATAGTTAAACATTCCCATTCCAATAAAAGTTACAGTAAAAATAATTTGTTTTACCTTGGAAATTAAAATTTTCTAATTCTAACTGTCTGAAGATATATACCTCTGTATCTCTTTAACATATTTAAATTGGTATAGTACTTTACATTTCTTTCTTTTTTCATGGTTATAATTATCTTTGGTATATAGGCATTTAGGAATACAGTTAATGAGAACCATGTATTATCATGAAAGTTATTTCTGATGTTCTCATGCTACTGTACTGCAAACATGTAGTTGTCTATTTGCCAAATGCCAGAAACAAAGGTCTCATATAACTATGACAGAAAAGAAAAGAATGATTTGTGTGAAAATTCACTGCATCATGAGTTCATTTTCTTTCTGCCTTTTCCCCCACCCAGAGCCGAATCCGTAGAATGTGGAATGATACGGTTCGAAAGCAGTCAGAGTCTTCCTTTATTACTGGAGACATAAACAGTTCGGCGTCACTCAATAGAGGTAATTAGAAATAATTTTTCATATGTATTACTTTTCTGATTACGTTAAGAAGTCCTTAAATTCATTGCCTTGTTTGCAACTTCTGAACCTGTTCCACGTGATAGAAATATTGTAAGAACATAAAACTTGGTTGAGTGTAGCAATGTGTTCCATTATTCATAAGCTGCTTTAAAAAAAAATCCTGAATTTTCCAGAAGTCTTTTCCAAAAGGAAATTAGAAAATAAGAAACTTTTTTTCCCAGTCATCTGCTGCTGCTGCAAGCTGGAGAGCTGTCAGGCCTCATTGGAAGCAGTGAAAATGGGCAATTATGTGACAGTATAGTCGGCTAAGCATCATAGAGTTCCACATTGTCTTAGGTATAAAGCAATTTCATAGTCTTTGCGGAAGTAAGAGTATACTGTCTAATACATACTTAAGGCAACCTGTGTACTTGGAAAAAAATCACATCTTAATATCTGAAAGACTTACCTGGATAATATTGGATATTTAAAGATATAGGAGAAAAGATACTTTGGGGTATATTATGATTTTTGTGTATGTGCTTGTGGTTCATTGCTCCCTGGGAGGCATTTAGATTTTTGAAATGAAGAAATGAAGTTCCCTTAATCTACTGTTTGTGGTTGAGTTGTTTTCCTTGATCTTTGCATTCTCTCTCTCTCTCTTTCTCTCTCTCTCGACCTCTCTCTCTCTCAACCTCTCTCTCTTTCTGTGTGCGTATGTGTGGGGATATGATTAGAATCCATTTTGCTGCAGTAAAAATGACTAGATGCAACATTTGTGGAGACCAAGAGGCTACTACAGTCATCAGTGGGAAATATTTAGAATATAGTTTTGTCTGGGAAGGAGGCATTTGCATGAATTTAAGTTATTTTTATGGTCAACATTATTATTTTGTATCCCCAAACTAGAAATATTATTTTGTTTTTAACTTATTTCTGTTAGTTTTTTGTTATATTTTATGCTCCTTAGGAAGAAATAATGTAATAATTATGGCTTATGATTCAGAAAGATTCAGATGCTAGTACTCTCAATTATTTGTACTCAAGTAAGTTACATCTTATCTATATAAAGAAGTTAGGACAGGCAGTGTCAAAATTGAATTTGATGCAGGGATCCATGTTTTAATATAATCTTAATTGAGTTTCATGTGTTATTTGGGGCAACACTATAGTAACTATAACCAGTGATGATTTAAAATTATCTACATCACTTTTTCTTGATTAGTAAGAATAGTGAGTGAGAATATTCCTCCAAATATGAAGAAAATGTCTTGAAATAAAACAGCTACCTCCTGGTATTTTGTTTCGTTATTAGTTTGTTTTTATTGGCTAGAATATATTAATTTAGACAATATCTCTCAAGTATTCTTATCTTTTTCAATTTAGTTTTAATGTTTAGTTTGTGAAAATTTCTTTTAATATGAGTATTCTAACTTTTTGACATTACTTTTAAATCATAAAGAACAAATTTCTTACAAACGCCTCCATAACCTAGGATTAATTTGCTTACATATGACTAATTTTCTGTATTCTTTAAACAATTCCATATATAAGAAAATTTACTGCGTGTTCCAAGAAAGAGAACTTGTCCTTACCTATAGGATTTATTGATAGAACTATCTTTCATTTAATGATCCCGGAAGCCATTGAATAATTATTGATTAAACAAAGAATGAGGTAATATGATTTTAATGATGAATTGTTTGTATATTAGGATAAACAAAATATGTAAAATTATTATTTTGTCTAATATTGTTGTCTAAATTCATGTAAAGATAGTAAGGTGTGTCAGTTCAGTAAAAACTGTTATGAACGCAAACTATTTATGGGCTTAAAGTTAGTGACTATATAACACTACTGTTTAGTTTCTTCCTTTTTAATTGCTTCTCAAGAATTTAATCAACTTGGAATATAGTGATTTGTGGATAACTGGATCAATTTGAAATATATTTAAAGGAAATAATATTAGTTTATATTGGCCGGTCATGTGTTTAAGTCTGTTTATCAAAATCTCTAGTTTTAAAAGATATTTCATACAGCTGTTAATGGAAGGGTATACAATTTCTTGTGACATGGAATAAGTTAATTTAATGATGACTTTGTGTAGAGAATTAAATTGCATTTATAATTTAAAGGGTGCCCAGTAGTGATCATTTCATCAGGATATATATTCTTCCTTTCACTTAGTGACTTTATTGGTGCTAGAAACCATAGTGATCTTCTTCATTTCCTAGATTAATTTCTTAGTCCCCCTCAAGTCAGAAACTCCTAGTTTTATTCTCATCTTATTTTTTTATCTTAGATGAGTGGACTACTTGAAATTTTGTTTCTTCATATTATGTCTCTGAAGATAGTCTTTAACCTCCTTCTTTAATCTTGTCTTATTTCCCAGGGTCCTATCTTCCCTGCATTCAGGCGTGTGTATCATATTTAGGTAGGTGACACCCAAGATTCACCTTTTCAGATAAACAGTCACCTAAGCAACATAATTATTCACTTCTGTTTATTCAAAAGATTATATTCTCCATTACTAAAATAAAAATCTAGATACATCTTTACATCTTCATATATCCTAACTTCCCATTCATTTAGTTTTTTATAGATAGTGTTTTTTTTTAAATTCAGACTCCATTTTCCTTTCTTTGTAAGTTAGATGTATTGAATCTCTTATTTTTGTCTTTAAGATAGTTCTGACCCTTGAAAATGACAAGCTGTTGTCCAAAAATTAGTGCTATTTTTAATTTAGGTTTTCTTCCCTGTTTATTCCACTGGTCAATTCATCAAAAGAGTATTATTTTAAAATTTTGTATGTTTTATCATCTATTCTTACAAACAAGAATCAATCATTATCATCTTTAGGATCCATTAGGAATAAAGAATACATCATGCAGTGTAGAACTACTTTTCAATGGTATTTATTTTTTAAAACCATCTCAAATATTCTGTTCTTGAATCAGCTTGTTGTATCATAAGTATGAGATTACCGTTCTAGATTTCCCAATGTGATAAATTTGATTACTATTGGGATTTTACTCCTTGGAAGCATGTGAAACCTTGGAAGATTTATTGATATAATAATTTTCAATGAGTATATTAATTCCTTTATATTCTCTTTGGAAGTTTGTTGTTTCATCACTTTATCTCTTTAGAATCTTTCATTAAAATTGTACTTTGAATATCTATAAATATGAAGGTGTTTCACAAAATGTTTTCTGTACATTTTCAAATATTTTTCCAGCCAACTTGTTTGGCACAATGTTACACACTTAGACAAATTCAGAATTCCTTGAGGCCAATAGGCCAGCACTACTATCAAGTTAACTTTAGCTATCCAACTATATACGCAAGTAGAAGGAGCTTTAGAAGAGCTGTGAGGTGATGGTTGATTATAGAGAGTTTCAACAAAGATGAACTCTAGGCCAGACCCAAGTTTTTACAAACTCATAGGACTTCAGGATGGTTTATTCATTGGCTCATTTAAATATTTACTATTTTGCTCATACCTTGAAGGTTTAGTCAGCACTCAATCCCCAGTCTTCTCCCAGGGCTGTTGGAAATCGAATTCAAATCTCTAGTAGCTCCAACTTTCTGGTAGTGGTGGAAATGACTTGTAGCTAGAGTAGTCTTTTCCACCCATATCTCCTACCAATAATCTCTGCAGGCCAAATCTTATTTTGAGCTATTTATTTATTTATTTACTTTTATTTTATTTTATTATTTATTTATTTATTTTTGAGACAGAGTCTTGCTGTGTTGCCCAGGCTGGAGCTCAGTGGCATGATCTCAGCTCACTGCAACCTCCATCTCCCCAGTTCAAGCGATTCTCCTGCCTCAGCCTCCTGAGTAGCTGGGATAACAGACACACACCACCACACCTGGCTAATTTTTGTATTTTTAGTAGAGACGAGGTTTCACCATGTTGGCCAGGCTGGTCTTGAACTCCTGACCTCGTGATCCACCCGCCTTGGCCTACCAAAGTGCTGGGATTATAGGCGTGAGCCACCGCACCCAGCTATTTTTATTTTTTTGAGCCAGGGTCTCCCTCTGTCACCCAGTTTGGAGTGCAATGGCATGATCATAGCTCAGTGAAGCCTTGAACTCCTGGGCTCAAGTGATCCTCCTGCTTCAGGGTCCTGAGGAGCTAGAACTAGAGGCTGCCACACCATTTTTTTTTTTTTAACTTATTTTAGAGATAGGGTTTTTCTGTGTTGCCCAGGCTGGTCTTGAAGTCCTGGCCTCAGACAATCCTTCTGCCTCAGTCTCTCAAAGTGCTGGGATTACAGACAAGAGCCACTGTGCCTAGCCTTGAACTATTTAGATTAACAATACCTCTAAAACTTTAGTTTGATCCAAAAATGAAATGTTTACTGAGACACTTCCTCTGACAGTGGCATGAATTGTTAAATATTTCTACTTTTTTAGTAACTCTATGTAGAAATTAGGGTATTTTCTGAAATTAGGCTTTATCTTATTGTAAATATTATATTTGTTAGGCTTTATGTCATCATAAATATTTTATCTATTGGCTTTATCTCATCATAAATATTATATTTTTCATTTTCTTTTTATTTAATTAGTTAGAATGAGGTCAGAGACTTCCATTTGAAAATCAAGTTTTGCTAAGTAGCTCTTACCAATATGGATCTTTGAATCACAAAAGAGTGCCCCATTCCCACCCCAGCCCTGAAGTTATTGCAAAAATATTCAATTTGAGTGGTAGAATTAGAATAAAGGGCATTTTTTTTTCTTCTGGAACAATTGCTTGGCTAGCATCATTAGTTTTTATTTTTCCCTAATCTCCTATCCTCCACCTTGTCAACCTCCCACACAAGTTAATTTGATTTAGATTTTTATGCATAGAGATCTGACTAGTAAGGGTATATTTATTTAAGCCAAATTTAGTTGTTATATATAGGAAGACTGATCTGTAGATGTGTGGCACTTATTTATAAATGCTGATGGATTCTCTTTTCAGAGTTCAGACCTTTATTAATCTGCAGAAGCATTCTCAGTAAACATATGTAATTGGTCAAACTGCGATTTCCTATGACAATGGATTTATTTTCATAGATTTTTAAGGGTAAATTTTGGCTCGTAGCTAGTAGCATTGCTACCTACTGAAAAGTGACTCCACCTGTTAGGAGTATGGTTGATACAGAGGGGAAAGATGCTGCTATCAAATAGATATTTGCAAGTAGTTGACCTACTCATTTTAGTTTTGCATTAATAGTTCTAAGAATGGACACCTGAGTTTTAATCCAGAGACTTCTGGCAAATTGCTTAACTTCTCAGGGTCTATGCAATAGGCAAATAAATAGTTGTCACTTCAGAAGGTCCTTGAGAGGAGTAAATGAATATATTAATATGTAAATTGCTTACAACAGGGCCTGGAACATAATTATTATTATTATTTTATTCAGAAGTTCACTTATACTTTCTAAAAAATGAAAACTTGTCCTTGCTAGTGCCTTCAAGTAATCAGATATTAAAATCCATCATTCACTACTGAAGTTTTGTTTTCATCTTTATTTTGCAGAGGTGGGAAGAATGAAGTGGTTAACTGAATGCCAAGTAAAATAAATAATAATAGATTGTGCTACCCTAGAGAGTAACAAAAAAATAAAATAATAAAACTGAATTGTCACTTCTAAATTAGAAATTAAATGCACATTGCATCTGCTTATTTGTATTTCCCACTTTTGATTTATAACCATGTTTTAGCATCAAAGAAATAAAGGTAATATATTTCTTCTCCCTACCTTAGATAACGACATAAGCAAAAACTGCCTTCACTTTTCTTCTAAGCCCTGTCCTCTCCCTTCAGAAGCTTAGACAACACTATTCCAATTAAGACAACTCTTCTAAATAACCAATTATGTAGTGGAGCAGGGATGTGGCTCAGAACCGTTTTTAACAAAAGTTTTCTCAGAGCCTGTATTGTCTTTCCCAGGAGGTTGGTCACTGAGGCAGAAGAAACGTCAAAATAAATCACCTGCCATCCCATTAATATTCAGGCTTCTAAACATATTTTGCTTTTATATTTTTGAAGAAAAAATGCAAATGAAAAAAATCCAAGTGGTGTTTTACTGCAATTAATGATTTATATAAATTAAAGCTACTAGGGCAAAACACTCATACTCATTCACTGTAGTTTATTAATGTCAATAAACATAATTTGACTCATATGCATAAAATAGTCTGTATTGCCCCAAAGTCTTGCTGTTCTGAAGGATTATAAAATCATTGGTTGTAAATATTAATCAGCTCCTAATATAATCTGACATCTACTTATGAAATTTGCAAAAACAGTTAATAATGTTAGCTATGCAAGTTAACAAATCAGAGTCACCTAAATAACAAGCTATTTTTATTTTGAACAAGCATTATACTGATATGAAGGCAAATATAAGTATTCAATGACATAGGTAAATTTTTCTTTTGAGAATTACTGTTATATTTATGTCTAGTATGTCTATAATTTTGTTCTTTATATTCTGTGTAAATGAGGCAACAGCATTCTGTGTGTATATATATACACAAAGGATATATATATATATATACACAAAGAATATGTGTATATATACGTATATATATACAAATAATGTGTGTGTGTGTATATATATATATATATGTACACACAAAGGATATATATGTACCTGCTATTGATAGACACAATCAGAAAAGGAACAATAAAATAAAGAAGCCTGTGTTAGGAAAATCAGTTTAATAACACAAAGGCAAAATAGGCTCAGATTTTTTAAGTGAGATGCTGAGTCAGATAATTTTTTTGTTGTTATGGTTTATCTTTTTTATTTTTTTAATTTTATTTATTTATTTATTTATTTTATTAATTATTATTATTATACTTTAAGTTTTAGGGTACATGTGCACAATGTGCAGGTTTGTTACAGATGTATCCATGTGCCATGTTGTTTTGCTGCACCCATTAACTCCTCATTTAGCATTAGGTATATCTCCTAATGATGTCCCTCCCCGCTCCCCCCACCTCACAACAGTCCCCGGAGTGGGATGTTCCCCTTCCTGTGTCCATGTGTTCTCATTGTTCAGTTCCCACCTATGAGTGAGAACATACGGTGTTTGGTTTTTTGTCCTTGCGATAGTTTACTGAGAATGATGTTTTCTGGTTTCATCCATGTCTCTACAAAGGACATGAACTCATCATTTTTTATGGCTGCAGAGTATTCCATGGTGTATATGTGCCACATTTTCTTAATCCAGTCTATCGTTGTTGGACATTTGGGTTGGTTCCAACTCTTTGCTATTGTGAATAGTGCCGCAATAAACATACGTGTGCATGTGTCTTTATAGCAGCATGATTTATAGTCCTTTCGGTATATACCCAGTAATGGGATGGCTGGGTCAAATGGTATTTCTAGTTCTAGATCCCTGAGGAATCGCCACACTGACTTCCACATTGGTTGAACTAGTTTACAGTCCCACCAACAGTGTAAAAGTGTTCCTATTTCTCCACATCCTCTCCAGCACCTGTTGTTTCCTGACTTTTTAATGATGGCCATTCTAACTGGTGTGAGATGGTATCTCATTGTGGTTTTGATTTGCATTTCTCTGATGGCCAGTGATGATGAGCATTTTTTCATGTGTTTTTTGGCTGCATAAATGTCTTCTTTTGAGAAGTATCTGTTCATGTCCTTTGCCCACTTTTTGATGGGGTTGTTTGTGTTTTTCTTTTAAATTTGTTTTGAGTTCATTGTAGATTCTGGATATTAGCCCTTTGTCAGATGAATAGGTTGCGAAAATTTTCTCCCATTCTGTAGGTTGCCTGTTCACTCTGATGATAGTTTCTTTTGCTGTGCAGAAGCTCTTTAGTTTAATTAGATCCCATTTGTCAGATAATTAAACAAGGCTGTTAATATCCAAGTTTTTAACCCAAGGAAGCCAAATAATTTTCAGAGTTAACTCTCCATTCAAGTGGCAAAATGAAATATATGAAATATTGATGTCCATCAATCCAGGGCAAAGGTCCTTGGCTATAAATTGTTGGCAGGATCTGAAAAAGAAAAAAAAAAAATCTTCTTATTGCTTACTCAGCAAGTCCTTCTTATGCATTGTGTTCAACTTTGTCTCTGATATGACTCATCCAAGTAATCCAGTCTCTCACAGCCAACTAAACAATAATAAACAGTTTGTATTTATTATTATTGTTAACCTAAAACTCTCATAGATCCTTTTAAAAAGAGAGGTTTTAAAAATTCTGTTTAATTTCCTCATGTTTATTGATTTATTACGTTATTACCTCACATATTATGAGCAGTATTTCTTACCTCTATTGTGAATCAAACAAGCTGCAGTGAGCTACCTTGATAAATTCTAAATATAAGTGCTAGAGAATATTTCCACTTAGCTCTAAAATATTGCTATTTGTTTCATGTAAGTTATTGAGGACATAATTTTTAAAAATTCCTATTCTTAGAGCTAAGTGTGAAGATTCCAACTTAGGAGTTGCTGGTTTTCTTTTCTCTGATAGAACACAATATGCCTCCTTGTATTTGTTGATAAATTTGGTGTTTCTCCTTTAGTGTGTGTGTAATCATTTGCATATTGTACTCTGTTCATTATTTATTATCCATTTTCTTTATATCCATGAAGACACTGAGTTTCTTGGTAGTCAAAGTAACTTGTCCAGGATCACATGACTATTAATGGCAACATCTAGATTCCAAACAAGGTCTTTCCGACCACAAAGCCCTATACAGGATAACAAAAACATTGATTCTTTTCATATAATGACAATTTTTCATGAAATTAAAGATTAGAATATAGATATAGTCATTTGAAGGAAGTATTTCGAAGTGACCTTTATTTTTATCACCTAATATGTAAAATAGATATTCTTAACAGTGAAGTTATTCACATCTTTATTTCTAAAATTCCTTCATGTATTACTCATTCGCTTCCATTTTATTTTGTTCTAAGCACAGTTTTTTTAGAGTGGATTCTTCCTATCCATGTAAGGAAAAAAATGCTCGAAAAAACTGAATATATGAGGATGTAGATTGGCAAACTACATATTACTTATTTTTGATATAGAATATGTTGAATTATTATACATTATTGTCCAATTGTAGGCCTTAGATTGTAAGAGGAATTTCATTGTCATTCTTCTTTCCTGGAAGCTTTCCAAGTATTTTATTTGTAGAATCTTTTTTATTTTAATTTAAAATTTTTATATTTCAGTACAAGGATTAACATTTTGGTGAGGGCAAAGATTATGTTAGGAAAACAGGTAAATAGCTTTTCCTTATAATCATGTGGTAATAAAAAAGCTATAACTTTTCCCAGATCTTTGTACTCCTGAATTTGATATTTTTTGAAGCTGTGCCCTTTTCTGTCAAGACAATACAGTAATGCCTGGAATAAGTAGAATATATATTTCAGTTGAAATTTCAGTGATAATATTATAAATTAAATTTTTTATTATTGTATTGCTAATTCTGGTTTTAACAAAAACTATGATATGCTTTATAATTCAAAATTTTAAAACAAATAAAACCTGAACTGTGTATCTCATCTGGAAAAATGTTCCTGCTAATACTGTAAACATAAAGGTTGTGATGATATAAATACCGTATATAATATTCAAAGTTAATTCTAACAGAGTCATCATTGGTTCAAATTATTTTTCTAAGAAATAGGCTGTATTAATTTCTGTCTGCTATTGTGAGGTAAAGGGGAGTTAATTCAATTACCTAAAAAATTAAAATGTGAAAGGAGGATATATGTTTCGCAAAAAGAAAAAGGCCTTATTGGAAAGAAAGTACTTAAATTATAACAACCAATAATTGGGTAGTATTCGATTAAATTAGCTCCTGTTGAATTGCATACAAAGGCTTGCACTTTATATAGCTCAGCTTTATATACTACATGCCATTTAAAAGTTTAATTGTTTTTGTGATAGCTTCTCCTATGATTTTTTATAATAAGCTTTCTTCGTAATTTGTCATAATAAGGAATGTGGCCGCTTCAAATGTAAGACAAGTCAGCTACCACATTCATAGAAGGTAATTTACAAGCCTGGAAAATCACTGGAGAATTAAGAAAGATTTGAGAGGATATATAGATTGAAGGAAGATAGTCAATCTTGATGTAGAAAAATAGAAACAATATGTTTCCTGAATCAGCCTCAGTCTAAATAGAACAGAGCTGATTATGATCATAGTAAAAAATAAGCCTTCTGTAATATTATCAAAAATCTCTTTATTCACGGATACCTTATTTGAATTCATGTCTATTTTGTTCAGACACACTTTTCAAATATAGCTCCCAATTTAAAAGATCAAATTTTAGCCACGACAGACCTTCTGCATGTAAGATTATATAATTTGCACAATATTAAAAATACACCAATATTGGGCAGTGAGTTATACTAAATGTCATATTTTTTCCACTTTGGTAAATTATTTTGTCTTTATTAATAATACTTTCATTTGTTCTGCATTTTGTTTTATTTCAGCACAAATTCACAAGCAATGTGTGAGTAACAGATAAATATAGCTATAGGATTGACTACATACCATTAGCAGACTATCAAATAATCTGATTTAGAGGAAATGAATTGAGTTGCTACTGTTTGAATGACAAAGATAAATATTTTTTGCTAAGTGCCTTTGATTTACTAAAAAGAACTGCGGTTTACTGCTATTTTGCCTGTGGTTAAGGAAAATTGCCCCAGGATTTTCAGACTCAGTATTCTTTGAGTACTATGCAAAAGAATTCAAAATGTCCAAGTTAAAAGAACACAGAAATACATGGCTTTGACTACAAAAGATGAGCTTTAGAGATTAATAAATTACTAATAAGAGTCTCTCACTTCTGCAAACCAACCACTTTGCTTTGAAGCAGATTCACCAACAATTCTGAGTTTCAATCCTACCACTGTTGGCTTAAGCAGATGGAAAACCTAAAATCTCTAAAGAGCCTTGGTTTCTAGCTAATTATATGAATAATGTCATTGAATATCTAATGACGGTAGTTTTCTCATTTGCAATATGATAGTGTTGTGTTGCATAATATGGAAAAATATTAAATATAAAACCTTAAAACTTTAAAAATTATAGTTCAGATTTTAGATTAAAGAAGGAGTTTTAAAAACAAAATAATAATGATCACAACCTATAAGAAAAAGACAGATAAGATCGTTTTCTCAACATTGAAACTGTACTCATAACACACAAGCCATTGGGAGAAAGTGTAAACAACATATATAAAAAACAAAATGCTAGTGCCCATGTTGTATAAAGAATGTCTACAAATTAATAAATGAAATTCAACCACCCAATAGAAATGTGGGCAAAAAGATAAGAACAGGCAACTCACAAAAAAAAAACCCTTATAGTGAATAAACATATGAAAAATTACCCACCTTTATAGTAATAAGAAATGCAGAGTATAACAGTGATATGAAATACCATTTCATACTCTATCTGATTGGCAAAAATGTCAGTCTGACAATGCTAAATCCTAGCAAGAATTTGAGAGAATAAGTGCACTGTTCTTGGGAAAGTGAATTGTACAAACACGTTTGACAGCATTTAGGCAATATGTTACTTCAATAAATTGAAAATGTGCACAAGATATGACCCAGCAATGTGACTTTTAAGTATCTGCTGTGGAAAAACTCATGTGTCTGGACAAGAAGACACATATGTAGCCAATTGATACAAAATAAGAGGAATTGAAGGGGTAACTTCTAGGGTTCCCAACTCTGAATCTTCGGATTTGTATACTAAAACAGAGTCTGAATTCAGACTATGTCATTTTATATTGAACTAACAATAACTTAATCTGTACTTGAGAAAATGTGTCATTGAAATCCATATTAATGGATTCCCAGTGAATGAATTAGCTATTAAAAGAAGCTGAAGTATCTCCAAACGATTTGAATGAAATTTAATAGGCAGGTTGATTAAAATTTAATAGCAAACTTGTTGGCTATTAAAAGTGCACAGTGTGATAAATCAAGATGTCAGCTCTTCAATTTATGACTTTAGAAAAAAGATGAAAGAATTCTTAGCGTTCAATAAAATATTTCTTTTTTGACTCTTTGTAATTTCATTGTTCAAATTAAAACATTGAAATCTAAAATTATGGTTTCTGTGATTTTAAAACTTATGTAACTTTGAAAGGTGTCATGTAGATTCTGTTCATTTTTTTTTAATAAGTGACTTGGTATTGATTTATACAGCTATTCCTGTTTTATAAAGTAGCCTGACAAAGTTGAACTAATCATTGTTTGCACTTTCTGTAGATTGTTTATGTGTGTTGATATTGTTTTGCTACACCAAAAAGCTAAAAATGGAAACAAAATACTTAAAATAGACAATGCCTATTGAATCTGTTCTCTGTAATTCTGGAAGCCTCTTGTTTTGTCTATTTACTTTCTTTTTTGTTCGTTTATTTTATATAATTTAATACAAGAATATGAATATAAAGTAATTGAATATTATCAAAAAGCATATGGAAAGATTAATGAACTTCTACAAGGCTCCTAATAAAATTATGTTGAAACATTTTTTGAGGAAGAGGATCCTAAAAAAATTTTGAAAATCACAGATTTAAATATATTTAAATAAAACTACCAGAGGTCATGTGTGACCTTGGATAAATTATAAATACCTCAGCCTGTGATTCTTTATGTATTAAATAATGGTGGTAGATTAGATGATGTTAAAAATCTTATTCAGTTATAAATTCGGAGTTATAACCTTTCTACATAATGCAATCTTACAGTCAATTAGATGATATAAATATAATATATATTTGGAGTACTTCTAATTTACTTTTTTCAGTTTTCTTGTTTATATTATATTTTACTCACTTAGGAAAGAAACTTACCTCTTATTCCTTTATACCAGTTTTTTAATTCTTTGTAAAGGAAATAAAAGCCATTGGAATCTTTCATCAGAAGGCAGTGCAGACATGTGAATGTGCACAATTTAGCATACAAACATATACCTAAATCATTTTACATGCAGTGTTAAGGATTTCCCAACTTCATAGATCTCATCTCCCTGTGAAAGATCCCTTGCTTTACACTGATGTTAGTGTTCTAATGCCATAGAAGATAACAACCATTAGAAAGACTGTTTTTACCTGTTAAAAAATGAAGTCTCCACTGTGGGCCAAAATTAAGGTCTGAAAACAAAAATAGAGAGACATCGCTCAGTAGTAACTCTGTTTTATGCAAAACTCTAATTTATATACATTAATGTATATATTATAAATGACTTCATAAGAAATGTTATGTCAAGACAAAGGAGAGAGGAACATGAGGGACTGGACTGGAGGATATTAGAGAAGGAAGAACCATCAGAGTAAAACTATTTTATTAGGATAAAGCAAACAGAACATTTGCCATCTTAAATATTTATAATATAAGAATTTGAAAATTGAGGCATATTGCTATATGACTATTGATGAATGGTTGTATTCAGTTGGTTCATTAGATCACCAAGGTTTTGAATTCTAAAACTTTGGCCATTCAATATGATCAAATAAGGATGTAAGTGCATTAAAAAAATAAAGTCTGAGGGCAGAGTAGAGTGGCAATTCAAGTTATTTTAAGATCTTTTCAGTATACTTTTGTTAGCCTGCTGTCAAGAAGAAGCGTTGTTTGAGTTATGTTTCTGAATGATAGATTCAAGTGAGATCCAACTGTCATCGTTTTTCAGATCTGTTTTTTACTTTACAGTTTCAAAGCACATCATTCAGCCTTAGATTTCCAGTCCTCAGTTACATATATTACACTGAACCAGCCCAGACAGTGCTGTCATTCAGGGCCTCCCAATGTCAAAACACCTATTCTATTTTCATAAGAAAAGAAATATCACAGTTTTGTGTTAAAACTATACATTTGAGAAGAGTGTGACTCATTATTTCACTCAAAATTCACTCATTCACAATTTTTATATCAGTCTAGATCTTCAGGTATAAATAAAGTAAAAAAGAAGAGAACTCTTCTTAAAATGACTATGATTTTAACTGCATCTATTTCAGTGGCTTTAGGATCTGACTTTCTTCTAAATATGTGTTAAAGAAACTTCTCCAATTTTTTCAATATGGAATACGAAAATCGTTTTTGCTTTGTATCTCACTTTCATCAGAAATCAAAATTTTGTGCTTGGCCGTGTATTGACAACCATGGCAATGATTCACATATATTGTTTTTCTTTATTATTTATTCATTTATTGAGACAGGGTCTTGCTCTGTCACCCAGGCTGGAATGCAGTGGTGTGATCTCAGCTAACTGTAACCTCTGCCTCCCAGGCTCAGGTGATCCTCCTGCCTCAGTCTCCTGAGTAGCTGGTACTACAGGCACGCTCCGCTACGCCTGGCCAATTTTTTTTGTATTTTTAGTAGAGACAGGATTTCACCATGCCGGCCAGGCTAATATCGAGCTCCTGATCTCAAGTAATCCACACACCTCAGCCTCCCAAAGTGCTGGGATTACAGGCGTGAGACACTATGCCATGCTTGATACACATATGTTGTAATTCAATCTTAAATAATTTTCCATGGCTTTATTAAAGGGCTATTTCTTGTTTCTGACAGCAAATAAGCAAGCATGACTAGACCGTAGCCAGGAGTTTGTGAGTTAAATAATTAAGGAGCTGTCATTTTCACATAGCCACTTTATTGTTAACCCCAATTTGAGCTTTTTGCTTTGAGTCATGGCAGGCAGTGAGTTGTTTTTTGTTTTGTTTTGTTTTTTTTGTGTTGTTATCCGCAGTTAGTATTCAGGTAGCCTTTTGTATTTCCAAATAATATATGATTGATTGTTTATTTCTGCTTTTAAAGTTTAGATAGTAGAGTACCTGGTATAGGATTAGAAGGAAATAAATTACATTAGGAGCTGAACAATTGACACTCTTAAAAAATTTACTAAAATTATAAGACTACTCATAATGGATAACTTTGATTTAATGTTATGTTTTCAAGATGCCATCAATTTCACGTATGTTTTTTCATTACTTAAACAAATGTTTTTTGAGTTCTAGGGACTATTTAGACACTTGGTGTAGAGTGAAAACCCCTGTGTATTTCTTTTTCATGGTGCCTCCATTCCAGGAAAAATTAGCACATGGACATTCGTTTCACATATGTAATGTTGTAACTATCTCGTCCTTCCTGAGCCCCCAAAATTCACCATCGTATGTATGTCTTCAAGCTGACTAACCAGTAAGCCCAACTTTTCAGCTGAAAAACAATGACAAATGGTCTGTAAACACTGAACTTCTTGGAAGTCTTCAACAATTTCGCAGCTATTAGAAGGGAAGTTTACAGATCAGAAGCTGGTTGGAAGGAAGAGGAAGAGACAGGGTAGACAGAATCCTGGAAGACAGTATTAGAATTAAAAGTGACTTAAGTCAACTGGGGAGACAGCCAAAAGCAAACGGAATAGACGTCAGCTAAGGCAAGAGAAATGCAGTGCAGCTACAGAGGAAAGACAAAAGTAACTTTGCAGATAAAAGGGGGAGGAAGAAAGCTTCTGTGCAAGTTTTTAGTTAAAAGATCTAGGCATTGGCAGCAAACTAGGTGTTGTTTTCAGCACAGTCAGTGCTGAAACCATTCTACTTAGTGAATGTGGACTGTAGGAACTGTGAGATAGTAACTTCTAGGAAAATTGGACTTGTTTGGTAGAGCGATAGGAAGCATGTCCTCTTGAGGTCGTTCCAAGTCCTGAATAGTCATGGAAAAGTGTTTAATTCTTACATTAGATGGTTCAAATGAGGGATAATTGTTTGATTACTCAGACATATCCCTTACTCTTTCATACTAACAAACCCACAGAGCTGGCCTGTGTCTTTATACACTTTGCAAAACACTAATCATCAAATTCCATTTCTTCCTTTTTTGTTTCTGTTGCTGAAGACCTCATTTGAATTATAACTCTCATTTGTAGAGTTAATTTCAGAAACAATGATTACATTGATTTCAAATGGTGCATGAGGCCTGAAAGTGAGTGCTAGACAGTAAAGAAGCAAGGGATGTTTAAGTAGCGATTAGTTTCTTTTGTCAGGAAAAGGTCCTTAATAACAACGGTAAAGAGGGACATGCATTTTCCTTAAGAGTTTTATGTTATTTTTTATGTGTTTATATGGTTTCAGTGTAACCAGCAAATAGATCTCCAATTATGACTGCATGACACTCATTATAGCTACAGATCAATAACTGATTCTGGATTGCACTAAGATGTGAAGAAGCAACCTACCAAAGCCACGTGGCTGAGACTAAAGATTGTTCCATGTAGCCACCATTGTGTCATACACTTAGCTATGTAGTATTTCTGCCATTGTTGCTGGATTTTCCAGCTTTGCAGAAATGATGGAAAAATAAAATGAACTTTAGAACTAACTGTCTTCTCAGATTAATAGTTTCACTGATCAAAGTACTTTTAAAATACATTAAAAATTAGAAAACACTTACAAAAACTGAAAAGGAAACTTATGCCAGGATAGCTAAAACCACATAGATTATTTTTAAAATCTTCGATAGTTTCATTACAATGCCAATATGAAACTCCTCTTTTTTTGTATGATTAATCCTTTTTTGTTCTTGTATTCTTGGCTTTTCAATAAACTGAATGATAAACACAGAAACCAAAAAGTTGAGTCATCTGCTTCTTCCTTACGTTTGATTCTTTCCAATCAACTGTTCCTTATTCAAAAGTGCATTTTTCTTTTTTTCAAATTATCTTCTTTTAGATCAATATAGAAAAAATATACATGTATTTAAAACAAAGAAATATTTTACTTTTGAAGCTATATGAAGCAAGGAAGAAGAGTGGCGTGCAATCTCCTTACTTTATTATTTGTTTCCCAATTAGTTCAAATTAGATAATGTATAGCAATGAAGGGAAATACGGAGGGATGCAGCTGTAAGCCTTAGCCATAAACATTTTGCCCTTTTTTTAATCTTTGAGGGAGTATAAAGAATTTGAGCAATTATGTTTTTTAAGATTTTTACACTAGTTCATTTTAACTTATACCTTTCATTTTCTATTTAAATGCTTATTTAGAGTGATTTTAGAAATTATTTGTATTAGAAAACTAATTTTACTTTTTTACTTGAAAAAGATCTAGAATAATAGATATAAGACAGGAAGTACAATTTACAGATAATTTGGTTTTCTAATATGCTATGCAGACTAAATCCTCTTATTAATCTTAAATTTGTAGAACATCAACAATATAAATGTTTAAGATGTACAATTTTTCATTTTTTTGTCCAAAAGTCACTATGATAAACTTTTTTTCTCATAAAATACCGTATATTTAATTCATTAATGGAAAATAATACCCTTATAAGCCCATTACACAATAGATTGAAAATCTGCCGTTGCACTATGTAAGAACATTTAGATGCATGTGTTTTATATCTTCAGAAAGCAAATGTTGAACACTTAGAAAGTGAAAAATTCTGTGACAGTTCTATGCTTATTCTTTGCAGGAAATACAGGATGCAATCACATGAGTTATTTCCTGAATGAACTGGTGCCTTCCAACTCTAGAGATCTGACAAGGGATAATGTCCTTTAAATCAAGAGGTGTTCATTTTTTCAGTGTTGAGGTTAAGACATTTGTTAGTTGACTGATAATTTACTCTAACAAAGAGTTATAATTTAGAAAAGATTGAAAATACTATTACCCACACTTCCCTTCTCATTTTTAACATTTTTTAGGAGTGGCATTTTTTTGTTTCATTAATTTAACATAGATTGCTAAAGTGCTGGGATTACAAGTGTTAGCCACTGTGCCCTGCCTAGTAGATTACTTTTTATTTTGAGATAATTGTAGATTCACATGCTGTTGTAGGAAATAATACCGAGAGATATTGTATCACTTATCCAGTTTCTCTCATATCTTGTGAAACTATACTGCAATATCACACCAGATCACACCAGAATATTAATATTGATAGAATCCACCACTCTTCTTCAGATTTCTTTAGTTTAACCTGTAGTTAATTGTATTTGTATGTGTGCGTTTAGTTCTATGCAATTTTACCCACAAAGTAAGTTCATGTTTACACCATCACAGTGAAGATACAGAGTAGATAATTTTATCACCACAAGGATGCTTCATGTTGTCCTTTCATGACAATACTCACTTACCTCCATCCTCCATCTTTAACCCCTGGCAACCACTTATCTGTTCTCCATTTCTATAATTTTGTCATTTCAAGAATGTTACACGTATAAATGGAATTACACAGTATGTAAACTTTTGGGATTGACTTTTCTTACTCAGTGTAATTCTCTAAAGATTTATCCAAGTTTTTATGTGTATCAGTAGTTTGCTCCTTTTGTTTGTTGACTAGTACTTCATGGTATGGGAATACTACAGATGGGCCACTCACCAGTTGAAGGAAATTTGGGTTGTTTCCAGGTTGGAGCTACTACAAATAAAGTTGCAATGAGCATTCATGTACAGGTTTTTGTGTGAATGTAAATTTCCATTTCTCTGAGATAAATGTTCAATATTGCAGTTGCTGGGTGTCACAGTAATTGCACAAGTAGTTTTATAAGAAACTGCCAAACTGTTTTCCAGAGCGGCTGTGCTAGTTTACATTCCTACCAATGATGTATGAATAATCATTTCTCTGCATTCTTGCCATTGTTTAATGTTTTTCACCATTTTTATTTTAGACATGTAGTAATGTCTCATTGTGGTTTTAACCTGTATTTCTCTAAGGCCAATAACAATTTGTTTCATAAGATTATTTGCCACTTGTATATCCTCTTCCATGAAATATCTGTTTATGCTTTTGAACCATTTTCTAATTGAAGTGTTTGTTGTTGCTATTAGTTTTTTTTTAACGTTGACTTTTGAGACTTCTTTCTGCATGCTCGATACTAGTTCTTTTTTGGATTACAAATATTTGTAAATTTGTTTTACAAATCTGTCTCTCAGCCTATAGCTTGTGTTTCCATCCTCTCATACATATATTTAAATTAACATACACCTGTCAGTTCAACATGACTATGCTCATGCAATTTGTATTTTGCTTTCCTTTGTGACTTTTTCTTTCTTTACTCATCTAACACAAATACACAATTCTGTCTATTATTTTCATAAATGTCCTAAGTATATTAATAAAACTCCTCTGATCTTTGCTTCTTGGTTAAATGGCTTTGGAGGATGGAAAGTTGCAACTCATACTAATGGTGTTAGAAACTAAGAACAAAAAGTATTCACAAAAGGGTGAAAGAATTTAACATTGTTTCATTGCTATGTCAAATTCCAAACAACCAGTTGGAAAATGGAAAACGGAAAATGGAATTATATATGTGTATATTGCTTGACATTGTAAAGTTAATAATTTATTTAAAATATTTAAGATAGCATCTATATGGCTTTTTATCAGATTTGTAAGATCACCAAATTAGTATGCTTCCATGGTGTACTAATGTGTGATTATATTTTATTTTATTTCATCTTAAATGATTCCTCTTCATAGAATTTCAGAAATGTCAAATTCTGTTGTGTCAACAACTGCTCTCCAAATGAGTGTTTTATCATAAATATTGCCTTTTATCCTTTTTTACTTTCATTGGAAACAACCCAATGGGTTCTGTGAATGAGGGAATATTTTGTTTAATTTTTGCTTTCTTGTGTGTGTTTTAAACTCTTTTTTGGCTTTTGTTTTGTGTTTTGTGTTTTGTTTGTATGAATGACTAGATTTTGCTTTTTTTCATTTTCATTTTAATTTTTAGCAAGCATGGGAATATATTCTTGCATACACCTTGGGAAAGATAAAACTTTAAATGTAGCTTAATCAACATTGTAAATCATTTTCTTTCCTTCCCATTGACTCAGATATGTGCGTTGTTGGAAATGTGTGCTCTAAGTAGCGTATTTTTTTCGTCTGGTTAGCTGCCTGCCTGTGATGAGGACTATATCAATTGTTGTCATTCTAAATGTTTCCTTTCTTTTTTTCAAACACATTTGCCTGATTGACCTTTTTTTTTTTCTCTCTGTCTTTCTATGGGGCTGCTCCAGGAGCCATGGCTAATCATCTTATAAGCAATGCTCTGCTTCGTCCGCATGGTACTAACAATCCCTATAATACATTGCTTGGGGAACCGGCGGTCTGTAACAACCCTTCTGTCAGCATGTACAACGCACAAGGTGTGCTGGAGTTTATCTTAATTTTTTCAAGTGAGAGTCCCATTTTATGTAGCTTTTATGGGCACATTCTATTTTTCTTTCTCCTGCCTTTCTTTGTTTTGGAAGCAGACATGCAGACTCCTTTTGCATTCCACCCCTCTTGGTGCCTTTATTTTCCATTTTCCTTAGGTTTTCCTTAGTAAAAAATGGATTCCTGCTGATAAACAAATGCCTGCTTCATCAATATGTGTTTGTTTCTCCATAATGTTATAAAATGTATTGTGGTTTGTCAGTACTTGTTGTTCATTTATTTTTATATTAAATATCTATGTATTTATTTTGAGAAATGAGATATTTTCTTAAGGTAAGTAATATAAAAGAAGACTTGATTCAATAGTCTTAATATTACAAGATCAAGAAAACAAATCTTACTTTGTTATGCCATAAAGTACACTCTGAGCACAAACAATTAGTACTGATGAAAGCATTTAAATCAACTCTGGGGAGAATTACATTGAAGTAAGCAGTGGAGGATAAAGACGGTGTACTGGGCAGTAGCAGCTTGGGTTCTGCCTTAGCTCTGCCATTGCCAATAAGAGCTGGCTCAGGCAGGTCATAAAATTGCTTTTTCTTCTGTGGCTACATGTTAAAAAGAAGGCTTTTGAGTATGGTTCCTCTGTACATCCTCCAGCTTGAAAATGATCCAAAAATTAATTGTATCTCAGAAAGAAAAACAAACCACCATAGATCTCTTTAAAACCACTTACAATATAAGCATTCGGACATGGTTTTGCCTTTCCTGAGTATAAAAATGTGTTAGGAACACAGAAAGCTTAAAATATATCATATGTAAACAGACCACAAGAGAAAATTATTCAAATAAAAGTTTTATAAAAGTCCTAGTCAGCGATCCACTTACTTAAAATTATATTTGAAAGAAAATTCACAATCACAGAGAGACTTCCATGATTCTTTCAAGTTGGATGTGACTGGCAGTATTTAAATTTTCTAGGCAATTTTTAATAAAATTTCTACTATCCTCTGTGGAAATCTTTGTTGTTTTTTTTTTTCTTTCTCAGTCACAGGTGAAAGATTAGTGGTGTGAGTGTGTGCAACTTAGTGAGAATGTGCCATTGCAGAAAAGGATATATTTGTTAAAATAAGGCCATTATGTGTCTAAAACCATCTGAGCTTCCCCAGGAGGCATCTTGCCAGATACAAAGAATGATTTTACATTATTTCAGAAACACCAAAGTCAGTAATCAAAAGTGACTACAGGAATATAGGCAAGTCGTTTGTCGATACAATGAAATAATTCAGCTCACTTTGAACTTCAAATTTCTTAAGGGATACATGTCTTTAGAATTAGAAGGCATAGAGCTCATTGAATTCTCTTTACATCATTGCTGACATTCTGTCAGCTTGTGCTTAAGTATTTCCTATAATGGGGCCCATCCCACCTCAGAATCTCATATATTCTATTGTTGAAACACTCCATTTGTTACGTATATATTTTTTTCTTCCACTAAGCTGAAATTTTTCTCTGGCCTCTAGAGCAACGAAGAGCAAAGCATTCTTCTGTTGTCTGTGGCAATCCTTTAAATACTTGGAAACAGCTAACCTGTCTTCCTTTAGTCTTCCATTTCTGTAATGAATCAGAATCATCAATATGAGACAGTATCTGGGTCTTTCTTCTTGGTTACTCCACCTAAAGTGTCTCTTTATATCTCAATATCCCTATTTCATTGTAGCACTCAATGAATTGTACATTACACAATTCATCAGATGTGGTTTGGCAGAACAATTTGGTAAACCTTATAAAGGCTTTTTTTATTTTGCTTTTTTCTTTGTTTTCCTTAGGACAAGTGACAGGTAATTGTGTCATTATAAATATATTAACATGTGCTGACATATTAGTAAATTTTGAATGATGTTAAATGAAGATTTTCACCCTATCTATCTGGAAATTAAATGTATTCTACTTTATTCACCCTACATAGAAGAGTCATAGGTATTTATTTTAAAACAAATAATAAATTTGGACCACATTTTGTTTAGCTTTTTTGCTAATTCAGATATAATTTCTAACTTCTTATATAATGAAAAAGTAAAACTGATTAATCTGTATGTTTTTCCTAATTCAATATCTGCCTTCTTGTCTTACTTTATTTTTACTGGTATCTTAAAGTATGAGATTTTTCCAAGGATGGAATACTTCTATAAAAACTATCAAACTGTAGTTCTTACAATGTAAGAATTTTAAATAATACTGTATTGGATACAAACTTTTATTCTTGGGATCTATGACTGGTTATTGCTACCGAGATTATCAATAAATATACAAAGGATTCTTCTGAGTGGATTTGCCTTTTATTCTAGTAAATTCGATAACTTTTACTGACTTTTTTAAAAAGACAAATTAAATAACTTTATTAATGTTTTCCAGAGTCAGAAGTTGAATTGTACATTATTTAATGTTTTAATGTTTTTTAAGAGGTTAAGAAACTATGGTAGTGCTTAAAATAATTCTTTTTTACCACTGACCAAAAATAAATCTTGGTGATTGTCATATTGCTACTAATCTTATGCTTTCAGATGAATGCACTTATATTCTTACTGGCAAGGTGAAATCTTACATGAAATATAGGTGGCTCGGTATGTACTGGAGTGGTTTATGTTGAATTACCACTTGGTTCTATTGTGTGGGTCCTCTGGTTCAGTTGCACCAATGCTATCCAAGCATAGAAGCATTCTGATTTAAAGTATCTATTCTTGGTTGTAACACCATTTATTTAAAATATGTAAAGATGTGTTTATTGTGTTACTGAGGCATACAGAATTAGGAATGAAGATGAATAATATACTTTTATTACACTGAATTTAGAGTCTATCTGGAAATATTTTAAATTTCATGCAGAGTACTTCTGGACCACTATCTTCTTTACAGTATTAGGAATTTAATTTTTGTAAAGATAAATCTCATTATACAAAAACCTGTCAACAAAACATAATTTAGAGAGGAAGTCATGATTTTACTAAAATAATTTACATTTTAAAGTAATTTAATTCAATTCTAAAACTTTAAAGATACATAGTCCTAGAACAGAATATAGTGAAGAATATATTATAGTTGGTAAAAATACAAGATCATTTTAGAATGTATATAAATAGACTTTCTGTGATAGTTTTCAAAGCCTAAGGCAGATGTGAAGTGAAGGAGATTGCAGCAGACAGAATTGGAAGAAGTCTGGAAGACGTTTTTCTGATCCCAGTTCTGCCATATTAGCAGGGTGGTGTTAGATAAAGCCTCAGCCCCTCTGGGCTGCAGTCTCCTCTTCTCTGAAAAGTGGGAATTGAATTTCAATGATCTCTCATGTGCTTTCCAGTTCTAAAATGCTTTCATTTAAGGAATGAGCCATAATGAGCCTGCAAGCATTTACATCTCTCGATATACTGGCTTGGCCCTTCCTTTCAAATTCTTATTTCAAAGTTCTTTTGAAACTTTAAAAGAGATTTCCTCTGCATTTTAAAATGTTGTTGATCTTTCTGCTGAGAAGCAAATCAACATTTAAAGTACCAAAACTGTCTCTTTAAACTGTCATTAAATTATAGTAAGATAGAACCCTTTGAAATGATCTGGCCCAGTGAATTTGCTCGTTTTTATTTCATGATACTTTACTCTTTTTGTGGACAAAATCAGCAAGAACAGCTCTGTTAACCTGGCTAAAATAAGAGGTTTTTTTCCTTAAAAAAAATAATTTTGATAGGATTGTTTTTTTAAAGGATCAACTCTCAAAATGTTTGATTGCATACAATTGTGCAACCATCCAGAAGGAAACCTAATATTGTTGGTTGCGTTTTTCCCCTCTCACATTTTCTGTATTCAGAATAATAAATAAATTTAACCTTTTTTTCCTCCATAGTTACACAACCTTTGAATATGAGCTCCAAAAATGACAATATTGATCAGTTTTTATTTAAAACTGATAAAAAAGATTCATATATGTATAATAGAGAAATAACTTTTGTGCAGGAAAAGAGAAGATACATAAGGCGGGAAAAAATGAACACCATTATGAAAGTCGTCAATTCTGGTTTCTCTCTGTATAAAAGCTTCAGATTTTATTTATACTTTTACTGAAAAAATTTAAAATTAAATAACATTCCTTGAAGCAGGTATACTCTAACAAACACACACGTGTGTGACATTGAAATATATTGGTGAAAATAGTCATGATCTGCCCTCAAATTTTTACTTTCCTTGGTTTATGTGATAATCTTAAGTGTGTATTTGTTTGAAATTTACAAATGGAAACGCTTATTAAAGACTCATTATATTAGCATGTGTTAAGGGGGATTTCTTATTTTCTGACTAACATTTCAGTATTTTTAATTATGATAAATCATGTAACCCAGACTCATGAATTTTGGGGCAGTGGAAATTATTTCCTTTGACTCTTTTTTCTGCATATCATCAATTTGCTTTTTACTCATGTTTCTTCTACTGTCGCTGTAAGCTTACTTGTTGTTTTTTCTTTCCTTTTCTTCATGCTGTCGTTTAGAGCCCTACAGAGAGACAAGTATGGGAGTAAAGCTAAACATTGCATATCAAATGTAATTTTTTTTAGTTCACTTTTATTGCATCACATATAGATGATGTAGTTATTAAAAACAGTTCATCTCACAATTTAAAAACTAAAAAGCCTATGAATCGACTTACATAAATATATGTTAATAGAGATTAGACGCTTTTGTTGTCTGATTCTTTTATTGTCACATAATCAACATAGTTGTTAAGTTTCATGTAATGTGTGTGTGAGTTAAATTGTTTTTAAATTAAGCATTTATTTTTGCTAAGTAATTCGTAAACTTTTAATTTTTATTAGTACATTCCATCATAAAAATGTGTCACGTGCAACATATCCACTTTATTTTACTATGGCTGGTTTCAGCCCGTACCTAATGCATTGACAAACTGAAATAATAAACACGTGTTTCAATGCATCAGCCATCCAACCATAGCCATCAAGCATACCATAGCAGCTTCTGCAAAAGCTATCACCCATCACATACAGCCCTTTAAGAAGCATTTACTTTTATTTTTTCCTAACATTGTGGATTTGTCTACAAGATATAAAATGAAAATAAATCGCTTCACCCTATGTCTGTGATGGCTGCTTATTAATACAATTTATGCATTGCTAATTTTGAAAACTGTCTTACTTGAATACACAGTATGCATCAGGAGTCCAAATAAAAATTGGCATATTTGAAACACAGAATTTAAACCAGCAATGAACTAGTTGAGTTTTGATAAATAACTGCATCACAGATATAGAATGAATGCTGTATTTTTCACAAGTTAGCAATATATTAAGAAGTTTAATAGAATTCTCCAATTAATATTTCTGTAAATAAACATCCTTTCTTATTTACCAATATTGGTTAAATGTGTTTTTTCATTTTGTGGTTGCATTTGAAGTGATTTATGAAACTATTATAGATTCTTGTATTTCTGTTCATTCAATGGAATGCAAAAACCTTGAAGAAATATGTGGTCAGATTTATTTCACTGCAGCTGTTTCTTACCAGAATAAAATGTTTATCCTCTTTTAAACCCAAACTTTAACATGCACACAAATCCATCACTCATTATATAATGGTAACATTAATACTGACACAATGTTTTTAGGCACCAGATACCTGTGTCTTTACAAATTCTTTTGTAGTATTTATTACTTAATGACCCTAAAAAAGTCTCTGATGGGATAGTATACAATAACAGCCAAAATGCTTATAGCAGAAAAAAAAATTAGGAAGTAAATCCAAATACTTTTGTTTCGAAAATTCCTAGGTGTAAATTCTTTTGATGTGCCATTTATCTGACTAAACATTATTTCATGACCTCATCATTCTGAGAAATTTAACATAATCCTTTTGTGGTTTTGTATGAAGGGATTATTTTTAATCTTACAAAATTAAATATCAATTTATTAGACACTGCTTGTTGCTTTTACTTTTGACCAGTATATTCAAAGTACCACACATGAATTATGTTAATATTATACCTATTTTGGTGCTAAGACAATTTGTAAAATTAAAGGTAATGAATTATTTAACTGACTTTGATGTGTATAAATTGAAAGCTATGAATGACTACACCAAAATTTTATGTTATTTTGTCCAAGTTATAACCAAATATACTTCCAATAATGTCAGCCAATGTTTGTGTGGCAATTGCAAATTGATAATTTATAGGTTTTTAAAAATTCTTTTAAAGATCTACTTTAAATATGATTTTCCCATTTATATGGTTTCAATCACTCGTCCAATTATACACATATATAGATTTAATAGTATTTTCTGTTTCCCTCCAAACATTTTATACTAAAGTAAATGCTAGCAATTTATACATATTTCATAGTCGATGAATGTTTTTGCCTCTGTGTTTGTGTGTGTGTTCTATGGCTTGTTGGATATAAATGTCATAGTATCTTGTAATCTTTTTCAGAGGGGCTTCTGAACAATGCCAGGGATACAAGTGTCATGGATACTCTACCACTGAATGGTAACCATGGCAATAGTTACAGCATTGCCAGTGGCGAATACCTGAGCAACTGTGTGCAAATTATAGACCGTGGCTATAACCATAACGAGACCGCCCTAGAGAAAAAGATTCTGAAGGAACTCACTTCCAACTATATCCCTTCCTACCTGAACAACCACGAGCGCTCCAGCGAACAGAACAGGAATCTGATGAACAAGCTGGTGAATAACCTCGGCAGTGGAAGGGAAGATGATGCCATTGTCCTGGATGATGCCACCTCGTTTAACCACGAGGAGAGTTTGGGCCTGGAACTCATTCATGAGGAATCTGATGCTCCTTTGCTGCCCCCAAGAGTATACTCCACCGAGAACCACCAGCCACACCATTATACCAGAAGGCGGATCCCCCAAGACCACAGCGAGAGCTTTTTCCCTTTGCTAACCAACGAGCACACAGAAGATCTCCAGTCACCCCATAGAGACTCTCTCTATACCAGCATGCCGACACTGGCTGGTGTGGCCGCCACAGAGAGTGTTACCACCAGCACCCAGACCGAACCCCCACCGGCCAAATGTGGTGATGCCGAAGATGTTTACTACAAAAGCATGCCAAACCTGGGTTCCAGAAACCACGTCCATCAGCTGCATACTTACTACCAGCTAGGTCGCGGCAGCAGTGATGGATTTATAGTTCCTCCAAACAAAGATGGGACCCCTCCCGAGGGAAGTTCAAAAGGACCTGCTCATTTGGTCACTAGTCTATAGAAGATGACACAGAAATGGAAACCAACAAAACTGCTAACACCCTGTTGACTGTTCTGAGTTGATATAAGCAGTGGTAATAATGTGTGTACTCCTGAATCTTTATGCTGTCCTCAAAAGACAAACACAAACTCTCAGACTTTTTTTTTTTTAATGGGATTTTTAGGTCAGTCCAGGGGAGAAAGATAACTGCTAAAATTCCCCTGTACCCCACCCTTTCTTGTCCTTTCCCCTTCAGGTGGAGACTTCATTATGTTAATGAACAAGATATGAAGAAAATGGCACTCATTGTGGCCTTGTTGAATTATGTTGTGTATGTTTTAACATCTCTGATGCTCTGTTACTAAAATTACAAGGACCTGCTTTTTAAAAGGCCAGAACAGTTGTCTGAAATTAGTAACAATGCTGCATCTAGATTGGAGTGCTGCACAAACATAAAAGCAAAGCAAAACTGTATCACATAGGGTTTTTGGTCACTCACAACCTGAATTCACCACAGCTGGAATAGCTGTGGAAAACAAAATAAAACAACAAAATTAATAATGAAATGGAGGGGAATTCTAGAATTATATGCTAAATGCATATTTTATGATTTGCTGTATTAACTGATAAAACTAATGGCAGAAAAAAAGTTGAACAATTTCTATGTAATGTACAGATACTAGCATTGCACATATAGTCTGCTTTCTGTTCCTCCAGAATTTGAGTCCTGTTAATGTAGTAGAAAAAAAAAAAAGAAATTTTCTTTTTCTTTTGTGCTGGTCTTGCAAGTTTGTCTACCAGTAAGAGAGCAAAGTTTCCTTCCTTTCTTCTCCTTCTTCATTTTCTTTCTTTTTTTCTTTTTTGCCTTTTTTTCCTTTAAAATTTCGCCTGGCAAAAAATAAATAAATGGAACTATCACTTTATAAGAATCATTTTCTAGTAATGCAAACAAATTATTTTTTACAAAAAAAATAAAATAAATAAAATTAGACTTCCTTCCCTCACTATATATCTTTATGCAGTCAGAATATTTCCAACAGTGTTTTTTGCAAATTAGAGCAGGACAAACTTTTATGTTTACGGGGCACGTCTGTTGTAATGCAAAGCATATTTGGCAAGCAGTTCATCACCAGGACACTAGCTATGATTCTAGAAGTCAAAAGGTGTCTATAGAACTAGTGGGGCTTCTGCATGTGAAAAACGGTTTTCCATAGGCATTAAAGTGCTGAATGCTCAGTCTGATCCCCAAGTGGGCACCTGCACTACCACTTTTTAGAGGAAATTCACTCCCTCGTAAGAATTGGAAGGTCAAATTATTTTGAAGTGATTTTTTTTAAAAAGGTCTTCTGTTTATTAACAGGAAAATGTATTTATTTGACAGGATTTTGAGTAATGTAGGAATACAAAAGGTAAATTAGCAGCACATATAATTTTTTTTTAATTTATGATCCATTTTGTATGGTCTCAAAGTTGGATGACCTCATTACTAATATTTGTTGTAAAGTGAAACTTGTTTGCCAACCAATAAACAACTGATTGAGATTTAGAAGATACTGTATTGATGTATGTACTATATGATTAATTAGTCTTTTTATTTTTCTCGCCTTTCTTTCCTTCTGTTTTCAATACATAAACTTTGCTAATCCTCTGTGGCCCAAATGAGCCATGCAAAAGAAATCAATCTGCCTAGATGAATAAGCTAAGCACAAAATCATACAGGTTTGCAGACAAAGTAAACCAGAAAAATGGAATGGGCATGTTTATTTTGGCTGAAATCAGAGGCATAACTTGATTTTGAGCAGGTTAACATATATGTTACTGTTTGCTTATCTATAAACCAGCTGCAGTCACTATGCTTACCTTTAAAACCAGATTCAATCAGAGATATAAATATCAAATTTGGGGGCTGGGTGAGTCATATTTTTTCCTCCTTTGTACATTCCATTTTGATGTTAGAAATTCAAATTCCCTCAATTTGCTAAAAGCTGCAAAGAGAATATTCATTTTATAAAGATACAATAAGACTTTTATTGTGTTTTTTTCTTATTCTATATATGAGGGAAATAGGAAAAGATAAAGAAGTTCTTTCAAAGAAACTTTCTAGATCTCTCATTACTGCAGATCCTTTATAGCAGGGTCCAAGTACAGACCACCTGTTAGGGCAAAGCTAAAAGGAATCTGCCAAATTATAATTTCTCCTATAGTGTGTTTTATCTCGGGGTTTCCTTTTTCAAAAATCTAAACAACACTATCCATCTATAAATGACTATCTTAAATCAAGTTTAGAGAATGGCCAATAATCTGTATATAGTTTATAAATACGTGGCAAAAAAATTTCTGCTGAGCCAGAGTGCATCATAACCTTCACATCACCTCAAAACATTTTATGTATCATTCTTCTTTAGTCAATTGGCATGAATACTTTTTAAGTTTACAGATTTTATGTTGGAGGAGAATCACAAGCGTTAATGGTAATTAGGGTTTCTCACACCACACTATGGCAATATTAGCACGTCCAAGGCTTTTAACCCACCTGATACATAGAATACATTTGGGAATAAAAGAATCCTTTTTAGATGTGTTTATGGTAACTTCAGAAACACAAATGTGGTCTGTGGATTATGAGCACTTATGCTTGTTTTGTCAAACAGTAATCTACATGAAAGCAACTCTGTCAGTAAGAAGCTGGTTTCACAGAAAAATGGGGAAACTACCTCAATTCAGCTTGCTGATTTTCTGACATTGCTACCTCCCTGCCCATTCTTTTTGTGTTTCTATATGGAAATTTGAAGCAGGTAGCCTCTCAAGCTCTACATAGACCAAATTGAAGAAAGATCACTTGAATACACAAACTGGTGCAGAAGAACATTCAGCATATAAAGTTACTACCAAGCTCTTGCATCAAGAAAAAAGAGTGAGATTTTTGAACTCTATACATCATAAATGGCATTCTTTCAGAGAGACTTAAGATCCCAAAGATTATAACAGAGAGAAATTTCCCCTGCAAGTATTATGTAACCGTAATAAAAAAAATAAAATGGATAAAGGAGCTAATTTTACATACATTTCAATAGAAATTTGCATATATCTAACGTATTCATTTTGTCCTGTTCACACTAGCAAGGGTTGAATTCCTGAACTTGAATCTTTTTCTTCATATACATTTTCTTATAGAGCTATTGATGAATTAATTAATGATTTTTAAATTTTTCTTTTTTCTACCACCTTTTGTGACTCAATTTTTTTAAGATCCTGAGACATTTATGACCTGCTTATCTGTATATTTTTATGTGTTCATCTGAATTTCCAGTAAGAAGTAAATTTCCATCAAACAGATATACTATACAGCTATAATACAGCTTATTTAGCCAGCTAGAAGTAAAACTTATGCCACTGAAACAAACAAATGATTACTTTCTTCTGAAATAATATTTTTATAACATTTTTAGACTTGGTTGTTTTTCCTCTTTGAAATCTAGTTCACATGATACTTTATCAGGGACACTAGCGAATGGACCTCATGTTTAGTTAATTCTGAAACTGATGGATTGCTGCACAGCCTCTGTTCCTAATTGATAAATATTTGTGGCAAAGTCCAAATTTTGTGAAGGAGAAATTGGTTGGAATTAAATTTCATGGGCATCCCTTCTTGTTTCCACTATAGTATAATTAAACACACTGAAGTTGAATAATAAATTACTGAAATTACTGTGCTAAAATAATTCTAATAACAAAAATGAACTGACAGAACAATTATCTTGAAGTAACAATAATCAGGAAAATATATTAATAAAAAGCAGATAAGGGAAATATCCTTAACTTCCTTTAAAAAAGAATTCACATTGACTCTAAATTAAGATGTAGTTTATCATCTGTATTTTAAAATATCCATCATAACTAAAAATGTTGACATATTAAGGAAAGGATCTTTAAGATCTAGGCTTAAGATTCTTATTAATATTAACTTAATTGGTATGACAAGACTTTTCATAATATAAGCATATAAGGGAATTAGTAACATTTATAAAGGACCTGCATATTTAATTTTAGGCATTGTCTTCAGCTTCCCTGGACCCCCAACACATGTTGAAATGTTGTTGACTAACTTGCTTTTTTTAAGGAATGACATTAAAAATTTCGACTGACTTTCTACACTACTGTAAAGATCAAAAGGGAGAGGAAAAATAGTTTATGAGTTTTCTAAAGATCAACTCCAGACTAATCTATATCATCCCCTAATAATGAAAAAACAATTAGTTTTTAGAAGTTGTCTATCAGTACTGTACCGAAGTGCTACTGCTTGAATTTTTTTGTTGTTGGTTTAAAGAGATGGGGTCTTGCTCTGTCACAAAGACTGAAGGGCAGTGGCACAATCCCAGCTCACTGCAGCCTCAGACTCCTGGGCTCAAGTGATCCTATTGTCTCAGCCTCCTGAGTAGCCATGATTACAGGTCTGAGCCACAGCTCTTGGCCTGTGATGTATTGCAGAGGGAAAAAAACCAACACTACGAAACTGTAATGCATGTCAGTTCAGATTTAGAGAGTGTAAAAAACAAAAACCCAAAGTCTAACTATTTAGCTTTGAGCAAATCTGAAGATATTGGCATGAATATCCTTTCTTTTCTAAGAAAATTTTTGAGATAACAATATATATGAAGTTCCCAGTATATTGTAGACCAAGGTGTTAAAATTTAATTAGTTCATTTTTAGTAATTCATAATTTTAACTTACCACATAAACAATTACTATGCATTTCTAAGTAATGTTTTCAAGACAGCTTATGTTAGATTTCTGCACATCATTAAATGACGAAGATGGAGGCACAAAAGCAAAGCAGCAACATTGCACAACAGCTTATGGAAGCATTTTTGTGCAAATGGATTTTACATAAGAAGCTTTTTTGAGCTCATAAAATATATTCAATGGATCCCAACATTAAATTTAATTTTGTAATCAGCAAATACGTTCTTTATAACATCTTAAAAATATTGAACAACTAAATTTTCATTTGTAGGCTAGCAGAACTTAAATGTGTTGGTAGTTGCTTCTTTTCTGATTAGGCCATAAGAAGAAATTTTCCTATTTACTGATTAACACTGATTACACTCTCTTTGGTTTAAAAGGGAAACTTTCACCTGTACACATACTCACACACTCTGATTCCATTTATTTACAGCCTGCAGAATAAATAGCTTGTTTACGATATTTAAAACTTTGTGATTTCTGCAATAAAACAGGTAGTTAATATAGTTTTGCATAATCTCATTGAAAGATATTGCTATTCCTTCTTTATTTAAAAAAAAATTTAAAAGCCAGCACTTCTTTCACATCTAGCACCTGTAAGTTACTATTCAAATGTCTTGATTTCAGCTAAGTTTTGATGTTTCTTTTTCTCTTAATAGTATGTCAAGAGCATTGTTCTCATTTGATAATTTGTGTCCCGTTAGAGTATTTCAAAGGTAAATGCAAACTAATTTTTAAGAAGGCTTGTGAGAGAACTTTGATTTATGTGAAGAAATCAAGAAAGACTAGACATGAACAAACCTCTATTGGGATAAACAAGTTTCTTCAACCACAATATGAACAACGGAAGAGCAGAAACCAAACAAGTTAGCAAACTTATGGTAAGGTGGCAGGACCTAAACTAGAGTTACAGAGAAAAGTTTTCCAGGAAAGAATAATAAAGTCGTTTGTAATGATAAAAATCTCATACACTATACCAAATGTTACCAGTGTATTCCAAAAAGTAAAATTGGAGTTTCCTATATTCTGATTTCATTCGGCTAATTCCACAGGAAATATTAAATACTTTAAACACTCGAGATATTTCTTATCTAGCTATACCTTGTTTCAAGGAAACATCAATATTTATAAATGTTTCTTAAATATAAGTATTTTGTCGCAATTCATCTTCACTCTCTAATCTGCTGACTCTATTGAACACCAACAGAGTTAATGCTTTTAGTAGCTTTGTACCTTTTAGAGCTCTATTATGAATCTTTCTAATACATATGAAATTAATATTATATTAGAATTATGTACATTGTACAAAATAATTCATAACCAAGCAATATTCATACTATAGAATAATTTATTATTATATATATGAATATTATATTGAGACTGAACAAATAACCACTCTGCTACAAATATTACTCTCAAGTTCCCTGCCTTTAATTATTGTAGTCAATTCATAAAATTATACATACAGCTGTACATGGTGGGTTATCAAAGTACTCCATAATCCAAATGTATCTAAAAGTATTCCAAATGCACCTTTCATTCTAGAATACTAAAGGAAAGCGTTTGAAAGAAGAGGAAAGTAAAGCAGACTTCTATTTAATTTCAACATTGCCTTTCAGATTGAATAATTTTTAAATGACGATGCTCCACTATAGATGAGGTTACAAAAGATTTACAATTAGTCCAGAATCAGAGGATTTTAAATCTTAAAGGAGTTAAGTTTGTCTCAATGATCCAAGACTACAAAATTTCTTGCTACATTGGCGAGGAAATATGTTTAAAACCGAGACCTAAAATAGCTTTTTAAAGTTTAAAAATTCCTCTGTTTCTTCTGAATGTAAAACAGGCAAAATGATCCTGACTTCAAAATGAAATATATTGATTGTTATCAAAAGATGTTTGACAAAGTTAAGCCCGTATCTTCAATGCTTTAACAGTAGGTAGAGGTCTTTGGGGTTGGAACTCAGGACACAGTGACCAGGACAGAGTATATTCTTAGGCTAATCAGTGCCTAGTCCTCTGGAGTATTTTCTAATGCCCTGAATTTCAAGTTGTCAAACTGGTTTACATATTGAATGACATTTGAATCAATAAAAATGAGAAAAAACATTTAAATTTGGTTTTCATGTCACATTTGAGAATAAAGATTTCCTTCATCACCCTAAGTAATAAAAGCTGATATGTCTTGAAACAACTATAGACAATCAGAATGTGTTCATTTATAAAGTATCACTTGTTTGTATATTTTAACGCTGACCTTTGCCTGTGAACTAGAAAATCAAGATTTGTAGAGTCAGGTTGATTTGCCTTCATTTGATTCCTGCGAATGCATTGGAAGCGGATGGATAACTTGGAAGTTTTTCCATGCTGCTTTCCCCCTTGCCGAGCATTAAATCTAATTCAAAATATGTCTCTCTAAAAAACAATAGTTTATCTTTAAAACTAACAACTAATTGTGTTATTCCTTGTTGATAAGAAAGTCACTTTTTAGAAGCAAGAATATAGCTACTGTGGCTTGGTCTCTTAGGATTCTCATATATTTACACGTGGCATTATTCTTTTCATATACACCTACCAGATTTCAAGCTATTGGATATTTCCCTTGTACAACCTTTACATCTTTTTTTTTCCTTAAATGCTCTGTACAATCACATGTAAAGTCATGAGCTACAAACCTCAATAAAAATATCAGTAAACAAGAAGTGATGTAGTTACTGTTATTATATGGTATTACCAAACTTTGATTTTGGGATAGTGTTTCAAATTTCCGGATATTAACTGAAACATGGGCTCCTAATATATTTCCTATGTCCACTACCTCACACCCTGCCACCCTCCCCTTCATGCATTGGAAATATAATGTAAGACCTGTTTAACCTTTGTTTTCAGAGAACTGCTGCCACTAGAGGTGTATATAAGGCAATTTTTCTTTCCCAGAAGGATAAAAAGTTAAATTAAGAATTCACTGTTTGACCTTAAAATGTGCCATTAATGAGATATAATCAAATTTAGTCTTACATCTACTGCCTGGTCTTATTTTTCCTCATCTCAAACGAGGGAGTAGGACAGTCAGTCACCAACGAACCTCTGGTCCGAATAAGACTTTAGAGCTATGCATTGTGACGTGTCATTCTTCTTTTGAATAAAAAGTAGTATATACATATTAGTAAATATTTTGGATCACAAAGATAGATGTCATATAATCATTATCCTGTAGTGTCACGGATTCTGATTATTTAGCTTCCTAACTCTGAGTGTTGGTTGAATGAGCGCAAATATCAGCTGGATAAATCGAATTCAGAAGCCACTTTTTTATAATATTGAAAATGCATTTCCATAAGAAATATTCTGCAAAGGAAATGGAAGAGAATCAGCAGCTCCTGAGTGCCTAGTGTATGCCTGGTACTTTACATAGCCTCATTTCATCTTCCCAATAATATGACAAAATGGAACATATTACTGTGTACTCCTTTTGTGGAGGAAACTGAAACTCAGATCTCACAGTCACAGAGCTAGTGTATTTTGAACCAAAATCTCTCAGTCTATTTATTTATTAATCATTTTATACTGCATCAACTAAATGATTAGTTGAAAAGAAATGAACCAAACCCTTTTTATTTAAATAAGGGGAGGAAACAGCATTCAAGGAAATGTTGCAATAACGTGGAACTCAAAGTTTATGTGAACCCATTTTATAAGGTATTTAATATATCTATAAATATAATATGTACATATAAAGAGAGAAAGAGAGATCAATATATCTATTTCTACTTATCCATCTATCTATTGAGAGAGAAGAGAGGACTGATTTTTGAATTCTGGTTCTGTCACTTATTCTGTAAGTTTCAGCAAATTAACTTCTCTAAGAATAGGGTTTCTCATCTCTAAATACCTAAATACAGCATTTTGTCTGTGATATACATATATGCATAGTGTACCAGGCACACATAAAATTCTCATCCAGAAAATTCTTAAACAGATTCTGGGTTAATACTAAATAAATTTTGTTGGTGTCTTGTTGATTCTATTAGTCCTCTCACCCCTAATGATGGTTAGATAATAGTAATCTGTTTCTTAAATCAAATTCTAGTTAAAGTTCCACTTTAATATATATGGCTGGCTCATTCGATTGTTATGGCATGTATAATAATTAAAAGTTTATGTACACAATTTTTCAAAATTTCATCTTTACACAACAGTTTTAACAACTGTATTTCCAACGTGATAACGCATCATTTTTCAGTCTATATTCAGCAGTTTGCACCTGATAAAAAGAGATGGCATTGCACTCCAGCTTGGGCAACGAGAGCGAAACTCTGTCTCAAAAAAAAAAAAAAAAAAAAAAAAAAAAAAAGGATGGTTCTAAGTTTAAATACATTTGGGAGATGTGAAACAAAACACAACACAGATTTTTAAACTGTAGAATTTGAGAGACTGCACTGCAAAACTCCAAGAGGAGTATATATTGTGTTGTTTACTAAGATTGTTTGCACCTGAAATCCTCAAGGAATCTGAAGAGCAATACATTGCGAACCTATTGATCCATGAAACACAGTTTGTGAAACACCTCTCAAAATATTCTTGTTACTATTGAGTTTTTTTCTGTATATTTTATGTTCATGAAATACTGGAGGTGTGACTCTTCCAATACAGGTATTAACTGGCTTTATAACTCATGATAAAAGAATATTTTTAAAGTATCCCCACTAAATTTCTGCTCCTAATCTTTAGGTGGAGAAAGAAAAATTGAGACGAATACTGCCCTAAGAATTCTGCCCTAACCATAGAATCTCTATATTTTAATATAGCTGCCTATCTTCTAATATTAAGTATCTATCTGGCTGCAACAAGTGGAGGGAAAAGGAGACTACCTGCAAATACCTGCAGAGATACCTGCAAATCAATGAAATGAAAATCATGTTAAAATGCACATTTTGATTTTTGTCAGTCTTTGGGGGTGAGGGGTCTGAAGTTGTGCATTTGAAACAAGTGCTCAGTGACGCCTCTATGGCTCTTCCAGCTAGTATCAGGCCACTTGGGCTTTCTCCATGTCTTCCATATGCCTGTGATGAGGTTTATGATTCCCTCTAAGTGGTTATTTTTAGGTACTAGGGAATATATTACAGGAAAGGAGAAAAACGTGTCTAGATGTTGCTCAATTTTACCAAAAGATATATATGTTTTGATTTTTGGAAATAAATACAGCGTATTCTCAAAGCTGGTAATGGTTACAACGGTACTGAAGCTAAAGCCACAGCTCTTTTAGTCCAGCATGTTAGGTGAAAAATGTGATGGGAAAACGATACACACACACACACACACACACGTGTGTGTGTATGTATATATGTGTTTATATATGTGTGTGTGTGTCATGTGTTTATGCATATGTCTGTGTGTAACTGCATATATATAATTGCATATATATGTAAAATATACACATATACATGAAGTAATTTCTTATTATGAAAAAAGATCTTAGCTAGGTGTTATTTTCCTCATAAACACTTATCTAAGACATGATGGAAATAGCTATTAGAGATAACTAACGTTTTTAGCATGTGAAACAATCTGACTGTTGAAATTGGAGATACTTGCTGATCTTCTCTTTGTGTAAAGTGTAGAATAATCACATAGATAAGTATGACAAAAAGTGAAAAATTAAAGAATGTCCAGGAAGCAATATCATTTTGAGTTTTATAAATACTTTAAAAAAATCAATTACAGTTTTTGTTTCATTATAATACTAAAAAAGTTTATTGCTAGCAAATAATCTTCTTTGATTAAAATATCTCATAAGATAAAAGTGAACTTGTTTTCTCTGTTTACCTCTGAGACACTTTATTCAGGATTTACTGCCATTAACGGGAGTAGAAAATATAAATGTTGTATCCAAGAGCTTCAAGGATGTTAACTGCTCTGAAGATTTTATGTATACATTGAAATAAAAGATCTTGTCCAGATTAGTGATTGTGTGTTAAGTGTATTAACGTCAAAACACATCATTGCATTAAAGAAAAATGTCTAATTATGAATTAGATAATTCTTATAATGAACATGGTCTTTCAGATAATCAAAATTATTTGAAAGCAAGACTCATACTGAATTTCCAAGATATTAATTCTCTTTATGTTTCCAATTTAGAAAAAAATTTCACTAAAATATTTTATTTTGATATTGATATTCATGCTTTGCTTACCATAAGATGTAAAGAATTTGTATTTGATATTTAGTATACAGCCTTAATTCCACCAATCAAGCCCATATTCCAAAAATTAACAATGAATTTTAAATATTGGGAAGAAAAGATAAGGTGTACTCAAATATAATTCCCCTTGTCTTACCCTTTATGCCTCTTAAAGCTGGTAATTTCTCACATCTTAGAAAGGCTTTAGCGCATTGTTAATTCTATCATTCCACAGTAACTGAAGAAAACAGAATTCCATTAATTTCCATTAATGCAGAATAATACAGTAAGAAGAAATAGACAAACTGGAAAAATGCATAAAAACTTTTTTTTTTTTTTTTTTTTTTTGAGACAGAGTCTCGCTCTGTCACCCAGGCTGGCGTGCTGGAGTGCAGTGGCGAGATGTCAGCTCACTGCAAGCTCCGCCTCCTGGGTTCACGCCATTCTCCTGCCTCAGCCTCTCTGAGTAGCTGGGATTACTGGTGCCCGCCAACTTTTATTTTAGATTCAGGGGGTTACATGTGCAGACTTGTTACATGGGTAGACTTTGTGATGCTGAGGTTTGGGGTAAGAATGGTCCCATGACCCATATAATGAGCAGAGTACCCAATAGGTAGTTTTTCAGCCCTAGCTTAGTCTTTAGTTTAAATTTTCATTTAACAAATTTTCATGATTTATTAGGCTTTGTCTCTATAATCTAAAATTATTTAATTAATAGAATTTTTTTGCAGTTGGTAACCTATGTACATTGCCTAAAAGATTAAAAATAAATAATGACATTATTCGGCTTTTAAAATTGGAATAATATCCAAGAAGACAGAGTCAAGGCTAATTACTGACCCTATGAAAAATACAATAATTCAGTGTTATATTTTAGTCACTTATTTTGAAAAGACCTTGATTAAACTTATCTTGCTATTTTCAAATATTGTGAAGGTCAATAGAGTAGTTAGTTTTGTATTTTCCCAGCCTTCCCTGCCTTAGAATAACTAGAGCACATTAAAAAAAAAAAAAAAAAAAAAAAAAAAGGCCAGGCCTCACACCACACTAATTAAATCAAAATATCCGGGGGTGGTTCTCAAGTGTAAGTAAATTCTAAAAGCTCACCAATGATTCAATGTGCAGTTGGGGCTGAAAATCACAGAGTTAATTGCTTAATACATATTGGGTATTTGCATTAATCATGTTTAAATATTCTTAAAAGATTTAAAAACAATGTTTTAAATATTTCTTACTTTTTAAAGCAAGAAAGAAAGATGAATAAGGAAATTCAAAATAGAAAATTTCTTGTCCCCAGATGAATGCAGCTAATTCCCTAAATATGGTTTAGGGATAGTATATTATTCAAGTACAAATCAACTGGCTTATTAAATCATCTTTTTCATGATTTAATTCACAGAATAAACATTCTTATTAAAAATATCTGTGTTTCAATCATTATTTGGGGGGATTATGAATATTATCACCGTAGAAAGAGGTCAGTTATTAATTTTAAATCAGGCAGAATCACAGACACATATCAGGAACTATTTACATGGAACAAAAGCATCTTCAAGTTTTTCTGGAAAATTTAACAATCATTAGACCATATGTCTACATGGCATTTAGCACAGTGTGACAACTATCAAAAACCTACTCTTTGTAAAACTGAGTTGATTATAATTCCATAGAATAAAGCTATAAGCTGAAGGATTGTCATTTTTTATTCATAATAAATAATAATTATTGTTTCTTCAATATGACTTTAAGTGTTGTATTTAGCTTTTGTGGGCCACCCAATTCATATTCTTCTTTTTAAGTTTCAGTAAATAATTGATAGTGATTTCTAAAAGGTTCTCTAGACAGGAATAGTATGGAGGACTGCATGGAAGAGAAGAACAATTCATTAGATAGAAAAATCATTTTTGTTTCATTCTCACACCCACCAGTATTCTCCTTCAATTTTTGGAATAACACATAGAATTATACATCTAAATTGCCTAAACCAATTAACACATAACTTTCGTGGATAATGTGATGGGATGGCAAATGATTTTTGACTGTAGTGACAACGCCCGATCAACTGGTAATGTCTGTTTGGAGCACTGTCCTCAAACGTTTTCTACGGTATTAGTAAGAAAGAATGCCTTAATGGATTATTTATGTCTGCTGTGACAGAGAAAAGAACCACAGGTGAAAATGATCAACTCATGTGCAATTTATGTGACATCTCTGATATACAAGTTGTTAACACAAATAACTGACACACATATTTTAGAAAAGTTTGGAGCCCTAAACCTTTTTTTTTTTTTTTGATGATAGCTACTTTGGTTATGCAATGATAGATAATATTTTCTAAAGGGAGCAGAAAAATTATTTATATCATGTATTCTGCTTGTTCCAGATGCTTAATTTATATTACTTATGTAAAGTGAAGTTTAGAATGATTTTCTTTTCCATTACTTTTCACAGAGGTATATACTTGAGCTTTCTTCTTTATCCAATCATCACTTGCATCTGGCCACATCCCTAATCAGTCTCCCTTAAGATTTGGACTAAGCTGTATTCAATCTCATTGCAATACAGCATCTTTTTTCTCTTTTCCTACCTATCAATTTTACTCTCAGTCTTCATTTTATGTTTAATCTTAACCTTAGTCTTTTTCTGTTTTTGTTTCTATGTTGCATAAAAGTCATTTATATTTTATCTGATGTTTCTTTGTTCCATAAATCAGCAGCGCCTTGTCTCACTTGGTCTAGAGATTTACTTATCGACTAGCTCTTTCCTGTCTCCCTTCTGTCTCTCAGTAGTCCCAGCTCCAGTTTGCTTCAGCCCTCAGCTGCATTTTATTCTAGCCATTATCATTCATCTCTCTGGGCTTCTCCACCTATCAGTTTAAGCTATTTGTCTTTTCTGTGCATAATGTAAATTCACAGAACTGAAGACCTGAAACAACTCTTGAAACCATTTAGTCCAATTCCTTTATAGACAGTAAACTGAGAACTACAGAGGACATCTGATGATTCAAGACCATACCTCATTCATGGTGGAGCTAATTATAGATCAGGGTTTCCTAATCAGCACATTTTCCTATGTTATTTTTTTCTATTTACCTTGCTAAACCCTCCTACCGTGATACATCTGTTTCATATGTGGTCTAGTTTCTGCTTTCTTACTAGGTATTTTCAGGAGACTTTGGTTTTAAATAATAGAGCCATAATTCACATTTACTTAAAGTAAACAAAATAAAGAACCAATGCTTTAATAGAATTAAAAGTACTTTTAATGGAATTAGTGGAATTTATTGATTCACCTCATCAGGGATGATTTTGGCTGGTGCCAGAGCTGGTTCAGAACCAGGACAATAAACACATTAAAGACTTTTTCCGTGTCTTTTTTCTGTTTCTCCCTGTGTAATAACTTGATTTTTTTTTCTACTGAAAGGCACAATTTTATGGTGGCTGAGTGTCCAGACTTTGAATTTAGACTGCCTGAGTTAAAGGCCTGCTTCCTCCATTTTCTAGTTTTGTGATTTTGAGCAAATTCCTGTGTGTCCCCAGCTCCCTACTCTGTGAAATTGGGAAAATAATAAAATCTACCACATAGGGCTGCTGGGTAATAGAGTTAAAAGCATGAGTTACTAAAGTGTTTAGAACAGTGCCTGACACATAATAAATACTTAAGGATTGTAACCTGTCATTATTGCAGCAGGACAGCCTCTTTTCATAGAGGCATGTTTGAAAGCAGCTTGGAATTTCAATCGAATGGCTCCATGAGACTATGAAAGGTCTCTGCCCTGAAACTGGTTAGAAAGCTGCTAGGAAGGATTCAGATTCACCATGCTTGGTTCTTTCACCTTTCCCTGGACCAGTTTTGCCCAAAGGATTGGGTACCATGGTTGGTCAACCCTAGGCTACTGACGATATCTTTGACTAGAACAGCAAAGTCTTACTAGAAGCTGGCATGAGGGGGAAGCTGACCAGATACACTGGTATTAGCACCAGTTCTTACAATACTATAGCTTGTCAAGTCTGTGTGAGGCATGAACTTCATGAACTTCATTCTTTCATATCTAAATCGTGCTTCATATCTGACTGAGATTCACTGTTTATCTTTACTCAATTCCATTTCCATTTCATCAGTGTAATGCTAATAAGAAGCAAAAGTTAAAGTCACAATTCAATCAATATTACAAAGCTGCACATTTCTATTGGTTGCAATTAATTTCTGTGCTATCCTTAATAGGCCTTGATTGTAAACATTAGGAAATCAGAAAAAGTTTAGCTCTTCTATTTACTCTTCTCATTTTCATAACAAAGCATTGAATTTCGCTCTGTAACTTCGAAATTTTCAAATACAGAAATACTACTTTTTCTAAACACTTATATGTCCTTGAAAAGATAATTAAATTGGTTTTGATGAAAACTCTTTCTCAAAATAGGATAGAAATAAAAATGCTATTAGGTTTAATCCAGGATTAGCAAGAGATATTCAGAAAGACTTTTACTCTCACCAAGTCCGAAGGCTTATAGCTGAGGGATACACACCACCACAATATATACATCTAAATAAAAGAACTGTTACACTCAAAAGGATTCTTCTTTCAGTTTGAAACAATCTTTCATATAAAACTGGGGGAACTTTCCCCAAGGCATACTTTGCACCTAAGCATCTTATTTGAATATGGATTACTGATCTTATCACACAACACACACACTCACAAACACAAACACACTCAGCTATTGGAAAAGAAAGAAGTAAAAAATATAAAAAAAAATATATATATATATGTATATATTCACAACAAGGATGAGAAAGGAAGATTGTTCTCTGTGGAGCACAGTCACCAACAGCAGCAAAGAAGGACAAATGTGACAGTCGGAAAGACAAAAAGAAGGCCCTCACCAGATTACAGTCTCCTTGACCTAGGACTTCCCAGCCTCCAGAACTATGGGACAATAGGCCCAGGGAAATGGAGGACCTGGCTTACTCACACAGCAGAATCAGAACTAAGACCCAACTATCTTCTCTCTCAACTCAGAGTAACTTCTACTAGACCGCAATATTTGCACACGCAGTGCGCTTTGAGGTAGGAGAAGATAAATCCAGGACCAGACATGTTTTGGGATTTATTTTCCATCATCTCAGTGACTTCCAGTCTCCAGCTTCTGAGTCTTTTTGCCAGAGGGCTTCAGACTCACGTCTGGGGCAAGCCAAAAGCACAGGGGGTTCATTCCCCAGGAGCAACACTTAAGCAGTGTAGGATGAGTGCTGTGTATGTGTGTGTATATATACACACAATTCTAGCAGACAAAAAGGAGTCCTAGAATTTTTCTTTCCAATTTCACAGAGACTCTAAGAGGAGTATGTATGCAATATTCACTGGGGGATGCACATTCTTTGAGTCAAGGAGAAGATACAATTCCTTGTATAATGCCATAGGATTTCCAACTACCAAAAGAATGCAGAAGTTAAGAGCAATTACAATTCTGCCTCTTCTGCTCAATGATCCATCTGTACATAGAGTTGTGTTTTATTTGTTGGGATTCTCAGTTTTATTCTAAGTGGTCTGAGGTTTTATAAGTAAACAAAAAGAAGATGTGCTGCTAAAATTTGATTTTTCTCTTGAAGCATTTCCAGAAATATTAAAACCTACACAAAAATAAAAACCTATTGAGTGGTCTCATTAAAAAAATAGTTTGAAATGTTCCAAATCTGAGACTCAGTGACTTGGACATACATCAGAAGAATTACTTGTTATTTTCAGTAGATTTAATTTAAAACAAGCTACAGAGGAGACTATCATAAGAAAATGATACAAATCTTTAATTAGAATAATTAAAACCTAATTGTGATTCAATTACAGATAAGATTAAATTTTATCAAGTTAAAAAAGTTCAAGTGAATGCTAATGCTTGATTGAAGATTTGCTAGATTTAAGTCTGGATTTATTTTGGAATTGTGGAATTGAATCATAAAAAAGAACTATATCTTTTTGTATATAGGCTTCACATTAAAGCAGTTGCATAATTTTGGCAAACTATAGTTTTGTAGGTGATAGAATGATCTACATTTTTCATTTCCTGTTATCCCAGATAAATAACAACATACAAAATCAACATACACTTTCAATTTTCTCAGAGGAGTATCAGCTTCAAGATCAACCCACAATACTGAGGATTAAATCACACTTGGGGCTTATGTAGTCGCATGCCCAAAGTGTTTGAAAATGCTTTCAAGTGAAGGGAGTGCTTAAAAGGATTATAACTCTCAAGACTGTTGTAACTAAGCATATTGTACTACAAATAAATCCTGATGTGACTGTTACAGAAAAACAGGTGCTGTAAAGACCATGCTTTAGAGAGAAAATACAAACTGTCTATGCATATAATAAAATTTATTTGACTAAATGAGCTAAAGCTCTGGTGTCTCCAGAGTTTTAGAATGCTATTCAGCAATTATGTCCCTATTGAGATTTAATTATCCCATTAGATATTTATTTACTACTACATATTAAGTTAGAGTACACCATTAGAGTCGGTGGAATAATAAATACATAACTGCTGCTAGATAGAAACAGCTTAGCCAAAAAATTATTTCCAATTATTTTGCAAATATTTAACACTATGCCCAGAACTATGCCTTGCCCATAGTAAGCATCTAATAAACATTTTATTTATTTTTTTATTGTATTTTAAGTTCTGGGATACATGTGCAGAATATGCAGGTTTGTTACATAGGTATACACGTGCCATGGTGGTTTGCTGCACCCATCAACCCACCATCTACATTAGATATTTCTCCTAATGCTATCCCTCCCCTAGCCTCCACCCTGCAACAGGCCCTGGTGTGTGATGTTCCCCTCCCAGTGTCCATATGTTCTCATTGTTCAACTCCCACTTATGAGTGAGAACATGCAGTGTTGATGGTTTTCTGTTCTTGTGTTAGCTTGCTGAGGATGATGGTTTCCAGCTTCATCCATGTGCCTGCAAAGGACATGAACTCATCCTTTTTATGTCTGCATAGTGTTCCATGGTGTATATGTGCCACATTTTCTTTATCCAGTCTATTATTGATGGGCATTTGGGTTGGATCCAAGTGTTTGCTATTGTGAATAGTGCTATGAGAAACATACGTGTGTATGTGTCTCTACAGAATGATTTATAATCCTTTGGGTATATACCTAGTAATGGGATTGCTGGGTCAAATGGTGTTTTTGGTTCTAAATCCTTGAGGAATTGCCACACTGTCTTCCACAACGGTGGAACTAATTTACACTCCCACCAACAGTGTAAAAGCATTCCTATTTCTCCACATCCTCTCCAGCGTCTGTTGTTTCCTGACTTTTTAATGATCACCATTCTAACTGCTGTGAGATGGTATCTCATTGTGGTTTTGATTTTCATTTCTCTAATGACCAGTGACGATGAGCTTTCTTTCATATGTTTGTTGGCTGCATAAATGTCTTCTTTTGAGAAGTGTCTGTTCATATCCTTCACCCACTTTTTGATGGGGTTGGTTTTTTCTTATAAATTTGTTTAAGTTCTTTGTAGATTCTGGATATTAGCCCTTTGTCAGATGGATAGATTGCAAAAATTTTCTCCCATTCTGCAGGTTGCCAATTCACTCTGACGATAGTTTCTTTTGCTGTGCAGAAGCTCTTTAGTTTAATTGGATCCCACTTGTCAATTTTGGATTTTGTTGCCATTGCTTTTGGTGTTTTAGTCATGAAGTCCTTGCCCATGCCTATGTTCTGAATGGTATTGCCTAGGTTGTCTTCTAGGGTTTTTATGGTTTTAGGTCTTCTGTTTAAGTCTTTAATACATCTTCGGTTAATTTTTGTGTGAGGTGTAAAGAAGGGATCCAGTTTCATTTTTCTGCATGTGTCTAGCCAGTTTTCCCAGCACCATTTATTAAATAGAGAATCCTTTCCCCATTGCTTGTTTTTGTCAGGTTTATCAAAGATCAGATGGTTGTAGTTGTGTGGTGTTATTTTTGAGGCCTCTGTCCTGTTCCATTGGTCTATATATCTGTTTTGGTACCAGTACCATGCTGTTTTGGTTACTGTAGCCTTCTAGTATAGTTTGAAGTCGGGTAGCATGATGCCTCCAGCTTTGTTCTTTTTGCTTAGTATTGTCTTGGCTATATGGGCTCTTTTTTGGTTCCATATGAAATTTAAAGTAGTTTTTTTCTAATTCTGTGAAGAAAGTCAATGGTAGTTTATTGGGGATAGCATTGAATCTATAAATTAATTTGGGCAGTATGGCCAATTTCAGAATATTGATTCTTCCTATACATGAGCATGGAATGTTTTCATGTTTGTGTCCTCTCTTATTTCCTTCAGCAGTGGTTTGTAGTTCTCCTTGAAGAGGTCCTTCACATCCCTTGTAAGTTGGATTCCTGGGTATATTTTTCTCTTTGTAGCAATTGTGAATGGGAGTTCACTCACGATTTGGCTCTCTGTCTATTATTGATGCATAGGAATGCTTGCGATTTTTGTACATTGATTTTGTATCCTGATACTTTGCTAAAGTTGCTTATCAGCTTAAGGAGATTTGGGGCTGAGATGATGGGGCTTTCTAAATGTACAATCATGCCATCTGCAAAAAGAGACAATTTGACTTCCTCTCTTCCTATTTGAATACCCTTTATTTCTTTCTATTGCCTGATTGCCCTGGTCAGGACTTCCAATACTATGTTGAATAGGAGTGGTGAAAGGAGGCATCCTTGTCTAATGACGATTTTCAAAGGGAATGCTTTCAGATTTGCCCATTCAGTGTGATATTGACTGTGGTTTTGTCATAAATAGCTCTTATTATTTTGAAATACGTTCCATCAATACCGAGTTTATTGAAAGTTTTTAGCATGAAGGGTGTTGGATTTTATTGAAGGCATTTTCTGCATCTATTGAGATAATCGTGTGGCTTTCATTGTTGGTCCTGTCTACGTGATGGATTATGTTTATTGATTTGCATATGTTGAACCATCCTTGCTTCCCAGGGATGAAGCCAACTTGATCGTGGTAGATAAGCTTTTTGGTGTGCTGCTGGATTTGGTTTGCCAGTATTTTATTGAGGATTTTTGCATTGATGTTCATCAGGGATATTGGCCTAAAATTTTCTTTTTTTTGTTGCATCTCTGCCAATTTTGTTATCAGGATGATGCTGGCCTCATAAAAGGAGTTAGGGAGGAGTCTTTCTTTTTTTATTGTTTGGAATAGTTTCAAAGCTCTTCTTTGTACCACTGGTAGAATTTGGCTGTGAATCCATCTGGTCCTGGGCTTTTTGTTTTTGTTTGGTAGGCTATTAATTACTGCCTCCATTTCAGAACTTGTTATTGGTCTCTTTTGGGATCTGACTTCTTCATGGCTTAATCTTGGGAAGGTGCATGTGTCCAAGAATTTAACCATTTCTTCTAGATTTTCTAGTATATTTGTGTAGAGTTGTTTATAGTATTCTCTGATGGTAGTTTGTATTTCTGTGGGATCAGTGGTGATATCCCCTTTATCCTTTTTTATTGTATCTATTTGATTCTTCTCTCTTTTCTTCTTTATTAACCTGGCTAGTGGTCTACCTATTTTGTTAATCTTTTCAAAAGACCAGTTCCTGGATTCATTGATTTTTTGAAGAGTTTTTCATGTCTCTATCTCCTTCAGTTCTGCTGTGATCTTAGTTATTTCTTGTCTTCCGCTAGCTTTTGAATTTGTTTGGTCTTGCTTCTCTAGTTCTTTTATTTGTGATGATAGGGTGTTGATTTTAGATCTTTCCTGCTTTCTCTTGTGGGCATTTAGTGCTGTAAATTTCCCTCTAAACACCGCTTTAGCTGTGTGCCACAGATTCTTGTACGTTGTGTCTTTGTTCTCATTGGTTTCAAAGAACATCTTTATTTTTGCCTTAATTTTGTTATTTACCCAGTAGTCATTCAGGAGCAAGTTGTTTGGTTTCCATGTAGTTGTGCAATTTTGAGTGAGTTTCTTAATCTTGAGTTCTAATTTGATTGCACTGTATTCTGAGACTGTTATGATTTCTGTTAATTTGCTTTTGCTGAGGAGTGTTTTACTTCCAATTATGGGGTCAATTTTAGAATAAGTGTGATGTGGTGCGAGAAGAATGTATATTCTATTGATTTGGAGTGGAGAGTTCTGTAGATGTCTATTAGGTCCACTTGGTCCAGATCTGAGTTCAAGTCCTAAATATTCTTGTTAAGTTTCTGTTTCGCTGATCTGTCTAGTGTTGAGAGTGGGGTGTTAAAGTCTCCCACTATTATTGTGTGTGGAATCTAAGTCTCTTTGTAGGTCTCTAGGAACTCTGCAGACCAGAGCTGTTCCTATTCGGCCATCTTGCTAACTATTCTAATAAACACTTTTTTTTTTTAAATGAAAGAATAGAAGACCTGACCTGCATTTTATTTAGCTGCTATTATGTGATCTCCTTTGTAATAAATCATAGAGGGATCCACTTAGAACTTTAACTGGAACTCCAAACTACATTAAATGAACTTGGAGAAGGAAAGTAATGTGAAAAAAAAAATGGAAAAATAAACAGTGTCTCTTACAAGTCTTACAAGTCTCTTACCAGGGATTTATTTATTTATTTTTAACACATCCTGCTAGGGTTCTTTTCTCTACCAAAAGCCACCATGGCTTGGCAAGAGAAGGTTTACTGTGTCAAAAACTGAAATACAAAGGGCTAAAGATAAAGCTTTTGGATAAGTATTTCCATTTTGTAGTTCTTCAAAGAAAAAGAAAAAAAAAAAACTGATTTACTGATCTCAAAGTAAGCTTAGTGGTTCCCAGCAAATTGGTATTTACTCTCTTATTCAAAGAGTTAGAAAAAGTTATCATGCCTTCAAAATAATCTCTATCATGATAACATTTCTGTCTCGATGAAGCATAAAGAAGCTCCTCTAAGACTTAACTCAATGTTTCCCAAACTATTTTGATATTTTTCTGTTCTTTGAGATGCTATGTGTGTTTTCAAGGAGAGGCAGGAGGGGGTGGTTTCTGAAGGTAGTAATATCAGAAAGACTAGATCAAACATATTCAAACGTATTGCCCTCTCTCTTTCTTTCTTTTATTCTTTCTGAGATGGAGGTCTCGCTGTGTTGCCCAGGCTACTCTTGAACTCCTGGTCTTAAGTGACGCTCCTGACTCAGCTTTCCAAATCATTGGAACTATGGGTGTGAGCCACTGTACCCACGTTTAAACACATTTCTTAACAACAGGGTGAGCAAAGGCTTTAACATACTAACCTTCACTCTGCCTTTCCTTAAAGAAAGCATAAACCAAATATTTATTAGGAAGATAAATGATAGGATGTAAAGGAAGGAAATCAAATTAGAAAAACCTTTAGGGATCCATTACTAAGTCCACAATCATTGATTTCTAGACCTAGTCCTCAATCAGCAGGCTTTCAATTATGCTCTCTTTTATAGTTAAAATGTTGGAAAGGAGTGACAGAGTAAACTCACTCTTTAGTGACTAAACAGCTATGTGTTACTCACCCAGCCATCACTCAGAGCTTCCCTTTTAAAAAGGCAGGATCAATATCAGCAGGGGTCAGCCAAGTAAACTATAAGTACTCTTACTATTAGATTGGTGCAAAAGCAATTGTGGTGTTTGCAATTACTTTTAATAAAACCCTTACATTATAAAGATGCAATTAGCCCAGCTAACAGCCTATATTAGTGATTCTTTCTTATAGTGAGAGGTGGCCAGTGAGATGTAGTAGACATTATTGATATTTTTTCCAGGAGGCTGCCTCAGCTAGCAGTGAGTCCTTTACCTTTCTCCTTCCTTATTCTTGTTGGAATGTTGCTATGATAGTTAGAACTCTAGCAGCCGTCTTGGACCATTAGGAAACCTTGAAATAGAAAGCTATAGGCTGTCGGGCATGGTGGCTTTCACCTGTAACCCCAGCGCTTTGAGAGGCTGAGGTGGGCAAATCTCTTGAGCTCAGGAGTTTGAGACCAGCCTGGCCAATATGGTGAAATCCGTCTTCACACACAGAAATAAAACAAAATTTAGCCGGGCATAGTGGTGGGAGCCTGTAATCCCAGCTACTAAGGAGGCGGAGGCTGCAGTGAGCCAAGATCCTGCCATTGCATTCTAGCCTGGCCCCCCAAAAAAAAGAAAGAAAAAAAAAAGGCCATACGCTAAAGATGGCAAAGCAAAAACAATGAAGAAGCCGAAGTTCCTGCTGCTGACTGCAGCTTCTGTACAAATGTAAACTGTCCACTTTCAGGCCTCCTTAATCAGTGAGGAAATAAATATGTCTTGTTTTAGTCATAGTTATTTAGACTTTCCTGTCATAGACAGTTAAACATAATTCCTAACTGATAGCGCATCTAGTGAAAATTAATATTTTGGGTTTTTTTTGGTAGAGGTGAGGGGAAGTAATAATCATGCCATTTCTTTAAACATAAGGAGAGGGTGACAGAGCTTTACATTTCAACATTAAGTTGCAAGTTCACATCAAAGGCTCCTTTTAGACTGCTTAAAACAGGCCAATTCCATTTAATTCGAATCTCTTCATGGATTATATATTATTGTGGGGGGAAATCCCAGCTGTCATTTAGCTACAGCACAGCATGCTTTCTCATTACCAGCCTGCAGTTATCAGAAGAGCTTCCTCTCAAGGTTGTAATCATTATGAAAATGGCAATGGGGTACTCAGTCAAAAGATAGTAAAGTGTGCTTCAATTAAAACTTGATAGCAACACAGATCTTTCTTTTCTTTCTTGACTCATAAATAAAAGCTGTCTATACCAACACTTAAATACTCAATTAGGAACCAGCACTAAATAAGGTTTAGCAAGGGCTGTACTGGCAAACACAGCATGAGGTGGCCATTGAAGGAAAGCTGTACTCTCTTATTAGGGAGGAGATGGTCATACATGGGATATAACTTTGCTCTTCATGAGGACATGCCATCTTACCTAAAGACTTCAGAAAGATGTAACTCTCTCTTTAGGCTACACACAAGACATGTGACTAGCATGATATAATTACTTATAGATTATAAGTGATTGGTTGGTAAAACCACTTGTTGGGAAAGTGAATTTCTGTTCATAGAAACAACATCTTGTTGTGTCCACATGCAGGTATTTCTGTTACCTGGAGTTACAAGGAACAAACATAAAGGGTAGGTCTGGGTGTAGTGACAAGTGAAGAGATGAGTTTTAGCAGGTGGTTACACGAAAGAACAGTGAAGATTATTAGAGGCAAACTCATGAGTATTTAAAAATGAATCAAGGTTTGATTTCATTCGTTCTCACGCAGATGAATGACCATTGGCAGCCAAGCTAATAGAAAGCCTTTTTTGGAAATCATAACACTTTCAAATTAAAGGAAGACAATTGTAGATGTTTTTTTATAAGGATCTTCCTATGAAAAATAATACAAACTTCTTATAAATCACAATAAAACAACTATAAAGAAAAATCTTCAAAGCGAGTATTACAGAAACAAGAAAGATCTGATGCCCTTTCCCATCTCTCTCATTGTAAAATACTAAATCTTTACTACAAGATTCAGCGCCCAGCTTCCTCTGTGAATTCATCTCCTATAACTGTTCCCCACATTCCTCTCAGCCACACTCATCTCCAAGCTGTTCTTCAAATTTAGAAGGCATAATCTTGCTACAGAATCTTCTAATTGCTGTTCTCTCTGCTTTACAGCTTTTTGCCAGGAAAAATCACTAAGCTTATTTCCCACATTTCCTTCAAGTCTTTACTTAAAAGTTGCCCTTTCAATGTGGCTTTCCCTAGCCATTCTATCTAAAAATTCATCAGTCTCCCTTTCCCACTCCTTTTCTGTTTGTCTTTTGACATACTATAATTCTTACGTATTTATCTGGTATATTACCCATCTTCCAATATTATATTTCTGGGAGAACAGTGATTTATGTCTGTGTTGTTAAGTAGCATATTCCAATACCTACAATAGTACACGGCAATAGTATATGCTAAATTAATATATGTTAAATGAATGAGTGAATAAATGGATAAGTGATAATGAAAACAAAATAAAACAAAAAGCATGTTATAAAACTTGCCACTGATATCATTTGGTACATATTCTACCAAAAACATTCTAGGGACATGCAATGTATATGCGTGGTTTTGTGTGCATGCAGACATATGTGTATCTATATTTACAAGCATATATACACACATTTTATTTAATTATATATTTCTCACTGACCTAAATTTATATATAGTAGTCTGCCCTTATCCTCAGGAAATATGTTTCAAGACCTCCAGTGGATACCTGAAACTGAAGACTGTACTGACCTCTCTATATATATTGTATTTTTTTCTATACATTCATACCGTACAGTATAGATATGCTGGACGAAAGGGTAATTCATATGCTGGGTGGGACAAAGCAGGATGGTGCCACATTTCATCATGCTACTCAGAACGACATGCAATTTAAAACTTATAAATTGTTTATTTCTAGAATTTTCCATTTAATATTTTTGAACTGCAGTTGTCTGTGGATAACTGAAATCATGAAAAGTGAAGTCGTAGCTAAGGGAAGACTGCTGCTATATGTAGATTTAATATATTACTTAGGAGAAATAATTTGCTGCAAGTTTCTTTTTTTAACATTATGATTAGTCCACAGGAAACTTGCTATTTAATACCTATATACGTCTATTATTTGTTATAACAGTTCATGTTTTTCAACCAGGTACAACATCTCCTTTAAGTTAGTTCTAGATTTTTTGCTCTTCATTTCACATCTGCTTCACAATTATGTTTGTTAGTGTATCCGTAGATAAACTGATAGAAGTAAAATTACCAAGTCAATGGTGTATGCGGTTTTAACTTATCAAAAATGTTAAACATATACTAAAACAGAATGGTATAAAACCCACAAGTAATTAGCATTCTCTTTCAATTGTTATCAACAAACAGCAAGTATTGTTTCACCTATATTCCCATCCACTTCTTCCCTTCCCATTTTATTTTGAAGAATATCATTTTTATGATTAGCATTGCTTTTTACAAAGCAAATCATGCCGTTTCATCAATACATATTTCAATATAACTCTCTAAGAGATAATGACTTTTAATTTTAACCTAACTGTGATACAACTTGTACATATTAAAAAGTTCTTTTAAAAAATCCTCAAATATCTAGCTAGTCAGCGTGCATATTTTCAGTTGTCAGTTGTTTTATAGTTTGCTTGAATCAGGAACCAGATATAATGCCTCCTGGGCATCCTGTTATCCCTTTTTTTCTTAACGTTTTTTATTGTTGTTGAAGAAAACGTTGTTTGCTTTGTGGAGTTTATAACAATCTGGATTTTGCATCTTACCAGGTTTCACTTGCCGTGATTGTTTTCTGGTGAGAATCTTTTCCAGGTCATTTAGATGCCCATTGGCTTTATTCTCGTACCTCCTAGAGATGTTGTACAATGCAATAATATTGTTATTGGTGGTTTGTTCCATCTGCTTGTATTTTGGAGTCCATGCAGATACTTTATTATCCACTTTTGTTGTACTTGCTAGCTGTGAGGTTTTTTTTTTTGCTCTCCTACTTTCTGTGTCTCTTTTTACGATATGATTTTGGAAACTCCAACTTTATGCCACTACAATCATCTCCTCAGAATTTTCTAGAAGAGTGGTGTGTGGGTTCTCTTTTTTTTTTTTTTTTGAGGTGAGTCTCGCTCTTCCTCTCAGATTGGAGTGCAGTGGCACGATCTTGGTTCGCTGCAGCCTTTGCCTCCCAGGTTCAAGTGATGCTCCTGCCTCAGCCTCCCAAGTAGCTGGGATTACAGCAGCCACCACCTGCTAACGTTTTGTATTTTTAGTAGAGGCAGAGTTTCACCATGTTGGCCAGGTTGATCTGAAACTCCTGACCTCAAGTGATCCATGCACCTCACCTTGGACTCCCAAAGTGCTGGGATTACAGGTGTTAGCCACTGTGCCTGGCCTAGAGTGATGTGCGGATTCTTAATTATCATAGATAGTGACAAATGTCCCTTAATAAAGACTTGTTCATTGTATTCTCTCACACAGAATTTATAAAAGTTTGTTTCCCTGAAACCGGTTCAATTTCCCCATAGAACTTATATTTACAGATGGTTTTTGTTTTTATTGTTGTTTTTGTTTGAATAAACATAGAAATTTACCTTCCTGGTCTTAAAGCTTGAAACATGCATTTGTCTTATCTGAATTCCCTCCTCAGGAAACCAACTCTCAGGCTTCCCAGATAGTATTAAGGAACTGAAATGCCTCTTCCTTATCCCCTAATTCCTGCTTTTCTAACTGATCATCTGCTTCCTGTTGACCAACTCCTCTTCCTTCCCTCCCTAATTCCCATTTCCCTGCACATAGCTACATTCCTTCCTTACTGTGTAAACCTTCAATTACAGTCAGAGAACTGGGGAAATGGATTCAAGATTTATATTTCATCTCCTTAGCTGCAGCATCTCAATAAAGGCTTCTTCTCTGGTAATGGTAATATTCATTGTCTCAATTATTGGCTGGTCATGTGATGAGTATTAGAACCCCAACCAAACCCTGGTGTTTAGGTAACACCCGTGCATCATGACTCACATTCGATACCAACATTACTTTTCGTCTTTGGCAATCTAACCAATAAGCAATTATGTCGGTGCTTTACATGGACTTTCATAAATGCAACTTAAAAGAGAGGTAATCTGTCCTTTTTCCAGGATGTACTAGGCAATCTGGTATGTTTTCCTATGGATTTATGCTTTATATCCTTTGAACATATTTCTTACAGGTTAGTGGTCTTGTTTGTATTAATTTATTATTTTAACATGCTAACAAGTTTATTTTTGGAATTTTAACATGGTAATGTATATGTGTCATTAAGTATTCCATGTCTTTTGTTTTTTTGTAAATATCCTGTTATTTAAACATCCTGTTATCCAAATATCCTTTTTACCTAAATTATTTGAAATCCTATATTTACTACTCTGAAATTACCAAACTGTACTTAGATTGACTAATGGACATTCAATATTGAGTCACTGAACTGTGTGCCTATTCTTTTTCTATAAACGTTCATTTCAAATTGTTATGGTTATAATATTTTAATATCTATCAGGACTGATACGGTTTGGCTGTGTCCCCACCCAAATCTCAACTTGAACTGTATCTCCCAGAATTCCCATGTGTTGTGGGAGGGACCCAGGAGGAGGTAATTGAATCATGGGGACTGGTCTTTCCCATGCTCTTCTCATGATAGTGAATAAGTCTCATGAGAGCTGATGGGTTTATCAGAAGTTTCCGCTTTTGCTTCTTCCTCATTTTCTCTTGCCACCACCATGTAAGAAGTGCCTTTTACCTCCTGCCATGATTGTGAGGCCTCCCCAGCCATGTGGAACTGCAAGTCCAATTAAAAAACTTTTTCTTTCCAGTCTCCGGTATGTCTTTACCAGCAGCATGAAGACGGACTAACACAAGGACTATGTCCCTCTCAACAAACTTTCTTAATTTTTTCTTTTAACAAAATTAAATTCAGTTGTAATTTTCAGTGTCTAAGGGAGTAAGTGGCTTGCCTGAGGTCACATAGCTAGTGGTGGGTAGAAGCAGTATTTGAAATAAAAGAGTCCTGGCTCCAAAATCTGTACTCTATTTACATAGTTCTTATTTTTTAAAAATATGATTGTTTTCATAGAGCAAGAAAAACAAATCTGTTCTGTGTTCTGTGTGCCAGATTCTGTGCTAACTGCTAAGGCTACAAAGATAAATTATTTCTGGACTTGAGAGCTTATTGCCTAATATCCTATTGTTATCCTTTTTTATTTCCAATTTCCCTCCAGAAAATCATATATAAATCTTTATAAAGCCTTTAAACCCATAAAAGTAGTCATTTTTAATATCATAAATACATCAGTTGGGTAGAAAGACAGTTTCTAAAATAATTATTGTTTGGATTCATTTTTATGGAAGAAGAGAAGAATGCTTAAAAAAGAATAAAAGCAAGGCTTAGATTTGAAAGAACAAAGTAAGTACAATCTCTTCTACAAAACAGTTGTATTTGTAGTTTACACATAAATGTCTTAACGTCCCCTAATTCCTCTTTAGAGATTATTTGGTATACTGGAAAACGTGGCTCTTGTTTCAAGTCCTTGCTCCTTATATTAATTATTTGTTGCTACACAACAAACTATCCCTAAGCTTAGTGGCTTAAAACAAAAACATGCATTGTCTCATAGTTTGAGAATCTAGGTGAGGCTAGACTGAGTGTTCTGGTTCAAGTTGCAATCAAGGTGTGGTTTAGGACTGCAGATGTAGAAAGGTTCAACTGGAAAAAAAAGTCCCCGTCCAAGCCCATTCACATGGTTGTTGGCAAAATTCAGTGGTTCGTGGTTGTCATACTAAAGACGTCAGTTTCTCTGAGAGCCTCAGTTATTTACTGGCTATTGGTCAGAAGTTGCCCTCAATTTCTTGCCACTTGGGCCACTCTGTAGAGCAACTCACAGCATAACAGCTTGCCTCATCAGAGCAAACAAGCAAAAAGACAAGAGAGAGGTGTGCTAGCATGACGGCAATCACTAATCTAACCTTGGTGGTACCATCCCATCACCTTTGCTTTACTCAGTTCACTGGAAGTGGGTTACTAGGTTCATCCCAGATGCAAGTGGAGGGAATTAGAAAAATGCATGAATAACATGAGGGAAGAGTCATTACAGGCATCTTAGAAGTCTGCCTACAATTTTTCTCTCTGTACTGATTCTGCAACATTGGTTTATCTATGAAATAGAGGGTAGTCAAAGAAAATAAACATATTTATCAATTATTATCAATAAAAGTAAATCTAGGTATGCATGGGATGCATATATCAGTATTTTCTTTATTTTTACTATTACTGATAATATTTTTATTATTACTGATAATAGCTAACATTTATTAGATACTATATGCCAAATGTTAGGATAAATGGCATGCAAGTTTGATCTCATTTAGTATTCATATAAGATTCTTAGCATAATTCTAAGAGTTAGGTAATACTATTTTCCCTTGTTACATTTGAGGAAGCTGGGGCAAAGAAAATCTAAGTAAGTGTGCCAAATCATACAATTAGCAAAAACTAGTCAGCCTATCTCCAACTCTGTGATTGATACCACTACAGCATGAAAAAAAGTGTATATACATACAGGTATATATAAACACATATTTAAAAGACCTTTTCATACACAGTGTAAAACAGAATACACACACATACATACACACAGCCTTTGTCTAAATATTGTGAACTCGATACTCTCCAATTCACTTCTAGTAACAGATTTTGAGACCAAAATCATCTTCTAGGTAGGCCTTTTGGGTATCTGAAGAAAAAAAAGCTAACTATGAGTTAACATCCACATAAACATCATGCAGTTAGGCTATGCTGCACATAAATTTTATAAGCCTACAGCAGTTATTACTCTGAAGTGTGAAAAAGCCTGAACAGACACAAACTGTTTGCAGATAATTGTACTGACATTCCTACTTCATTACTTTTAATAGAACTGAATTTGCAGTGTTCATGCCAGGGTTCCTTCCTTCAGGAGGAAGACATATCATATGTCCTTTTCTCAGTTGAATAGAATGCTTTGGGCAAGAGGTCACTTTGTGGCATGAAGGACATATTCGCTTAACTAAGAGACTAGCTTTAATTAAAATAAAGGAAGTTTTAAAAGGGTTTTAGATTATTCTGTCCATCTAGCCTAGCTATAGGTAAAAATCATTAGATAATAAAAAGTCATCTTATAATGGAGCACTGTTTGCAAATTTGGTATTAATTCCATGTATTGTGTATCGAACATCTACTAGGTAAGGTATTTTCCCAAACTGAAGAGGAATAAAACATGGGACACACAGATGATAGATAGATATAGATAGATAGATAGATAGATAGATAGATAGATAGATAGATAGATATAGATAGATAATGTTGTCAAGAATTACTCTTGCATTCAATGAGTAATGAGATTAAGAAAATGTTAAAACAGGGCCGGGCGCGGTGGCTCACGCTTGTAATCCCAGCGCTTTGGGAGGCCGAGGCGGGCGGATCATGAGGTAAGGAGATCGAGACCACGGTGAAACCCTGTCTCTACTGAAAATACAAAAAATTAGCTGGGCGTGGTGGCGGGCGCCTGTAGTCCCAGCTACTCGGAGAGGCTGAGGCAGGAGAATGGTGTGAACCTGGGAGGCGGAGCTTGCAGTGAGCCGAGATTGTGCCACTGCACTCCAGCCTGGGCGACAGAGCGAGACTCCGTCTCAAAAAAAAAAAAAGAAAGAAAATGTTAAAACAATCAGTAGGAAACAAATTTAATTAATAAAACTAAATAGTTGAATATAACACTCAGGCTCCTGCACCTACTGGTTTCTACAGGCCCTGAAACCAGCCCATTTTCTGTACCATGACTCTTCAGTCAGTCATTCAAGTCAGTTCATTCAATGCACGTCTGTTGAAAGAAAATAGGTTGTTTTGACGGCTATTTCCTCACTCATTCAACTAGTGATTGCCTATACTCCCCCTTCTTACAGTCTTTTCCTGACTAATGCTACCCCATACATTATTTTTACATATTTAAAAATTATAAAATATGGCTGGGCACAGTGGCTCATGCCTGTAATCCCAGCACTTTGGGAGGCCGAGGTGGGAGGATCACCTGAGGTCAGGAGTTCGAGACCAGCCTGGCCAACATGGTGAAACCCCGTCTCTACTAAAAATATAAAAATTAGCTGGGCGTGGTGGCGGGTGCCTGTAATCCCAGCTATTCAGGGTGCTGAGGCAGGAGAATCGCTTGAAACCGGAAGGCAGAGGTTGCCGTGAACCGAGGTCTTGCCACTGCACTCCGGCCTGGACAACAAGAGCGAAATTCCATCTCAAAAAAAGAAAACAAAAGATAAAATATATCACACACTTGCATAAGAATCCCAAAATGTATAGTTTAAGGAATAATTGTAAAGCAATCGCACATTTATTTAATTTCATTTATTTATTTTTAAGTTCAGGGGCACATGTGCAGGTTTGTTACTTAGGTAAACTTGTTTCATGGGGGTTTGTTGTACAGAGTATTTCATCACCCAGGTATTAAGTCTAGTATCTATTAGCTATTTTTTTAAAAAATCTTCTCCCTTCTCCCACCCTTCACCCTGCTACAGGCCCCAGTGTGTGCTGTTCTCCTCCATGTATCCATGTGTTCTCATCATTTAGATCTCACTAAATGAGAACATGCGGTATTTGGTTTTCTATTCATGTGTTAGTTTGCTAAGGATAAGGCCTCCAGCTCCACCCATGTCCCTGCAAAGACATGATCTTATTCTTTTCTATGGCTGCATAGTATTCCATGGTATATAGGTTCCACATTTTCTTTATCCAGCCTATCATTGTTGGGCATTTAGGTTGATTCCATGTCTTTGTTATTGTGAATAGTGTTGCAGTGAACATACACATGCATGTGTCTTTTTTTTTTATGAGGCATTTTATTTGTAAATATATGTATTACATCCCTAGAGAAAGAATCCCAGGATTTTCCCTCCTGTGTGTTTTCGTCTTGCTTCTTCATGGTCAGTGATGCCAGCTGAGGTTGTCGGTATAATGAAACCAAATGGGTGGGATGGAAGCAGATTATTCTGCCATTTTTCTAGATCTTTGAGTCGCACATGAAATCTGGGGCTGATCACTCCACATTTGTTTAGCCTGTCTGGAGGTACACAACAGTTTTCCCAGCTCTGTGATCATCAATGATTTCAAATTTGCCAATGTAACCATGCTTCATCATCACAGTGAGAAACCGGACCATGACTTCGGAGCACGGCCTAATAAGCACCTGGCGTTTGCCTCTCTTCTGCATTGTTGATCCTCTTGAGAGCATCAGCCAGGACATTCGTGTGCACCGTTGTGGCGGCGCAGAAAGATGGTGGAAAGAGGACGAGCCTGTGTCTTTATAATAGAATGATTTCTGTTTCTTTGGGTATATGCCCTGTAATGGGATTGCTGGGTCAAATGGTATTTCTGTCTTTAGGTCTTTGGGGAATCACTACATTGTCTTCCACAATGGTTGAACTAACTTACACTCCCACAAACAATGTATCAGCATTCTTTTCTCCATAACCTTGCCAGCATCTGTTACTTTTTTGACTTTACAATATTGCCATTCTGACTGGTGTGAGATGGTATCTCATTGTGGTTTTGATTGGCATTTCTCTAATGATCAGTGACGTTGAGCTTTTTTTCATATGATTGTTGGTCACATATATGTTTTATTTTGAAAAGTGTCTGTTCATGTCCTTTGTCCACTTTTTTAATGGTGTTGTTTTTTTCTTGTAAATTTGTTTAAGTTACTTATAGATGCTGCATATGGACCTTTGCCAGATGCATAGTTTGCAAAAATTCTCTCCCATTCCGTAGGTTGTCTGCACTCTTTTTTTTTTCTTTTTTTGCTGTGCAGAAGCTCTTTAGTTTAATTAGATCCCATTTGTCAATTTTTGCTTTGTTGCAATTGCTTTTGGCATCTTTGTCAACTGCAAACAGGGATAGTTTGACTTCCACACTTCCTATTTGGGTGCTCTTTATTTCTTTCGTTTGCCTGATTGCCCTGGCCAGAACTTCCAATACTATGTTGAATCAGAGTGGTGAGAGAGGATATTTTTGTCTTGTGCCAGTTTTCAAGGGGTATGCTTCCAGCTTTTGCCCATTCAGTATGATGTTGGCTGTGGGGTTGTCATATATGGCTCTTATTATTTTGAGGTATGTTTCTTCAATACCTAGTTTATTGAGAGTTTTTAGTTCACAATGGATGTCAAATTTTATCAAAAGCCTTTTCTGCATCTATTGAGATCATCAGATGGTTTTTATCTTTAGTTCTGCTTATGTGATGAATCAGATTTATTAATTTACATATGTTGTACCAACCTTGCATCCCAGGGATAAAGCCTACTTGATGGTGGTAGGCAAGCTTTTTGATGTGCTGCTGGATTCAGGCAAACACACATGTAAACAATATCCAAGTTAAGAATCAGAAACTCGCCAGTTAACTCACAGACCTATTGTATGTTTCTTCTTGCTTTTACCCTTTCCTTTCAACTCTTGTTTTTTTTTTTTTTTGCAGCATTATTATCTGTTTGCAAATATTTAAAATTATAATATTGTTTTTTTCTTTTTTTGAGTGGCATTAAAGTGAAATTATGTTGAATCCTTTGTTGACTTTTTTTTTTGCTAAATTTCATGTTTATGAAAGCCATTTTATTGATGTGAATATCTATAGCTAATTTTTATTGTTGGAGAGCATTCCAGTTTGTCAACATATTACCATTTATTTATTCACTCTACTGTTAATGGATATTTGGATTATTTCCAGTTTGGGGCTATAACATCAACAATGCTACGAACATTATAGTACATATTTTTTAATGTACTTTTACAAAAATATCTAGGCCTTATTTATTTTAATTAGATAATGTCAAATTATTTTCAATATTACTGAATAATTTTAAACTATTTTCAAAAGTGAATGTATGTGCGGTGTATGAGTTTCTGTTGTCCCATATCCTCACCAACACTAGTATTTTCTTATTCTTATTCTTATTAATTTTAGTTAGCTTGGTAACCATGTACTGCTTTCTCATGTTATTTTTAATTTGTATTATTTTATTGGTAGTTAAGTTGAGTATATTTACATATGGCTATTGAGTCATTTGGATATCCATTTACATCAAATAGTTATTTTAGTCTTGGGACCATTTTATTTGTGTTCACTTTCTTTTTCTAATTTATAGGAATTTTTTATATATTCAGGATCTGAGTTCTTAAATATATGTGTTGAAAATATCTTGTGTCATTTTGTAACTGTGTTTTATTTAGTTTACAATGACTTGATGAACAGACCTTCTATATTTTAATAGTCACATACACTGTTTTCTTTGCTTATGTATTATACACATATAGCTAAGATGACAATACTCTCCAAACTGATCTAAAGATTCAATTAAATTTCTATCAAAATCCCAGTGATTTGTTTCACAGATTTTAACAAGCTGTTTCTAATATTCACATGGAAATGTTTAGTTTTCCAACCAAAACAAATTTTGAAAAGAACAAAATTGAAGAACTCACACTTCCCAATTTTAAAACTTTCTACAAGAATAGTTATCAATATAATGTGATAGTACCATAAGGATTGACATACAGATCAGTACAACAGAATTGAAATTCCAGGAATAAATTTTTGCATTTCCAGTCAATTGGTTTTGACTAGGGTGTCAAGCCAATTTAACGAGCATAGAATAGTTTCTGTGAATCGTTCTAGTACAAGTGAATGGGATATCCACATGGAAAAGAAATTTATTTCTCTATCTCACCTCATGTATAAAAACTAACTAAAAAAGGCCCAAAGATCTAAATTTAAGAGACAAATATATAAAACTCTTAGGAGAAAACATGAGTAAATTTTCATGACTTTGGATTAGTCAACAGTTTCTCAGTTATGATGCCCTAAGTATAAACAACAAAAGAACAAAACACATAACAGTCATCAAAAATAAAAATGCTTGTGATTTAACGTGATTTAATGCACACCATAAAGAGGTGAAGGACCACCACAAAATGGAGAAAATACTTGCAAATTATAAGGGATTTGTATCTTGAATATATATAAAAAACTCTTACAACTAAGCTAGAAAACATTGAACAACCTGATAGAATAATGGATTAAAAAACTGAATAGATATTTCTCCAAATATGGCATACAAGTGGCAAATCAGCTGATGAAAAGATTATTAATCTCACTACCCATTAGGGAAATGCAAATTAAAACCACCGTGTGATACCACTTCACACTCACTAGAATCACTAAAACAAAAAAGACAGACAATAATAAGTTCTGTCAAGGATGTAGAGAAATTGGAACTATCCAATCTTGCCTGTGGGATTGTAAAAGGTACAGGCACTGTAGAAGACAGTTTGGCAATTGCTCAAAGGGTTAAACATAAAGCTAATATATGATGGGAGAATTCTTTTCCTAAGTGTGTCCCTTAAATGCTGAAAAGGGACTGACGACTGAAAATATATCCACATGTTTTCAGAAATCATATCCAAATATGATGACTGAAAACATATCCACACAAAAACTTGCACCAAAATGTTCACAGATGCCTTATTCATAATAGTCAAAATTAAAAAAAAAAACCCAAGGGTCTATTAACTGATAAATGGACTAACAAAATGTGGTGTATTCTTTATTCAGCCATGAAAAAAAATGAAGTAATGATACAAGCTACAACATGGATGAATCTCAAAGATATTGTGCTATGTGAAGGAAAACAGTCACAAAAGACTGCATATTATATAATCCCATATATATAAAACGTCCAGAGTAGGTAAATCCGTAGAAAGAGAAACTCAATTAGTGGTTGCCAAAGGCTGGGGAAGGAGTTCAGTTGAGAGTAACTGCTAATGTGTGTGGAGTTTCTTTTGGGAGTGATAAAAATGTTTTTGAAATTAGATAGTTGTTATGTTTGCATAATTCTATGAACATTAAAAACCTCTGGACAGTACACTTTAGATAGGAGATTTTTATTTTATGTGAATTATGTCTCAATAGAGGCATTGTAAGGAAATTTTACTTGCTTCATTGTGGATTTGTGTATTTTTTTCTTGGTTTGTTATTATCTGAATACCTTTTTAAAATTAAAATGATTATGTTTTATCGTTATGAAATCACTATCTTTACCTGTACTTTTTGACTTAAAGTCAGCTTTGTCTAATATTTATACAGTTATACCAGCTTTCTTTGATAATAATTTGGTTATAACTTTTTAAAAATTTGTTACTTTCAACTTTCTTATTTTCCAATTTTAGATGTTTCTCTCACATGCAGCAAGGCCCTTGGAAGGGCCTTAGCAATATAGTCACTAACCATATGTTTTGGTTAACTATGCAATAGAAGGCATCTTGACTGCAATTGATTAAGTTTGCTGCTTTTTCCCATTCAGTTTTTTCTTGGTCATACTTCCCTACCTGATAAATGCAATGAAATGGCCATTGGAATTTTGGGGGTTAAGCTAAAGTGTTAAGTAGGTGTAGAGGAATATGTTTGTGTGGCTTCTAGAGTCACTTTTCTGGATACTTGGTTATTGTGTGCCATATTGGTGTAGGAAAGCCTCCCAGGAATCCTCCTGCTATGCATTGTGCTGACTCAGCTGGCATCATCTCACAAGACTTATGACCTGAGGTTGCCCTGCTGTAAGAACTTGTTCTACAGTACCTGGCACCAAAACCACGTGTGAGTGGAGAGGAAATAAGTTTGGAAATGGAATGCAGAAATAAAATTTGAATTATATGAATGTAAAATTCTTCCAATCAAAGATGTTTAAAATTGCAAGGAAAGGATTTGGTTCTTTTTTTTTTGAGATGTAGTCTCACTCTGTCGCTGCAACCTCCTCCTCCTGGGTTCAAGCGATTCTTCTGCCTCAGCCTACCGAGTAGCTGGGACTACAGGCACACGCCACCATGCTCAGCTAATTTTTTTTTTTTTTTTTGTATTTTAGTAGAGATGGGGTTTCACCATATTGGCCAGGCTGGTCTCAAACTCCTGACCTTGTGATCGGCCCACCTCAGCCTCCCAAAGTGCTGGGATTACAGGTGTGAGCCACTGTGCCCAGCCGGATTTGTTTCTTTTTGATGCTTAGTCAAAACAGAAGTTTCCTGTCATCAGGTATACACTCAGTGATTCACATATACAATTATAAATATGCAATTGTTAAAAGTATTTTACACAATAGAATCTTTTAGACGGTCTATGCATTCTACGGCATAAATCTTTAGGCATTCTACAAATAAATACATCAGTGTCTTCAAGTCTCATGTTTTATGCACCTTAACATATGGGAATATATCTTGTTATATCTGATGTGTCATGTTCGATAAGTCCCAGATGCCATTGCTCATATACAAATGATGTATATTTCCTACTAATGTGGCCCCAAATACTAACTTTGATGAATATAACATAAAATACACCACATGAGGAGGCTATCAACAATAATCTAGTTAATGAGTTCATAATTCTTTAATATAGTTCCCTGCACAAGAAAACTTTAAATGCTCTAAAATCTCACAACTTACATAGAAAATAAACATAGAGAGGTTTCCCCAAATTTGACAAAAATCTTTAAAAAATCAATGTGGTATTACTAATAACTAGTCATAAAGCTGAAATATTTCTATACTATCAATATTAAAACCAAGTTATAATGATCCTTAAATAATTGGAATTATCTTTCTAATCTGTTCGCCAAAATTTTCAAAGTTGTTGTTATAAAATTAAAAAGTATGCAGCCAAAGTATATAAGAAAATAGTATTATATATATATGATCAAAAGGAAAATTTTTTAAGGTTTTTATTTTGGCCTATGTCACTTGTGGTATTGTCAGCTTTTTAAAAACTGTAATTTGGTTTGATTTCTTTTTCTCATTCCAAATAAATATTATAAAGTGCAAATAATTTGTTGCTAGCTATTTTTTTAAATTTATTTTTCTTAGAGAATGAATCACCAAATTAAATAAACCTCTGGCTTCACATAAAACTTAGATTGACATATCTCCTCCCCTTGAAGTGGTCACTCATTTTAATTTTTGTTATTAAGTACATGTAAACTGGTACTTTACTGTGTTCATGTTTTGTATTTCTGGAATCACTACTAATATTTTTATGGGTCATATACATTTTCTTTTCTGTGAAAAGTCTCTATGCCTTTCAACATATTTTCTATCTTTTTTTTTTTTCTGAGACTGAGTCTCACTCTGTCACCCAGGCTGGAGTGCAGTGGCACGATCTCGGCTCACTGCAAGCTCTGCCTCCCGGGTTCACACCATTCTCCTGCCTCAGCCTCTCCGAGTAGCTGGGACTACAGGTGCCCGCCACCACGCCCGGCTAATTTTTTGTATTTTTAGTAGAGACGGGGTTTCACCGTGGTCTCAATCTCCTGACCTCGTGATCCGCCCACCTCGGCCTCCCAAAGTGCTGGGATTACAAGCCTGAGCCACCACGCCCGGTCGTTTTCTATCTTTTAAAAGTTTTTCATACTGAGTTGTGAAAAGTTTTTATTCTTAAATAACATCTCAATATTTTGTTGGTTATCTGTATCACAAATATTTTCTCCCAGTTCATAATATTTTCACTTGTTTTAATATATCTTTTGATTTATAACAATTTTCACTTTTGATACAGTCAAATTTATAGGTCTTCTTATTTATGGTCAACTCTTTTTTTAAAAAAATGTATTTTATTTTATTTTTTATTTTTTTCCATGGAGTACAGTGGAAGCAGGTTTATTAAGAAGGCAAAGGAATAAAAGAATGGCTACTCCATAGGCAGAACAGCCTTAAAAAATATTTTAAATAAACCTTTTCATCCCACTAAACCTAAACACGTTCCAAATGAGTTATTTCAAGTAGGTATTTAAACATTTCACTTTTGACATTTATCTTTCATTTTCTGCAGTTTGTGTTTATATAGTGTGAAGTGGCTTCAATTTTTTCTTCTTTCCATATGGATAGTCATTTATTCTCCAATCATCCCTTTCCCTACTGATCTAAAATGTCACTTCTGTCAAAAATCAACATGTGTGGATACGTTTCTGAGTTCTCTGTTCTATTTTGGGTGGAACACTGTTTATCTCCACACTATTGTCATTTATTATAGTTCTATACTATCATACTTACTATAGCTTTATAATAATTACCATTAGCTAGTTGAGCAATTTTTTCTCTCTGTTCTTTCTGGTTATTATTGGCCCTTTACTTTCTATATAAAATTTAAAATCATCTTATCATCAGATCATGAATAACCTTGTTATACATTAGAACTGTATTGGAGATGATTATTAGCAAAAGATATACTATTTTCAAATCTACATCCTCGTAGGCATGAACATGGTACATCATCCCATATATTGAAGTGGTCTTTGATATCCTTTACTGAAGCAATTTCCCTTTAGTAGTTTTGAATATTTGAAAAGATATTTGATATTCTGTGATAATATTGTAAATTATCATCTCTCTTTAATTGTATTATTAGGATGTTTGTTACTGGTAATTAGAAATGCAACTGACAAACTTCATATTAATATTTAATTAAATGTTAATTTATATACAACCATTTACTAATTTGTAGTAATTTAAAGACTTCATTTTTTATGTAAATGATTACATCTTTCCTAATTTGCATCTTTATGTCTCCATTTTTTTCTTGTCTTATTGCACTTGCTAAGACTTCTAATACAATGTTGCATAAGAGTACTGATATTGTGCATCCTTGTCTTAGTCCTGCTTATAAAGGAAACTCTTTAAATCTTTCCCCTTTCAGGAAAATATTTACCCTGTGTATATCATTTTTATAAGGTTAAAGATATTCTTTCCTATTTCTTATTTCCTAATAATATGTATATTAAATTTTATTAAATATTTCTCTTCAACCTAAGTAAATTATCGTCTTTCCTCTCTTTTAATATGTTAATTTGTCAAACTGAATGTATGAAATTGAAAATATTGATCTGTTTTCATATAACCAGAATATAATGTTGGCCAAGGTATATTTTTTGAAAAATACATTAGGATTCAATTTGCTATTATAATATTTTGTTTAGGATATTACATCCACATTTATGAGTGAAATGTTTACATTATTTGCCTTTATTATGATATATATATATATTTTTTTATTTTAATATCAGGTGTTTCCAGAAGTAGTAGAATTAGTTTGAAAGATTTCCTCTTTTTTATTGGCCGTAAGATTTGGCCTGATCTGTTATTTGAAATTGTCTTGCATTTCTATTGCTAAAAGATTAGGTGTTCATCTTTCAATACTTTGAACATAATCTGCCTTTTTTTCCTCACATTTTTAAACATATCTTTATTCGATGTTCTGCAGACGTTTCTGGATGTGGATTTCTTTTGACTTGTTCTACAAATAATATATTGGACTTTTTGAATTTTTGGTTTGATATCTTTTATTAGTTAGAGAATATTCTCAGCCATTCTCTTTTGGCTAATTCATTCTTTTCTCTCTATCTGGTTCACTAATTAGGAGTATATTAGACTTTCTTAGTTAATTTTACCATTTCCTAACCTATTTTTCATAGTTTCCACATGTTTTTTCTCTATGTTCTATACTCTGTTTAATTTCTTCTCACCTGTCCTCCATCTTGCTAATTCTCTCTGTTGTTTTCAATATAATGATATAGCCATTCATTGAGTTTCTCATTCAATTTTTATATTTTTAGTTTCTGTGAGTTCTCTATTTTCAAAGCTCCTTTACTTTTCCTTATAGCTTCCAGATCCCTGGAGATAGAGTTCACCTTGTGTTTTGTTTTTCAAATTCTAACCAGCATAATTACTTTTTATTCTAATAATGTGATTATATGATGAATTTATGGTCTATTTCTGTTGTTTGATTTTTGATTTTTTTAAGTGGGGGGTGGACTGATTCTTACACATAGTGTATTATCTCCTTGAGTATTTAAAAATTTTTTTCTTTCTTAGAATTGCTCATGGTTTGAGGAGAAAATATTGACGAGAATTCTTTGAGTTCTAAGATGAAGATGTGCTCCTCTAGAGATTTTTGTTTGCCTTTTTAAGATGTTTGAAAGTACTACCGATCTCCAACAACTTTACTGTAAATTTATGACTCATTTTTATGGGTTACCTGTACAATACGAATTTTTGACTACAAATTCACCTGAGGACCAGCCTGTAGTTACTGCTTTGCAAAGCCAATTTTATAATATACACTTGCTTTTGGAATTTAATGTTGGTGATTTATTCAAAAAATGTAATTGGTCGTGTTTAAGATTAACAAACCAACTTCGAGCTTGCATTGCAATTAGTCTAAGTACTTGAGGAATATGAGATCTGCTATTTTCTTTAGATCTTAGTTTCTGTGATAGCTTTATAACACCTGTGTAACTGAAATGATCTGATTGCTACAAATGTATTAATTCATTTTAGGATTTAAGGTTAGATGGGTTTATTAGCTATTTTGTTATAAAATTCATCATTGGATTTTTACAAGAAGCTGATTTGGCTGGAGCCCAAAAACTGGAGATATTTTTATGGTATTGCTTATTTGTAAACATTTTGCTTAATGAGCCTAAACTTTGAAGCAGTAAAAAAATGAATAGATACTGTGAATAACAATTTAAGCACCAGAGTAGTTTTAAATACCTTTATTTAAAGGAGAATACCATTCTGGTGCCTTCCTTAGCAATTCACCAGTATATTTAATGTAAGGTTTTTCATCCTTCTAATTAACTACTGAGCTTCTAAAAGAAAAAAATGCATACATTTTTAAAAAGTCTGCTTAGCTTATGGAAATATAATATTCACTCTAAAGTGGCACTTAATAGATTTTTCTATCATTGCACATCTGTAAGTTCAATGGTCATTATCTTTATTTATTTAGCACCAAATTCTAAAGTAACAGATGTGCTGAAATAAATTTGATGCAAAAATTCTTCACAAAAATTTGCACATGTGTAATATACATTATGACATACATACGTTTTCCCTCAGCACAGATTTTTAGCACTTCACATAAATGAGGCTGTGATTATGGATCCCAATCTTATGTGCTTTTAGCTGTACAGAGATAAAATACATTACACTTTAGAGCATAAAGTTAGTACTCCTTAGGTTGTATGAAATAGAAACCCACTCAGCTTGAGTAAAAAGGTAATTTATTAGGACAGCAATACACCTGGGCCTCAGGAACAGAATTAGAATGGCAGCACACTAAAGAATCCATTACATTTTTCTCTTGGTGCCTATCATGTCTACTTCTCTCTGTATGTCATGCTTTATTTTTCTCCTTGGTCGCAGAATAGTTTTTTCTTGTTCAGTCTCATAGGTAGAAAACTACCAACACGTGCTATGGAATTTATGTAAAGGCATGAAGTAATTGAGAAATACTGAATTGACTTTATCTGAATCTCAGTTCCCAGTATTTGAAAAGAGGATAGACTGGTTGAGTTTAGGGCTCATCCCTGTGGTATAAGTGATGAGCAAGTGTGAATGTGGTGGCTGCTACGTTACCAGTGTTGATGAAAGGAGAAGGGAATGTTTCCAGAATATAGATGCTGGAAAAAAATTTACTAATTGTCTGTGTATGGCCAGAGGCTGCATTTGTGGCCTATGGAATACTATAAATATTACCAGGAAGCCTGTTAGACATTTAGACTCTTCAACCTGCCCTACCCCTTATGAATTAGGATTTGCATTTATCAAGATTCTCAAGTGATTTGTATCACATTAAAAATTAAAAACATGGTTCTGGTCTGTTAAAAAGTCAGTATCCAGGTGTGTGAAAAATTGGTTTTATTTCAAGGTACATTTTACTCCTAACCAGACTTAACATTTAGCTTTCTGAGTTAAACCTTTGCATCCTGGAAGAATCCCTATCAACTGTTTTATAAATATATTTTAAAAATTATAATATAAAGGGATTCTTTTTTTTTTTTTTTTTTTTTTTGCTGGTTTTCTAATTTTATTATTTTTCCCAACATTTATTCACTGGTACTCTGAAGGGTAGACCTTTTTTCATCAATGGAACATTTCCTTGTGAAATGTCAAGATATATACTTGTATATTCCTAAGCACAAATTTTCTGTGTTAGGAATTAGAAGATCACACCCAGTGGTAATATCAATGGGTTGTTGTTGCTTACTTTTTAAAATCTGTATTCGACTATTAATAGGAACCCATGGATTTTTATATACTCAGTGTGTTTAATTATATTATAGTCATCTTTTTGATGTCTGAGTTGTTCCAGTTTTGTCCAATGGAAGTTCCTTCAAACTGGCTGACCTGTTTTCTTGACATGACTCTATTAGTCTTTGAACAGTACCTTGTTTTATGAAAACAATGAGATACTCACACTTCCTTTGTATTTTCCATAACTCAGGCCTGGAACTGGTCACTTCTCCAAGAAGCTCTATTTCTTTTGAGTGGGAAATGATTTTTAGAAACTACAATCTGTGCATTGAGGATGCTCATTGCTACAGGGCTATTATTAGGCGCTTTCATTTGCTAGAGCTGGGACATATATATTAGTAAATCATTAGTTAAAATTGACAGTTCTAGTTCAAATATTTTTTCTAGTTCAAATTTAATATTATTGTTTTAATTCAGCTACTTTTACTTGCTTTTTATACATTAAAATCTTAGTTCTTTTTTTTTTTTTTTTGAGATGGAGTCTCGTCCTTTTTTTCTTTTTTTTTTCTGGTGTCTTTTTTTTTTTTTTTTTTTATTATACTTTAGGGTTTTAGGGTACATGCGCACAATGTGCAGGTTTGTTACATATGTATCCATGTGCCATGTTGATTTCCTGCACCCATTAACTCGTCATTTAGCATTAGGTGTATCTCCTAATGCTGTCCCTCCCCCCTCCCCCCACCCCACAACAGTCCCAGGAGCGTGATGTTCCCCTTCCTGTGTCCATGAGTTCTCATTGTTCAATTCCCACCTATGAGTGAGAACCTGCGGTGTTTGGTTTTTTGTCCTTGCGATAGTTTACTGAGAATGATGTTTTCCAGTTTCATCCATGTCCCTACAAAGGACACGAACTCATCATTTTTTATGGCTGCATAGTATTCCATGGTGTATATGTGCCACATTTTCTTAATCCAGTCTATCGTTGTTGGACATTTGGGTTGGTTCCAACTCTTTGCTATTGTGAATAGTCCCGCAATAAACATACGTGTGCATGTGTCTTTATAGCAGCATGATTTATAGTCCTTTGGATATATACCCAGTAATGGGATGGCTGGGTCAAATGGTATTTCTAGTTCTAGATCCCTGAGGAATCGCCACACTGACTTCCACAATGGTTGAACTAATTTACAGTCCCACCAACAGTGTAAAAGTGTTCCTATTTCTCCACATCCTCTCCAGCACCTGTTGTTTCCTGATTTTTTAATGATGGCCATTCTAACTGGTGTGAGATGGTATCTCACTGTGGTTTTGATTTGCATTTCTCTGATGGCCAGTGATGAGGAGCATTTCTTCATGTGTTTTTTGGCTGCATAAATGTCTTCTTTTGAGAAGTGTCTGTTCATGTCCTCTGCCCACTTTTTGATGGGGTTGTTTGTTTTTTTCTTGTAAATTTGTTTGAGTTCATTGTAGATTCTGGATATTAGCCCTTTGTCAGATGAGTAGGTTGCAAAAATTTTCTCCCATTGTGTAGGTTGCCTGTTCACTCTGATGATAGTTTCTTTTGCTGTGCAGAAGCTCTTTAGTTTAATGAGATCCCATTTGTCGATTTTGGCTTTTGTTTCCATTGCTTTTGGTGTTTTAGACATGAAGTCCTTGCCCACGCCTATGTCCTGAATGGTATTGCCTAGGTTTTCTTGTAGGATTTTAATGGTTTTAGGCCTAACATATAAGTCTTTAATCCATCTTGAATTAATTTTTGTATAAGGTGTAAGGAAGGGATCCAGTTGCAGCTTTCTACATATGGCTAGCCAGTTTTCCCAGCACCATTTATTAAATAGGGAATCCTTTCCCCATTTCTTGTTTTTGTCAGGTTTGTCAAAGATCAGATAGTTGTAGCTATGCGGCATCATTTCTGAGGGCTCTGTTCTGTTCCATTGATCTATGTCTCTGTTGTGGTACCAGTACCATGCTGTTTTGGTTACTGTAGCCTTGTAGTATAGTTTAAAGTCAGGTAGTGTGATGCCTCCAGCTTTGTTCTTTTGGCTTAGGATTGACTTGGCGATGCAGGCTCTTTTTTGGTTCCATATGAACTTTAAAGTAGTTTTTTCCAATTCTGTGAAGAAAGTCATTGGTAGCTTGATGGGGATGGCATTGAATCTATAAATTACCTTGGGCAGTATGGCCATTTTCACGATATTGATTCTTCCAACCCATGAGCATGGAATGTTCTTCCATTTGTTTGTATCCTCTTTTATTTCATTGAGCAGTGGTTTGTATTTCTCCTTGAAGAGGTCCTTCACATCCCTTGTAAGTTGGATTCCTAGGTATTTTATTCTCTTTGAAGCAATTGTGAATGGGAGTTCACTCATGATTTGGCTCTCTGTTTGTCTGTTATTGGTGTACAAGAATGCTTGTGAGTTTTGTACATTAATTTTGTATCCTGAGACTTTGCTGAAGTTGCTAATCAGCTTAAGGAGATTTTGGGCTGAGACAGTGGGGTTTTCTAGATATACAATCATGTCATCTGCAAACAGGGACAATTTGACTTCCTCTTTTCCTAATTGAATACCCTTTATTTCCTTCTCCTGCCCGATTGCTCTGGCCAGAACTTCCAGCACTATGTTGAATAGGAGTGGTGAGAGAGGGCATCCCTGTCTTGTGCCAGTTTTCAGAGGGAATGCTTCCAGTTTTTGCCCATTCAGTATGATATTGGCTGTGGGTTTGTTGTAGATAGCTCTTATTATTTTGAGATACGTCCCATCAATACCTAATTTATTGAGAGTTTTTAGCATGAAGGGCTGTTGAATTTTGTCAAAGGCCTTTTCTGCATCTATTGAGATAATCATGTGGTTTTTGTCTTTGGTTCTGTTTATATGCTGGATTACATTTATTGATTTGCGTATGTTGAACCAGCCTTGCATCCCAGGGATGAAGCCCACTTGATCATGGTGAATAAGCTTTTTGATGTGCTGCTGGATTTGGTTTGCCAGTATTTTATTGAGGATTTTTGCATCAATGTTCATCAAGGATATTGGTCTGAAATTCTCTTTTTTGGTTATGTCTCTGCCAGGTTTTGGTATCAGGACGATGCTGGCTTCGTAAAATGTGTTAGGGAGGATTCCCTCTTTTTCTATCGATTGGAATAGTTTCAGAAGGAATGGTACCAGTTCCTCCTTGTACCTCTGGTAGAATTCAGCTGTGAATCCATCAGGTCCTGGACTCTTTTTGGTTGGTAAGCTATTGATTATTGCCACAATTTCAGAACCTGTTATTGGTCTATTCAGGGATTCAACTTCTTCCTGGTTTAGTCTTGGGAGGGTGTATTTGTCGAGGAATTTATCCATTTCTTCTAGATTTTCTAGTTTATTTGCATAGAGGTGTTTGTAGTATTCTCTGATGGTAGATTGTATTTCTGTGGGATCGGTGGTGATATCCCCTTTTTCATTTTTTATTGCATCTATTTGATTCTTCTCTCTTTTCTTCTTTATTAGTCTTGCTAGCGGTCCATCAATTTTGTTGATCTTTTCAAAAAACCAGCTCCTGGATTCATTAATTTTTTGAAGGGTTTTTTGTGTCTCTATTTCCTTCAGTTCTGCTCTGATTTTAGTTATTTCTAGCCTTCTGCTAGCTTTTGAATGTGTTTGCTCTTGCTTTTCTAGTTCTTTTAATTGTGATGTTAGGGTGTCAATTTTGGATCTTTCCTGCTTTCTCTTGTGGGCATTTAGTGCTATAAATTTCCCTCTACACACTGCTTTGAACGTGTCCCAGAGATTCTGGTATGTTGTGTCTTTGTTCTCGTTGGTTTCAAAGAACATCTTTATTTCTGCCTTCATTTCATTATGTACCCAATAGTCATTCAGGAGCAGGTTGTTCAGTTTCCATGTAGTTGAGCAGTTTTGACTGAGTTTCTTAATCCTGAGTTCTAGTTTGATTGCACTGTGGTCTGAGAGACAGTTTGTTATAATCTCTGTTCTTTTACATTTGCTGAGAAGAGCTTTACTTCCAACTATGTGGTCAATTTTGGAATAGGTGTGGTGTGGTGCTGAAAAAAATGTATATTCTGTTGATTTGGGGTGGAGAGTTCTGTAGATGTCTATTAGGTCCACTTCATGTAGAGCTGAGTTCAATTCCTGGATATCCTTGTTAACTTTCTGTCTCGTTGATCTGTCTAATGCTGACAGTGGGGTGTTAAAATCTCCCATTATTATTGTGTGGGAGTTTAAGTCCCTTTGTAGGTCACTGAGGACTTGCTTTATGAATCTGGGTGCTCCTGTGTTGGGTGCATATATATTTAGAATAGTTAGCTCTTCTTGTTGAATTGATCCCTTTACCATTATGTAATGGCCTTCTTTGTCTCTTTTGATCTTTGTTGGTTTAAAGTCTATTTTATCAGAGACTAGGATTGCAACCCCTGCCTTTTTTTGTTTTTCAGTTGCTTGATAGATCTTCCTCCATCCCTTTATTTTGAGTCTATGTGTGTCTCTGCACGTGAGATGGGTTTCCTGAATACAGCACACTGATGGGTCCTGACTCCTTATCCAGTTTGCCAGTCTGTGTCTTTTGATTGGAGCATTTAGCCCATTTACATTTAACGTGAATATTGTTATGTGTGAATCTGATCCTGTCATTATGATGTTAGTTGGTTATTTTGCTCGTTAGTTGCTATAGTTTCTTCCTAGCCTCGATGGTCTTTACAATTTGGCATGTTTTTGCAGTGGCTGGTACCGGTTGTTCCTTTCCATGTTTAGTGCTTCCTTCAGGAGCTCTTTTAGGGCAGGCCTGGTGGTGACAAAATCACTCAGCGTTTGCTTGTCTGTAAAGTATTTTATTTCTCCTTCACTTATGAAGCTTAGTTTGGCGGGATAGGAAATTCTGGGTTGAAAATTCTTTTCTTTAAGAACGTTGAATATCGGCCCCCACTCTCTTCTGGCTTGTAGAGTTTCTGCTGAGAGATCAGCTGTTAGTCTGATGGGCTTCCCTTTGTGGGTAACCTGACCTTTCTCTCTGGCTGCCCTTAACATTTTTTCCTTCATTTCAACTTTGGTGAATCTGACAATTATGTGTCTTGGAGTTGCCCTTCTCGAGGAGTATCTTTGTGGCGTTCTCTGTATTTCCTGAATCTGAATGCTGGCCTGCCTTGCTAGATTGGGGAAGTTCTCCTGGATAATATCTTGCAGAGTGTTTTCCAACTTGGTTCCATTCTCCCCATCATTTTCAGGTACACCAATCAGACGTAGGTTTGGTCTTTTTACATAGTCCCAAATTTCTTGGAGGCTTTGTTCATTTCTTTTTATTCTTTTTTCTCTAAACTTCCCTTCTCTCTTCATTTCATTCATTTCATCTTCTATCAGCGATACCCGTTCTTCCAGTTGATCGCATCTGCTACTGAGGCTTCTGCATTCTTCGCGTAGTTCTCGAAACTTGGCTTTCAGCTCCATCATCTCCTTTAAGCCCTTCTCTCCATTGGTTATTCTAGTTATCCATTCCTCTAATTTTTTTTCAAAGTTTTTAACTTCTTTGCTATTGTTTTGAATTTCCTCTCGTAGCTCAGAGTAGTTTGATCGTCTGAAGCCTTCTTCTCTCAACTCATCAAAGTCATCCTCCATCCAGCTTTGTTCCGTTGCTGGTGAGGAACTGCGTTCCTTTGGAGGAGGAGAGGTGCTCTGTTTTTTAGAGTTTCCAGTTTTTTTGGTCTGTTTTTTCCCCATCTTTGTGGTTTTGTCTACTTTTTGTCTTCGATGATGGTGATGTACAGATGGGTTTTTGGTGTGGATGTCCTTTCTGTTTGTTAATTTTCCTTCTACCAGACAAGACCCTCAGCTGCAGGTCTGTTGGAGTTTACTAGAGGTCCACTCCCGACCCTGTTTGGCTGGGTGTCAGCACCGGTGGCTGCAGAACAGCGGATTTTCGTGAGACCACAAATTCAGCTGTCTGATAGTTCCTCTGAAAGTTTTGTCTCAGAGGAGTACCCGGTTGAATGAGGTGTCAGTCTGTCCCTACTGGGGGGGTGCCTCCCAGTTAGGCTGTTCAGGGGTGAGGGACCCACTTTAGGAGGCAGTCTGTCCGTTCTCAGATCTCCAGCTGCGTGCTGGGAGAACCACTACTCTCTTCAAAGCTGTCAGTCAGACAGGGACATTTAAGGCTGTGGAGGTTCTCGCTGAGTTTTTGGTTGTCTGTGCCCTGCCCCCAGAGGTGGAGCCTACAGAGGCAGGCAGGCCTCCTTGAGCTGTGGTGGGCTCCACCCAGTTCGAGCTTCCTGGCTGCTTTGTTTACCTAAGCAAGCCTGGGCAATAGCGGGCGCCCCTCCCCCAGCCTCGTTGCCGCCTTGCAGCGTGATCTCAGACTGCTGTGCTAGCAATCAGCAAGACTCTGTGGGCATAGGACCCTCCGAGCCAGGTGCGGGACACAATCTCCTAGTGTGCCGTTTTCCAGGCCCGTTGGAAAAGTGCAGTATTAGGGTGGGACTGACCCGATATTCCAGGTGCCGTCTGTTTCCCCTTTCTTTGACTAGGAAAGGGAACTCCCTGACCCCTTGCGCTTCCCGAGTGAGGCAATGCCTCTCCCTGCTTCAGCTCGCGCACAGTGCGCTTCACCAACTGTCCTGAACCCACTGTTAGGCACTCCTATAAAGGGATTCTTAAAGTGACTGTGTATATTACTGCAAATTCATTTCCCCTAGGGGAAAATCAAACAATTTAAGGTACAGGTCTTAATAACGTGTGTCAATAGTTTCAATTTTATATATGAAAGATAGCACAATATATCCACTGACAACGTATTTCTAATATTTCTAGATTTTACTAGTATGATACATTTACATTAATTACCAAAGAAATAGCTAATTTGGCAACTCAGATGGAAACAAGTAATCCAAGTAACCTAGGTAAAAATGTTTAAAATAATGGAAGTCTTTAGCTCTTAGGTATTACATACCTTTAATTTTCACATAGCTGTGTGTTGTGGAGTAAAACATTATTAGCTAGGTGTTATTAATGCTTATTACATGCCAGAAACATTTCCAAATAATTTACATAGATTTTCTGATTTATGTTTGTTTCTGTTTAGATTGTGATATAACTCAATTTTTACAAATAGGGTTGTTTTTAGCTAGGTTTTCTTTTTTGTTTTTATTGCTGTAGTATACATCTTGACTCTAAAGCTTGGCATATGAAGTTGAACAGACATGGATTTGAATTGTGGTTCAACCTCTTGTTGCACAAGCTCAAGTTAGGCATATCAACTTCTTAAGCCTCAGTTCCCCGTCTGTAAAGTGAAAATAATAATTATACTTTCTATATAGAGTTATGAAGATTAAAAGAGAAACATGTATATATTCTAGCATAGGGGAAGCATCAATAAAAATTAGTTTTTGTTATAATTATGTATTTTATTATATGCTCATTTTTAATTTCATTTGGTTCATGACAGTAAGTTTCTTCGTGTTGTTTTTAGAAATAGTTTTACTCTATCTGATTACTTGGAAAAGGAGCTTTCTTCTTAAAATCTGCCTGTTTCTTACTGAGCCAAGTGTGGTTGTTTTGGGTTAGATAGTAATTGTCATTAGATCTCTTTTTTAAATAGAAACTTGAAAACAGCATGTGTTACCTGAATTTGACTATAAAAGCCATTTGGAGTTTTTCACTTAATTCTTTGTTTAGGTTGACTTCATGTAATCTTACACTGTGGTATACATACAATGTCAGAAACAGGTAAGCAGAGAGAAAAGTCAACATGGAAGACATTGTTTGGTGACGTTTACATATATTTTTGCCAAATTTCTTTCCATATATAGAACTCTAACTTTCTAATTCAATATTAGATTTGCCACAGGTATCCTACACAACATTTTAGGTCCAAAACTCTAGGTTAGAAAGTTACGTGGTAAATTTATGCCTCGTTATAATCACAAAGATAATTTTTGATCTCATTAAAACTGATTAAAAAAATAGCCTTTAATATCTCTGTAACACATGCGGTTAGGTGGAATATTATTCTGGTTCAATATTTCATTTCTTATGTCTCATCTCATATACTTTCTAAGATGAAAAATTTACGTAGAATATATTTCACATAAAAACACCTTGAATTCTTTATTTTGGAGTTATAGCAGACTATAAATAATGCTATTCTTATTTTCTCAGGTTTGAAATGAACTGAAAGATAAATTTAGGGGTCAAAGAGAAAAATACCATGTTTATTTCCAATTATGATTAATTGTCAAAGGTAAATTTAAATGTAAGTCTAGGTTGTTCTGTTAATAATCCATTTCTGTATTAGACTAACTCATGCCATTAGTGGGAGAACTGTACAATTCTAGAGCGGACATATGAGGCCTTTTTTCAATACCTTTATAGATGAGACAAAGAACAACTCAGCATACATGCCTCCTGCAGACAAAATAGAAGGACAGCCGTTGCCAAGAGTCATACATGTTTCTTTCTTCGAACACGATCATCAGGATAATTTCTCTTCCTACCATCAAAGTAATTTGAGCTTCTCCCTATTTTTTTCCTCAAGACAATTCAGCAAGATGCTACACAATTTTAATTATACAATGGAATTGAAGGCATTCTAAGAACTGGTAAATAATAGTATTTTAGCATTCTGAATAGTTATTAGAATCTAAGGAGAGATTATTCAACTGAAGTGTTTTAAGTAGTATTTTATATTTTATATAAGAATAAGTTGGGATTTACAACACCCAGAAAAATAAAGTATAGCCTATTCTTTGGAAATATGAATTAAAATGTAACATTGAATATATATTTTAAATGCGGTTAAATTCCTTTTTAACATTGTCAATTAAAGGATAGACCTTCTTTACCAAACCTCTTCAAGTTTGTGTATTTTCTTCTGCTCCACTTTTTCCCTGATATTTTAAGTCCGGGGACTGAAGGAAGCTCATTGGCTAAGTCTCAGGGCAAAGCATTAATTATAATGCAATTACATAGATAGAAATCTCAAGTATCAAATTTAGAATATGTTTTTACTTTTCTTTTTCATCGGATCAACTCAATTTACTTGGATTCCTCCAGCTCCAACCTCAATTAGACGCATTACATCATCATAAGAAGCTAATCTCTTCCCATGAAACCCTGTGTGTGGAATGTATAAGAAAGCCATGGAGACAAGATTTATTTGTCAAAGTTCTAGGCTCTAAAATTTAATGAGTGGATAAAGAAATTTAAATTCTGCTTCTCCTTGCCTGTTTATCCTTCTATGTTCTACCTTTATATTTTTCTTTATAATCTCCAAACTTCTTTAGAAGCTTATTTTCTTTTTATTTTTCAACATAAAAACTAAATTATAGCTATTGATTGATAGTAGGTAACAAAATACTATCGTACTACAGTACGGCACAAATTTTAATACTATTGATTTTGTAGCATGGTAACAAATCACTAGCTAGTATACAGAAATCTTACATATTAATTGTTGTTTTCAAGACTATCGTTTGTGTGTCTTTTAAAAACCTTGCAACTTTTATCACTTACTTTAAATGAAAAGTGTCTGAAACAGATTTTGTGACATCAGCTTTTTCAATACAATTACCCATTTAAAAATACACATGTTGGGTATTAGTGACATTATTAAAGATGATTAAACTATTCTCTCTGGACAGTTTAATGGTATTCTTACTGCATACAGGCCAGCCATCTGGTTTACCTAAAGAGAGTTTAAAGGATGATGTCACCAGGGTACCTAATATACATTTAAAACACTACACTGCATATACAAGAGTGTTATTGGAAACATATGTCTGGTTTAAAAAATGCCTGCCATTTCATTCATTGTGAACCAGATTCTATCAGTGACAAAAATTTCTCAGGAAGTAAGTTGGCATTTTTGAATTTATTAAATTACTACTAAAAGGTACAACATCTTAAAAGTAGTCTCAGTTTTCTTTTGCACCAATTATACTACTTAATTTAAGGAGAAATTTCCCCTGTAAGAAATTCTGTGTATTATTGTTGACAAGGCATAGCAAAAGATTTAGCTCTATTGACCAGCACTTATATTCCTTCATGTTTAAAGAAAGGAAGGTCAATATTTAACCTCACAGCAACATTATTGACCTATTTCCACAGACAGTTTTTAAAAAATTGAAAATTTGACTGAATTCAGAGAGGAAATGCAGAAGTCATATTATGGGGGAAATTTAAAAGAAATAATCAGAGCAAAGTACTCTTTTGGGGTTTACTTAGTGTTTCAGTGACTTCATTTTTAAAAGGAAGAGTCCTTTAAAATAAACTACGCTTAAGGTATAGGGGAAATGATATCAGGTCTTAAGCATTAGAAATACATAAGATTAAAGGCTTTTTTGTAATAATTATTGAGGTTAGAAGACAAACATTTATAGGATATACATTGTATCTACACAGTGAATTTTGAGTTTTACTTTAAAAGATTACTTGAGAGTTTTCTCCTTCACATTATCATATAATTTCTTTAAAATATTTTTTCTTGAAAGACAAGAATATTTAGATTAGCAAAATTCATTTTACGTACATTTGGAAGTAATCGCTCCTCAGAATTGAAGGGGATGGTAAATATCAAACAAAATCATATTTCTGTGAGCAAGGATAAAGACAAAAAGGTTTTTGGAGAGGCAACCATCCACCTCTGCTTAAAGGGCTTATTTGAAATTACTCTTGATGTAGTCAAATTATTCAATGCACTTGAAGCATAGTGTTAATGTATTGCTACATTCATGTATTGATTGATGTATTTCTTATGAAAGCTACCCCCCCAATTAAAAAAATATAGTCAAATGTAATATGATAACATAAAAATGCAACTTAAAGCCAATGAAAATAGATAAATTAACAAATAAAAGTGGGTACAAGCTATAAATGATCTAGAAATAATGTGGTCTTCTCCCAAGCATATTTTATTCTTTTGTTTGTTTATTAGTGTATCAGATTGCATATATAGAATGGTCTTAGATTTATCAATTATCAAAAATTTAATGTTGTACTAAAATGTATTTTTCTACAGACTAGTGAGTATCCATAAAGTTAGAGTTCGACAATTTCCAGATTGGGTTTCTCTTAGGAGATAATTCAGCATTATAAGTTCTGGAAATAAAACACAACCTGTGTTTTAATCCATTGGGATTCATCTGAAGATTAAGTTAGTCTTCATATACTAACTGTGTGGTTCAGTGTGAGTCACATAATCTCTTGGAGACTGTTTTCATGTATGTAATCTGGGAAAATTTTAAGGTACTGTGCACATTATGCATATTTATTCCAGGGCTGCCTAACAAATTATGCAAAATGGGATGGTATGAAACACCCATACTTATGGATTGTGTGAGTCTACAAGTCAGAGTACATTTTAATATTTCAATTTTCATGTCTGCTCTGCAATGTCTTTGGCCTCAGCTGGAAGATTTGAAGTTGGAGGCTGGAATTATCTGAAGAAATCATCAACCAATATATCTAGAGTTGATGCTAACTGTCATGTGAGGGCCTTAGTATCTCTGCACGTCAGCTCTCTAAGTGAGGGCTAGTTTAGGCTTCCTCACAGCAAGCTGGTTTGCTAGGATAATTGTCTTGAGAGAGCACCAGGTAGAAGCTGCATCTTTTATGTAAGCTAGCCTGCGAAGTCACATGACATCATACTGCCATGCTCTGTGGGTTAAGGCAGCCACAAGCCCTTGTTGGATTCAAGTAGAAGAAAAATGGAACCCGATCTATTGATGGGAGATTTTCATTCACATTATAAAAAGAGCATATGGGATGGGGGTGCATATATTGTGTGATTATCTTTAGAAAATTAAATCTTCTGCAGTACTCAACATACCGAAGCTACTACTACCTCTATATGATATAGTATGAAATTGTGGAAAAAGCAAGGATTGGTGGTCAGGACATTTGCCACTTTTAACGTAAAAGTCCTTATTAGTCTCTTACATTCTTCATCTATTAAACTAGGAGGATACACTTATTTTATTTTCAAGGGTTATTTTGAGGATCAGAGAGATATTAGGCAAAAATATTTGAAGATACTTAATGCTCCTCTGCCTCCTTCATCATATTTTGGTTCCACAGGAAATGGCACTAGAAATGCCTTTATCTGCTATTAAATCCAAGAGTACCAACAGGATAAAAGAAGTTACTAATGGGCCAAAAGGATGGATTTCTGCTTAGAATCAAATTTGGAATAGTATGCTAAGGACAGGGCAAAGATGTAATTTTTTATATGGAAAAATCCAGTATCACCAACAAGCTTGAAGAACAAATCGAATCACAAACACACAGAATCTTAGAAAAGGAAGGTGGCTGATAGGGCAAACTCCACATTTGATAGATAAGGGAATCAACGGAGGTTAAATTGCTTGCTAAAGGTTACACCCTAAGGAGCAAATGTGCTGCTTAAATTCATGTCTGCTAACTTGTTAAGTTCAAGTCTCTAATATACATTTTCTTTATAGCTTTTTTTTTTCCTGGAACAGAATCATACATTAATTACAATTGAGTATATTATTTGTGTGAATATAGTAATAATGTGATTATAATAGCTAAAGAATTAATACCAGGATAATTTTTCAAAGTCTTTGTTACAGTAGAAGAAGTAATTATTCTTCATTATGAGAAATAATCAGGAATATTAAAGTCAAGGTGTCAGTAGGGCTGGTTCCTCCTGCAGGATTATTTCTCAGAAACTTAAAAATGGTTGAAATCATTTCCAGTTTCCTTTAAAAAATGTGCATTTTAGTTTTTGAATATTTATGAAATTGGTTAATTAAAAAATCCATGTGTGGTTGGATGGACCATAGATGTATACACAGCGAGCCAGTCAATTTTCTTATCATGGAATATAGCATGGTGACTAAAGACAAGGACTTTTGAATCCAACTGCCTGGACTGGATCCTACTTCTGTCAAGTTAGTTAACTTTCCTGTACCTCCAGTCCCTCACCTATAAAAAGGGATAATGACAGTTTCTACATTGAGTGGTTGTGAGGAGTAAGTGCTGTATTACTTTCCTGTTGCTACTGTAGCAAATTAACACAAACTTGGTGGCCTAAAATAACACGGATGTGTTATGCTGTGGTTCTAGAACTTAGAATTCTTAACCGTTTCTTTAGGTTAAAGTCAAGGTGTCGGTAGGGCTGGTTCCTTCTGCAGGCTCTGAGGAGCAGAATCTGTTTTCCCACTTTTTCAACTGCTAGTAACCACATTCTTTGTGATTATATTTTGAGCCCACTCAAATAATCCAGGATTGACTTCTCATTTCAACATACTTTTTTTTTTTTTAATTATACTTTAAGTTCTGGAGTACACATGCAGAAAGTGCAGTTTTGTTAACATAGGCATATACGTACCATGGTGGTTTGCTGCAGCCATCAACCTGTCACCTACATTAGCTATTTCTCCTAATGCTATCTCTCCCCTAACCCCAAAACCCAACAGGCCCCAGTATGTGATGTTCCCCTCCCTGTGTCCATGTGTTCTCGTTGTTAAACTCCCACTTATGAGAACATGTGGTGTTTGGCTTTCTGTTCTTGTGATAGTTTGCTGAGAATGATGGTTTCCAGCTTCATCCATGTCCCTGCAAAGGACATGAATTCATCCTTTTTTACGACTGCATAGTGTTCCATGGTGTATATATGCCACATTTTCTTTATCCAGTCTATCATTGATCGGCATTTGGGTTGGTTCCGAGTCTTTGCTATTGTGAATAGTTCCACAGTAAACATACGTGTGCATCAACATACTTAGTTTAATGACATTCTAAAGTTCCTTTTGCCATATAAGGAAACATTTGTAGGTTCTGGGATTAGGATGCGGATAATTTTAGGTGCCATTATTCTTCCTACCATAAATGTGATGCTGCATGTAAGTACGTTACACTACCTCTAAGTAAATGCTTACTCAATAAGTGCTGTAAGTTACTGTTATTGTGAAACAGGTGAATTTATAGTTATACACATTGGGATCATGGACTTCCTTCAAAATGACACTGTTGTGTGATATATTTCTATTAGTCCACTCTCACACTGCTATAAAGAGCTGCTCGAGATGGGGCAATTTATAAATAAAAGAGGTTTAATGGACTCACAGTTCCACATGGCTGGGGAGGCCTCAATCATGGCAGAAGGTGAAGGAGCAAAGGCATGTCTTGCATGGCAGCAGGCAAGAGAGTGTGTGTGCAGGGGAACTGCCCTTTATAAAACAATCAGCTGTCATGAGAGTTAGTCACTAGAATGAGAATAGCATGGGAAAAATCCATCCCCATGCTTCAGTTCCCATCTGGTTCCTTCCATGACATGTGGGGATTATGGGAGCTGCAATTCAAAATGAGATTTTGGTGGGGACACAGCCAAACCTTATGAGTATTATTCAAAGAACATGGATTACAAAAGCAATAAGGGTGGAAATTGCCTTTCTCTCTGAGCCTCACCTTGTGGAATACTGGGATTCCAAGGACACCCAATCCCTTCTTTTCCTTCACATTATTTTAAGTAAGCACGTTTGCATTCTGTGGTACTTTTAAATCTTCTTTTCTGCCTATTTCCTGATTTTCACTTTCCATCCTTTGATCTGCAAAAATGTCCACCTTGCATTTTTCCTGTATTATTGATACGTCGTGGCTCTGCTGTTGATGTATCCAGCTCTGGCACTGAGACTGAGTTGGCTCATCACCATGAGTTCTCAACCATGGATGCAAGGCAGAGCTTCTTTCTCCCTTCAACACCCGGATATTTTGACGCAGTATTTGAGCCCTCCTCCTCATCTGCATTTCTATTTTTTTTAACCAGGTCTAATGTACACTCCATAATTAATTGGCATCTATAGATCTCTTACAGCCTTCTCTCACGTCATTTCAAGCAAATTTCCCTGGGGCTTAATTGGAGACTATTACCATCAGCTGCCTCATTAACAGAAGCTGTTCAAGATGAAAACCTTGCCTTTTGCCAAAGACAGGATGAGTTTTCTACTGAGCTAGGACATGAATAATGATTAAACATCTAGTACACATCAAGCCTATGCTGATGAACATGAAAGCTACAGTCTCTGCCCAAGAAGTTCACAATTAGGTACAGGAAATTTAAAAAGGCAGGTAATTATCATCCAGGATGATATGCTAGAGATTCAGGGTACTATGGGGAGCCCATTGGAGAGGCAATTAACTCTGATTTGGAGAGTCTGAGGATGGCTCTTGGAGAAAGTGGTTGGTAAGGTGAGACTTATCAGCTCTCCATAAACAAATGATGTGTGCAAACATGGGTACGACTGATGGCTGCAGGGAGAACACAATTTTCAACGAGGTAAGAACAGTCTGAACAAAGACCTGGAGAATAAAAGAGTATGGCATGTGTAAAGTTCTGAGTGAATTTTGGGATGGCTGAAGCATTTCAAGTACTGAGAAGAGAGAAGACTGGAGAGGTTAGCCAGATCCTGAGGATTTTGAGGGTATTTTAAGACAATTAGATTTGATATAAAGAGCAAAATGGGGCCAGGTGCAGTGGCTCACACCTGTAATCCCAGTTCTTTTGGAGGCCGAGGTGGGCATATCATCTGAGGTCAGGAGTTCCAGACCAGTTTGGCCAACATGGCGAAACCTTGTCTCTACTAAAAATGCAAAAATTAGCTGGACGTGGTGGCACAGGCCTGAAGTCCCAGCTACTGGGGAGGCTGAGGTAGGAGAATCACTTGAACCCAGTAGGTGGAGGTTGCAGTGAGCCGAGATTGCACCACTGCACTCCAGCCCTGGGCAACAGAGCGAGACTCTGTCTCAGAAAAAAAAAAAAAAAAAAAAGATTAAAATGGAGCCCCTGAGATGTGCTATTGCAAGACTGGTGTTTGGGAAGATCATTCTTTAACTTGTATGGCTAGATTAAATGGCAAGCTTGGAGATTGGGTGAAGTAGCTTGGAGCCTATTACATTAATACAGTTGAGACAGAATGGTGGCTTCATCCTAAAAATGGCAAGTGCAATAGAGTGGATGAGCTTACACATTTCTTAGGAGAAAAATTCCATAAATTTGATGCTTGTTTTAATGTGTATATTGTGGTAAAATAAGACAAACAAAGGGAATTTCTGGTGCCTACCCTGTATAGATTCTTGGTTGATTCTGAAGTTAACTGTCAGAATTCATGGTCCTTTCACAGTTTTTCTGAGGAGGCCATACATTTTGCATTAAAAGAAATGAAAAGCCGGAGTTCACAGTGTGCTCACAGATTTGACCCTTCCATTAGGCCTCTGTTGCACATATACATTTATGATTTTAACCATTTTTATGGTTTATCCATTGCATTGGATTTATTTCCTCAACCCTACAACGGAATTAGATGTTACTGATTTTCACAGACCCCACAAATCAAGAAAAAGATAAGAAACGTAAGCTAAAAACTAGACAAAAGTCCTGTTATTTAGGATACTAAAGCATTTTGGTGAAGCCCCTGGGAATCTTTTAGCTGAGAGGCCCTTGCCGGTTTTCTTCTGCTATTTAAGAGGTGTCAGAGACAGTTGTCTTGTTAGAGACAATGAGGCAAAATTTTCCTACTCAGCTCCTCATCTTTGACTATTTTTAGGATTGTTTCCTGGTGTAATACCAGAATGTTGTAAGGTGCTGAATTATGACTAAATCCAAATAAGAAAATGGGAGATTAAAAGCTTTAATAACTAGAAGATGAAAGAAAATATTTATCCAATGGACTATTTCTTCTTTCTTCTGAGAAATGACCTTAGACTGTCAAATCATATCAAACATGACCACAGTACACACTACCAGTCATTAGGAATGCATTCCCTGTTGTTAAGGGAATTGGTAAGGTCTGTGGTTGCAAAGCTCTATGGATAGCTAGTCTTTGCAAACAATGTGGGAGACACACAGTTTTTAGATTTCCTGAGTGTGACAGAATCTTTAAATTTTTATTAAAGTATATAAACAGTTTACACACTTGCCTGCATTCTCAAACAGATAAAATTGGGCAGTCAAATTTCAGAAAGATACAAACTACTCTTTCAGCATGCCAATATCTTTTTCTTTGTATTTTATATGAGGACCATAACCAGGTATAGAATTACTATTCAACAATAACACAAAACAAAAAAAAAAGACAAAACAACAATAAAAAAGTAAATTTCAAATTGTATTATAAAGAGGACTTTTATAGCACAAAACGAAGGAAAGAAATCACAACAGCTAGACAACTTATGTCCTTTAAAAAAAATTCTATACACAAAAAGTCTTAGTTAAATGAGATGTTCCAGCTCTTTTATAGAAACACAGATTTAACAACCATCCCTGGATGAAAAATGAGAGCTCTGGAATCCAGGTGAGAAGTTACAGCAACTGGATGGAGCACAGAAACAAACAAACAAACAAAAAGGCACATTGAAAATGGTAAGAACAATTTTACATGACTCACATCATGTCTTCCCCAAGCCTGCAGAATAGAGTACTGAGAAATATCTTCTTGGCTTGTAAGTACTTCTATGCCCATAGGGAAAAAGGAGAATGAAGTATAATGTACAGTTAGGATGAATAAATTCTAAACATCTACTGTCATAATGCCAATGGAGAAAAATAGTCTACTGTACACTTAAAATTGTTCTAAGAGGAAATATGTTAAGGATGCTAATTATAAAATAACATAATAAGTAAAGAGGGCTGGTATGGTTTGGCTATGTCCCCACCCAAATCTCATCTTGAATTCCCATGTGTTTTGGGAGAGACCTAGTGGGAGGTAATTGAATCACGGGGGCAAGTCTTTCCTGTGCTGTTCTCATGATGGTGAATAAGTCTCATGAGATCTGATGGTTTTAAAAACAGGAAAACCCTGCACAAGCTCTCTCTTTCTTTGCCTGCCACCATCCATCTAAGACATGACTTGCTCCTCCTCGCCTTCTGCCATGATTGTGAGGCCTCCCCAGCCATGTGTAACTTAAGTCCAGTTAAACTTCTTTCCTTTGTAAATTGCCCAGTGTTGGATATGTATTTATCAGCAGCATGAAAACAGACTAATATAGTAAATTGGTACCAGTAGAGTGGGGCAATGCTTTAAAGATACCTGTAAATGTGGAAGCGACTTTGGAACTGGGTGACAGGCAGAGGTTGGAACAATTTGGAGGGCTCAGAAGAAGACAGGAAAATGTAGGAAAGTCTAGAACTCCCTAGAGACTTGTTGAATGGCTTTGACCAAAATGCTGATAGCAATATGGACAATGAAATCCAGTCTGAGGTGGTCTCAGATGGAGATGACGGACTTGCTGGCAACTGGAGCTAAGGTGATTCTTGCTATGTTTTAGCAAAGAAACTGGTGGCACTTTGCCCCTGCCTAGAGATTTGTGGAACTTTGAACTTGAGAGAGATAATTTAGGGTATCTGGCAGAAGAAATTTCTAAGCGACAAAGCATTCAAGAGGTGATTAGGTGCTGTTAAAGGCATTCAGTTTTGTAAGGGAAACAGAGCGTAAAAGTTTGGAAAATTTTCAGCTTGACAATGCGATATTAGAGAAAACCCCATTTTCTGAGGAGAAATTAAATCTGGCTGCAGAAATTTGCCCAAGTAATGAGGAGCTGGATGTTCATCCCCAAGACAATGGGGAAGATGTCTCCACAGCATGTCAGAGGCCTTCATGGCAGCCCCTCCCATCACAGGCCCAGAGGCCTAGAAGAAAAAAGTGACTTTGTTGGCCGGGCTTAGGACCCCTGTGCTGTGTGCAGCCTAGGGTCTTGGTGCCCTGTGTCCCAGCCACTCCAGCCCTGGCTGAAAGGGACCAACATAGAATTCGGGTCATGGCTTCAGAGGTGAAAGCCTCAAGCTTTGGCAGCTTCCACATGCTATTGAGTCGGCCAGTGCACGGAAGTCAAGAATTGGGGTTTGGGAACCTCTGCCTGGATTTCTGAAGATGTACAGAAGATGTATGTTACCAAGGCTTGCATCTTGTTCAGTGAATTTCCCAAGAGAAGCATGTTCCAGTCTTTGTCTTCATACATACTTGCAAATCCTGGGGACTAATGACAGTTGCTCCTAAGAATTCTTCCATACCCTACATCCTTGCAGCTTAACTGGCATCCCAGGCAGTTAGGGAGAGAGATGCTTGTCATCCTTTTTACAGATAATCACTATCACTAGGAATGATTCTCTTGTGCACCTCTCTTCACTTGGTGGTGGGGGGGCAGTGGAGAGACAAACTCTCCCCATGTAAGTAGGAAAGGGAGAGATCATAGCGTTCTCTACTCACATGTATTTCCTTTAAGTAATTTCCTCAATGTACATTCCAGTCACTCTTAACAGAGACTGGAAGTGAGTGATGGTAGTTGGTAGCTGAAGGACCGATTTAATCATTTGTTAGTAAGCTCTGTGGGAATATGTTTGTAGCTGTCTTTTAATGTGAGTGTAATATATTACCCACTATCTGTAGCTTTGGAGAATTTGCCAAAATTTTCAAGTAGATAGGAAGCAACCTATTCAACATTCTATAACATATGGCATATATGAATATGCTCATTTGCTGTTCAGAAAAATGAAGGCATATTAAACTAAGATTTAGGGAAAAAGATTATTTCTGACTGATATATCTTATTCTAATCTAGCATTTCCCAGTGTTGTTTGAGAGAACTCCACCTCCAAAGGAGTCATCCTCAGACTCCTAGCATATTAGAGATTCTGAGAAATCACAGCAATGTTCTGTACAAAACCACCCCAAAACTCAGTGAATTAAAGCAACACTCATATCTTCTTGTACATCTGTGTGTCATTGGGGGCTTGGCTAATATTGGCTGGACTCAATTGGTAGCACTTTGTAGTCCATGGTAGTTAGCATCCTGCTTCCAAGTTAGGAACTGAAGGCAGGGTGGGTGCTCCAGCTTCAGTGTCTTTCATTCTCCTTGTGTCAGAGAGGTTGCCAGAGACATTTCTTCCTCTTATATCACTGGCAGAGGTGCAAGAGAATAAGCACAAACATGTGCATCCTCCTAAGACCCAGGCTTGACACTGGCAAATTGTGATTTCTGTACAGAAACTTTTGGTCAAAGAAAGTCATTTGACCAAGCCCAAATTCAAGAACTGGGTAAGTACATCCATGATGAGGCCATGGCAATGGTGTGAGTGCAGGTAGGGGAGAAGAATTGGGGCAATAGTTCAATCTAAAATAGTTTTTTTTAATGAAGTTTTGGGAATTTTTTTTTAACTGTAGGGTTACTTATGTTTTCTTATCTGTAAGATAGTGGAGTAGGAAACCTCAGCCTTTATTTTCCCCACAAAGAATAATGATTAGACAGCTATATGAAAATAAAAATAACTCTAGAAGAGCTAAGGAGGCCACTTAGGAAGCTATAGCCATACCTATGGAAGAAGAAAAAAAAACAAAAAACAAAAAGAACCACACAAAATAGATAAAAGTGTTTTCTTTTGCCTACATCATCCCATCCCCCAGGTCTGTACTGCTCAGGACAGAAAGGCAACACCCAAGCTCTCAATTTTCTCTCATAAAGAAAAAGAAGATGGTGTGAACAACTAGTTTCCCCAGACTTTCAAGGCACTGCTCAAACAAATGTATTTACTTTCTCCTCACGCGGATTGCTAAGGATACTGGTATTATATGTGATGTCTGGAGACAACCACGAACAAAGAAGAAGGATGTGATCTCTCAGCACGAGCCACCAAGGCAGAATCTACTGAGGCCCCCAGTGCCCTGCTCTGCACACACTCCAGCAGCCTTCTCTACTGAGGACCCCAATAGTCCTCATGGTTACTATGCACCCCCTGCAGGTTTCACTGCTGAGGACTTTGCAGTGTTCACTGTCATAGACATTAGCAGCTTTTGCTACTGAAGAAATCAGCAACCCACACAGCCTCAGTGGATGCCCTGCAGGTTTTGCCATGCAGGATTCCACAGCTTTTTGCTTTTGCTGTTTCCGGGTGCCTGAACCACTGCTCATCTTCCTTCTCCCTCCCAGGAAACACACCAGCTCCTGTCATCACAGGTGCCTTGGCCCAGGGACCCAGCGCAGCCACAGTACACGTGCCTGAAAATGGTCCTGGGCCCACACTGCAGGCCCTGGCCTCAGCTCTCACCGCAGCACATATGCCTGTAGCCAGGCTCATACATAACACTAGTCCTGGCTCCCACAGCTGTGTATATACAAGCAGCTGGGCCCAACTCCCATTTCTGGCCTTGACCACTGTGTTTACATGCACAGCTCCAGTCCCTGCAGCTGAGCAAACAGATGCAGTCATCTGACCCATTACCAGCTCTCACTGCCGCGATCATGCCCACATAGGACCTCTGCAGCTACGGATGTGTGCATGAGCCCATGGCCAGCCTTGGTCTCCACAGTAACACAGGCATACATAGCTGGCCTAACCCCTGTCCACAACCCCCAGTTAGCCCCTGCAGCTACTGACATGCAAGCTGCCAGCTCCTATAGCTATGCTTGGACACAGCTCCAGTTCCCACCAGCACATGAACCTGGAGTCAGCCAGAGTCCCTGCTCATGACCCTAACCCTTGCCACTGTGAGAGTGCCTGTAGCTGGCCCCTGCTACCACACATGTGCTGGAGCCAGCCTCCATACTCCAGCACAGGAACACCACTGGCCCCAACTCTGGTCTTTGGCTGTTGGACCCGAAGGCACTGCTTAGGACCCCAGCAGCCCTTGCAACTACTGTGAAACTCTGTGTTTCTTGCCACCAAGAATCATGCAGTTGCCAGTGACACAGACTCTAACTACCTGAACCCCCAAGACACTGCACCCCCCCAACATAGCCATACCTCCATACTTAGTGCCCCCTACCAGTAGACCAGGTGCAACAGCACACTCCACTGTGCCCCTCAACCCCGACAAGTAAAAATCTTTTACAAAGATTTTCATATATAAATCCAGTACAAAAAGTCTGGAAGAGTAGACTGCTTTTTGAAGTGTGTAGAGAACTACATGAGGTTACAGAAATCATGAAGAAACAGAGAGACATGACACTACCAAAAGAACACAGTAAACATCTAGTAACTAATTCCAGAGAATTGAAGATTCACTAATTGCCTGACAAAGAATTCAAAATAAATGTTCTAAAGGAACTCAGTGAGCTACAAGAACAGAGATAAATGATTTAATGAAATCAGGAAATCAATATAAGAACATCAATATAAGACATCAGGAAAACAATATAAGAACAAAAAGAAAAGCGCAACGAAGAGATAGAAAAATTTAAAACACATACACACAAACAAAAACAAAAACTAACAAACAGAAACTTGGAAGCTGAAGACTATAATGACAGAACTAAAAAATCCAATACAGAGCTTCAACAGAAGACAAGAACAACAAGAAGAATAAGGAAACTCAAAAACAGATTATTTGAAATCATCCAGTAAGAAGAGAAAAAAAAAAAATGTATAAGGAAAGCCTATGGAATCTAATAGCCAAAGCAACCTTGGGCAAAAAGAACAAGCTGGAGTCATACTACCTGATCTCAAAATATACTACAAAGCTAATGTAATCAAAACAGCATGGGGGCTGAGCATTGTAGCTCAAACCTATAATCCCAGTGCTTTCAGAGGCCAAGGTGGGAGTACCACATGAGGACAGGAGTTTGAGACCAGCCTGGGCAACATAGTGAGACTCCATCTCTACAAAAAAAAAATAAAAAAGCCAGGTATGTTGGTACATACCTGTAGTCCTAGCTACTCAGGAGGCTGAGGCAAGAGGATTGTTTGAGCTCTACCTCATGGGGCAGCCAAACAAGATCCTGTCTCTAAAACAAAAACAAACAAACAAACAAAACCATCATAAGAATAGCATAACAATAGACATACAGACCAATGGAACAGAATAGAGAGCTTATAAATAAATCCAGGTAATTATGGTCATTGATCTTTACCAAAGGTACCAAGAATACACAATAGGGAAAGGAGATTCTCTTCAATAAATACTGCTGGGAAAACAATATCCCCATGCAGAAGAATCAAATTGGATCCTTATGTGATACCATTAATTCAAAATGAATTAAAGATTTAAACATAAGACCTGAAACTATAAAACTCCTAGAAGACAATATGCAAAAAAAAGATTTTTGACATTAGTTTTGGTAATGATTTGTTGAATATGACTCAAAGCATAGGCAACAAAAGCAAAAATAGACAAATAGGATTGAATCAAACCAAAATGTTCCTGCATAACAAAGCAAATAATCAACAGAGTGAGGAGACAACCTATAGCTTAAGAGAAAATATTTGCAAATCATATATCTGATGAGTGATTAATACCCAAAATACATATAAGGAAATAAAACAACTCAATAGCAAGAAAACAAATAAATTGATTAGATATTTCTCAAAAGAAGGCATATAAATGGCCAACATGTACAGGAAAATAATGCTCGGTATTAATAATCATCAGAGAAATAAAAATTAAAACCAAACAAGATATTACCTGACATCCGCTATCATGTCTATTATCACAAAGCCAAAACGTAAGTGTTGGTGATGTGGAGAAAAGGTAACCCTTGTAAACTCTTGGTGGGAATGTAAATTACTCCAGTTACTATGGAAACTAATATGGAGATTCCTCAAAAAATTAAAAATAGAAGTACCATATGATCTAGCAATTCTGTGTCTAGCTATATCTTCAATGAAAATGAAATCAGTATGTGGAGAAGATATCTGTACTCCCATGTTTCTGGAAGGATTATCAAAATAGTCAAGATATAGAAGCAACCATCAATTAATGAATGAATACCGAAAATGTGGTACATATACACCGTGATATTATGATTATATTTATATAATGGTTTTCAGCCTTGGTTCATAGCTCATAACTCCCATAACCATTGTTACAATCTTTTGTTATGATGTTGGGGCACTTAAAGCCTCAGAAGCAGACCTCAGGAAACAAAATTTATCTCTCTGAACTTTTTGTGTCCCCCTTTGACTTGCCTAAGGCAGGATTCTAATCTGACTGAGGGTCATAAGACCTTCATTCCAGAGAGTCCTGCTTCCTTCTCTGGAGGAAGCAACCCTGCACAGAGAGGGAAAGAAGAATCTCAACATACAGGCTTCAGCACCTTTAGCATGGACAACAAATGAAGTCTCTGTAAAAGGCCCAAAGGACAGAGTTTGGTGAGCTTCTGGAGAGCTGGATACATGGAGGTTGACAGGAAGGTAAAGAACTCATTTACGTGCCAGGAGGGTGGAACACCCCAATTCCATGAGGATAGAAGCTCCTGTGCTCCAGACCCCTCCAGACCTCACCCCATGTGTCTCTTCATCTGGCTGTTTATTTGTCCTTTAAGATCTCCTTACTCAACCAGTAAATGTAAGTAAATGTTTCCCTGATTTCGGTGAGCTGCTCTAGCACATTAACTGAACTCAAAGAGAAGGTTGTAGAAACTCCGCCTTGAAGCCAGTCAGTCAGAATTTCTAGAGGCCCGAACATGTGACTAGAGGGAAGGAGGGCGAAGTCTTGTGAAACTGAGCCCTCGACTTGTGTATTCTGACACTCTCTCTGGGTAGATAGTGTCAAAACTGAATTCAAGGACACCCAGCTGGTGTCCACTGTTTGGTGTGTGTGGAAAAACTCCCACACCTTTGGTCACAGAAGTCGTCTTCTGTGTTGATGATTGTTGTGGTGAAGTGAGGCAGAAGAAAAATGCAGTTTGGGAGTTTTTCCCTGAAACACACACACACACAATGGAATACTATTTAGCCTTACAAAGAATGAAAATTCTGTCATTTCCAACGACATGGATTAACCTGGAGGATATTTTGCTAAGTGAAATAAGCTAGGTACAGAAAGACAAATGATGCGTGACCTCATTTATATGTAGAATCTAAAAATGTAGAACTCAGAGACTAGAGTGATGGTTATCTGGGGCTTGGAAGAGTGTGAGACATGGGAAGATATTTGCCAAAAAGTACAACGTTTCAGGTGGACAAGAGGAGTAAGTTCTCTAATTCTATTGCATAGCAGAGTGATTATAGTTAATAATAACGTAAACTTGAAATTGCCAAAAGAACAGATCTTAAAGACTTAACACGGAATATAAGATACAAACCCTTGCATATAATTTGGTTCCTATTTTTTTCCATCTAATGCAAAATCCTGCCCCTCAATCTTTGTACAACCCAAACACGTTGATCTCTCATAGTCTCAAAACTGCTGTTTTCTCCTGTCCTTCCATTTTCAGAGTCTCCCTCTACCATGAGTCCTTTCTCCTCTTGACCAATTAACTTTCCCTTTCCTCCAAGTTTCAATCAATCATGACTTCCTTGGCTAAGCCTTCTGGGACCCCCTATCTTGGTCAGGTCCTTGCATTATAAATTCGAATAATCTCAGTGTGACTAACACATTACTTATTACAGTGGAAATGCTATATTTATTTCTGTGATTATTTGATTAATGTATCTCTTAGTAACTCAACTGTAGGCTCCAAGAGGACAGGAAATATGTTGTATTTATCATCTGATATCACTAGGGCCTTGCAAAGAACCTGCCATGGGTTCAAGAAACATACATATTAATTATTTTAACTATTATTTCCTACAGTGTAGGATAAGAATAGCTTTTAATATCTGAGATTATGTTATGATAACACAAAAAAGAAACGTTTTGTATAGATATTCACGTCTTGTCATAGAATGATTGTAACTTTTTTTCTTAAAGTCTGTTTTTTTAAAAAAAATCAAAATTTTTCTTAAATTATGCCTCTCAGGAGGGTATACCTATGTTTGTAACCCCCCTTTCTTTTTTCATGTCACCCTCTGTCCTTTCATCTTCAAAAGATCTCGTTTAGTACTGAACCCTAAATTAACCTGATTCCAGAAATCCTCAAATTTGGCAAATCACAGTGCCTTCTTTACCAAGTTAAAGGAAACACTGATTTACATGACTAGATGAAGTCTTTACCATCGCAAATTCCTGTTATAATTAGTTTCAGAAGAACAGATCCTTGTTATGTCTATTTCTATTCTTTTCCTCATCTGCGACAGGGGAATGAGTCATTAGAATTTTAATGTCTGCATTAAATGCCAGCAGTGGTCTGTTGTTATGCTTTAACTACTTCAATATTCTGAATTCTGAATGGCTAATCCATTCTACCTTTTATTATAAGAGAACAGGAATGAGCTGCTAATCAAACAAGAGAGCATGGTAAAGGTCAAATGAGTGCAAAATCATCTGTCTATCATTAAATAATGACAGAATTAGAAGGCTTGCCTTTGTGACTAAGGTTGAAATTGAAACATAGAATGTCACCACATGAATCCTCTAGATTGACAGAGAATGTGGTTGAGGGAGGAATGGCAAAGAATTAACTATTTTAAAACAATTTCATTGCATATGAAAATTCTAAAAGAATATGTTCTTTAGCCACAGGAAATGGTTTTTAATAATAATAGTGGTTCTGATAACAATGGAATAGAAATAGAGCATTGTTATAAACTTGTATGAATGCAAAAATTTTTGACTAAACCTTTAAAAAGAAGTCAAGTCCTATTCTTGAAGCAATTCATAAATTTTACTGAAATGGTATGTATATCCTTTCAACTTAATCTTGTGCTTATATTTTTAAATTCAAAAATAATTACTTTGAGTTTGTAAGTTGTAAGATGCTGTTATTGGAACTGAATTGATCTTTATTTCATGTATTGTTTGGCTTCATTTTGATCTTTATACTCAGTTCTTTTTTTCTTGCCTAGAAAGGCTGCCAAATAATACTACTTCATATTTCTAAATCATCACTTATTTAAATAGACTTTCAAATAAATGATTCTACAAGGTGCTGTTTCTTTTGCTGTTGATTAGGTCAAATTTACTTTTAACTTCTTTCTCATTATTATTTTTTTTAAGTTCAGAGCAATAGGTTCATGCCATTGTTTCAGGAATAAAAGCTATGTGCCAGCCACCAACTTAAATTTTTTTTAATAAAGATACTCACTCATTTTATGTGTAGATTTTTCAGAATCATTGCTTTTCCTTCTGCTGTCTCCTGCAGATTTTCTTTGCCTGCTGTACTACTTTTCAGAAACTTCACTGTAGAAAAAAAAGAGCAGATGAAACTACAAGAGTGAAGTTCAGTCTAATGACTAAATGAAGTTTGTGGTGTTATCTGTATGGTTCAGTCTCCTCTGCCCCTTTTATCTTCCTAAGTGTGGATCTTTGGCAATTAAATTTATTTATACCTTTACCAGGTGTTGAAGTATCCACAAGGTCATCTGAAAGGTTCTTTGTTTTATACAGATAACAACCCTAAAGCACTTGACCATTTATCATAAGTTACGCTCTTTGGTCTAGCAATTGCTTTATTAGCTAGCAGGCTCAGAGAAAAATTTTTGGGATAATCGGTGTTATAGATATGCAGGCGTTTGTAACAGCAATAGAAATCTTGAAAGTTCAGAAGCAGTTGTATACAGAAGTCCAAAATAAATTATTGTTACTCTTATGACAAAAGTAAAGAGCTAAATTAGCTGATCCAGAAGAAAATCAGAACACTGTGCTTAAGGATATAATTTTATAGCTCATGGAAGTTGAGAGGTAGACAGACAACAATCTTATGTGCAAACTAATAGAAAAATAGAGAAGGTCCAGAAAATAGAAGTCACTATTAAAGCATGTGATTTATAGATCTGCCAGAGGGGACTCTAAGAGTCTCGATTTCAGTGAGATTATTTGAAAAATCTATTCAGAGATGTGCAATGTAGAGGCCAAGAGAAGAGTGGAATAAAATTGATAGAATCCTTCACCTTCTCATGCTCAACACATGACTTAGAGGCTCAGTGAAAGTGCAGTTGGCAGTATTTTAAGTCCATGATATATAAAGGAAGCTGTGTCATTGTTATGAGTTCCCATTAAAAGTGACAAAAAGTCACAGTTTAGGCAAGTCAGTTTTTTCAATATTTATGCATGTTGAGTCTAACACTTTTTTTCTCATTGTTGGGTGGGGGGAACATAATCAAACTTGGAGAATGCTTGAGACCTAGGAGTTTATGTTTGCAAATCCAAATTTCTTTTCATCATATGTCTTTCCATTGTTTTAGTCTTGAGCTAGAAGATGAAAACATCAAATAAAGAAATATACTGTGGGTATGTGGATTACAAAAAAAGGTAAGAGAATGAAAAAACAAAAACAAAACATGTGATGTAGGGATAGAATGAGGCTCAAATAGGCAAACATTGCAAGATCTCTGATAATTGCAAATACGTAATTTACTGTGCTATTTCAAACTTGCTTTATTTGACACATGCCTAAGATCACCCTACAAGGCTACCCAAGGTTGGACACAAGCATTTGAAGGTCATCGTTGTCAGTTGCGGCACTTTAAAATTATTAAATTCATTAATTCACTAAAATTCATGTAAGAATAAGAGGTAATCATAAAAATATACTATTTTTATTGTCTTTGAACTTTTAAAGGACTCTTAATCAGCGATCACTAAGGAAACCATCTGTCAACAGAATTGAGCACTTAATATGCTCCAGGTGCTGTGCTACTTGTGTAAGTGTGTTGCAAACCATCTGTAATACACAATTAAGACTCTTAAGCAATTAGGCCAGGCATGGTGGCTTATGCCTGTAATCCCAGCACTTTGGAAGGCTGAGACGGTGGATAGCTTGAGGCCAAGAGTTCCAGACTAGCCTGGCCGAACTGGTGAAACCCCATCTCTACTAAAAATACAAAAATTAGCTGGGTGTGGTGGTGAGCACCTGTAATCCCAGCTACTCAGGAGGCTGAGGCAGGAGAATCACCTGAATGCTTATAGTTATTTTTATTAGTACTAAAAGAGTGGGTATATCTGTGTATAAACTTACATGGCTTATGCATATTAGCATCTAAGATTATAAGACAAGGATGCTCGCTTTCACTGCTCTTATTCATCATAGTACTAGAAGTCCTCACCAGAACAATCAGACAAGAGAAAAATTAAAAGGCATTCAAGTTAGAAAAGAGGAAGTCAAATTGTCTGTGTTCACTGATGATATGATCTGTTTCAGGATACAAAATTAACATGCAGAAGTCAGTATTGTATCTATGTATCAATAACAATCTAACTGAGGACTAAATCAAGAAGGCAATCCCATGTACATTATCTACAAAAGAAAATACTCAGGAATATATTTAACCAAGGAGGTGAAAGATCACTGTAAGGAGAACTACGAAACACCAAAGAGAGAAATTGTAGACAACACAAATAAATGGAAAACATGCCATGATCATGGATTGGAAGAATCAGTATTTTTAAAATAAACATACTGCACAAAGCAATCTATAGATTCAACATAACCCTTCAAATTACCAACATAATTTTTTTTTTTACAGAATTAGAAAACAACAATTCTACGTTCACGTGGGACCAAAAAGAGCTTGAATAGCCAAAGCAATCCTAAGCAAAAAGAATATAGCTGGGGGAAATCACATTACCTGTCTTCAAATTATACTACAAATTATACTACAAGGGTATAGTAACCAAAACAGCATGGTACTGGTATAAAAGTAGACACAGAGATCAATTAAACATAATAGAGAACAGAGAAATAAAGCAACATACCTACAACCAACTGATCTTTGAAAAACTCAACAAACATATACACTGGGGAAATGACACTGTATTCAATAAATGGCACTGCAGAAGGATGAAACTGAACCCACACCTCTCACCATATAATATGGTTTGGCTCAGTGTCCCCACCCAAATCTCACTGTGAATTGTACTCCCATAATTCCCACGTGTTGTGGGAAGGACCTGGTGGGAGATAATTCGAATCATGGGAGTGATTTCCCCATACTGCTCCTATACTAGTGAATAAGTCTCACAAGATCTGATGGTTTTATCAGGGGTTTCTGCTTTTGCATCTTCCTCATTTTTTTCTCTTGCCAGCGCTATGTAAGAGGACTTTTCACCTCCTGCCATGATTCTGAGGCCTCCCCAGCCATGTGGAACTATAAGTCCAATTAAACCTACTTTTCTTCCCAGTTTCAGGTATGTCTTTATCAGCAGTGTGAAAACAAACTAATGCACCATATGAAAATATCAACTCAACATGAATTAAAGATCCAAACATAAGACCTGAAGCTACACAAATCATAGAAGAAAAGATAGGAAAAACTCCTTTGACAATGGCATAGACAAAGAATTTATGATGAAGTCCTTAAAAGCAAATGCAACAACAACAACCAATAAACAAATAGGACGTAATTAAACTAAAAAGCTTCTGTCCAGCCAATAAACAGAATAAACAACCTACAGAATGAGAAAAAATATTTGCAAACTACTCATCTAACAAAGGGCTAATACCCAGAGTCTACAAGGAACTTAGGCGACTCAAGAAAAAATGAATAACCCCATTAAAAAGCGAACAAAGGACATGAACAGATATATATATACATATACACACACATATAAATATGGAAAAATAACTAAATAAAAAATATATACATATACACATATATAAATATATATTTTTATATGTACGTGTGTGTGTGTGTGTGTGTGTATATATATATATTTTTTTTTTTTTTTTTGAGACGGAGTCTCACTCCGTTCCCCAGGCTGGAGTGCACTGGTGCAATCTTGGCTCACTGCAACCTCTGCTTCCCAGGTTCCAGAGATTCTGCAGCTTCAGCCTCCCAAGTAGCTGGGACTACAGGCGCATGCCACTGCATCTGGCTAATGTTTGAATTTTTAGTAGAGATGGGGTTTCACCATGTTGGACAGGTTGGACTAGAACTCCTGACCTCAGGTGATCTGCCCACCTTGGCCTCCCAAAGTACTCGGATTACAGGCGTGAGCCATGGTGCCTGACCAGAACAGATAATTTTCAAAACAAGACACACAAGTGGCCAAAAAACATGAAAGAAATGCTAACCAGGAAGTTAACCAGTATGCAAAGAAAACAGAATGCTTAAACACTGTTGCTGGGAATGTATATCATAACAACCTTTATGGAAAACAGTATGAAGCTTTCTCAAAGAACTAAAAGTAGAACTACCATTAGATTCAGCAGTCTCACCACTGGGTATATACCCAAAGGAAAATATATCTATATATACCATGGAATACTATTCAGCCATAGAAAAGGATGAAATCATGTCTTTCGCAGCAACATGGATGGGACTGAAGGCCATTATCCTCAGTGAAATAACTCGGAAAGTCAAATACAGCAAGTTCTCACTTATTGGTGGGAGCTAAACAATGGATACACATGGACATACAGCGTGGCATAATAGACCCTAAAGACTATAAAAGGTGGGAGGGTCAAAGTTGGGAGAGTGTTGAAAAACTACTTATTGGTTACAATGTTCATTGTTCAGAGGATGGGTACACTAAAAGCCTAGACTTGCCCTCTACACAATATATACATGTAGGAAACTTGTAACTGTACCCCCTAAATGTATAAAAATTAATTAATTACAAAAAATATTATGTTGTAGTGTTAACTGGTGTATCTTGTCTTGGAAAAATATGGCAGCTCCTATGAAACATCTTGGAAAATTGTCACTGATGTTACAAAACACCCAGAATAAACAAGTGGTCTGGAGAGAAAACTTACGCATCTTTGCCTACACATGTATACATGAGTAATTTGATTACACATTTGTGTGGGATAATATAACCTAAAAGAAAATGTAAAATTTAACTTAAATTGTATTTGTAAGTTGTAATTTCATTAATTCTGCATTATTGAAGTACATACAGGAAAGGTGTAGAAATGCATCAGGCAGTTAGTACAAATACGTTTTGTTTTGTTTTTTTTTTGAGATGGAGTCTCACTCTGTCGCTCAGGGTGGAGTGCAGTGGCATGATCTCGGCTCACTGAAAGCTTTGCCTCCCAGGTTCACACAATCCTCCTGCCTCAGCCTCCTGAGTAGCTGGGACTACAGGCACCCACCACCTCGCCCGGCTCATTTTTTTATATTTAGTAGAGACGGGGTTTCACTGTGTTAGCCAGGATGGTCTCGATCTCTTGACCCTGTGATCCACCTGCCTCGGCCTCCGAAAGTGCTGGGATTACAGGCATGAGCCCGGCCAATACAAATAGGTTTTGCTCAATTTTGTAATGTTTATGCTACCATCAGTTTTTTGAAATATGTAACTTTTACTTTTTTCTTTGAATCCTCCAAATTATGTTTCAGGCTCCTTAAAAACGTTTTATCTATCTCTGATAAATGTTCCTCAATAATAATTTTAAAAATCCATTTGGTTAAATGAACATGAACTCTTAGTCTTTTAACCAGAAATAAGCTATTAGGTTGATGCAAAAGTATTTGCATTTTTTGCCATTGAAAGTAGTGGCAATAAAGAAATAAAATTGTATTTTTGGAATAATTTTCTTTTAAGCTCTTGATAATAAATCTGTAAGTATTAACTGCTTTCCAAATGGCAAAAGAGGCCACTTGAAGGAAAGGAGATTCCTTAACAGGACTTGCCTTAGCAGGAAAGTTAGTTGCCTGGATCATCATTTGGATAAGAAGAAATCCATGAAAAAATGGCAGTATTGTTAGTATCATATGCATAACATATATAAAACTTGCCACATATTGTGTGAAATATAGTTCTTTAGTATAGGAAAAATATATTGATATCTATAAAGGTATAATTATTTTAACTCTTTTACATATCATGTTATCTGATAAAATTTGCTTTTGTGTTTTTTCTTTGTAAGGGTTCATTGATACTCAAAATTCATTTCCTTTGACGTAGCTCAGGAGATTTGTTAGTAAAAATCTCACCCAAATTCATAAGAATTTTCCAATGAAATATTTCAGACATGAAACATTTTGAAAGAATTGGTCAATTATCACTTTCCCTTAGATAGAGCATGATAGTTTGGTGTATATTTTAATATATCAGTGATATAGTCTGGATATTACTCTCCACCCAAATCTCGTGTTGAATTATAATCCCCAGTGTTAGATGTGGGGCCTGGTGGGAGGTGTTTGGGTTACAGGGCAGATCCCTTATGTCTTGGTGCTGTCCTCTAGATAGCAAGTGAGTTCTCTTGAGATCTGGTTGTTGTAAAGTGTGGCACCTCCACCCCCAACTCTCTTTCTTGCTCTTGCTTTTGTTATATCAAGTTCCCACTCCTGCTCCACCGTCTGCCATGATGGTAAGTTTCCTGAGGCCTCCCCAGAAGCAAATGCCAGTGCCATGCTTCCTGTACAGCCTGCAGAACTGTGAGCTAATTAAACCTCTTTTCTTATAAATTACCCAGTGTTGGGTATTTCTTTATAGCAATGCAAGAAAGGCCTAATACAGAAAATGGGTACCAGGAGTGAGGCATAGCTATTAAGATATCTAAAAATGTGAAAGCAAATTTGGAACTGGGTAACAAGCAGCAGTCCAAAGAGTTTGAACGGCTCAAAAGACAGGAAGATGAAGGAAAGTTTGGAACTTCTTAGAGACTGATTAAATGGTTGTGACCAAAATGCTGATTGTGATATGAACTTTGAAGTCCAGGCTGCTGAGGTCTCAGATAGAAATCAGAAATGTATTGGGATCAAGATTATGCATATTATTCCTTATTAAACAGCTTTTGGCTGCATTGTGTTTATGCCCTAGAGATCTGTGGAAGTTTGAAGTTGAGAATGATGACCTAGAGTATCTGGTGGAAGAAATTTCTAAGCAGCAAAGCGTTCAAGATATGGCCTGGATGCTTCTAACAAACTATGCTCAGATGTAGGCATAAAGGAATGACTTACGTTTAGAACTTACATTTAAACAGGAAGCAGAGCTTAAAAGTTCAGAAAATTTGCAGCCTGGTCATGTGGCAAATAAATAAAAACCTTTTACATGAGAGAAACTCAAGCAGGCTGTTGAGCAACCATTTGCTAGAGATATCTGCATAACTGAAAAGGAGCCAAATGCTAATAGCCGAGACAATGGGAAAAAAGGTTTCAGTGACATTTCAGAGAACTTCCTGGCAGCTCTTCTTACCACAGGCCCTGAAGCCTAGGAGGACTGAATGGTTTTGTAGGCCAGGCCCAGTACCTTGTTAGCCTGAACAGCCTTGAGACACTACTCTCCAAATTCTGGTCACTGTGGCCCCAGCCTCAGCTCAAAGGGGCCCAGATAAGACTTGGGCCATCACTTCAGAGGACATGAGCTATAATCATTGGCAGATTCCACATGGTGTTAAGCCTGTGGGTGCACAGAGTGGAAGAGTTAAGGGGCTTGGTAGCCTCTGCCTAGACTTCAGAGGATGTATGGAAAAGTCTGGTGTCCAGGCAAAAGCCTGCTGCAGGGGTGGAGTCCTCACAGAGAACTTCTAGTAGGGCAGTGTGGAGGGGAAATTTGGGTTTGGAAGCCCACAGAGTCCTCAGTGGGGTATTGCCTAGTGCAGCTGTGAGAAGTGGGCCACCATCATCCAGAACCAAGAATGGTAGATCACTTTACAATGGTTGTTGTAAAGTGTGGTACCTCCACCCTCAAGTCTTTCTCTTGCTCTTACATTCACCATGTCAAGTGCCTGCCCCCACTTTGCCTTCAGCCATGATTGTGAAGTTCCTGAGGCCGATTGGAAAGCAGATGCCAGCACTATGCTTCCTGTACAGCCTGCAAAATTGCGAGCCAATTAAACTTCTTTTCTTATAAATTACCCAGTCTCAGGTATTTCTTTAGAGCAATGCAAGAACAGCCTAATACAATCAGTAAATATGTCAGATTCTACAATGAGGCTACTATAATGTTAAGATATTTTTCTTAATCATTTACATTTACAAATACTGAAATTCTTGTTTTATGTTATTGTCTTAGTTCATTTTGTGCTGCTATAACAGAATACTACAGACTGGGTAATTAATAAACAACAGAAGTTTATTTGGCTCATGGCTCTGGAGATTGGGAAGTCTAAGACTGAGGGGCCTCATCTAGTGAAGGTCTTGCTATGTCATAACATAACATGGTGTAAGTCATCACGTGGTGAGAGCATGTGTAAAAGAGGAAGACAGGTGAACTCCTATTCTTATCAGGATCCCATTCCCACAATATCTAGCCCACTCCCAGGATAACAGCACTGATTATCTTAGAAAGATCTCAACTCTCAGGACTGTTGCACTGGGGATTCCATTTCAAACACGTGGATCTTGGGAGACACATTTAAACCACAACAGTGATGTTTTGAATAATAAATATACATCTACAAGTGTGTTTCTTTCACCTGGCAATGCCTTCTTCTGATAGTTTAATTCTTCAAATTTCAATTATTCAAATAAAATTTCCTCATTGGCCCTCTTCAACACTTTTTCCTCTGAAATCTTATATTACTTGTTGCTTTACAAATACTCTTTAAAAATTATTCCACACTGGTATCTAAATTCTTCATTTTTTTTCAAGTCTTATCTTCCCAATGGCTTTTAATTTCCATCAGGACAGGATCCATGTCTTTTGACTTCTTGGTACTGCTCACAGTAATATGTAAATAATTAAGGTTTAATATAATTGGGTTTAATTTAATATCATGTAGATTCCGATTGATTTTTCCAATTAGATGCGTGAGATTTTTATTCATTAAAATATGCAATTATACTAGCATCCGTTTTTATTTGTCCAAAGAATGAGCTAAGATTTAAGTTATATTTTGCGATCTTGAGATACATTTCATATGCTCTTCATTGAATCACTTTTCCATTCATCTTCAAATTCCAGCTATAAAATATGACATGCAATTTTCTTAGCTCAGATTTACCACAAATTCTTGTTCTACAAGATACCATGAATTCATATATTCATAAGAATATCAACAGAAATAATATATTAATAAATATTTAAGTATGTAATTTCAGAAACAGATGGTAATGTATCAGGACAGATTTTAGTTAGGAGACACAATATGCTTATCTAAGCACAAAGTTGGTTTTTATCAATTGATATTAGTTTTTGATTATATACTATATGTAAGTACTCTATAATCAGAAATTTCTCATTAATAATAATAATAAATCATACCTATATTGTACCTTGCAATTATCAAATAACCTTTCATTTCCACCTCATTTTCTCTCTTTCTCTTTATTTTTCCCTGTTCTTTTAGTCTTTGCCGCTCTTTCAGAAAATATATCAGTTACTTAGCAAGATATATATTATTGTTTCCATGTCACAGATTGGAAATGAAATTTCAAAGGAATAAGTTATTTTTTATGGTCTTAGAGCTAATAATTATTAATAATTGATATATGTAGGATTGGGATCCCAAGATTTTAACTCCTAATCATGTGACTTCGGACAAATAACATAGAAATAATATCAGTTTCTCTGGATTGTTACATGGGGTCTTAGGCAATTTGGGTCGTTATAACAAAGTACCATAAACTGGGTAGTTTTAAACAACAGAGATTTGTTTTGCAGAGTTCTAGAGGCTACAAATCTGACATCAGGGTGCCAGCATGGTTAGGTTCCAGTGAGGGTCCTCTTTTGAGTAGATTGCTGCCATTTTATTGTCTCTTCACAGGGTGAAAAAGAGTGTGAGCTAGCTCTTTGGCCTATTTTTATAAGGGCTCTAATCTCATTCATGAGGGTTCCACCTTCATAACATAACTACTTCCCAAAAACCCTACCTCCAAATACCAGGATACTGGGGATTTGATTTTAACATATGAATTTTTGGGGAAAATGAACATTCAGTTTTTAACACATAGAGAGTGAGGTAGTCTGAATAAATGATCTAGCATGTTCACTCACAAATGTTATTTTCATGCTCCTTTTCTAAGCCTTTTCTATTATAACAGCAATGCAGTTTGTGACTTTAAGAATTATTCCATGTAAAATGTAAATTTATATAGCCATTATAGAAAGCAGTATGAAGAGCTGGGCATGGTTGCTCATACCTCTGATCCCAGAACTTTGGGAGGCCGAGGTGGGAGGATTGCTTGAGCCCACGTATTTGAGACCAGCCTGAGAAACACAGAAGGGCCTGGTCACTACAAATAATAAAGGAAAATTAGCCAGGCGTGGAGGTACATGCCTGTGGTCCCAGCTAGTCAGGAGGCTGAGGTGATAAGGCTGCAGTGAGCTGTGATCATCACCACTGCACTCTAGCTTGGGTGACAGAGTGAGAACATGTCTCAAGAAACCCCCCAAAATCAACCAAACAAAAAACACACAACAACAAAAACAGTGTAAAGTTTCCTCAAACAATAAAAAAAATAGAACTACCATATGATCCAGAAATTCCACTACTATTTACTCAAAGGAAATGAAATCAGTACTTTGAAGAGATATCTACATTCCTATGTTTATTGCAGCAGCACTCACAATACGCAAGATGTGGAATCAACCCAAGTGTCCACCAGTGAATGAATGGATAAAGAAAACATATATAGGCAATGGAGTACAATTCAGCCGTGAAAAATAATGAACCCCTGTCATTTGCAGCAACATGAAGGAAACTAGAGGACATGTTAAGTGAAATAAGCCAGGCACAGAAAGACGAATAGCACATAATCTCACTCATTGTGGAATCTTAAAAAAAAAAAAAAATGTATATATATATATATATATATCAATAGAAGTAGAGAGTAATACGGTGATTTCCAGAGGTTGGGGAGGGTTGGGAAAGAGGGAATGGGGACAGATTGATCAATGGATACAAAATTACAGTTACATGGGAAGAATACATTTTGTTGTTCTATAGCACAGTAGGGTGAATATAGTAAACAATGTTACGGTGTATATTTCAACTACAAGAGAGGACTCTAAATGTCTCATCACAAAGAAATGATAAATGTTTGAGGTGATGAATATGCTAAATACCATGCTTTGATCATTAAACAATGTATACATGTGTTGAAACATCACACTATACTCCATAATATGTATAATTACTATGTGTGAATTATAAACAAAAATATCATTCCATGTAATGCGAGGAAATTGTGTCCCTTTGAAAAAAATGTAGCTATCAACAATACTGGTAAAAGCAGATGAAGAAGCAAAATATCAAAAACCCATAATCCTGCAGGAGCCTTAACAAGATGAAATATTTGACTATTTCTAGGACACAAGGTCTTTTAAAATATTTCCTGTTGTTCTTTGGATGGTCCACTGTGGGTAGATTGAAACAGTCTACCAGACTTCTCTTTGTATCAGAGGAAGCAATGAGATCAAAGTAAAAATATCAAAGAAAGATTTTAAAAAATGACTTAAGGAAGGTAAATCCAAGCAGAGTTTTTATAACGTTCACAAAAACAAATAGCCTTGTGTTAAATGGTATTTTTAAAAATATTCTCTTCTTGTTTCGTATCTTTGAGTCAGGAAGCTGGATGTGTGTTTAAACAAACTAGGAAATGTTAATGCCAAGAATCCTGGAAACTGTGCTAAATTCACTATTCTACGTAAGTTTGCTCAGATGATGGAGAAAGTGCGTGAACCAATACTGCAAACTGAACCGTGTGTGTGTGTGTGTGTGAGAGAGAGAGAGAGAAAGAGGCAGAGAAAGAGAGAGAGACAGAAGATATTTGAAAAATAATACAAGAAGTAAAGAGAAATATTCAAGGAAATAGATAGCATAAATTAAAAGCAATCTAAACTTCAGGTAACAATGAACACCCTTACGGAAATGCAAAAGGCTCTGGAAAGTCTCAGCAATAGAACTGAACAAGTAGAAGAAAGAAATTCAGAGCTCAAAGGCAAGGTCTTTGAATTAACCCAATTCAACCAAAACAAAGAAAAAAGAATAAGAAAATATGAACACAGCCTCCAAGAAGTCTGGAATTATGCTAAATGACCAAACCTAACATAATCAGTGTTCCCAAGAAAAAAGATAAATCTAAAAGTTTGGAAAACATATTTGGGGGAATCATTGAAGAAATTTCCCAGTCTTGCTAGAGGCCTGGACATCCTAATACAAGAAGCACAAAGAATACCTGGGAAATTCATCGCAAAAAGATCATCACCTAGGCACATTGTCGTCACGTTATCTAAAGTTAAGATGAAGGAAAGAGTCTAAGAGCTGTGAGACAAAAGCACCAGGTAACTATAAGGAAAAGCTATCTGTTTAACAGCAGATTTCTCAGCAGAAACCCTACAAGTTAGAAGGGATAGAAACCCTATCTTCAGTCCCCTCAAACACGACAATTTTATCAGCCAAGAATTTTGTATCCAGTGAAACTAAGCTTCATATATGAAGGAAAGATATGGTGTTTTTCAGAAAAACAAATGCTGAGAGAATTCACCACTACCAAGCTACCACTACAAGAACTGTTAAAAGGAGCTCCAAATTTTGAAACAAATCCTGGAAACACATCAAAACAGAACCTCTTTACAGCATAAATCTTGCATGACCTATAAAACAAAAATACAATTTAAAAAACATAAACAAAAATTTAAAAACCAAGGTATACAGACAACAAACAGCATGATGAATGGAATGGCACCCACATCTCAATACTAACATTGAATATAAATGGCCTAAATGGTCCACTTAAAAAATACAGAACTGCAGAATGGATAAGAATTCACCAACCATGTACTGCCTTCAAAAGACTCACCTGACACATAAGGACTCACGCAAACTTAAGGTAAAGGGGAAGGAGGAAGATATTTCATGTAAATGGACACCAAAAGTAAGCAGGAGTAGCTATTCTTATATCAGACAAAACAAACTTTAAAGCAACAGTAGTTAAAAAAGACAAAGAGGGACATTATATAATGGTAAAAGGCTTTGTACAACAGGAAAATATCACAATCCTAAACATATATGCACCTAACACTGGAGCTTCCAAATTTATAAAACAATTACTAATAGACCTAAAAAATGAGATAGATAGCAACACAATAATAATGGGGGACTTCAATACTCCACTGATAGCACTAGGCAGTTCATCAAGACAAAAAGTCAACAAAGAAACAATAGATTTAAACTATACCTTGGAAAAAACGGACTTAACAAATGTATATGGAACATTCCATCCAAAAACTACAGAATATATATTCTATTAAACAGCACATGGAACTTTCTCCAGGATAAACCATATGATAGGCCACAAAATGAACCTCAATAAATTTAAGAAAATTGAAATTATACCAAGCACTCTCTCAGACCACAGTGGAATAAAACTGGAAATCAACTCAAAAAGGAACCTTCAAAACCATGCAAATACATGGAAATTAAATAACCTGCTCCCAAATGATCATTGGGTCAAAAATGAAATCAAGATGGAAATTAAATATTATTCTAATGGAAGGACAATAGTGAAACAACCTATCAAAACCTCTCGGACACAGGAGAGGTGGTGCTAAGAGGAAAGTTCACAGCCCTAAATACCCACAACAAAAAGTCTGGAAGAGCACAAACAGACACTCTAAGGTCACATCTCAAGGAACTAGAGAAAGAAGAACAAACCAAACCCCAAATCAGCAGTAGAAAAGTATTAACCAAGATTAGAGCAAAACTAAATGAAATTGAAACCAAAGAAAGTACAAAAGATAAATTAAACAAAAATCTGGTTCTTTGAAAAGATAAATAAAATGGATAGACCATTAGCAAGATTAACCAAGAAAAGAATAAATAAAATCCAAATGAGCTCAATAAGAAATGAAACGAGAGATATTACAACTGACACCACTGAAATACAAGACCATTCAAGGCTACTATGAACACCTTTATATGAATAAACTAGAAAATCTAGAAGAGATGGATACATTCCTGGAAAGATACAACCCTCCTACCTTAAATGAGGAAGAATTAGATACCCTGAACACACCAATAACAAGCAGCAAGATTGAAATGGTTATTTAAAATATTACAAACAAAAAAAAATCCAGGGCCAGGTTGATTCACAGCAGAATTCTACCAGATATTCAAAGAAGAATTGGTACCAATTCTATTGATACTATTCCACAAGATAGAGAAAAAGGGAACCCTCCATAAATCATTCTGTGAAGCCAGTATCACCCTAGTACAAAACTCAGAAAAGGACATAACCAGAAAAGAAAACTATGGACTGATATCTCTGATGAACACAGATGCTAAAATCCTTAACAAAATACTAGCTAATCAAATCCAACAACATATCAAAGTGATAATCTAACATGATCAAGTGGGTTTTATACCAGGGATGCAGGGATGGTTTAACATATGCAAGTTAGTAAATGTGATACACCACATAAACAGAATTAAAAACAAAAATCACATGATCATCTCAATAGATGCAGAAAAAGCATTTTGCAAAATCCAGCGTCTCTTTATGATTAAAACTCTCAGCAAAATTGGCATACAAGGGACAAACCTCAGAATAATAAAAACCCTCTATGACAAACCCACAGCCAACATAATACTGAATGGGGAAAAGTTTGAAGCATTCCCTCTGAGAACTGGAACAAGACAAGGATGCCCACACTCACCATCCTCTTCAACATAGTACTAGAAGTCCTAGCTAGAGCAATCAGACAAGAGAAAGAAATAAAGGGCATTCAAGTTGGCAAAGAGGAAGTCAAACTGTTGCTATTTGCTGATGATATGATTGTTTACCTAGAAAACCCTAAGGACTCCTCCAGAAAACCCCTAGAACTGATAAAAAAATTCAGCAAAGTTTCCGGATACAAGATTAATGTACACAAGTCAGTAGCTCATCAATACACCAACAGTGACCAAGCTGAGAATCAAATCAAGAACTCAGCCCGTTTTACAATAGCTGCAAAAAATGCAACAACAACAACAACAACAACAACAACAAACTTAGGAATACACTTAACCAAGGAGGTGAAATTCCCCTACAAGGAAAACTACAAAACACTGCTGAAATAAACCATAGATGATACAAACAAATGGAAATACATCCCATGCTCATGGATAAGTAGAATCAATATTGTGAAAATGACCCTACTGCCAAAAGCAATCTACAAATTCAACACAGTTCCCATCCAAATACCACCATCATTTTTCACAGAATTAGAAACAATTTTAAAACTCACAGGGAACGAAAAAAGAGCCCTCATAACCAAAGCATGGCTAAGCAAAAAGAACAAATCTGGAGGCATCACATTACCTGATTTCAAACTATACTGTAAGGCCATGATCACCAAAACAGCATGGTATTGGTATAAAACTAGGCAGATAGACCAATGGAACAGCATGGAGAACCTAGAAATAAAGCCAAATACTTACAGCCAACTGATTTTCAACAGAGCAAACAAAAACGTAAAGTGGGGAAAGGATACCCTCTTCAACAAATGGTGCTGGCATAATTGGCTAGCCACATGTAGGAGAATGAAACTGGATCCTCCTCTCTCACCTTATACAAAAATCAACTCAAGATGGATTAAAGACTTAAATCTAAGACCTGAAACTATAAAAATTCTAGAAGATAACATTGGAAAAATCCTTCTAGATATTGGCTTAGGCAAGGATTTCATGACCAAGAATCCCAAAGCAAACGCAGTAAAAACAAAGATAAATTGCTGGGACTTAATTAAACTAAAGAGCTTTCGCACAGCAAAAGAAACAATCAGCAGTGTAAACAGACAACCCACAGAGTGGGAAAAAATTTTCACAATCCATACATCTGACAGAGGACTAATATCCAGAATCTAGAACGAACCCAAACAAATCCACAAGAATAAAAAGCAATCCCATCAAAAAGTAGGCTAAGGACATGAATGGAAAATTCTCAAAAGGAGATATACAAATGGCCAGAAAACATATTAAAAAATGCTCAACATCACTAGTGATGAGGGAAATGCAAATCAAAACCACAATGCGATACCACCTTACTCCTGCAAGAATGGCCATAAACAAAAAATAGTAGATGTTGGCATGGATGTGGTGACCAGGGAACACTTCTACACTGCTGGTGGGAATGTAAACTATACAACCACTATGGAAAACAGTGTGGAGATTCCTTAAAGAACTAAAAGTAGAACCACCATTTGATCCAGCAATCCCTCTACTGGTTATCTATCCAGAGGAAAAGAAGTCATTATATGAAAAAGATACTTGCATACGGATGTTTATAGCAGCACAATTCACAATTGCAAAAATGTGACACCAGCCCAAATGCCCATCGATCAACCAGTGGATAAAGAAATTGTGATATATATACATATATATATATATATTTATCCAACCAGTGGATAAAGAAACTGTGATATATATATATATATATATATATATATATATATATATATATTACGATGGCTTACGCCTGTAATCCCAGTACTTTGGGAGGCTGAGGCAGGTGGATCACTTGAGGTCAGAAGTTCAAAACCAGCCTGGCCAACATGATGAAACTCCCATCTCTACTAAAAATACAAAAATTAGCTCAGCATGGTTGTGCATACCTGTAATCCCAGCTACTTGGGAGGCTGAGGCACGAGAATTTCTTGAACCTGGTGGGGGCAGAGGTTACAGTAAGCTGAGATGATGTCACTGCACTCCAGCCTGGGTGACAGAGTGAGACTCTGTCTCAATGAATACATAAATAAATAAGCCACAGAGAGACACACAGGAAGAAAGGCCATGTGAAGACAGGGAAAGATTGAAATTCTGCATCTATGGGCAAGGAAACATTAAAATTACTGGCAGACACCAAAAGTACATAAGAGATATAGAATAAATTCTCCCTCAGAGCCTACACAAGGAAGCAACACTTTCAACACCTTGATTTTGGACTTCTGGACTCCAGAAATGTGAGATAATACATATCTGTTAGTTTACATCACTTAATTTGTGCTAATTTATTATGGCAGCCTTGGGAAACTAATACAGACTCATGATGCCTCCGTGGCAGCCATCCAAAAGTTTGCTCTGTTGGCTTGCATGGGTGAGTTCTTGAGAGAATCCTAGAGTCTCTCCACTGCATTTCCCCGGTCTGGAAGGCCAGCCTTAAACTTAACTTTCCCTTCCTCTTCATTCCTGTAACTTGGAGTACATCCAAAGCTCATGCAGATGTCATCCTCTTGTCTTGAGGTAAGTTTTCATATATGGTGTGCAGTTCTGGAAGAAAGTTTAGTCCTTTGGTGGCATCCCACTGATCTTTGAGAAACTCAGAAATTCTCAATGTAAAAAACAGGTTGCTCTATTCCCTTCACTTCTGTAGCTGTCTCCAGTTTTCTTGCTCTGCTCTAGGAGATCTACTGTCTAACAGACAACTAACTAGGAGGGTGGTATGCCAGGCTTTCTTCTTGTCAGAAATCCATTTCTAAAAGTGTCATATGCTTTCCAATTTTTGAGAAGCAGCTCCCCTGTCCCTTTGGGGACGGGAGTTAATAATTTTTCTCCAAGAGCTTATAGTTTCTACATGAACAACAACCTGATACCTTTATCTCCTTAATTCCACACTGACTCATCTTCTTTCCTGGATTGGGAAGGAAAGTGGCATTGTAGCTGGTGGTAGAGTTAATGCTGGTTCTCCAATCCCATAAATTCAGGAGTAAGTGTGGGGGGATGCAATGCTTGCCTTAACAGTTAACCAGCTTTCTTTAAAATGTTAGGCAGTTAATGCCACGTTATCCTCAACTTTGGGCCAGGGTTACTGATTCTTGGGCACTGGATTACGTTTCCCTTAACCACTAGCTATACATGCTTAACACAAAATCCCTCCACTAGCATCAGATGAGTTTGTGGGTTTGGAAATTTAGAGTGAAAAGCATTTAGCAAGATTTGATTTCACTATATATTTGACATGCAACTCAACTGTTCAACTTACTTTATTGTGAAGTGAGGGAATTTGACTAAAATCAGCAATTGCTTACCCAAACGATTTCAGAAGCTAGAAGGAAAAGTAAATGCAGGAAGTAGTTATTTTGAATGGGGACTGTGACCAGTTTGAGAGTGGTAATACCAACCTGAGTCGTTGAATTAATCTTGGGCCCTCTTGAAGCGAGTTTCTAAGCTCTGAGAGATGTTTTTCAATGTCCATTCCACATTTAAGTGTCCATATATCCACTCTTTATGGGCATGTAGATAACATATGAGGGCATTTTTCCCTTGTCATAATGTTTGGGAGTGGGTGCTATAGCCATTTTAGTAAGTAGGGATCGGAAAAGTGATAAATGCAATTGTCCTTTGTCTCGCATGATTTTCAAATGATACATAAGGTATTAACGCAGAAACTGTTCATATTTACCTGAGCATAATCCAAATTCTGTTTTATATAGAGCTTAGACAGAAGAGTATTTTGCATATTTTCCAGAAATACAATTGCTATTTGTATTGAATAATTATCGCACTTTATCTTGTTTATTGTTTTCCATCATTATCTAGTATCAGCCACACTTTCAGAAAATCATTTCAGTGATAGCAAGTTGCTGATAGAATTTGAGTCCATAACACTTCACACTTGAGTCAGGCAGCATTTGTAGTTTTTAACTCATGTGATTATACAGATAGAGGTCAGCAGCTGACTATTTTATGCAATCTTCTCATGTAGTCATGCCTGAATATACATAATGAACTTCAGATTTCTTCTTAATGAACTGCTTTCTTGTTATTTATACTTAAATTTCAGATAAGACATTACATAGACTTTTTCAAAAAGCTATGTGTAGGAAGATCTTTACATCCATGATCTTCATTTCAGGTGGTAAAGCATTTATTACAAAGCATTTTTTATAAAAATGGAAAATTGTTTTGATAGCACTGCTCTATATCCACTGTCAGAGGTCTACAAAATCTCAGAGGTCATCAATATTCTAATGTATATATATATATATATATATATATATACACACACACATATATCAGTCTTCACCTATCCCTTGGCTATATCCTTTAACATGTTATGGTTCTCAGGCTATAATATTCTCTTAGTCACCAGGGGCCTAAAGTAATCTGGTTTTACTTGTAGCATAGTAAAAACTTCAACCTGAGACTGACTGCCAGAGGACCTATTCATTTGATGGTTTCCTGAGTAGGTACAGTTTTCAAGTCTAGATTTAATATGAAAGAAGTATAGCCCCCTAAATATTGTGTATGGTTATTTGTAGATATATTCAAAATTATTGTTTTGCCATGATTAAAATATTTATGAGACTGAGGAGATTTTAAAATTTAAACTAATAAATTGGATCAACTTAGTGTTAACTGGTAAAGCATTTTCATTATTATAAAGAGAATGCATTATTTAATTTTCAAATGTTTTATCTTTCTAATTGAATTTCTAATTAGCACATGCTAAAAATGAAAATATTAATGAAATCCTCATAGGTGCTTAATACAGTGATGTCAAGTACTGTTATACATATGTATGTATATATACATATACATGCACGTACATAAGTTCTGAAGAAAATTTTTATTATGCAAGATAATTGTCATTTGACATAAAAATTTTGCAAAGAGGTAAAAAGTGGCATAAAATTAAAGAAAGTTAATTATCTGATCTTTCTCCTTTCAGCAATTTACTTTCTTTTGTCCACAGATCAATCTTCCTATTTGCTCATTTCTTTAATTCCCTTTAATTACACAACTGAGAAGTAAGCAAGTGAGACAGTAATTTCTACTGAAATTTCCATGCTTAATCTGCAAATGTAGTGAGCACTGATATAGTCAAGGAACAGGGTGGTTGTTGTGAGAAATAGAAAATGGGGGACAGGAATTATACTCAGTTTCCCTCATTATTCAGCAATAATAGAAAAAGTTAATTTACATTTTCTTTTTAAAAATGTGCATTTTAAAATTTCAATACATTTATTGAATTGAGCAACAAAGGTAATGTGAAGGGTAGGCATTTCTGTAACTTCTTTCTCCCTATTTTGTATTTTCATTTTTCTGTATTTTTTCTGTAAAGTTTTGTATATATATAAACTAAACTTGGAAGTTGAAATAAAATCCAGATTGACACTGTATATAGACAGCAGTACAACCTAGAAGGATTCTCTTTATATTGTCAGTGAGAAACATTTCTATTTTTAACTCTACTAAGGGGCTCCACTAATGAAGTTTGTCTGGCAGAGGTTGTGACTACAGTATTATATAACACAGAAATTTCTCCTCAAGGTAGCAACCTTGCTCTAAGAAACCTGTGATTGTCATGTCTCTGAGGGGTGCTTTAGAGTTTGCGGCTTCAAGATATCTGTGAAGTTCTGAAATTGCATACAATAATTTAAGCATTTGTCCCCATGTTTTTGTGTGTGTGCATGTGTGTGCACACCTGCATGATATTTTGGGGGGAAGTGGCCCATTTGGTAAGATCCAGTTCTAAAATATGATTATCCATGACCCCCTCAAACCTTAAGATCCCCTGAAATTTCAGCTTTCTGCCTTTTTGCAGGCAAAGATCTAATTTCTCCTCTCTTTTAAATGTTTCACTAAATACGTGAATTATCCTGCCCTTTAACGAATAGTGGCGATACATTATTTTGATCTTTACAATCCAGGAACACTATTGGTTTTGACAGGTTTTGCTCACATAAAGACTAGTTTCACTTCATTTCCAAGGCATTCAACTCCACCCAAGTGACATTCCTGAAAGCCATATATTTCGTTTGTGCATTCCAATGATTTAATTTAGTAAGCTCAATAAGCTTATCTCTAGTCAAAGATAACATGGCATTTATGACTGTGGAGTGTGTGATTGAAAGGGATTCTTCCTGCTTCAGTTTGAACTTAGACTCCATTTTGTTGTTATCAGACACCAAAGATTCTGTGAGAAACATTGACATATGGAGATTTTAAAAGAAACTGGTTGAAACTCTTAATTCCTGAACTCTCTCAAGTACTTAGGAAATATGCAAGAGAATCATGGTCTCAAGGTTTTAAGAAAGGGGTTATTAAAACTATTGCTTTGGAGAGTGTGCTTCACATGCAGGCTGTTCCATCCTCTTTTGGGGGAGAGGCATTAGGCAGGGGTTTAGTTTCCAGTCCCAATATTGAAGAGGGTGGGCTTCTAGGCACCCATTTGAAGATCTTTGAAATAGTCAAAAAGCCTTGAGGATAAATGCCTGATCCCAACAAAGGAAGGTAAAGCAGTTAGTGTTCTGAGGTCTTTTCTTCCCAGGAGGTCCAGGAGAAGAGAGAGGGTCTGACTAACAGTGCTGGTGGCTGAGCCAGGAGATGCTGCTATGTTGAGATTGGTTCACTTTCTCCTAGCTTGTCAGGACACTGGATGTGTGTCCTGATTGTTTCTGGTGAATTGGATGTGGGCTATGTGGTACGGGATCCTCTTGGGCCTGTCCATTTGGGTTCTCAGGAGGAATAAGGGCTGCAAGTGTATTGCCAGATGCCCTTGGAATAGGGAAGGGTCAGAAGAATTCCCATGTTGTAGACACTGATACACCCACGACAAGAGATTTTCAGACAAGAGGAGGAGCAGGGAACTATTCCCAAGCTCCTATAATCAAAATCATGAGACAGAGAGAGTAGGTTTTAATCATCTGCCAATTTTATGAAGAATACCAGCTTCACTGATCTACTCTGTCCAGATAGCACAAAGCCACCCAAAGTAAATTTGGCACAGAGCCAAACAGCAGCTTGCAACTGCAGAAAGAAAAGGAACTGCAGAGAGTAGATAGTAGAGGCACCAGATACCACCTTAGCCCATTTTCCTCAAGCATCTAATTGGGGAAAGAAGAGATTTAAGGCTACATCAAGGTTGGAATATTTTGAGTATCTATCTTGTAATGGACATTCTAATTACTGGACTGAAAGTTATTTGCAAATTAAAGTGATCATATTGTGATATATTCCCTAAGAATGTGCAAAAACAAAACAAAACAAAACAAAACCTCGAGACCTACCTGAGCTTCTATTCAGGGATGGGGAAGATGGTCCCTATGTCTTTTCCTAACCTACCATCCCCTAAGTGGGAGAGAAAAAAAAAAACAAAAGGTTGTACTTTATTCATGTCTGAAGTCCAGTTTGATCATTATATGAGTTATATTGCTTAACAGAATCCAAGCAGTAAGTACTATGATTGATAATTGTGGTGGTTAGTACTGAGTGTCAACTTGATTGGATTGGAGGATGCAAAGTATTGTGCCTGGGTGTGTCTGGAGGGTGTTGTCAATGGAGATTAACATTTGAGTCAGTTGACTGGGAAAGGTAGGCCCATACTTAATCTTGGTGAGCACAATCTAATCAGCTGCCAGCATGGCCAGAATAAAAAGCAGGCAGAATAACATGAAGACTAGACTGGCTTAGCCTCTCTGCCTACGTCTTTCTCCAGTGCTGGATGCTGCATGCCCTCAAACATTGGACTCCAAGCTCTTCAGCTTTGGGACTTCAACTGGCTTCCTTGCTCCTCGGCTTGCAGATGGCCTGTTGTGGGACCCAGTGATCGTGTGAGTTAATACGCCTTAATAAACTCACCTTTGTAAATACATCAGTCCTATTAGTTCTGTCCCTCTAGAGAACCATGACTAATACAGATTTTGGTACCAGGAGTGGTTCCAGAGGAAAGAATATTAAAAATGGAGTTCTTTTGTTGGTTTTCAGGTTTCTGGAGTTGGCTTCTTAATGTGATTAGATCTAAAAATGCTAAGGACTCTAATTCTAATAGTATGGAGAACAGATAGTCCTTGGCATGAACAATTTAGAGAGTTATTATGCAAACAAATGCATCTGATACTTTTGATTCACTGCTCATGAAAGGCAAGGAGTTTAGTGACTCAATACATAATACCTTTGGCCATATGTGGAGAACAAAGGGACATAATGAAGTTGGTTGGTTGCTCCTAAGTTCACTGGACAGAGTGATGAAAGAAAATGATGAACTCAGGGATTCTAACTAACTCCTGGCTTCAGAAGCAGATACTGAGCCTCAAATCTGCTAAGATTGCCCTGAGTGAGTCTTATCTCCTGCAGAGAAAGAGCTGAAATTGTGGAAAATCAGACACAGGCTATTACCATGTGAGTGGTTGACCTGCAACAAAAGGTGCATGCACAGCCTCGCCAGGTGTCTACTATTAAAGTGAGAGCATTGATTGGAAAAGAATGGGACCTTGCGACTTGGAATACGGATATGTGAGAGGACCCTGATGAAGCTGCGGACATTGAGCTTGTAAACTCTGATGAAACTTTTCTGCCGGAAGGAACAGCTTCCCCATCCCCAGTAGTGGCAACATCCCCTCCCCAACCCATGCTGCCATTAGCCTTTCCATCTTTGTCCGAGGAGATGAACCCTGCTCTGCCTGAGGCAAGAGTGAAGGCCTCCCCTGAAGCAGTTGCTAGGCAAGATGATGTTGATTCTTCTCAGGAGCCCCCCTCCCCCCACCAACATCCCTGCTTGCTTCTAGACTTATAACTAAAGTTTTGGCCTGCCCCTAGAGGTGAGGTTCAGAGTGTGACCCGCAAGGAGGTGCACTACACTCGAAAAGAACGGCTTGAGTTTTCCAATTCTATAAACAGAAATCTGGAGAACAGATATGGGAATGAATATTAAGGATATGAGATAATGGTAGAAGGAACATACAGTTGGATTGGGCTGAATTTATTGATTTGGGCCCGTTAAGTAGGGACTCTACATTTAATGTTGCAGTTCAGGGAGTTAATAAAGGTTCTAATAGTTTATTTACTTTGTTAGCTGAAATATGGATTAAAAGATGGCTCACTGTGAGAGAAATGGAAATGCCTGATGTCCTCACTTGGTTTAATGTAGAGGAAGGGATCCAAAGGCTTAGGGAGATTGGGATGCTGGAGTGATTAGTCACCTTAGGCCTACTCATCCCAGCTGGCAAGGTCCAGAAGATGTACCCTTTACCAATGCTTTGGAAAACAGATTTGTGAAGGCAGCACCTGCATCCTTGAAGAGTTCTGTATGTATTGCTTTTCTCTGTGTGCCATATCTAACAGTGGGAACCGTAGCCACTCAACTACAAAATTTAAATGCAGTGGGAATAATTGGAACCCAAGGTGGCAGGAGCCAAGTGGTGGCACTTATTCATCAAAGGCACAGTGGGCATAGCTACCATCATGGACAACAGAGGCAAAGCAGCAATCAGAATAGTTTGATTTATGTAGAGCTCTGGCATTGGCTAGTTAATCTCGGTGAGCCTAGAAGTGAAATTGATAGGAAACTTACTGCATTCCTACTTAATTAAAATAAGCAGAAAACTTGCAGGCCAAATGGACGAAAGACTAATTTGAATTACAGAAACAGGGAATCATGGCCCCCCAATCAATTTCCAGACTAGAGCCAGTTTACAGAACCCTTTGCATGAAGGGGAGGCCAAGTCCCCTTGAGGAAGGACCCCACTACACTACCAACAATTTATGCTGTTAATCTTTCTCCCATCCTTCCCCAAAGAGACCTTTGGCCTTTTACCAGGGTAACTGTGCACTGGGGAAAGGGAAATAATCAGACATTTCAGGGATTATTGGACACTGGCTCTGAGTCGACGTTGATTCCAGGGGACCCAAAACATCACTGTGGTCCTCCAGTTAAGGTAGGGTGTTATGGAAGTCAGGTAATTAATGGAGTTGTAGCTTAGGTTCAACTTACAGTGGGCCCAGTGGGTCATTGGGCTCATCCTGTGGTTATTTCCCCTGTGCCAGAATGCAAACTTGGCATAGACATACTTAGCAGCTGGCAGAACCCCCACATTAGCTCCCTGACTTGTAAGGTGAGGGCTATTATGGTGGGAAAGGCTAAATGGAAGCCATTATAGCTGCCTCTATCTAGAAAAATAGTAAATCAAAAACAATATCGCATCCTTGGAGGAATTGTGATTAGTTACACCATCAAGGATTTGAAAGACACAGGGGTGGTGATCCCCACCACATCCTCATTCAACTCTCCTATTTGTCCTGTGCAGAAGACATGGACCTTGGAGAATGACAGTGTATTACTGTAAGCATAACCAAGTGGTGACTCCAATGGCAGCTGCTCTACCATATGTGGTTTCATTGCTTGAGCAAATTAACACATTTCTTGATACCTGATATGCAGCCCTTTATTTGTCAAATGCCTTTTTCTCCATTCCTGTCTATAAAGCCCACCAGAAGCAGTTTGCCTTTAGCTGGCAAGGCCAACAATATAGCTTTACTGTCCTACCTCAGGGGTATATCAACTCTTCGGCTTTGTGTCATAGTCTTGTTCAGAGAGACCTTGATCGATTTTTCCCTTCCACAAGATATCACATTGGTTCACTACATTGAGGACTAAACTCTGATTTTTTTTTTAACTTGCCCAAATTCCTATATAAGCTGTCTGGGGAGTCATGCCCTACAAATCATAAATTCTCATCAGATGGGTTTTATTTAACCCTATATATTGTGACTTTCCAACCTGACTCTGGCATAACATTACTAGACAAAGAAGAAAATCAAAATATTTTACCCCCAAAACATGTTTCTTTGATATATTTTGAAGTGGTCCTGCAAAGCTCTTCTTTGCTGGGGGAAATTTGCATTTGTAAAGAGTCTCTATTAACATAGCTAGATTTTTTTCTTCCAGACCCTCTCAATCCTAAAGAGATTAACTAAGATCTGAATAGGAAACATTTGTCATCTGTTGTCTCTAAGGGCAGCCAGTATAAGGCTTCAAAAGAACCTTGGTCTCCATAATCTTTTATCTTAACCTGAACATTCCCTTTCTATGAATCCCAGGTCTTTAGACAAACTCAACCAATTGTCCAGCAGAAAATGTTTAAATTCACCTATAGCCTGGAAGCCCCCACTTTGATCTGTCTTGCCTTTCTGGACCAAACCAGTGTATTTGTTAAATGTGTGTGATTGATGTCTCATGCCTCTCTTAAATGTATGAAACCAAGCTGTGCCCCGACCACCTTGGTAACATGTTCTCAAGACCTCCTGAGTGCTGTGTCATGGGCCATGGCCACTCATATTTGACTCAGAATAAATCTCTTCAAATATTTTACAGAGTTCAGCTCTTTTCATTGACAACATTGATGACGTTATGCTGATTGGAGCAGTGAGTGAGAAGTAGCAAACACACAGGGCTCATGCTCATAGAATTCATGGGTCTTACCATGTTCCCCCTCATCCTGAAGAAGCTGGATTGATAGAACTGTGGAATGGCCTTTTGAAGTCACAATGACAATGCCACGTAGGCAACAATACTTTGCAGGGCTGGGGCAAAGTTCTCCAGAATGTTGTGTATGCTCTGAAGCAGTGTCCAATACATGGCGCTGTTTCTCCCATAGCCAGTATTCATGGGTCCAGAAATGAAGGGGTGGAAGTGGAAGTGGCACCACTCACCATCACCCCTAGTGACCCACTAGCAAAATTTTTGCTTCCTGTTCATGTGACATTATGTTCTGCTGCCCTAGAGGTCTTAGTTCCAGAGGGAGGAATTTTGCCACCAGGAGACGCAACAACAATTTCATTAAACTGGGAGTGAAGATTGCCACCTGGACACTTTAGGCTCCTCCCAGTTTTAAGTCAACAGGCTAAGAAGGGGATAACTGTGTTGGCTGGGGTGATTGACCTGGACTATCAAGATGAAATCAGTCTACTACTCCACAATGGAGGTAAGTAAGAGTAGGCATAGAATACAGGAGATCCATTAGGGTGTCTCTTAGAATCACCATGCCCTGTGATTAAGGTCAGTGGGAAGCTACAACAGTCCAATCCATGCAGGAGTACAAATGGCCCAGATCTGTCAAAAATGAAGGTTTGGGTCACTCCACCAGGAAAAAAAAACCCACGACCTGCTGAGGTGCTTGCTGAAGGCAGAGGGAATACAGAATGGGTAGTAGAAGAATGTAGTCATTAATACCAGCTGCGAACACCTGACCAGTTGCAGAAGCGAGGACTGTAATTGTCATTAGTATTTCCTCCTTCTTTTGTTAAAAACATGTTTGTGCATGTATACACTTGTACTAAGAAAATATCTTCATTTTATTTCCTTTTTTCCTTTATCATATAACATAAGAGGTATTGACTTCATATCAGGGTTTAAGTGTTGTTAACTTTGTGTAATAGCATTTGGGTTGTGGATTGGTGCATTTCAGGTTGTATAAAGGATACTTGTATTCTGTCAGGTGTAATTATGACCTTATGATTGTCTTTATTTGAAGATTGTATATGATTTCAGGAAATGTGTATGAGTTCAAGTTGACAAGGGGTGGACTTGTGATGGTTAATACTGAGTGTCAACTTGATTAGACTGAAGGATGCATAGTATTGTTCCTGGGTGTGTCTGTGAGGGTATTGCCAAAGGAGATTAATGTTGGAGTCAGTGGACTGGGAAAGGCAGTCTCACCCTTAATCTGGGTGGGCACAATCTAATCAGCTGCCAGCACAGCTAGAATAAAAGCAGGCAGAAGATTTTGAAAAGACTAGACTGGCCTAGCCTGCCAGGCTACATCTTTCTCTGTTGCTGGATGCTTCCTGCCCTCAAATTTCTGACTCCGAGTTCTTCAGCTTTGGGACTGGATTCCTTGCTCCTCAGCTTGGAGATGGCTTACTGTGGGACCTTGTGATCGTGGGAATTAATACTCTTTAATAAACTCCCCTTTATATATACATCAATTCTATTAATTGTTCTGTTAATAGTTCTGTCCCTCTAGAGAACCCTAATACAATAATTCTTTTTTAAAATGAAATATTCCTTTTTTTCTCAGTGCCATAGACAATAGATGGGTGGACTGTAACAGTACCTAGTTTTCAGCTGAAGCATTTTAATGTCCATCATTTCCACTATTAAAAGAACTAAATCATGCCTGCTTAATACTTCATGTGTGTTCTATACTATTTAGGTTATATAATAATATAGCTCATTTGAAATGTAGTGATTCTCCGAAGAATCTGGGTACTGCTTATGTTACTAAGAGTTTGTCATCTGGGGTCAACACTTATCATGCCATATTGCTGTGTCCCCTATCTTCCATTGGAGATGAGAAAACTCTGACTTTTAACGTCAGACTGTCTGGAAATCACAATGTGAAATTATCTTCTAAACTAATTCAGCTAAATCACATTTAATATCAGATTTTAGTGACTTTCTCATGACTGTTTATCAACTCCCAAATGACTCTTTAATTAATTGTTTCTCCTTTACTGGCTCATTTTCTGTCAGATCCCTTTCCTTAGAGTATTGTTTTATCCCTGTGTGGCAGAAAGACTGTCTGAGATTGTGCTGTTATTAAATGTAGTCTGGCATAATTTAAGGATGTTACCTTGATGATGGTGATGTCACTCAGGTACTTGGCCTACAAGGAGCTAGTACAATTTCACTTATTTCATTTTAATGGATCCCCTTGGTTTTGAGCCGATAAACTAAAATACCATTGCAGTCCCCTCCAGCAATCTCAAACTTAATTATTCCACTCCAGGAAGCTGTCTGGTGGCCCTGCAGAGACCTGTTTTTGCACTAAAATGCAATCCCTTATTGTGTGACAAAATTACTTTCGTTTCATGTTCTTTTCTTTATTTATTTACAAACAGCATGGAAAAGCACTTCTCAGCACAACTTAATAGGTGATTACCACAAATTTGATTTTGAGATTTAGATTGAATAGTTGTTAAGGTTTTCTTTGTATTCTTTCCTTTGTAATCATGATGACTTCTTAAATACTATTCCAAGTACTGGGCATTGTGGGTAATGTGGTATAAATTGCCATGATAGCTGACTCAAATCTTTTCCCCTACTAAGTTTTGATATTATTTATTGTTTCATAGCTTGGATGACACCTCTTAGAAGCCCATCTCTACCAATATCTTTTTTGCTGCTTTGAGCAAACTTAGTTTTCTAAACTAAAATTTCTAAGTGGTTTTGCAGAAAGCAGAAGAGACAGAGACTCATTGCAAAAAAAGGTGTGGAAAGATTAGAGATTCATAGATGATGCCATTTGCAGTACAGAGTTATCTACGACAATGGTCAGTAATATATTTCATAAATGATCAAAAGTTTTCATTATAATTTCAACATTTTCACAAATGTATAATAACCAAGAAATACTTAGTTTTGGTCATAGTCAAAAAGAAGGTTGAATTGAGAGCCAGAAACTCTAATATTTTGCAAGGGACATATTTGTCTCTAGTCATCACTTTGGTCTATGGGGACTAATAGGAAACTAACTTCGTGCTTCTGTCACATTTTTTGAAGACAAAGGGACAGCCCAAGGATGTGCTGTGCTTTCTATTAATAACGTGTTCTTTCTCTTCCTCGTTTCCTAGGCTTTGAAAAAAATGGTGAAGAGACAGAGAAAAGAGTAAGAGGGACTGGCATACTTACACTTTATGTGTGCAAGCAGTTTTTAATTTTGTGCTTTTCAACCTCTCTCTCATCAGGGCAAGAAATTAAATGCATGAGAATTAATATGCTCAAGTCAATAGGTGAAGCAATAGGCTATAACTGAAGAGAAAGGGCCTCCATCATGCACAAGCTTTATAGACATTTAATTCCCTATGTGGGCGGAGGTTTACTTATCTGCACAAGAGCTTCACACAAAACAAGAATTAGATTCTCTTCATTTTGAGCTTGCAATCCTACTTCATATAACAACTGTGGAATTGAGAAAGAAAAATACATGCAGAGATAGACAATATTTGGAAAAGGAGTCAGAATGAAACTGAATTACACTTGTTTATTTTGAGTTTGGGAGAATGTGGAGGAAAACAGATTGAATTAACACACACAGAAACCACAAACACTTTTTTCAAAAACTCATTTTAGTTTATCTTCCCTGAACAAACTGAGCAATATTTAGTGAAGCTCTGTCTCAGTCCCTGAGACCACTTTTAAATTACAGGATGGTCAGAGGAGGATTGGTGAGCACCTGGAAGATTGACAAGTCACTGCCGGCAGAGCAGGCAGATGTGAGTTTCACTTAATCTTTTGTCTCAAAAATGAAAGGTTCCCCATAAAATGAGTTACTATATTTTGCAGGCACATTGACAAAGATACAGATTTTCATAGAAGTTATTTGGTAAGTCTTAGAGCTCAACAAACACTAATATTAAGAACTCATAAAAAATGTGAATTTAAATATTCTTCCTAAGATATATTATCAAAGATTTTAAGACTGAAGGCTAATATATCAAAACATAAAACCTATATATTGTTACCACACAACTGAGGCTCATAGTTTCTTACTCAAAGAGAGTTAATCGGTTAAAATGGGACAATAGTCCTGAATTAATTTTGAAAATGTTTAGAATATTATAAATAAAACTGCAGCATTGATTTTTATTTTGATCATAATACATTTTATATTTTGCTACCCTTACAAAGATAGTATTTTTCATGTTCAACAAAACAAATATTATATATTTTTAAAAAGGGTCTTTGGGCTGGGCGCAGTGGCTCATGCCTGTAATCCTTTGGGAGGCCGAGGCAGGCAGATCACGAGGTCAGGAGTTCGAGACCAGCCTGACCAACATGGTAAAACCCCGTCTCTACTAAAAAATACAAAAATCAGCTAGGCTTGGTGGTGCATGCCTGTAATCCCAGTTACTCAGGAGGCTGAGGCAGGAGAATTGCTTGAACCTGGGAGATGGAGATTGCAGTGAGCCAAGATGAGGCCACTGCAGTCCAGCCTGGGCAACACAGCAAGACGCTGTCTCAAAATAAAATTAAAAATAAATAAAGTGTCTTTCTATTGTGAGGTAGATTTATCCAACAAATACTAATTAATGGTACTTTGTGTTGTATGACTAGGTTTGTTTTAATCTGTCTATCAAATAAAAGAATTTTAGGCAGGGTGCATACAGATTTTGTAGTTCCTAAAGCTTATGAAAACGTGGAAGCTTTCTAAAAGGAATAAAATACTAAATTACAAACATACAACTACTGGGGCTACTCCTAGGACCTTGGCGTTGGTGTGATTTACTGAGGGCCTTGAAGTTTAAGCTTCTAAATTAGCTTCACAGTTAATCTTTCCCTGGTCTCATGTAACCCTATAAACAGCATAATTATTTTATCCTTCGAATCGAAAGCAAATGGCCTCAATCTTAAAAAACAAAGAGAAAATAATGTACTGTTCTTTGCTTTTCAATACCATGCTGAACATGATGTTTCTAAATGTTCTAGCATCAAATGGTGATCAACATGCCTTCCCCTGTCTCCTTCATGGTGTTGTTATAAAGACACAGTGTTTGAAGGACATTGATCTAAATGACGGGTAATAGGAAATGAATCTGGTAACAACAAGAAGTGTATTATGGAGACATAATTCAGTACAAGCAAGTTAAAATTCTGTAACTAGAAATATTAGGAGATAGTCTGGATCCCAGACCTATAAAATCACGAGTGAACCACAAAGCATTAGAATAGGGCAAGTATTCATACACTAGATGAGGCTGGGTTTTGGTAACTGTATATAAAACACATTTATTAAGCGTAAAACCTATTGGCCAAGCATTATGCTAGCATTTGAAGATATACATATGAATGAAATCTGCCCTCGGGAAATTAAAAGTCTTGTGGGAGGTAGCCTCTTCAACTGATAGCAATGAGATAACTAATTTTTGAATTATGAAAAGCCTGTATAAATTATGAAAAGTACCTTGAGTGATTATGATTCGTTTACTCCAATAACTATGAAATCACGTTACTCTTCCATTCTCCCTGCAGTGTATCCTCTTAATTCAGATGCCTCTAATGTCATTTAATCCAACCTCTATCAGTTTTTCACAGATGCTGGAATTTTGGATAGCTCTGGGAGGGTGTGGCTGGGGCAGAACCCACTCTGCACGGTAAAATTAGTGGTCTGATGTTAGAATGTGAGATTTCAAGGGCATAGTAGAAAACCAATCATTTCACTGGTCACAATCCCTTCATTGTGGATAGGATGGGGTATCTTTCTCCAATGAATTTAGGAAAGATGAGGTCCCTGGATTCCTACTTCATATGAGACAACTCGTTTCCTAGCAGTCACCCTACAGTCTCTAGAATGAAAATGCCTTCATAGCATTTTGTGCTCCTGGTAGCTTAGGATAACAGCAGTGACCTCCATGTGGTTAGATGCAGACTTCATCCATCATCTACATTTGAAATAGATGATCACCCTCTTCTCTTTAAGACACTTTCTTCTCCTGACTTCCAGAACAGAATTATCTCTTGTTTCTCCTCTATTTCACGGGCTGTTACTTCTCAGTCTGTTCTGCTGGTTCTACTTTTTCTAATGTTTCCAAGTTAGAGTGCTCAGGGCTTAATCTTAAGGCTTTAATCCTACCAATCTAGCTACCCACCTCCAGTGATCTCATCAGGACACATGGCTTCAAATAACATCAATATTTCTGATGATTCCAAGTTTATATCTGTGGCCTGAACCATTTCTACAAACCCCAGACATGTATGTCAAATTTCCATGCAACATGTCCACTTAGATTTTTCAAATTGATAACAACAAAAATTGAGTTCCTGATTTCCCTTCTCATACTTACTTCCCTCTCCCTCCTCAATCCTCCCTCACAGTAACAGTCAATTCTGTTATTCACACTGCTCAGCCAAAAACCTTGACATAGACAAGGTTTCCCACCCTACATCCAAATCAATAGCAAATTCTGTCATCTCTATTTTTGAAAGACAATATAGAATCTCACTAACTCTTACCACTTTCACTGAAACGATTCTCATCCAAACACCAGCATTTCTTACTTGGATTTCTGCAGTAGCCTCATAATTATCACCCTTGTCTTATTACAGGTTAGTCTCATCCAACCAGGGAGTTCTTTTTAACACATCGGATTATGTCATTCCCCTACAAAGCCTTCTACTGGTGATCCGTCTCCACAAAGCAAAAATATGAAGTCCTTATTGAGTCTAATGATCTGGCTTCCTTGGCATTTTTATGATCTAATACTCCCCCTCAGTTTCTTGAACATGCAAAACATGTTCCCATCTCAGGGCCTTGGCGCTTACTGTTTTCATTATGCTCTTTACCAAGACATTTGCACAGCTTATCCCTCACCCAATTCTCAACCACCACCACCTCAGAGAGGAGGCAACACAACTCCCTGAAATTCTCTATCTACTTTACCTTGCTTGATTTGTATTAAGTCACCATCACTTAACATAGTAGCTATATTTTTTATGTCTTTATTGTCAGTCCTTCCTCACTGTTCTGTGAGCTCTTTTAGGGAAGAGACTTTGCTTTTCTCCATCCTCTTTTATCAACCTAAAAGAGCTTCACATAATATAAATACTTGATGATATTGATTAAATAAATAAATAATGTAAGCCCATTGAGAAGCTTGGACTCATTCCACGCTACTGCATCACTGATACCCATAGGGAAGAAGAGTTGTTCATGGTGCCATGCCTCAATATGAGAAATAAATGCATCTGTCTCTGTTCATTCCAGGCACCATTAGAACCAGAGCACTCTAGATTATCAATCAACTCCTTGATTTACTTCTGCTTACTTCTCTGCACACTCATTAATCTTGCCCAGTTTCTTTCTATTGCTAATCTCTGCTTTATCAATCTTTTCCTCTTGGACTTACAGTCCGTCATCAGCAAAAACCCCTGTATTCTGACCCTCTTCCCTAAACCTGTTCTTCATACTCTTATTGCAATGCAGACTGCTATGTCTCATTGACCTAACTTTCTAGCCACTTTCTTGAGGGAAATCTTTTTTTTCTCTCTCTCTTTCCCTCTCTTTCTCTCTGACATCCCCATATACAACAATATCTGAGGTGAGAACAGACATTATCCTTGCTTTATACTTTTTTGTTTTCAAAATATTTCTCCTCCCTGTGTATACAAAATTTTCACCACCTTTAAAGTCATAATTAGGCTCTGTCTCCTGCAACATCTCTTTGTAGCAGTTATCTATAAACCTCCATTCATTTCACTCCTTTTTTCAGGATGATTTTAGCATATCACCCAATCTCTTATTTTCTACCTGCTTCCCTTTCCCCTTTTGATTACTTAAACAATTCTACTGCACTTTCCAGTATGTTTTATTTTCCTCCATCAACAAAAGGGCTATTTCAGACATTCTTGCTTTTCAGATTTCCTCACGAGCAGAGGAGCTGCTACAGTTGTGAGCTTTACATCTGCATTAACAAGGAGTATTCCCTTTATCAGGAAGCTAAAAGCTTCTCAAAAAACTCCTAGCAGGCTGCTGTTTCTCTTTGCCCGTATCTGCGGCAAATAGCTACTCCTTGCTTTAAGGGAGTTAGAAAAAGTAAAAGTTTAGCTTTTCCAGCCTTTATTTGAGGAGCTAGCAAGGGAAAAGGGAGCAGGAATTATCTATAGGGTTAGCCACAAGAATGTCCGACACAATTGTTCGCCATGTACATTACAACCAGGAAGTAAAGGCCACCACACCTCTTTTTTGAACAACCTTATAGCCTGCAGCTAGTCTCTATTCTTGACCTACCACAATTCATGTTCCATGATGCCACAGTGACCTTTGTAGAACATACATCCAATTTGTCATTTCTCTACTAAACCCTCCAATAGTTCCAATTACATTTAGGATGAAACCTATATTCCTTATAATGGTTTGCATAGCCCTGTCTATTCTATGACTTTTATGTCTTATCACTCTCCAACTTGCTCTCCCTGCTTCATCAACTTAGGCTTCTTTATGTTCCTAAAACACACCAAGATAACTCTTGTCTTGTTCCTTCTACCTGGAATGAATTTCTCTTTGATCTTCTCTTATCTCCATCCTTTTGTGATTTAGATGCTGGTTTAAATTTTCCTCCTTAGACAGGATTTCCTTGAATCCTCTATCTTAAGTAACTACCTTTTCATTATTGTGCCTTTAAGTTTTTTAACACAGAATTTATTTGGAGTCCTAAGAATTTGCTTTTTGTTCTGGTGTGTATCTGCAGTTTAACAGGGATTATCTATGGGGTTGGTCGCAAGAATGTATTTTCAGGTCCTAGAAAAGCATATGCATCAATAATAGGTATCAATAAATGTGTTAAATGAATAGCAGATGTACCAGTGTGCTAAACAATTAAACATGTCACTATTAGCCTCTTTTAAAAAAACCTTGTAAAGTATGTATTAGTATTTTTCTATTTTTCAGATAGAAAGTTGAAGCGTTAAGAGAAATTAGACATGTTCACAGTGACACTGTTTGGTTCTCTAGGATTTATCAGTGGATCATCTGACTTGGACAACCCCTATACTTCCCACTGAATTGTCTTAATATTTATGTGGAAAAGCAGTTGATCTTACATGTTTGAGTGTATTTCTGGACTTTATTCTGTCTCACTGTTATGTTTTTTTTTCTGTCTTTATGCCCATTCCATGCTGTTGTTGACAGAGTCAAACTCTATGAAATATTTTAAGAGATTTATTCTGAGCCAAATATGAGTGACCAAGGCCTATGACACAGCCCTCAGGAGGTCCTGAGAACATGTGCCCAAGTTGGTACAGCTTGGTTTTATATACTTCAGGGAGGTATGAGACATCAATCAAATACATTTAAGAAATACACTGGTTTGGTTCAGAAAGGCGGGACAACTCAAAGCAGCAGGAGTGGGGGTGTGTGGGGTGTGGGGGGCCTGAGGAGGTGGGGAGATGGGTTTCAGGCTATAGGTAAATGTAAAGATTTAACCATTTTCTGGTTGACATTTGGTTGAGTTTGTCTAAAGACTTGGCATCCACAGAAAGACAATGTTCAGGTTAAGATAAAAGATTGTGAAGACCAAAGTTATTTTGAAGTCTTATAGTGGCTGCCCTTAGAGACAGCAGATGACAAATATTTCCAATTCAGATCTTTAAAAGGTGCTAGACTCTTAGTTCATCTCTTTAGGATTGGGAGAGTCTGGAAGAAAAATATCTAGCCATGTTAATAGAGATTCTTCACAGATGCAAATTCTCTCCCACAAAGGACAGCTTTGCAGGGCCATTTCAAAATATGTCAAAGAAACATGTTTTGGAGTAAAATATTTTGACTTTCTTCTTTGTCACATAATGTTATGCCAGAGTCAGATTGGAAGGTAAGTCACAATGTATAGGGTTAAATAAAATGCACTTGATGAGAATTTATGGTTTGTAGGGCATGACTCCCCAGACCCCTTAGGAATTGGGGCAAGATAAAAAAATCAGAGCTTAGTCCTCACATTTTGATGACTTTTGGCTTTTAGTAAGTTTTGAAATCAGGTACTATAAATCCTCCAACTTAGTTTTGCAGTTCTGAGTTCTTTGGCTTTTCATGTAAATTTTAGCTTACCAATTTCTAAAACAACAACAACAACAAATGTTTTCTTTTTAACATTACATGTTTTCATTCAATGTAATTCATTCATTAATTACAAAGATGATGAGAGTGAGTGGCTTAGAGAGGAGCAAATAAGCTCCATTCTATCTTAAGACTAATAATCCATTTATCTATTTCTCGTCTGGAAGGCAACTTGTGATGATGTCTTAGGAAACTAGAAAAAGAGTAGCAATGCAGTTAATTCTTCATCTTTTTAATTTCTCATTTATAATAATAAAGAACTTGTTTATTGGGAATATTTCTAAAATCCAGATGAGAAGCATAAGGCCATGGACAACATTTCTTATTGAAATATTACAGGTAATGAAGAAGGTTGTAAACAGAATTATGAGGACGGAAGTACCTTTGCAGCAGTTCAGAGTAGAGTTTAGAAGACCAAAACAGTATTAGATAGTGTCAGTAAAAAATTTAAAAGTCAATCATTCTCCAACTGTAAAAAATATCAATTAATCTCAGGATAGAGATAAGACACAGTTAAAAGCTATTGAGATGAAGGAGGAAAATAATTATAAATTTGTGCAGTGTTGTTTTAAATCTCTAAATTTTATTTTCACTAACTATCAGGTAGACATACATTTTTGATGGTAAATCAATAGTTACATTATTACTTTGCTTTTAGAAATTGCTTTCTTTCTAGAAAAAGAATACCTTTTATTGCTGTAAAAATGGAATTATTATCCCCATCAGCCTAATGTCAGTTTCTCATTACAAGCTATGTAGGAGAAGTTGATAGTGCCACAGTGCCTTTGAGATTCAGTTTTATGTTAGAGATCATAACTTTCCAACAGAAAAAAAAATTGTAGTTTTGAGATCTCTAAATTCACATTCTATCGGAGAATTTAATTTTATTTCAAATCGAATGCATTCTTTGCTACTTTTCAGCATATGTTATGCAGAAAATTGGCCACATTAGTGAGTAGATAATCAAAAACTTGAATTAACTGGTAGTTAGTGTAGGAAGGTAAAGTAGCAGGTGACACTTTACAGGGAATATACACTATTATCTAACTATCTTCTTTATAAAATTGCTCATAATTTTAAGGGATGGTTGAAAAAAATTGGAAAAATAGTTCCAACATCCTGATATATAAAACTAAGCGTTGGAATTCGGACATATTTCTAGGAATATGTTTCTAAAAAATCCCCAAAGAAAGGGGGCAATTTTTTGGAGAGTGTAGATGACGGGATGCAGAGTATCCTTTTGGCCCTCTGGCTTTTCTGTCTTCTACAGTGTGTATAAAGAAGAGCCGTACTATTTTTTTTTTTTTTTTTTTTTTTTTAGACCGAGTTTCATTCTGTCTCCCAGGCTGGAATGCAGTGGTGCAATCTTGGCTCACTGCATTCAAGAGATTCTCCTGCCTTATCCTTCCAACTAGCTAGGACTACAGGTGCGTGCCACCATGCCCAGCTAAGTTTTTGTACTTTTTTTTAGTAGAGATAGGGTTTCACCATGTTGGCCAGGGTAGTGTAGAACTCCAGACCTCAAGGGATCCACCCACCTCAGCCTCCCACAGTCCTGAGATTACAGGTGTGAGCCATGGTGCCTCGTTGAGCAATGCTAATTTTATTGTCACTGTGTAATGACTGTGTATTTCCTTTTTAACTTTAACAGATTTTATTTGAATAGATAACATGTTTACATATTTCTGTGACGGCCTCGTTTGCCTGTCAGGTTTACAAATACCGATAAAAGAGGATACAAACAAATGGAAGAACATTCCATGCGCATGGATAGGAAGAATCAATATCATGAAAATGGCCATACTGCCCAAGGTAATTTATAGATTCAATGCCATCCCCATCAAGCTACCAATGACTTTCTTCACAGAATTGGAAAAAACTACTTTAAAGTTCATATGGAACCAAAAAAGAGCCCGCATTGCCAAGTCAATCATGGGCTAAAAGAACAAAGCTGGAGGCATCATGCTATCTGACTTCAAACTATACTACAAGGTTACAGTAACCAAAACAGCATGGTACTGGTATCAAAACAGAGATATAGACCAATGGAACAGAACAGAGCCCTCAGAAATAATGCCACACATCTACAACCATCTGATCTTTGACAAACCTGACAAAAACAAGAAATAGGGAAAGGATTCCCTATTTAACAAATGGTGCTGGGAAAACTGGCTAGCCATATGTAGAAAGCTGAAACTGGATCCCTTCCTTACACCTTATACAAAAATTAATTCAAGATGGATTAAAGACTTAAATGTTAGACCTAAAACCATAAAAACCCTAGAAGAAAACCTAGGCAATACCATTCAGGACATAGGCATGGGCAAGGACTTCATGTCTAAAACACCAAAAGCAATGGCAACAAAAGCCAAAATTGACAAATGGGATCTAATTAAGCTAAAGAGCTTCTGCACAGGAAAAGAAACTACCATCAGAGTGAACAGGCAACCTACAGAATGGGAGAAAATTTTTGCAATCTACTTATCTGACAAAGGGCTAATATCCAGAATCTACAAAGAACTCAAACACATTTACAAGAAAAAAACAAACAATGCCATCAACAATTGGGCAAAGGATATGAACAGACACTTCTCAAAAGAAGACATTTATGCAGCCAACAGACACATGAAAAAATGCTCATCATCACTGGCCATCAGAGAAATGCAAATCAAAACCACAGTGAGATACCATCTCACACCAGTTAGAATGGCGATCATTAAAAAGTCAGGAAACAACAGGTGCAGGAGAAGATGTGGAGAAATAGGAACACTTTTACACTGTTGGTGGGACTGTAAACTAGTTCAACCATTGTGGAAGACAGTGTGGCGATTCCTCAGGGATCTAGAACTAGAAATACGATTTGACCCAGCCATCCCATTACTGGGTATATACCCAAAGGATTATAAATCATGCTGCTATAAAGACACATGCACAAGTATGTTTACTGTGGCACTATTCACAATAGCAAAGACTTGGAACCCACCCAAATGTCCGTCAATGATAGACTGGATTAAGAAAATGTGGCACATATACACCATGGAATACTATGCAGCCATAGAAAAGGATGAGTTCGTGTCCTTTGTAGGGACATGGATGAAACTGGAAACCATCATTCTCAGCAAACTATTGCAAGGACAAAAAACCAAACACCGCATGTTCTCACTCATAGGTGGGAATTAAACAATGAGAACACACTTGGACACAGGAAGGGGAACATCACACACCAGGGCCTGTTGTGGGGTAGGGGGAGTGGGGAGGGATAGCATTAGGAGATATACCTAATGTAAATGATGAGTTAACGGGTGCAGCACACCAACATGGCACATATATACATATTTAACAAACCTGCACATTGTGCACATGTACCCTAGAACTTAAAGTATAATAAAAAAATATAAAATTAAAAAAAGCAAAACAAAACAAACAAAACAAACAACAAATACCCAGGGATGTGCATTTAGAAGCTGCCAAGACATTAAGCACCCAAGAGGTTCTTTTTGGTCTGTGTCTGTGCTTCTCCGGTGGAGCTGACGGCTGTATTTTCTTGAATTCAGCAGTTGCATTTCCAGCATGTGAGGAGTGTTTCTTACTGCTTTCAGGGATGGGCTTAATCTGAGAGTAACAAAACTCTTATTTCTTCCCCCTGGGGCCTTTAACTCTTCAACATGTGGGACTGGGAATCATCTTTTTTAGGAAGTGAGAGAAATTGCGAGTGTATCTAAACATTTTTGAGTAATATAATCTGTGAAAACAGTTTTATTATTCAACACTTCTGAAATTGAATGTGAACATGAAATAAGCAAAACAAAACCAAAGCACCATAGGACTGAGTGGTTTGCACAGGAGATGGAAGGATTAACTAGAAGCCTGAATATCTTTGTTGGCTTTATATACTTAATAGGCAGCCAATAGGAAATAAATTGTAAGCAAAAGCATTTATTCCTATATGCCAGGAAAATTACCTTGTAAATACTGAATTATATGTGGCTAATCAATATTCATAATTTATCAGATTTCTTAAACTTATATTTGTAATAAACATCTATAGAATAGTTGTCTGGCTTCATTAACTTTTAATTCTTATTTGGATATATTTTTACATGTTTTGATGGTGTTGAAAGGCAATTCAATTACAAATAGTAATTTCAAAATATTTCTGTAGAGAAAATGTCAACCCTAAAGTTCAGAATGATTGTAGAAAAGTAAAATTTCTTGAAAGCTCTTTCTAAGGAAGTAAAAATTAAGACCAACTTATTAGTAAAATAATTTATTAAGTCCAGATCCTAATTTTATGTAACTCAAGGCTTTAACATATATTTTAATAGTTCTATCAAATACCTATTAATCTTTAAAATATCTTAAAAATCTTTTTAAAATTCTGGATTTCTCCTCTATAATTTAGATTAAATATTAGATAAAGAGCAGACAAAAGATGACAAGTCCTTTAAGGGAAATATATTTACTTCACATAGGTTTTATATTTTTCCTAATACTCCCAGAATCATAAAATATAGATTTTTAATATAATTTGACAGTGTTTGGCAAAACATTTGGCATATGATAGTTGTATCCATCTGGATTTGGGGTTGCAAGCCACAAACACAAGATCTGGCTAAGTTATAAGAAAAATAATTTATTGGAAGTGTATGGGGCTGTCACTCACAGATTTGATGGGAAGACTGGAGAGAATCAGGCTCAGAAAATGGAAAGGAAACAAGAAAGCCTCAGCATCAACATTCTCAGCTCTGGTCACATTGTAAAATTGTCTAGTGTGATCTCCATGGCCAAACACCGCTGCTGCTGCAAGCTGCCAGTGGGAATAAATATATCTTTTTTAGGAAGTGAGCCTTTGTCTTTACATCCCAAGCTCAACATTCAGTGTCCTAGGTAGCAGCATTTAATCTGCTGAATCTAGGTCAAGTGCCTGCATCCTTACTTCCAGGAGTATGGAGAGATAGTGTCTGATCCCCTTCAGCTTGCCAACTTGCAGTCCAACCAAGACTTAAACAATGGGGGAATTTCCACCACCAAATAGAAAGAGGTACTGGACAAAGGGAAACTAAGCAAAAACAGATATCATCTAAATGTGGCATCCCATATTATATAGACAGTTGATTCTTGTTATTTGCAGTAGTTATAGTCTATAAAGTCACTGAAAACACTGAATTAGGGAGTGCTAAGCAATTGCCTTCAGAGAAAATACAGGTATAGGTTCCTGTGAGCCTCTGGTCACAATATTTTCATCAACCAATCAATACATAACCTTGCTTTGTTTGTGTTTCTCTTTAAAGGCGCCTTATTTAATATATATTGTTGATTCGATAACATTGAACTCTTGGCCAACAGCATTATAACTCATGCCTGAGGAAAGCTTATCTAACACGTCTTTTCTCCGTAAGTCACATCATAGCTTTCTTGCACTTAGAAATGCTAGATAGCACTTGGGCACTCTGTTAGGGGCCCAAAACAGCAAAATTACCAACAAACAGCACAAAAATGCAAACAATGTAATACTAGACAGACCTCAAAAAGTACACTGGTTTACAGTGTGAGAGCTGAAACAAAAAGGCAGAGCATGAACTTGTTCAACATCTGCTGGGAATGTGAGCATCGGGTAGCCCCAATTTTATGCTTCTCTGTAGATGAGCATGTATGCGAATGGAAGCAGAAGTGACATGAGTATTGATTTGGGGCTACAAATAAATTTGCCCCAAATTTATATTTGTGTATTCACAAATACAAAATCTGTGAGCAATGAGGATAAGCTGTATATTTATGTGTGTGTGTGTTAACAAATATATATACCTAACAAATACTACTGTTTTTCAAACTGTAAAACATACACATGCATGTAAAAGCAGGGATTATGTAAGTCAGTGACATAGCATATACAAAAATTGTGTACTATATTGGCATTGAAACCACTCAACCCTGAAAATTCTTAACATATTTCCATTATTAGATAAATGTGATAATGTTAAGAGGTTATATATATTTGCTTTTTATTTGATTGTCCATGTTAAATGTTAATACTTTGAAAGCCTTTTTGCATCTATGAATTTGAGACTATAATTTGTGAGTTTAGTTTTACTTAGATACATCAAAATCTTTCAGCCATTATTCAAATATTCCTTAAGAAAAACTAGTATGCATGTCCTGTAATACATTTTCAGTTTCTAAACACATTCAAAGGTAATTATCTAACTAATTAATCATTCTCCATCTTTGTCCAAAGATATAAATGTTTATTCAAAGATTAAAATAAATGTTTTATTTTTTTCACACATCTGATGAGTTGAATAGACCTCGTCAGTCAAATGACTTCCCAGGACACTTGGTAAATTAAAAATTTTGAAACACAAATAAGCCTAACTCCCATCAGCATTTCCACCTATGGTTTCTTTCTAGCAGAACTAGCAGAAAGTTGGTATGGCTTTGTGTCTTCAATATCTTAATGTTTCTAATCTTTCTTAGATATCTCTTGGCTCACTGACTTTTGACATTTGGTTTCTGTCAGTAGAGATGATGATATAAAATACATCTTATGAGGAAATGAGGAGGAAGAGCTATCAGATCCAAAAACTACGTCCCAGATGGAAAACCTTGCCAGTTCAACAGTTATTTGTTGGCATTGTTGGTACCTCTGGCAAAGGTGGATCAGAAGGGTAGTCTTAGGACAGGTTTGAGGCAAATATTTGGATCAAAGATACAGGAGACTTTTACATCAACAGAAGGTCGATTAAGGGAGGCAGAACCAAAAGAATTACAAGTATGAATGGTCTGCCAGACACCTCAGTTCTAGACTCCGAAGACCTGATGAAAATATATCAGAAGGTAACATTCAATATCTAAGAAATCAGAGAATGATTATAATTGATTCTAGAAATTGCAGGCTGCTTGGCCTCTGCTCCATTTATAGTACCTGCTAGAGTGGATAGGCTCAGGTCTTGAGATATCATTTTAAGCAAGAAGGAGGTCAAAAGTTTACAGGATAAGGTCAGCTATGCTAGAATTAGCTTTTAGAAATAATAGATCTATCATAAAATTAGATACAAATGTATGAGTTTCCCAAGGAAGGTGAATTTGTTCTTCGAAAACAATAGAGAGAAATGGCAGATATTCTAAGACCTAATATATTTTATATATTCATTTATCTGAAGTAAAAGCAATTTGTCATGTCTAAAGTAAAAAGAAATACCATAATTTATTGATTCTAAGATGCACTTTTTACATTTTTAACATCTCAAACCTAGAGACATTTTTACCATCAATGACATCCTACAATTAAAATGGAATGATTCTTATCTTTAAACATAAAATAATGGGACACCTTACAAATGGCGAAGACCAAAATATGATTAAATATGGTAACACAGACATCCCTTGGTAAGCGCAAACTGGTTCCAGGACTCCGCATATACCCAAATCCACACATAATCATCTTTGTTGGCCCTGTGAAACTCGCAGGTATGAAAAGTTGGTCCTCTCTACATGCAGGTTTGTATCCTGTGAATACTAGGTTTGGCTGAAAAATATCCATGTATAAGTGGAGTCGCACAGTTCAAATTTGTGTTGTTCAAGGATCAACTGTATAGCCTAAACTAAAAACAAAATTCCTTAGTGTTAAAAAAATATAATTGGGAAGCCATTAGCCTGAGACAGTTCTAGTGCCTTGGGTTCCTATTTAAGCAAAGAGAAGTCCAACTCAAGGCAAAAAGTAAAAGGAAACTACGTTTAACCAATTAGAAACCGTCAAACTAGCCTCTAACTAGGGAATTTCGGTTTGAACTAATCAAAAATATTTTCTTTGCCTTGTTTCTGTTGGAAGCACCTTATAAAATGTTCCCCCTGGGTATAGCCCAACCACTTGTGGTCCGACACTGCTGGGGTCATGAATCACTGTTTACTCAAATAAACTATTTAAACGTTAAATGTGCCTAAGTTTACCATTTAACATTAGTAAAAACAGGATTAATATCTGTACAAAATATGCATTTTTTAAATTGTACTTTAAGTTCTGGGATACATGTGCAGAACGTGCAGGTTTGTTACATAGGTATACACATGCCATGGTGGTTTGCTGCACCCATCAACCCATCTTCTACATTAGGTATTTCTCCTCATGCTGTCTCTCCCCTAACTCCTCCATCCCCCAACAGGCCCTGGTGTGTGATGTTCCCCTCCCTGTGTCCATGTGTTCTCATTGTTCAACTCCCACTTATGAGTGAGAACATGTGGTGTTTGTTTTTCTGTTCTGGTGTTAGTTTGCTGAGAATAACGGTTTCCAGCTTCATCCATGTCCCTACAAGGACATGAACTCATCCTTTTTTTATGGCTGCACAGTATTCCATGTTGTGTATGTGCCACATTTTCTTTATCCAGTCTATCATTGATGGGCATTTGGGTTGGTTCCAAGTCTTTGCTACTGTGAACTGTGTTGCAGTAAACATATGTGTGCATGTGTCTTTATAGTAGAATGATTTATAATGCTTTGAGTATATACCCAGCAATGGGATTGTTGGGTCAAATGGTATTTCTGGCTCTAAATCCTTGAGCAATCGCCACACTGTCTCTCTAAAATATGCATTTTTAATATCACATTTTATTATTTCAACTTAGGGATCAATGGTACCCCTTTGGATCTCTTCCTGTTGGGTCAACTTCCTGTTATTTTATAAAAAATTCTTTTTGTGTGTGTATATGTGCATTTTTCTCCCTAATTGGATGTAGTTTTCATCCAATTCTAAGTTAGTAATTCAAAAAGTGGAAAACATCTCAAATAGTCATAGATGGTTAATTTTTAATAGTCCGAATAATGATTACATAATAGGTGATAAATAATATTTTCTAATTATTACATTAAAGTAATTTGTATAGGTGGCATTTTTTCCTTTTTGATTCCTCATTACAGGGCAATTTTCCATAGCTTAACAGATATGAGGCCACCTAGATTTATAGTGGAGTCCTTCATTTATAGTCAGCAAGAAAAAGTAGAAAGGAACCTCTACTATTTGAGTTCTCAAATACGTTGCTGTATTACATTTAATGTCTAGAAAATAGAGTCACTTTTTATATCGATACTTTAAAAATTAAGTATAAAACAAACTATACTTTTAGAATAACTTCTAATTTCAAAAAATAAGATGTTCTTTTTGTAAAATACATGCAATGGTAAGAAAAAAATGTCAAACAGTATCTAACTATAGAGATATTTTACCTCCCTGATTAGCTGTATTCCTAGGTATTTTATTTTATTTTTTCTTTTTTGTGGCTGTTGTGAATGGGATTGCATTCTTTATTTTGCTCTCAGGTTGGACATTGTATATAGAAGTGCTACAGATTTTTATACATTGTATCCTGAAACTTTGCTGAAGTTGTTTCTCAGGTCGAGGAGATTTTGGGCAAAGACTGTGGGGTTTTCTAGGTACAAAACAATATTGTCTTCAAACTGGGGTAGTTTGACTTCCTCTCTTCCTATTTGAATGCCTTTTATTTCTTTATCTTACCTGATTGCTCTGGCGAGGACTTCCAATATTATATTGAAAAGAAGTGGTGAGAGTGAGCATCCTTGTCTTGTTCAGGTTCTCAGTGGAAATGCTTCCAGCTTTTGCCCATTCAGTACAATGTTGGTTGTGATTTTGTCATAGAATTAGAAAAGACTGCTCAAAGAAATCAGAAACAAAAAAGGTCCCAAATAACCAAATGAATCCTAAGCAAAAAGAACAAAGCTAGAGGCATCACCCTACCCCACTTCAAACTATAGAAGTTTACAGTAACCAAAACAGCATGGTACTGATACAAAAACAGACACATAGACCAATGCGACAGAATAGAGAGCCCAGAAATAAAGCCATAAACCTACAACTGTCTAATCTTCGATAAAGTTGACAGAAACAAGCAATGGGAAGAGGACTCCCTATTCAATAAATGGTGCTATCCAATAAATGGTTGAATAGCGGCCAGACACAGTGGTTCACGCATGTAATCCCAGCACTTTGGGAGGCCAAGGCAGGCAGATCACAAAGTCAGGAGATTGAGACCATCTTGGCTAACACAGTGAAACCCCCTCTCTACTAAAAATACAAAAAATTAGCCAGGCGTGGCAGCATGCACTTGTAGTCCCAGCTGCTGGGGAGGCTGAGGCAGGAGAATGGTGAGAACCTGGGAGGCAGAACTTTCAGTGAGACGAGATTGCACCACTGCACTCCAGCCTGGGAGACAGAGTGAGAGTCTCTCTCAAAAAAAAAAAAAAAAAATGTTGAATGGCGTTTCCACCATTATTAAGGCTAGCCATGTGCAGCAGATTGAAACTGTACTTCTTCCTTTCACCATATACAAAAATCAACTCAAGATGGATTAAAGACTTAAATGTAAAATCTAAAACTGTAAAAACCCTAGAAGAAAACCTGGGAAATATCGTTTTGGACATAGGCTCTGGCAAAGAGTTCATGATAAAGATGCCAAAAGCAATTGCAACAAAACCAAAAAAATTACAAGTGGGAATTAATTAACTAACTAATTAATTAACTAACTTTAATTGAACTAAAGAGCTTCTGCACAGCAAAAGAACCTATCAACAGAATAAACAGATGACCTACATAATGGGAGAAAATATTTGCAAACTATGCAAAGGGTTAATATTCAGCATCTATAGGGAACTTAAACAAATTTACAAGCAAAAATCAAACAACCCCATTAAAAAGTGAGCAAAGGACATGAACAGACACTTTTCAAAAGAAGACGTACACGTGGCCAACAAGCATATGAAAGAATGTTCACCATCACTAACCATCAGAGAAATACAAATCAAAGCCACGAGACATACTATCTCAAACCAGTCAGAATAGTTATTATTAAAAAGTCAAAAAATAACAGATGCTGGTGAGGTTGCAGAGAAAAGAGAACACTTATACACTGTTGATGGGAATGTAAATTAGCTCAACCACTGTGAGAAACATTTTGGTGATTTCTCAAAGAAGTTTGAATATAATCACCATTCAAACTAGCAATCCATTATTGGTTATATACCCAAAGGAATATAAATTGTTCTACCATAAAGACACATTCACACATATTCACTGCAGTACTATTCACAATAGCAAAGACATGGAATCAAACTAAATTGTAATAAATGGTAGACTGGATTAAAAAATACATATATACCATGGAATACTACACAGTGATAAAAATGAACAACATCATGTTCTTTACAGCAACATGTGGAGCTGGAGGCCATCATCTTAAGCAAACTAACACGAGAGCAGAAAACAAAACACCTCACGTTATCACTTATACATGGAAGCTAAACATTGAGTACAAGTGGACACAAAGAGGGAACGATAGATACCAGGGCCTACTTGAAGGTTGAAGGTGGGAGGAGGGTGAGGATAAAAAAATTACCCATCGGTTACTACATTTATCACCTGGGTGACAAAATATTTGTATATCCAACCCCTGTGACACACAATTTACCTGTCTAACAAACCTGTACCTGTATACTTGAACCTAAAATAAAAGTTAAAAAAAAAATCTAACTATATTCGTATCTTCATTTTGGAAGAAAAATTGGAAGCGATCGGATAAATGAATTGTTTAAGAATGAACTCTCATCAGTAGGTCTTTTGGTAGTGAAGGTCAAAGCTCTGGCCACTGTGGAGAGGTGATCAAAAAAACTAGGTATTCTTTATTTAAAACAATAACAGAAAATTTGGGGTTTCATTTATCTATTGAACACTCAGGAGGTAAGGTGTTGAGTTGCCTTAAAGATTCAAAGGAAGAAGGGAAATGGGTAAGAGTTTCCCTAAAAGGGGAGCAATAATGTGATAAACCAGGAAACAAAAAAAGGAAAGTAAGAAATTCTTTGTGTCAGAGACAGCTAGAAATTTAGTAACAATAGTGGCTGCCATTTAGCTTTTAATCTTTATAATTTTGTTCTGCAGCAATTATCCTCTAGTATACCATGGATTTGGTAAAAGATTCACACAATAATATTATGTTCACTGTATTTTAAAATACATACATTTAAGAACACAGTTTTTGCAGCCAAGCTTAGGTAGGTTCAAATCCTGACTCTGACACACGACTATCAGCCTCTCAGTGCTTCATTTACCTAAGCTCCAGAATGGGAGTAAAATGTACTGAATCCATAGAGTTATGGTCAAGGTTAAATCAGTTAATATGTATAAAGGTCTTAGACCACTGCTAGGCATATAGTAAAAACTAAAAAAAGGTTTTGGAATAAAATGACCCATAGAAAACTACAGCAGCCTGTGGAAGCATTGTCCACATGAACCAGTAGCATAATCAAAAATGAACCACATAATCAAAAATGTCCACATGAACCAGTAGCATAATCAAAAATGAACCAGTAGCATTGTCAAAAATATAATCAAAAAATGAACCAAAAGCATAATCAAAAAATGAACCAGTAGCAGGGATTTAGAGTAAAATATCTTGGCAAGTATAAGTGTCCCTTCTGCACGCCCCTGTTGTTTGTCATCTCAGGAAGTCTCAGAAATATGAATAAACCTGTTCCAGTTTCATGGGATGGAGGCTTGAATTGATTTCATTAGGATATTACTAAAGGGTCACTCGGGAAGGCTGCATGACTTTGGAATACTTTGGCTACATATGCCAAATAGAAAGTGAAATTTCCCAGTCACCTAACTCCTCAGAAATACCCTGTGTTAACAATCTGATAGTTTACTGAGAATGAAGTTTTCCAGTTTCATCCATGTCCCTACAAAGGACATGAACTCATCATTTTTTATGGCTGCATAGTATTCCATGCTGTATATGTGCCATGTTTTCTTAATCCAGTCTATCGTTGTTGGACATTTGGGTGGGTTCCAAGTCTTTGCTATTGTGAATAGTGCCACAATAAACATACGTGTGCATGTGTCTTTATAGCAGCATGATTTATAGTCCTTTGGGTATATACCCAGTAATGGGATGGCTGGGTCAATTGGTATTTCTAGTTCTAGATCCCTGAGGGATCTCCACACTGTCTCAGTAAACTATCGCAAGGACAAAAAACCAAACACCGCATCTTTTCACTCATCGGTGGGAATTGAACAATGAGAACTCATGGACACAGGAAGGGGGACGTCACACTCTGGGGACTGTTGTGGGGTGGGGGGAGGGGTTAGGGAGAGCATTAGGAGATATACCTAATGCTAAATGACGAGTTAATGGGTGCAGAAAACCAACATGGCACATGGATACATACGTAACAAACCTGCACATTGTGCACATGTACCCTAAAACCTAAAGTATAATAATAAAAATAAATAAATAAAAAAAAAACAATCTGATATACAGGATGTACTCTTTCCCTTTATAGTCTTAATACAATTATTTTACTTTTGAATGAAGAAAAATGTGTCTCCAATAATCATTTTAATTTCCCTGAATTGATCAGCATGAAAAAAAGTCTTCAGTTTTCATTGTTGGGAAAGATATTGCATTGGAAATAATACGGGAAAGGAAAGGAAAAGGAAAAATACTGCATTGAAAACTGGGAAACACGAGATTGAATCTTCTGGCTTTAACTTGTTTTAGACTGTGTAAATTGCTTTATTCCTGAAGGACTCTGTTTCATCATATTTTAAATGAAAGTATTTAGCTAACTCATCCCTAAAGTGTCTTCCACATCTAAGAATATATAATTTTAATGGCTCCATAGCAAACTGGGTGAATGAATTAAAATAAAAGTACTTTTATTGCCTAAAGCAAGATTTTTTCTTTATTTTTTGGACGATAGTTATTCAATAGCCCACACTTAATTATGTCCAGGTTTCACCAAACAAGTCACAATTCTAAACACTTCCCAGTAGCTGGGAGAGCAATTCTTCACAATTTCTCCATATGTAGGACAGTTTCATATCTCAATTATATTGATTTGAAAGCCTCTTCACTCTTCTAATTGTGAAATATTTATTGAGAGCCCCAGCTGTACTTCATGTAGGTTCTCATGACAATCTCAGTAGGCAGAAGGCCATTTGACAGCAGTCAACTTACTTGCCCAACCTATTTTTAAAGAGTATGTAGTCGGAAATACACCTACCATATAATTCAGCAATTTCACTCTTGGATATATAACCCTCAAAAGGAAATCAGTATACTGAAGAGTTATCTGCACTGTTATATTGGCTGCAGCTCTATTTACAATAGCCAAGATATGGAAGCAACTTAAGTGTCCATCAGCAGGTGAATGAATAAAGAAAATATAGTACTTAGACTTAATGGAGTACTTTCTAGCCATCAGAAAGAATGAGATTCAGTCATTTGCAACAACACGGATGGAACTGGAGACCATTATGTTAAGTGAAATAAGCCAGGCACAGAAAGACAAACATTGCATGTTTTCACTTATTTGTGGGATCAAAAAATCAAAACATTAAACCCATGGAGATACAGAATAGAAAGATGATTACCAGACAGGGGAAGAATAGTGGGGGTTCTTGGGGGAAGTAGGGATGATTAACAGGTACCAAAAAGTAGTTTGAATGAATAAGGCCTAGTATTTGACAGCACAATGAAGTGACTATAGTCAATGATAATTTAATTGTACACTTAAAAATAACGAAAGGAGTATAATTTGTTTATAACAATAAATTGTTAAGGGAATGGATACCCTATTTTCCATGATGTGATTATTAAGCATTGCATATCTGTATCCAAACATCTCATGTACCCCATACATACATACATACATATATATATATATATATATCAATTATGTACCCACAAAAACTAAAAATAAAAACAAATAGAGAATCGAGTCAGAATGACCAATCTATAGCAGTTGGTGTTATAATTGGTGGTAGCAGTGGAAAAGGAAGCAGACAGATCTATAACACAATCTGAGGGAAGAAATGAAAGCGAAAGGGATGATCAGCTATGTCCTCATGATCTGACACTTGATATCTAGCTATTACACCAGATAAGGCATTAATTTCTGGAACTTTTTTAATCCAACTTCCTGAAGTTTTGTCGCTATTATCCTTTACCACCTAGTCTGCAGTTGTAATATTACTTGATAGAAGTGGATACTCTTTAGAACCAGTAGCACATAAAGATATTATTCATTTAGCAATTGAGATTTAAGTTGTCAGATTTGCTTCTGGCACAAAGACTAATAAACTGGGGGCCATTGTGGGGAACACTGTGGGGAACTAGAATTGGGAAAGCTGATGATAACAATACACATTGGCAGATGGAAAGGTTGGTAAAAGGAGAGTGTATAAAAGGAAGAGGGAGCTAATAGATAAATCCTCTGAAAATTTCCTTGAATTGTCTATTTTCCGGAAAGCTGGCCCTCAATCAAAGTTCCTAAGAAATGGAATTAATTGACAATGTAGATGCTCTAGCTTGAGACGCTTTGAATTTATTTATTCAGCTCAAGGCATTTGCTCTTCATATATGTTATTTTAGGATTATGATGCCAGATGTTTCTTGTGCAGGATACTGGCAAAGAAACTCTTTACATATTTACCTTTTGATTTCTATCTTGGAGGCTTGACTGAATGCTACATGACTGGAATTAAAATAAATACACAATCCAACTTTTAAGTTACGCTTTGATAACTTTTCTCACATAGATATATACTTAACAAAACTTAATATCATTAATAGTAGGCAGTTTTCTCAATTTTTGTTGATTCTATCTTGCCTGCAATCATACCCTGTGAAATAAAATTAAAAATATATAATTACAGTCCTCTTGGTAGGCTGTTGACTATTTTGAGTTAAAAAGCACTCTGTGCTGGCAGCAGAAACACAGAGGCAGCAGTCTAATTTCCTCTATTCCACTAGGTGCCTGCTTAATTGCAACCTTCCATTTACCAGCGCTCTGGCTGCATGCCATTTTTGCTTGTATATTTTTTCATTCAGTTTATCATTCATTTCTATTTCATCGAGTAACATATAATAGAGACTATGCTGTTTTGCTCTCTAGCTTGCACACACATTCAGTTGAGCCATTTCTATATTTTGCAGAGTTGATTTTAACTCAGAGAAGAAATATATTTGTATGAAAATTTAGACTTCAATAGGTTTTGTTAAGGTGTCACAGAATTATGAGAAATAACAGAAAAGTGTAAGAATCGTTTTAGCTGTCAGATTGAATAGTAAGATGATAGATTGAAAGGAATATGAATCGATGTTAGTGGAAGAGTTTTGCTGTCAAATAATGTATTGTGTTAATTATTTTTAATGGAAGAAAAGATTCTTGGTACCAGTTTTCAAAACTGTTATCTTGTATATGTATGTAGATAATGTAATTCTTCAAACCATCCAATTATTTAATGAAGTCCATAAATCAAAAAATGAAAAATATTCACCAAATATACAATTATATGTTATTGTTTATATACATTTAATTGCATACATGTAAAATATATGAAGTTTCTTTTCAGCTGAAGCAGTTTTGTTATTTTTGTGGTGTTAAAATTGTATATAATACATTAGGTTTAATAGAATTAGAGATATTTGGTCTGGTTTACAGTAAATTTATTCAATTTAGATTGTAATCTACATGAAGCCAGAGAGATTTAACAATATTGTACTGTCTTTGTGAAGGTTGTGGTCAACTGTTATGAAAAGACAAACTCAGGAAAATAGCAGAGAAGCCGAGATGAAGACAATTCAATCTAGAACTTTAGAATACTAATGTTAGCTTTTGTCAGGTTAAAAAAAGATTTAATATAAATGTTGGCTTTTGATTTTATATTCAGAGGGAAAAAAGATGACTGGGAGTTATGGGATGAATCAAATGGGAAGGTGAACAAAGGATTACTTCAGAGTGATGAAAATGTTTTATATCTTGATTGTGGTGGTGGTTACATTTCTGTATCCATTTGCCAAACTCAGAGCTATATGCTTAAAATGGGTGTTATTTACTGTTTGTAAGTAATATTCTACTTCATATATCTATAATATATTACGAATATGTTTGCAAATAAAATTTTACTTGTTATTACTGTTTGTAAGTAATTGATTTAAAAAATGTTCTCCAGGAGGAAAAATAAATAAAAAACTGAAAATAAAGGCAATCGTTGACATTGCATTTTTTAATAGGCTATAGCCAGAAAAGCATTCTAAAACATAACTGGAAGCCTGATCTGGAAACGATTCGCCAGCTTGGAACATGTTGACGAGAAAATCAATGACTGTCATTTTCATTTTATTTTTCACCTTTTCTGGCTACTAGCCACTGAATAAGGAATGCAGAGAAAATATTAGAGGCCAGAAAGAATCATGAAACCTCCTTAAACTCTTAGATTACGATTAGACGGTAAATTAAAATAAAGATCCCTCATTTCTGAACCAGCATATTTTTATAATGACATCAAAATTGTTTTTTAAAAATAATTTTTGTCTCTAATTTTCCTGTCATTGGTCATTTTTATTCACTCAGCAACATTCCTGCCTCATTCGCTGGGACTAGCTTAACGTTTGGCTGTGCTTTGAGGGTCTGTGTCATGAAACCTTATCTGACTTCAAATTATGTGATCCTTTAAGTTTCTCCACGAGAATGCAAGCTAAGTCATGTAATCGCAGTGGTTAGCAATGACACCATCATGTAATGTACTATAAATAAGTAACTCAGGGATAAATTAATCTCTCTATTGTATTTTCAGAACTTCCTTCAAGAAAGTAGCTCAGAGCAGACAGTTAAGGGTTTTTGTGCGTGTGTGTGTGTGTGTGTGTGTGTGTTTACCACTATCTTCTACAGAAAAGTTTATAATATGTTCTTATTTAACTCTTAGTTTCCAATATCTTACGTTCGAATGCCAATTCTATTTGCATTGATAATCTATGAGTCTGTTGTAATGATCATTTTTCATAGTTATTGGCTGTCCACTATGTTTTCAACACTCCTTCACATGTTTTGGGGGAATTTTCTCCCTTATTTATAAATCCTCTCTTCTCAGAGAAAATGCCAGAAATTTTATTTCCCAGGCTCCCTTGCAATTAGGCCATGAACATGCGACCTAGTCTCTGCCAAATGGAAGCATCCATTCAGGAGTATGATTTGCCAGAATAGATAACATGTACTGTTACCTCATGTATCTAGGCATAAACTTGGGCACATACAGTAGAAACAGGATCTTGCTTTGTCACCCAGACTGGGTTGCAGTGATGCAATCATAGTTCACTGCAGCCTGGAATTTCTGGTCTCAAGAGATCCTCTCACCTTAGCCTTTTGAGTAGCTGGGATTACAGGTATGTGACACCATGGCTGGCAAATGTTTTTATTTTTATTTTTTTAGAGAAAGGTATTTGCTATATTGCTCAGGCTAGTCTTGAATTCCTGGCCTCCAGTGATTATCCTTCCTTGGCTTCCTGAAGTGCTGGGATTACAGGCTTGAGCCACTGCACCCAGCCTCCCAATGACTAATTAACAGAGAAGAGGAAAGAGAGCTTGATTTGGTTTATAGATCACCCTTCATGTTATATAAAGAACATGAACCTCTGTATTGTGATAGTAGTACTCAGAGATGTTCCTAAAAGAACATGGGAAAGAATAATTATTTTAATGTGAAGAATGTTAAGCAACATTCCTCATTGTTCTTTTGTCTTGGAAGGTGGAAATATCTGAACTACTGTTCCACAATCATTCATGGATATTGATGAATAGTTTGGCTAGATTTACTGTAGTTTGGCATGGATTTATTTGCCAATGGAAGACTACTTACACTTTCGGGGAAGAAGATTTTTTTTTTTTTTTGAGATGGAGTCTCTCTGTCGCCCAGGCTGGAGTACAGTGGCCCAATCTCGGCTCACTGCAAGCTCCGCCTCCTGGGTTCAAGCTATTCTCCTGCCTCAGCCTCCCGAGTAGCTGGGACAACAGGCACCCTCCACCACACCCAGCCAATTTTTTGTATTTTAAGTAGAGATGGGGTTTCGCCATGTTAGCCAGAATGGTCTCGATCTCCTGACCTCGTGATCCGCCCACCTTGGCTTCCCAATGTGCTGGGATTACAGTCGTGAGCCACTGCGCCCGGCCGGGGAAGAGGTATTTAGATACATAACAAAATGTACCTACAGTGTGTAATTATTTTTTCCCATGTGACTTATCAACTGAAGATTGTCACTGGGAAGGAGATGAGCAATATTCTGATAGAAAAGGGTGATCCAGCTAATGAATGTCAGTAACCATGCCAATATTGAATGGAGTCATTCTTGTTTTTATTTGTTTTTGATTGTTTTTGTTTTTGAGACATTCTTACTGTGTTGCTCAGGCTGGAATTCAGCTGTGTGATCACAACTCACTGCACCCTTGACCTCCTTGGGATTAAACAGTCCTTCTGCCTCAGCCTCCTGAGTAGCTGGGACCACAACTGTGTGCCACCATGTCTGACAAATTTTTGTATTTTCTGTAGAGACAGGGTTTTGCCATGTTGCCCAGTGCTGATCTGGAACTCCTGAGCTCAAGTGATCCATCTGCCTTGGCTGCCCAAAATTCTGGGATTACAAGCATGAGCCACCGTGCCCAAGCTCATTCCTGTTTTTGTGAGATTATGCACTGGATCAGCATGTCCTTTTCTTAGCATGATCTGACCAATTATTGGCTGTATTTGATGGCCAGTTCACCAGTGGCAGAAGTCTTAGAAGGCAAAACTCTTAACCTCTGATATTAATAGCATACCTGGGGGTGAGGTATGAACTAACCAAGAAAGGTTAAACAAATTACTTGGTGGTAGGTTGATGATACTAAACCTATTCTACCATGAATTAGACTGTGATTTGACCTCACTGGAATTAATTACAATTTTGGATTTGAAAATTTGGATTTCCCCTCCCACTTTTCCAGAGACAGTATCTATGGACTTATTAAAATGCCTTGTCTACAATTGTGGTGTCCCATATACCAATGCTTTTGACCACGGAAATGATTTTTACAGAAGCAGAAGTCATGTATAGATATATACTGTTTGGATTTAGAGATCTAGCTAGGCACTCAGTCACCCAAAAGCTGCTGGTCTTGATAAAAGTGTGTAAGATTATTGAACACATATTATGGCACCAACATTGTGAAGCTGGAATACCATCTTACAGAATAAGGCATAAGCTTCTTCCAAAAATAAGAAAGAGACTAAAAGCCAGAATTTCACATGTCACTTTTACATCTTATGATCCCTTAACAAAAACTATGTTTCATATTCTATGACCTTTGGCTTCGTTGGCTTGGGAGACGTAGTGCCAGAGTGAAGAATGCTTCCAACAAGACACCAAACTATATTTTTGTAGAACTAGGAGCTGAGACTATTACATAACCATTTCAAGATTTTTGTGCCATTATATGAATAGGTCAAAAATGGAAGTTATAGTTTTGCTGGGGTGATTGACCCTAATTATCAAAGACAACAAGGGCTGACACATATAGTACAGAAATGAATATTTAAAATACAGGGGATACTCTGGCCTTCATAGTGCTATTATAGCTAGCAGTAAAATGAATGGAAGATCCATGGATGCGTACACAGCAGGCAAGACCACCAATCCGTTTGTATTTAAGGAATAAAATTTCATTTACTGTTCCAGGTAAGGATTCTGAACAGCTGAAGAACTAGATGAGGAATAGTTGAGGAAAAAGAATTCTAGAATACATAATAGAGAAAGAAAATTATAACTTGAAATAATGAGCAGTTCCAGAAATGAGGAATATAGTATCTACTCCAATTCCCTGCAGTTTCTTATACATATTCACATATTTCCAAATTTTTTCCTCTCTCCCTTCCCCCTATTATTTTATATTTATATGTTCTTCTTGCACAATGTAGTCCATAAGTTAAAGAATATAAAGATGACATTATGATGGACTTAGAACAGTGATGTCTACCACCTAGATATCTTAGTTTAGAATTGGATGCAGAAACTTATGAGGCTTTGGATTTGCCATCCTTTTAGAGGTAGGGCAGTTGTATTTTCATTTCTATGAAGAATAGTTCCATTATGTTAAGCTGTGGCATTTTCTTATTGTTCAAAGTTTGAATACATTTTTTAAAAAACCTGGTGATGTCGGAAGGTCACAAAGCAGATAGTAGCAGAGAGCAGGATATTTGGCATCTTTTGTGGCCATCAGCGTGTTGTGAACTATGTTGTGAATTATTAGTGTTGTGAATCCCTTCTCTCTAAGACAGAAGTTCCTTTTCCCAGCTTCTCTTATAACTGAAATATAGATATTTAATATAAGCTCTACCTATCAGGCACATTGCTCAAGAATTCTGCTTGGAAGAGAGTGACACGAAGAAGGAGGCATTCATAGGCTCTTTCAGATTTCAGTTTTGGGAGTATAAGCAGCAGACACTGTAATGGCTGTGTCCAGGATGTGCCTCTAGTCTTTTCTTAGGAACTGTCCCTGGCTCTGTAGCCTCTAAGCATGATCCCAGGGAATCTGTGGGCCACCCAATAATTGATAAATTCCTTTTCCTTTTCTACCTAACCTGTTGGAATGATTTTTCCCCATATATGTCTATTTATTTACAATATGCTCCCTGAACATAAATGAACTCAAAGAACAGATAATCTGAAAGAACACCTGATCTACATGCATACATACATGTGGGTATGTGCATGTTTGTCTATGAGCGTGTGTGTGTATGACACAGGATTAATTCAGTTTTAATATTTCCTTGTTTTTAGAGCTTCTAGTCTGTAAGTTTTCACGTTTTCATTTTATACTTATTTGGTGAAATATTTTCCAAGCGTCGGAAAATAGAAAAAAAATAGATTTTGAGATTCTCAGTGTCACCCAAGGAAAACTTTTGAAATAGTCTCACGGTATTTTTCTCTTTTCAAAAGAAAATTTCAAGGTATTTCTACTCAAAATTTCACTACCAAGAAAATATCCTCAATTTTACTAACTTACATAAAGGAGTATATATCATATCTATGACTTCCAGAACATTGGCCAGGCACAGTAGCTCATACCTGTAATCCCAGCATTTTGTGAGGCTGAGGTGGGAGGATCGCATGAGGCCAGGAGTCCAAGACCAGCCTGGACAGTATAGCAAGACTCATGGTCTATAAAAACTAAAGTAAAATAAAATAATTGTTAATAGTTTGAGGCCGAAATTTTTATTCTTTGTTCAGTGATCTGGAAAGTCCAAACATTTATTAATTTTTCTGTTATTTCTTTTCTTTTTTTCTTTTTTTTTTGAGACAGAGTTGTGCTCTTGTTGCCCAGGCTGGAGTGCAATGGCACAATCTCGGCTCAACACAACCTCTGCCTCCCAGGTTCAAGCAGTTCTCTTGCCTCAGCTGCCCGAGTAGCTGAGATTACAGGCACCCGCCACCACACCCAGCTAATTTTTTGTATTTTTAGTAGAGACGGGGGTTCCTCCACGTTGGTCAGGCTGATCTTGAACTCCTGACCTCAGGTGATCCGCCCGCCTCGGCCTCTCAAAGTGTTGGGATTATGGGCGTCAGCCACCACACCCGGCCAATTTTTTTTGTTTGTTTGTTTCTATAGTACATATACATTTTGTGGAAGTAAATTTATATTTTAAAAAATACTCTTGTAAACATTTGTTATGATTTGTTTTCATTGTCAATGTCTGTTTTCATTGCTGATCAAGCCCAAATTACTCAGTGAATGAACCGTACACATTTTCAGCGAAGTTAGGAATGTCTAAAACAGTTTTTAACTATTTCAGCCAGTAGATCATGACAAAACCAATCTTGTCACTTGGTCAGCTTACTCAGATTAATAAACTGGCCATTTTCCAGTGCAGGGCTTGTCTCTGCATGGCCAGGGCCTCATTCAGGTATTTTTCCTTAGCTTCTATCTGGCCCTTATACCTGAATTAGGAATCTGAGAGGCATAACATTTGGAGAGGTTTATGAGCTCAAGTTACCATTGTATTTCTCTTGCTGTTTAGGGTAGAATCTAGTCACAATTAAAGGAAAAAAGGAGAAGCTTCCCAAAATGTCTGCCCTTCACGCCTCTTGCTGTTCAGATATTTCTTCTGGGCTTTCCGCCCTGATTTCCTCTGGTTTTTAGTGCTTTTATTTTTCATTCAAGTATTAGAAGAGGGAGTACTTAAAACAAATAGACCAAAGGAATTACGTCCTACGTGGTATAGATCCAAGAGCTCCATTCTGATCTCTGCAGGGCACACAGAACAAAACAACTGGGCCTCTAAGGGCTTTGGCGAGGTGTAAGGAGTCTGGAAATAATCCAGCTATCCTCACCAGAGTTTATGTGCAGTCCTGGAGTCGCCAGGGATTACGCATGAAAGAAAGAAATTCTCTCCTCTGCTCACTGGCCGTGCAGCAGGCAAAGCACTAAATCTCCTGGTCCCTTCTACTTGTGGATTTTAATTGATGGGGCTGGTATACAGAGTAAAGCCATTTGGGCACAAATTACAGGGGTTGGCATTTAAACAAAAATGGCAATTTTAATTTTATCTTCATCCAAATTAGAAAGGCAAAAAAAAATCAGAAAAGAAAAACCTCGTTGTTTTTTCAGACGAAAAGTGAGTTTTTAAAACATTTGGTTTGCAGGAATTAATAAAAACAATTAAAACAAAACTTGTCTATGTCATTTTAAAGTGGTTGGTTAATAAGCTTTGGCTCACGATTTCAATCTGGAATTTCCCTAGACTACCCTATTTATGATAGAAGCTGAATTTTACAGTGGCATTTTATGTGCCTGGGCTACATTTTTAAGCCCAGGCCTGTTGTTTAGGGCCAGCAATGGACACAATTTAATTCTGTTTAGTATAGAAATCAAGTGCTTTTGGAAAGAGATTGTGAGCAGCTGCTTCATATTGTCTTTCTGTTAATATAGAGGTTCATTTCTCAGGCCTTTTGAGGAAAAAGCAGTTCATGAGATTTCTAGAGGCGCTTTTCTACACAAATACAGGTTGGCTGCTGGGATTCAGGAGCAACAGAGATTTGCTGTTAATTGGTGGGGCTGGCTGTCTCTGACAAGTGTCAAATTAAGACACATACTCCAGTAGAATTTCTGGGGTTGTGCAAAGAAGACATCAGTAATCAAAGTAGAAAAATAAAACATTTTTTTGTTATATAGTTTCCCAGCTAGTTTTCAATCTTTTGTAGCTGAATTCAATATGAAGAAAGTTTTGGAATGAGGATGACAAGGATTATTTCCACTTTCCTTAGAAGACTGTGTTCATCAACAGTTAACAAAATTAATTTTTTATTTAAAAAACAATCTAGTTAAGATAATTGAACAAATTTTAAGGTGAGATGATGGTTTTAATAATTGCATTTACAATGGTAAGTAACTGAAACTCACAGTCTCTTGAAGCAGGCCCTTGCATATAGCATTTGATTCTTTCTACAATGATATAAAGGAATCTATTAAATTTGGTGGAAAACAGCAATGGCGTTTAGTCCTTAAGCTAAGGACTTGGTGACGATATGAATAAAAACCAAGGATGAGACATTCTTATACTCTCATAATGGCTGGCTCTGTTTCTATATCCTCTATCTTAAATCTTAGGGTCCCTTTTTCTTAGTGCTAAGAGAGTGACAGCAAACTGCATCTCAGGACTGCAGCAATGCTGAGTCAATAAATAAAAATATCCAGGTAGTTTCCTTATCCTTAAGTGAAGCTTATGAACATAAACTATATTGAACTACTTTGAAAGTTGGAATACCATTGAGGAATTATTAAATGGGATAGAATTTGTACTACACCCACATTTTGGGCAAAATACTCATTTAAAATATGCCTTAAGGAATATGCCTTGAGGAAATACACCCCAGTGGATTTCTAAAAGCATGCTGTGGTCTTATAGGTAGAGTGTGCTTTCTGCATTAAGACTACATGGGGTGAGGTTATTCCTGTCTGTGTTCCATGAATACTTTGCTTTACATGATTTTAGAAAAACTAGCTTCAATTTCTTCATTCACTGATTTATCCTTCTGTTAAAAAAAGCACTAATTTTAAAATTTATTGCAGAAAAAACACTTTTGGACTGAGCTATGTAAAATGACTCAGAAGTAACGTGTAAGTGTCAGATAGAATTTGCCACCGGTCTGCCTAAAAGATTGAAGTATTTGAGTACGGATTATATTTCATCTGGTTGGTAGCACTTTGTGAATTTGCATTTCAGGATGGCCTGTTTTCAGTTTCCAACTCAAATAAGAAGTATTATTGAATTAGTTGGTAATCAAAATATACAGTCTCGCACCCTGGAAACTTGATTTGTGAAGAAATCTCTTTGAAACAAAAGAGGCTAGGTATGTATACTCTTATGGAAATGAAAATGCATAATATAAAATTTTAGTTCTTGAGACTTTTTGGATACCAAGTGAGCACTCAAACTCAAGACCTCAGAAGGATGTTTGTGCAGCAAGGTGAGAAAACTTGGACCCCTGATAACTGCAGTGCTGCTATCTCCACTCTGGACTGCCAGAGTGAATTACAGTTTTTTGTTTAAATACTGTAGGCCTGTTTGTTTGTTTTGTCATATAAAGTTGAATATAACACTAACTGATAGCATTTAATTAAGTAAATTGAGCTTGGTCAACTGTATGCATTTCTCTCTCTCTCTTTTTCTCCTTTCCCTCCCTCCCACCCTTTCTTTTTCTCTCTTGTCTCCCTCCCCACTCCTCTCCTTTTGGATTGGCAAGTAATACAGACACATATGCATAATAAGGCCATAGGCATGAATATACCAAAATGTACTTAAAACAAAAGGAAATAAAGCTTGATTTTAAGTGCCAGGCTCTGTGTTCACACTTAGTTTCTCTACTCCACAGATATTTTAACAATACTTATCATTTATATGCATAATTCCCCAGTCCTTTTTTTTTTTTTTAATCAAGACTACAACGATGGTGAATGAAATAGTATGAGAAAACAAAACTTGACACAGAGTGGACATCAAAAAATGCTATTTGCTCTTTCTCTTTCCTTTAGGGAACGAGGCAATGGTATAGTTCACGTATGAATTTGGAGTACTTTTCAGGTTTTGAAAATTGTGTTATTCTTTTACATGTTTTAAAATAAAGTAGCTGATAGTAACACCTACTTGTGCTATGGAATACTATTTGGAAAAGGGAGGGCAATTAAATTTATATCCTACAGCTGCAAATTCATTGTCCTCAAATGGAGATAAAACTCAAATTAGCTGATGTCTTTTCAAATATAGTACAATTTGTATCCTCAAGAATTTTATTTTATTTATTTATTTTTTTGAGATGGAATCTCTCTCTGTCACCCAGGCTGGAGTGCAGTGGCATGATCTCGGCTCACTGCAACCTCTGCCTCCTGGGTTCAAGCAATTCTCCTGCCTCAGCCTCCTGAGTAGCTGGGATTACAGGCGTGTGCCACCATGCCCAGCTAATTTTTTTGTATTTTTAGTAGAGACAGGGTTTCACCATGTTGGTCAGGCTGGTCTCAAACTCCTGACCTTGTGATCCACCCGCCTCAGCCTCACAAAGTGCTGGGATTACAGGTGTGAGCCACCTCGCCTGGCCTTTTTTTTTTTTTTTAAATGGATGAGAGGTTTTTAATGTTGCCCATATTGGCCTGGAACTTGTAGCCGTGCCTCCTTATGTGCCAGGACAACTGGCCTGAGCCACCGCAGCTCCCATCCTTGAGAATTTTATAGTCTTTGATTAAGTAAACCTTTATCAGCCAATAGGAAGACTAGTATTTCATATGCATAGTCTCCAGTATTCTACATATGGAATAACAATGCTTGTCTTACTATATATGAAGAAATTGGTGGCTTTCTTTACGTGGCTGTATTATCTGCTTTCACACCTTAAAGAGAAAGCCATCACCTGAACCATTTACTTTTCACTTTCTTGAACTGCCGCGTGGGAATGCATTTAAAACAATTTGAACTTTATACATGATGAGCATGATCCAATTTTAGTCCTGTCCTATATTTCCAAAAAATGTGGCTTATTTTCATAAATTACTTTTACATATGCTTCTGACCCTCTGTTATGGTTATATAAAAAGGCAAAATGCATGGAAATAGTACCAGACAGTCATCCTGTTTTAATACAATTTTCAGTATAATTATATGTGCTATAAAGTTTCAAATAACATTTGAATCAACAGGCAAATTTTGGGGGTGCTTAAATTGAACTGAACTTCTGAACTTCAAAGTTTGCTTTTCAGTGGTTAAAAGATTGTTTCAGGGAAAGTGAATACCCTCCGTCAAGTCGAGAGTTATTTATAATTTTTTTTCTTTACAGTCTAGCCTGCTACATTTGACCTCTATGTACCTTTTCCACTTAGCTTGCTAGTGAGAAACGGAAGCATTGATTTCAGAAAATGACAGGTGTTTTTTCCTAAGGTGGTGAATGCATACTTTGAATTGTGTCCTGTTGTTATATCCAAATTGAGAAACGATAAATTACTAGATGTGAAAAAATGCTTATAATTCATATTAAATTAAGCTTATGGCCAGATGATGTCAACTCTCACTATAAAAGACGATGTTTTCCATTTAACAACAACTTTTATATAGATTTTATAATGCTCTCTCATTTAAAAAATGCACATGTGATCCCAGCAACTCCGTGAAATTTCTTATTCTTGTCATTTTATTGGAAATGAAGGAGTCTTGGAGGTTTAAGGACAAGCTGAACATCTGGTTAGTTTTTGAACTGAGATTATTATAGTGGGTGGTTAGTCAGACAGTAACAGGGCAGGAGAGGCCCACACACTCCACCAGGAAAGTCAGGCAACCGTCAGGTGATGATCAGGCGGTTGTCACACTGCCTCTCTAAAATAATAATAGGTTGCAGCCAGCACCAGGGAAAGGCAGTCTCCCTGTAGATAGGACACACCTGAAACTAGTGATCAGCAGCTTCCTGATAAGATCTCAGGAGTTGGGTAAATGAGCTCAAGCATGCACACTAAGAGGCAAAATGGCAGAGTTTAACTAGTATATGATCTTCCAGGGGCATTTGACTGGTAACGGAAGAACACCTCAGACGAGCATGCATGGAACGCCAGTAAACACACTGCGCATGCTCACCGATCAAACGCTAGCAGGCCACTGCGCATGCGGGCAGCTCACCCTAAGGGAAGAATCAAGGGAAATGGGACACGGCACACCAGAAGTATGCCAACATATATAACCTCAAGTCAAAGGCCAAACCTCACACTTGACCTCCAAGATGTCCGCTTGGCCCTCTTCCAAATGTACTTTACTTTCTTTTCATTCCTGCTTTAAAGCGTTTTAATAAGCTTTACAGGCCTGCTCCAAAACTTGCCTCAGTCTCTTCTTCTGCCTTATGCCCCTCAGTCAAATTCTTTCTTCTGAGGAGGCAAGAATTGAGGTCGCCGCAGACCTGTACTGATTTGCCACCGGTAACTCGGGTAACTTCCACTGCTAACAAGATCTTCTGATTTTTGGTCTGTTATTCATTGTGTGCCACAACTACTTCTAATCTCATATGAGAAGCCTTTTTCAAGAGACAGAGGAAAATGAAATGAATAATATAGAAACAGCAAAATTTAATCTGTGATGTATCAAGTGGCAAGTTTAAGCTAAGCCACATGTAAATGAAAGTTATGAGGGAATAGAATAGAGAGGAAGTGTTTCCAAAGAGACAAAGGGTGTTGTTCCAGTTCCCTATCTTCCAGCTCCATCCTGTAACCCACCTGAACTGTCAGGTTCCCCTCTATAGTTTTTTGGAAAGAGATTAAAAACAAAAAGAAAACACAAAAAATGATGAAATGATGTTCTCAAGTGATAAATAGAAAAGTCATTTTATTTTATTTTATTTCTTTTGAGAGAGAGTCTCGCTCTGTCACCCAGGCTGGAGTGCAGTGGTGCAATCTTGGCTCACCGCAACCCCCGCCTCCTGGGCTCAAGTGATTCTTGTGCCTCAGCCTCCCAAGTAGCTGGGATTACAGGCGCCTGCCACCACGCCCAGCTAATTTTTGTATTTTTAGTAGAGATGGGGTTTGACCATGTTGGCCAGGCTGGTCTCAAACTCCTGACCTCAAGTGATCCGCCTGCCTCGGCCTCCCAAAGTGCTGGGATTACAGGTGTGAGCCACTGTGCCCAACCGGAAAAGGCATTTTAAATTTTGTTCCAGTTCTTAGAAGATGGAAAATAACTCTATTTCCTGCCAATATCTCTGCACACACACAAAAATGAAAAGCTCGAAAATATTTGAATTATTTAAGCTGAATCTAAAGAATAACCATCCAAATTCTGACATAGATCCATTTAGTGTATTATTATTAATTACTGACATTGTTTGAAAAGTGTCTCTCTGGGCCGGGCATGGTGGCTCAGGCCTGTAATCCCAGCACTTTGGGAGGCCGAGGCCAGCAGATCATCTGAGGTCAGGAGTTTGAGATCAGCCTGGCCAACATGGTGAAACCCCATCTCTACTAAAAATACAAAAATTAGCTGGGCCTAGTGGCATGCACCTGTAATCCCAGCTACTTGAGAGGCTGAGGCACAAGAATCACTTGAGCCTGGGAGGCAGAGGTTGCAGTGAGCCAAGATTGCTCCACTGGGTGACAGAGCGAGACTCTCTCTCAAAAGAAATAAAATAAAATAAAATGACTTTTCTATTAATCACTTGAGAACATCATTTTTTGTGTTTTCATTTTTTTAAATCTCTTTCCAAAAAACTATAGAGGGAACCTGACAGTTCAGGTGGGTTACGGGATGGAGCTGGAAGATGGGGAACTAGAATCACACCTTTTGTCACTTTGGAAACATTTCCTCTCTGAGGGACTTTTCTCTTCCTCTATAACTTTCATTTACATGTGGCTTAGCTTAAACTTGCCACTTGATACATCACAGATTAAATTTTGCTGTTTCTATATGGAATTGCTTGAACCCGGGAGGTGGAGATTGCAGTGAGCCAAGATGGTGCCACTGCACTCCAGCCTGGGCGACAAAACGAGACTCTGGCTCAGGAAAAAAAAAAAAAAAAAAGAAAGAAAGAAAGAAAAGAAAAGAAAAGAAAAAGCAAAAATGTCTCTCTGGCTAAATCCAACCATTTGAAAGATTCTGAATACAAAGCTCAGGCATCTATTTCCTCTTTTCTGAGGATTCTGCTGCAATTACAGAAAAAAACCTTAAAAACAATAAAGAAGTAATATTGTCATTAGAAATCAAGAAGACTTTCCTTCGGAATAACAAAAGTTAAAAGAATTCCTAAAGAATGAAATAAAAATAAGACTGAGGGATAAAGAAAAGAGAAAACTCTGGCCCTGGGCACTAGATATAAGCACAGATCTTCTCTAGAGACTCCAAAGTCAGAACCAACTTGTGCAAAGGAATGGGCCAGGGAGTAATGAGAACAGTGATTCATTAAACAGCCTTGTAACTGCCTCTTTATTTCTCTTGTAAACAAATAGACTGACAACAATGACTTTTACCCTTAGGCTCAAGTCAGTGAGCTGCTTTAGAAAGAGTTTGCAGTCAGCCTCCGGTGTGAGAGCACTGGTTTCTGAGAGAGAAACAGCAGAATTTGAGATAAACACAGGCTTGCATGATGGATTTGGGGGTAGGAGCAGAACAAAGAAACAACAATGAAATCTCCTCGCCCGTTGTAGATCCTCCTTCTCCTTCTCCTCCTCCTTCCTCCTCCTCCTCCTTCCTCCTCCTCCTCCTTCCTCCTCCTCCTCCTTCTCCTCCTCCGCTGCCGCCACTGCTGCTGCCTCTTTTTCTTCTTCCTCTTCCTCTTCTTCTTCTTCTTTTCTTCTTCCTCTCCTCCTCCTCCTCCTCCTCCTCCTCCTCCTCCTCCTCCTCCTCCTTCTTCTTCTTCTTCTTCTTCTTCTTCTTCTTCTTCTTCTTCTTCTTCTTCTTCTTCTTCTTCTTCTTCTTCTTCTTCTTCTTCTTCTTCTTCTTCTTCCTTCTTCCTTCTTCTATTACTCACCTCCTCCTCTTCTTGTTCTTTTTCTTTTCTAAGACAGGGTCTCACTCTGTTGCTCAGGCTGGAGTGCAATAGTGCCATCATGACTCACTGCAACCTCAAGCCACACTGCCTGGCTAATTTTTGTAATTTTTTGTAGACATAGGTCTTGTCATGTTGCCCAGGCTGGTCTCAAACATTTGAACTCAAGCGATCCTCCCATCTTTGCCTCTAAAAGTGCTGGGATTACAGCTGTCAGCCATTGCACCTGGCCAGTACTCTTTTTAATTTTTCAGATACTATTGGGAGAAAGGAGGGTCTCCAGTTCCCTGCATGCTGGTTCTTTATCCCTATATCCTGTTGCAAAACTGTCACTAGGCCCTGCCCAATCACCTACAACAATCATTTGGGAGTGTGGTCTGTTGAGGGGGAAAATCTATATCTGTACCTATATATCTATATTTCTACCTTACCTATTTCTATGTGCATCTTGCATCTATATATAAAGAAAACATATGCAAGACAACTACATTAATTACACTAGCACTTTCTAACAGGAGCTCACTCCATGTGTAGTAGGTACATTGAACAAGAGAAATGTATGGAGAATAATCCTAAAAGCAACTTTATTTTTGTCTTCTTACTGTCTTTTTGTCCCACTGCTGAAACAGAAAAGACTTTTCATTAATCTTTGATGAAAACTCAGGCAATACCCATGACTTTTTAATTCACTCTTTGTTAATAGCAAGGGTTTTGGCGATTGTCAATAGCAAAATACATCTTGATTCATGGCATGAAAGCCTCTGGTTTCTGTATTAATGGATAGTTTAATATTCATTCAAAGATAAGACTTTTTCTGGTTTCCCCAGCTTCTCTGGGTGGGCTGCCTGCTTTTAGATAATGGATATAGTTGAATTCTTTTCTCTTTCTCTCACTTATTTCCCTACTGACAAACTTCTCTTTCTGACCCTTCAAAGCTTTAAGAAGAAAGATAATGGGAAACTATTACTTATTTCACAGGATTGTGGTAAGAATTGAACTGATATACTGTATTTCGTGGAATTTAAGATGCTAATGGTTAAAAACCACACCTTTATAAACCACTAAGAAAGAAAAAAAATGCATGTTGTCAATTATACTGTGATACAGTCCTAATGTTTATTATCACTTCTAGTTTTAATTTTTTAATTATGGAAGAAACTCTTTTAAATTTATTCATGTAATTTTTAAACACTCTACTACATACATAAAAATGAAAGCTGCAAGTGAAGTACATTTATTAATGTAGTTCTAAAACGTCTTCATATTCAGTGTAATATAATTGAATTCCTGTGACTCAGTGCCATTGATGTCTGTATTTTTCTACATATTTTCCTGTTCTGTGTCATGAAGAACATTAGCAATGGGCCATTTCTTAAAATGTTCTATTATTGTTGATAGGATTTTCTTCCAAGTACCTGATATCTTTCCTATAAGTTACTTTCTTGATCTTTTCAAAAGATAGACAACAATCAGGATGCATATTCTTTCCTCAAAAGATCCTTAAATTGTTTATTCATTGAAATGTTTGGGGAGGAAATTTTCCAGTCATGTCATAGGAGGAGCAACCAAATCATGACATGCACAATGACCACTGCGTCATAACTGATCAATAGTGAATAATAAAACTCTACTGATTGTAAGATGCACCAGATTTCAGAGCTGTTACAGTGTATTACAATATGCCACCTTGAAATTGATGAAATACAACACATACACCTGTGTGTTTGCAGCTTCTGCAGGTCAACTAGGGTGCTACATCCAGAAGTGAACTAAACCACAGCAGCGAACATTTCTTTGGTTTGTCCTGAAAATGAGCAATAGATCTCCCATCTTCCCAATTTTAAACAGATTCTTTTAAGGCATTGTTAATCTACATAGGAGATAGAGCATAGGACAAAACAGACAAGTCCCCACTCTCATGGACCTTATATTCTTGAGGGATTTTAGCTTGAGGTGCTTAGTAATAGCTGTTATATGGCTTTCTGTGTGACTTGGACAAGTAATTTTTTTTTTTTCTGTGGAGTTGACCCCAGATTTGTGTGAGTCCAATTTGTGGAAAGGTGATATAATCCTGTTCTTCAGGCAATAAATACTTTGTAAATAAGTTGGTTTTCAAATTGAGGTCACCTCAGGTCACTCTTGGAAACAGGAGGGTAGAGCGAACTCAGCACCTAGTAGCTCCCACTAATACCACATTTGGGAGATTTTGCTGCGGCAGCTGAATCAACAGCTGGGATTCTAAAATCCCTAACTTGCACATAGGATTTAGCTTTCTCACCCACAAAATTATGGTCCTATATTTACCATCTGTGTGTCACTTTTTTATTTATGAAATTATATAAAAAAAGAATTTATTGGGACAGTAAAGAAATATTTTTGAAAACAATTTAAAAGCGTAAATCAGTGGCTTAGAAATGCAGTTTTTAATAAGACACCATTCATTAGGCATAACAACGGCTCATTAATAAAGAATAGGTATTGGCTGATAACTTTTGATAGGGATTATTAATTGTTAAAAAGACACGAGCTATTAAAAAGTCTATTCTCTTCTAAATTGCTACAGAGTTCATTCAATTTTAATATACAATGGAAAAAATGTGAAAGTTACCTTTGTGGCATCTTTGAAAGTTTTTTTTGTTTTTTGCCTGGGATTCAAAGGTCATATTTGCTTTTTGCTAGAAGGTTTGCACTGAAGGAAGGGCTGCCAAAATGTAGGTCACTTTCTCAGGTACAGGACAGTTTGAGAAACAGGGGAAGCTGATTCTATCAGGCTAATATACACAGGTGAGATGCAAATCTCCCGCCAACTGTTCCCATTGGTATCATTAGCCCTTCTCTCCATAAATAAATGCCTCGCTGAGAAAGTGCTTCTAGGCATTGCGCTGCCACTTTCGAGTGATATTAGCTTGCAAAAGAGGAAAGCCTAATCAAAGAGAAAGTGTTCCCCAAACAGGCTGTCACTATAGACTGAAGCATTTTCTGGTCTGGGGAAAGAAGGACTTGACTGTTTTGTGCTTCTGTAGAGTTGTATGTCAGTTCTCATACACACTCTTCTCTTGGTAAGTAATCAGAAGTTTATTTTTACATCTATGCAGTCTAGTTGTCTTGGGTTCATGTTCGTGGTATTTCATAGCTAGCAGGAACCTTAGAGATGAACCTCTTAGAGACAAGAAAGATTTTCACTATCACCTTTTTTTCTAGAGTCACATGCTTATTTTTCTTATAGCAAATGACCAAGTACAAATGGGAGTAACAGATTTTTTTTTATGTGAATTTGGCAAGTCATCAACTCAAATATGCTGCTTAGGATGGGAAAGAGAGAAATCATGTAGGATCCTGTTCTAAATGTTAAGTTACTTTTTTCTCCATATTTTGGATATGACTTAACGTAAAGACACTTTTTTTATTTCAAAACAGCTTTAGGTTATTAATATGATGTTATCTAAAATTTGATAATCAGAGATGATTTTGTTTGTTTTTCATAAGAGATTTCCAGTGTCAGAAATCCCATAAATGTATGGTCCTAATTTAAAATAATCATTCTTAAGTAAAAATAAGCAATTCTGTCACTATGGGGCTTTAAAGGAAAGGGCAGTGTTCCAAACCAATTATAAACAAATTGACCTTCTTAAGATTTTCCTTCTTACTCAAACAATGAGTAAAAACTGATTCTTTGCCAATAAGCCTCACGATTTTTTTGTGGCTAGGAAAAGCATGCTTCTTAATGAACCATTATCCTCAGCTTCATGATCCAGATGAGTAAATGCAACCCTACGCCTCATGAAGAATGATTAATTTAGTTACTTGGGCATAACTGTTTTATTAAGAAGAATCAGTTCGTTAAAGCTTAGGGAAATGAGTAAGTTATAGGTGAGACTGGCTAGACTTACCTTGACATAAAAACAATCAAGTGAGGAGAAATCAACTGGCATTTATTTAATACTCTATGATGTGTGAAAACTATTCCAAGAAATTTAGTTGCTTTCTTTTCTTTTTGTCTCTCAAAAGAGAGAAATCAAGTTGTTTTAGTTAAAAATGTACTTTTTACTTATAAAGGTAAAATGTGATTTCAAGGTATATGAAGCTTCTTTAGAGACAAAGCTTCATTCTGATATGTATTTGATAAGTACTGCCAACATAGACTGTTTCTGTAGATAAGGCTGATTTGTTCAGGTTTTCTGAAGGGCAGAGGAGCATTATCTTTCTATATATATCATATTATCCTGTGAGCAATATGATACACCAGTGATAGAACCATAGGGTTGTAGGAATATAAAAATAATAATAATATATTAAATTTGTTTGACTTTTTTTTGCAATTTTTGTAAGGATTTTATTTCTCAGAGACCCTGAGAATGAGCCACTTCTATTTAATCCCTATTACTCATATGAACCACTTCTATTTAATCCCTATTACTCATACGAAAACTGAGTCTCAAAGTAATCTTAATAGTAGTTACCAGATCTAGCATTGATGCTAGGCCTTTTGGATCTTGAAAATAATCTAGATAATTCCACTTATCTTACATACATTTTATTATAAAAAACTTAAACCATGTAGATGCAAAAATTAAAATAGAAAGTATCCCTTCTTTGCTACTAACTATAACCTTTTTCAGTTTTCTATGAATCTTTTCAGACATAGGGCTATGAGTTTACACAAAAATGAATGCATACATACACATATGCTTTCACACACATTATGTATGATTCGTTTTTATAAATATAATAAAATAAATGATAATTTTAAGTTTTTTTCTACAACTTGATTTTTTAACTTAATATATGCAGAGAAACCCATATTTAAAATAGCTATACTATTTTTTAAATTACTACATAGTATTGCTTAATATAGAAAAAACATAATTTGTGTACATTTACATATTTTGTTGGGCATTTATATAGTTTCTAATCTAATTTCTTTAAAAACAAGTGTATAGCTTGTACACATGTCTTTGTAAATATATAGGAATATTTTTAACGAATAAATTCCTTGAAGTGATAGGCAATGAAAAATTACTTTTCATTAAGTTTCCACAAATTTTTACTCAATGAATTCACCAACTTACTTTATCAAAAATATATTTACAAATTTTTAAATTTATCTGTGCAATGAAAAATAGGTACCAATTTCTTAACAGAATATTATGTTTGAACAGATTTTCATATATGATTAGTGGCCATTTTTATTCTTTTCTCTGTGAGAAACCTCTAAATAAACTTCGACTGTATTTTCTATTGGATCATTTATATTTTCCTTTTGATTTTTAGGAGTTATTTATGTATTGAGAATATTAAGCTATTTTTTCTAAATTAAAAATATTTTCTTTATTTTGACTTTTAAGTTTTTATTGATAGCTTTTGTATTTTAGAAGTTTTGCATTTTTATGTAACTCTATAGGTCAATCTTTTCCTTTATGACTTCTGTGTTTTGTGTCATACTTAGAAATAATTTGTTACCTCCAAACTAATAAAAGCATATCATTAATATCTTTCATATATTAAACTATTTAAGCTACTAGAATGTTTGTTAGGTAGGCATAAAGTGTAGATTTCACTACTTTTTTCCAAATAATTCTAAACAATTACCTTTAAACTATTTGTTAAATAAATTATATACTTCTTACTAAATTCAAAGGCCAACTTAATAATGTATGAAATTGTTATTTATATAGAATATCAGTCTGTTTCTGCAATCTCCTTTCTGTTCATTGCTTCACTTGCCTATATCTGTTCTCAGTACCTCACCGGTTTACTCTGCCTTTCTAAAACCTTTTACTGGAATATTCTACTACAGTTAAAAAAAAAAGCTGTCTATTTTTGTCATTTTTTTTCTCTTCTGTAAAGGTACTTCATTCATTAAAATCAGTTTTTCTGATACCATTAAAATGTTTTTTTTTTAAAGGGATGTCATTTTATTTGTAAATAAATTGGAAAGAATTGACATCTTCATGCTGTTGCCTCTTCTCATCTTGGAACACTTTATATATTTCCATTCATTTAAGAGAGAGAGTGAGTGTGTGTTTTTTAGTAGATGTCATAGTCCTTTTTTATTATTTCTCATTAAAGTCATATATTTGTTAGTTTTATTCCTAGAAATTTCATATTTTTCAACAGTATGTTTTCTTTTATACCTTGTTATCTTGTTTATAGGAAAACCATTAATTTTCACTGTTGATTAGTACATGGCAACCTTAATAATTAGTAAATCTAATAGCGTTTGAATTATATTTTAATTTTCTTGGCAGAAAATTATATTACCTGCAAGAATGATAATTTTCATTTTAAGTATTCATATTTATTGGTTTTATTAGCTTTATTATATTGACTATAATTGTATTACTGTCTTCTCAAATTTAGTGGAAACACTTCTTACATGTTCTATTTTTTAATAAAAATATTTATTTGGTCTTATGAATACAGAATTGATTATTTTATTTTTATTTCAAATGTCTAGGTATTATAATTGTATATAATAGTTATTTGTACTTTTTATATTTTTATTATATTTTTAGTTATGCTTGTATAGGTGGCTAACAATAAGTATATTTTTCTCTTGATGAAAATTGAAAATACTTATTTTTTATATTGTTATTTTTTAAAAACCATTTTTGGTTATAGTAATAAGTCTTCCATTGATTTTTCTTCTTTCTTTAGTTTTCTCACTTATAAAAATTTTCTAATTCATGAATTTATGTTTCCAGATTTAGGAATTTCCTTTTGACTCTTTGAGTTCCTTTTCTGACATATATAAAAAGTCTTAGCTTTTTGGGGTTATTTTGGCTGTGTATAAAATTCAAAACTCAAAATAATGTTCCTTTTGTGGAATAATGTCCTAGGATTTTATGATATTGATGAAAAGATATTCATATGATTCTCATTTTTTGTAACTACACTGTGTTACAGGAAAAAGATAGCAAACCTCATTTAAAAAGGGCAAGTTATAAAATAAGAACAACTCAAATGACTAACAGTTACATGAAGAGATGCTCAAACTCATTTGTAATCATACAAATGAAAAAAAATTAAAATTCAATCCTGCATTATACTCATCAAGTTGAGAAAAAAAAGCTATAGTTTTATAATTCTAAGTATTGAAAGATATTTAGGTAGAAAGGAATCTTGTGCCTTGATGTTGAAAGTATTGACTGGTTCAGCTGCACTGGAAACACACTTGATGATATTAAATATGCCTATCCTACAACTCAGTAGTCCAGCTCCTAAGTGTATGTTGCAGAAAAGCTCTCTCACAAGATGTGTGGAGATATGGATGATAATTTGTAGTAGCAACGAGTTAGAGGCAATCTGTCTATCACTGGGAGAATGAAGAAGTTCACTGTAATGGTTATGCTCTAGCATGCGGCAGCTGGAAACAGTGAGTAGATGCACACACAGACCATGATCACTCCTAGAAACATAGTGGTTAGTGAAAAAAGAAAGAAACATAATGTTTTCAGCACAATACCATTTATATATTTGAAATAGATAAATGTAGAAAACAAAATGTCATATAATCCCAGTAACATGAAAGAGCAAAAGGACAAGAATAACCAATGTGATTCTGAAAAATGAAATTAGGAATAAGAGAGTACCCCTACTAGATATCAGGACTTATTATAAAGCTATAGTCTTTAAAACAGGTACTCTTATAAGGAAGAGAGGAGAAGAGAAAAAAAGAGAAGACAAGAGAAGAGAAAGAGAAGATTGGAAATAGATGCATGCATTTATTGAACTTTAATTTATGACAGAAGTGGCATAGTCAATAACTGAGGAGTGGAAGGACAATACAATCAGATACATTGAAAAATGCTTATTGACATGGAAATATCAAAGGAGAAATATACCATGTGCCCACTGATAAAAAATAAATGGAATGTTCATGAAAGGTCCCAATTACTGCTACAATAATTTTTTAAATAATTAGGCATTTAGATTTTATGTACCTTTTGATTTGAGTAGTTTAAAATGTCTTAAATAACATTTAATATTATTATAATTATAATAATTATTATTTTTGAGACAGAGTCATCTTGCTCTATTGCCCAGGCTCTAGTGCAGTGATGCGATCTCAACTCACTGCGACCTCCGCCTCCTAGGTCCAAGTGATTCTCATGCCTCAGCCTCCTGAGTAACTGAGACTACAGGCGTGTTCCACTACACCTGGCTAATTTTTGTGTTTTTGTAGTAGAGACTGGGTTTCTCCATGTTGGCCAGGCTGGTCTTGAATTCCTGACCTCAAGTGATATGCTTGCATTGACCTCCCAAAGTGCTGAGATTCCAGGTGTGAGCCACTGCACCCGGTCCATTAAATATTATTTTTATTATATTTGGTCAAATATTTTTGTTTCTTTCCTGAATTTTAACACTATTTAGAATGATTACATAGTTGTTAGCTAATAGAATCTGTAGTTCAAAAATTATTTTGTGACTTGTTGAGCATTTCACTTGATCAATTTTTATGTTTCATGATCTCTGAAAAAGAAATGTAAGTAGCATGTTATAGTAGTATCTTCTGCCATCATAATAGTATGTTCTATATGTATCATGTGTCATACTTCTGTCGTTTTTATTTTATTAGTGCTTTGCTTATTTCACAGATTCTGCTTTTGTTTATTTGTTTCTTAATAAACTTTCTAAATCTGCTAGTTTGGGAGGTTTTGACTTTCATATTGGTGCACATTTAACTTTATACATTTATATAATATGCTTGATCATCTGTTTACTGATGCATAGACTTCAGAGAGTGTCTTCTCTTAACTATCCATTTTGATGGATGAAAAAATAACGACCACTCCTGATTTTAGTAGTTTTGTTGGTTTTCATATATATAAAATGCTACTGAATGAATAAAAATCAAATGTAGATCTATTTTTCTATTGTTCCTTCCCTAGTGTTACTTTTCAGATAAGAATATGGGCAAATAATGATTACAGATTCCATCTTTGGTTTTATTCTTTTTGCTGAACATTTTATTCTGAGGTATAGCTGGTCAATTCGATAGCTCATGATCTTAAAAATGTCTTTGTATTCTATTTCTTTTTTTTTTTTCATTTCAATTATTTAGCCTCATTGACTACATCATTCCTCCAGGCAGAAGGTGCAAAAGATAGCAAAACTTGAGGGCTTTGACCAAGGGCATGCTAGGAGAGGACATGGGAAATGGATTGTTCCTTGAACATTTTCCCTGGGCCATTCTCTTCCTTTTTTATTTTTGTTCTGGTTACATGGGGCTTTCAAGACTCAAGCAACTGTTTGTTTTATTTTTTACTTTTTTAGCATTTCAAATGTTTTTATTATGAAAAATTAAATACATACAAAATATGAGAAATTATATAATTCATCCCCAGATATGCATCACCCAGCTTCCATAGTTATTAATTCTGTCCAATTATTTTATCTATACTACCATGCTGTTTCTCTTCCTTTCTCCTGGATTAGTTTGGAGAAAACGCCAGACATTATATCACTTATAAGTATTTTGAATATATCACTAAAAGATAACTCATTTAAAAATATAATCCCTATTATGACACACAGAGTACTAACAAAAATTCCGTAATGTTTTTGAATATACAAAAATTGTTTAAATTCCCACAATTCTCAGTCTTTTTAAGAAATTAATTATTCAAATCAGGTGCCAGAAAAATTCTATGTATGGCAATTAGTGAACATATTTCTTAAGTTTCTGTTAATCTTTAGCTCCTATCTCCAACTCACTGTTTTTTTTTTTTTTGTAATTATTTGTTGAAGAAAGCTTAAAGATTGTGTTATAGTTTCCCCTAGTCTATATTTTGCTGATTGCATTATTTTTTGTTTGTTTGTTTTGCTTATGTTTTTGTTTTTTTGAGACAGACTCTCACTCTGTTGCCCAGGCTGGAGTGCAGTGGCATAATCTCGGCTCACTACAACCTCCGTCTCCCAGGTTCAAGTGATTCTCCTGCCTCAGACTCCCGAGTAGCTGAGATTACAGGCATGCAGCATCACACTTGGCTAATTTTTGTATTCTCAGCAGAGATGGGGTTTCACCATGTTGGCCAGGCTGGTCTCCATCTCCTGACCTCATGTGATACACCTGCCTTGGCCTCCCAAAGTTCTGGGATTATAGGTGTGAGCCACCGTGCCCTGATCACATTCTTGTGATATTTCTGAATGGGTCCACTGCTCCTTTTCTTATAAATTGATCAGAGTGAGGCTTGAATTTTTTTTGGCAAAAAGATTTGACAGGTACTATTGTATTTCCAGTAAAAGGCCCTTAATATCTGACTGTTTCTCTTTTTGTGAATTTAGTAGCTTTTGATGATTGCTGCTAGATCCATTATTTCATAAAGGGTTATAAAAGGATGATATTGTAATTAAATAACTTTAATTATTGTGTGAACTACCTTGATGAATAAAAAATTATCTTCCATCAAATATTTGTTTCTCTGAGTTCAGAGCATGTAGGATAGAACTGTAATATAGATGTGTTGGTAATTTTCTTATTTTCCAGTATTCAAAATAATGAGTTGGCTCCCAATATCTTTGCAGGTTGATCAATTTTGTTCTGTAAAAATATTTATTATTAAGAGCTTATGGATTTTGAACACCTAATTTGTCTTAACTAAGTAAAATTGTAATTCTTATTGGTGTTCACACTTTCCCAGCTTTGGATAGGTGAGTTTCTCTTGGTTGGCACCTGAGTCCTTTTTATGATGATCACAACAGTCTTTGTATTCTTACTGTCTGGTTTGACAGTATGTTCTAGATGCAACATGTATATTTGCTGTCCCATCTTGAAATCTAAAATTTTTTTAAGCGCCCTAGCTCCTTTGTGAGAAATGCCATTTGGAGACAAAAATCTGGGTGAAAGAATACTTGTTTCTGCTGCCCAAGAACAATAAGTATTGCCCAGTTCACTTTTTTAGTGAACAGAAGTATCACATATTTAAAAAATATATGCAATATATCATATGTTCATGTTTATACTCCAAGTCAAATTTAGCAAATTCAGGAATTCAGGATTTTTTTCTTAACCAAATTCCTCTCACATGTGTGTCGCCTTTCTCTCATGATCAAAATTCCAATTCTTAATGATATCATTATTATTTATTTGCTTTGTCCTGTGTAGCACATTCAGGAAAACCATAGTGGCACTCAAAATCTGATTACTGAAAACAGTTTGAGGATTTTTTCTTAGTGTATATCACATTGGGAATAAACAACCAATTTACTCTTTTTTAACACTCACTTGAAAGAAATATTTCCTCCCAATGTGTTATTTTTATTAATTTATACAATGTGTGCCAATTTTTTATTAACTTGTTAGAATTTTAAAATTTCAAAACAACTTCTGTTTAGTAGTTTTGGAAAATATTTATATAATTCTTTTGACTCTATTTCCTTACATCTGAAAACTGGTTTTGTTCGTTTGTTTTAGGTTCATTTCTCCATTTTTGAATAATGTAAGCAAATATATTATTTCCCCTTTCCAAAATTAATGGCAGTATTCTATGCATAATTTTCTTCACATTGGACCAAATTGCTTTTTAAAGATCTTATGAAATTATAGTATCTTCCCTTCACTCCATGCTATTAAACCACATAAACATTTATTGAATACCTTCTAAGTGCAAAGCACAGTACTTTGTTTTGTGGTTGATGAGACAATGAAGTAGATTTTGCCTTTAAAACACTTTTACAAATTTTTTTCTGTGCTTTTTGATATTGCAGAGATCTAAAAATATCACTTTGGATGTTCAGATAATATACTTACTGTTGAATAGTTATTGGGTTAAAAAAAGTCAAAGGATAGTATTCTGTGTAAAATACTAACAATAAGGAGAAAACAAAACAGGCATAATGTAATTATTCCAGAAATTGTAGATCTTTTATGACATTATGATCAATAAACTATAAAACATAGACGACTGCATCTATAAAGCACCTTGAAAGATGAATAGCCTCTGTGAGTGTGTGTGTGTGTGTGTGTGAGAGAGAGAGAGAGAGGGAGAGAGAGAGAGAGAGTGGGCAGGCAGAGAGAGAGAGAGAGACAGAAAGACAATATAGATTCAAGAATGTGTGCTAAACATTTGCTTAGCAAGTAAGCTCATTTTTCCCATTATTTTGATACATAGCAAAGTAAAATTTCTTATTAATATATAATTGAGTTAGGTACCCTTATTTAGACATTTGGATTTATGAAAAATTCCCATAATGATTTCAATGTGTGGGTTTATAATTATAAATAGGAGTCCACTTAATTTGACTGTTAATATGCTAAGGTTTATAATTTACATGACTTCTCTTTCTAACATGATCTGTGAAGTAGTTTACGTTTCAAACTTTACTTGGATTCCACTGAATTTATTTTAGTGATTATCAATATGGTCTTAGTTCGCATTCCCAAATGTAAAGGTATCTTTGACAAAGATAAGGACGTTTGAAAATACATTTTTTTGAACATTAAAATTTAACAATGAGTTGAATGTGACTTGATAATATTCACTTTTAACTGTGAATAAAATAAGCTTATCATTATATATTAGCACTGCTATATTGATCTTTCAGATTTAATTTAACAAAATGCTAATCTTTGAGCAAAAATTTTTCTATTTTATCTATTTTGGTAATCACCAATGATCCTTGCCTCCTAGTATTTAACCACTTGTGTTCTTTCCTCCCACATTGGATCCAACTGGATTCAGCAAATTTCCTTCTGTACCTTCCACTAATGTTACCACTTTTTATAGTATTTGCATAGGTTGATAACTGTCAAGTCTATGATGTGTTTTTAAAAAAAGATGTTATCTAGTAAGGTTCTAGGCAAACTGCTCATCTCAAGAATTCAGTTAGTGGATGATGGATGATACTTTCCAAATGGTTAGTCATGGCTGGAAATGTGTCAAAGCTTGGAGGAAATACAATGACAGGTGAGCAGTGTGGCGGTGTAGTAGCACTGGGACAAAGTGGAAGGAAAGAGAGATTGTTAATACCTTTGGAAATAAGACGTAGGAGCATAAGAGTTTAAAAAGAGTTTTTAAAGATGCCTACCAGTTTGGTGGCACAGCTGTGTGCCAGAGAAAGCCTACGGTCAAACTCTTCTGATTGGTTAATGTGTGAGAAGATGAACTCATATTCTTTGTGGTAAATCCTGGGTTTTATAGTCTGAGCATGCCAACCTAGTTTTACACTGATTATATCTTTTGTTTCATCTCTCTTCTTCCTTGAACTCATCGTCCTCTCTGCATCCACAGCCCAAATCTGCTCTTCTGACTCTCCATCAGTGCATGTCAATACCATCCAAGTTATGACTCAAGATGGAAACAAGAAAGTCATCCTTCACATTTGCCTGCCCCTTAATTTTCATTGAGTCTCTTAAAGATTATTCCTGAAATATCTCTCAAATTTGTCTTTTCTGATTACAACCTTACTGACATTGCAGTAAGTTAGAAACTCAACATCTGTAGTCTAAACCGTTAAAATAGCTGCTTGACTTTTCCAGTCTCTGTGTAGCTCTATTCTCTCCATTTTCATTAAGTTTCTTTGCAAAACACAGACTTGATACTGCCAAATTTTCAATCAAATACCTTTAGTGGCACTGAGTTACCTACTGTTAAATCTCCAGACACCTCAACGGAGCATTCAAGGTTCATCATCTTGAACCAATTTACTTTTGGGCATTCTCCAAAAGAATTCCTTTGATAGTAAATAGTGTCCATTGCTGAGGCTTTTGGCAACATTTGGTGGGACAAAGGATGGGCAATGGGCAACAGGAAGGGTAATCTAAACCTTCTCTCCCCCACCTCCACTTTTTTAGGGATGATAGACTTAGAGGTGGGATAGAGAAAGAAAAGAGAGAAAACTAGCCATTATAATTTGATCTCTCTCTTTGCCTTGTAAAGGAAGTCTGGTCCCCAGGCAAAAAGGGGTTTATTTCAAGAAGGAGCAGTTACCATCTTAGTTTCAAATTAAACTATAAACTAAATTTCTTCTAAAGTGAGTTCAGCCTATGCCCAGGAATAAACAAGGATAGTCTGGAGGTTAGAGGCAAGATGGAGTGGGTTAGATCAGATCTTTTTCACTCTCATAATTTTGTCACTGTTACAGTTTTTGCAAAGGTGTTTTCACAAAGCCTACAAGGTGGTTGAGAAACACAAAGAAGGCCAATGGGCATCTGAACTGCATAGAATAGTCAGTTTTATTGCTTAAAATGTATTTGCAAGAGTAAGTCTGACTATAGTAATATAAATGACTTTGCTTTTTTAGTTTTTCAATACTTACTAATAAAATATATCTTAATTTTATATTCATCTTTTTCTTTATTAGAAATATTATAATGAATTAGAAAAATTACGAATGATCTTTAGATACTCATTGCAAGAACAAGCCACATGTCCTAAATGTAGAATGAAGTATTGCTTTCAGAAGAAATATCTTTCATTACAGACATAAATATCCAGAAATTTGATATGAATGTTACACAAAGTTCTGTCAGCACCATAGGGCAAGAAATTCCAGTCAATACCATTCAAATAGTTTCATCTGAATATGAAAGGACATGCTATCTACTCTTCCTTCGAACTTGCTCACCTAATGTGGTTATGTTAGGTAGAATTTATCTTTTTCGTTCAAATCATGGATCTTTTTTTCCTTTACCTAGAGGAATTGACAAGTATACAGCTTTTGACTTACTGTAAAACTTTCAAAGTCATCACTTTAAACAGATCTTTACTTTAAGATCTTAAGAAGACTATCAGTAACTAATGGAGTACCATGGTGATTTAATCAATTGGTGACTTGCAGGAAGTTATTGTAAGTCAATACATAAGGTTCATCAGTGCAGTGTCTAAAGCAGCAGAAATTGACTTGCAGGCATGGGTGTACTTCAGTATTGTAGGTATTAGCTTCATTTGTCAATAAGGAGAAATGAAAGCAGAGAAAGATTATTAATTGGGTTTGCCAAAGTTACAAAACACTGGAGTGACAGATCCAGAAAAAGAGCCTATGTTGTCTGACACCCAAATTCCATCTCAAAATCCTACATAATATCGCCTCCAGCTAAATGCTACGAATTTGGTGGATAGCAGGCTCAATGCAATGCTTTTTATTGTGGCTTTTTGATAATTAATGACTAGGGATGCCTACTCTGTTCTTTCTAAGATGTTAAACTGTTTCTCAGTGAGTTCTCAGCCATGAATCTCTGCTCTGTACTTGCCTATATTTCTCACCCCATTGACTTCACAGCGAGATGGAATACGGGAAAGATGTAAAGCCTCTTCCCGTTTTTTCCATTAGTGACAATATTTTTCCAGTTCAGTTACAGGTTTAAGCATAGGCTCTTTGTTAGCCAATTCATCTAACACCTCACTCACGCTGAGTCCCAAACACACAAATGCCTCCTAAATCTTTATGTTCTTATTCTATTAATTTTAGAGAAAAAAATGATATTTCACCCTATTTTACTTTATATCTTTTTATCATGAAATATATATGAGTTCTGCAATAACTTACTGATAAGATGGATTACCAAGAATTATTGATTAAATTCTACTCATTTGTGAGCAACTACTTTTTACTCTCATTTCTCATGGGCTGAGATTTACTTCCCAAATCAGATTTGCCTTTGTGATAGGTAGCAATATTTTGAGAAATGTAAATAATGACATTGATATCTTCCAGTCAATAAATAGAATAATACATTTAATTAATTTTCTTACCTCATCCCAAAGGCAATTGAAAATTGAAGACTTTTCCTCTCCAAACTGTGCTGAGCACACTTGCAAAAGTGTTTCTTAATAGAAAAAAAAAAAAAAAGACTGTGGCAAGGTGCAAAGGAAAGAAAATGCAATAAAAGGACTTGTTACTCTGGAAGCAAACGTACCTGGATAATTAGTTGCCAGTCCACTTAGATCGTAACACAGATAACTGAGCAAGATATTAGTAATGCTGAATTTGAGGAGAATATACCCCAAACTGTATTTCTAGTATGTGATCTTTAAAAGATTTGTGTGGTTTATTGATCACACTGATTTTTTCATTTTTTTTTTTTTTTTTTTTTTTTTTTTGAGACAGAGTCTCGCTCTGTCGCCCGGGCTGGAGTGCAGTGGCGCAATCTCGGCTCACTGCAAGCTCCGCCTCCCGGGTTCACGCCATTCTCCTGCCTCAGCCTCCGAGTAGCTGGGACTACAGACGCCCGCCACCGCGCCCGGCTAATTTTTTGTATTTTTTAGTAGAGACGGGGTTTCACCGTGGTCTCGATCTCCTGACCTCGTGATCCGCCCACCTCGGCCTCCCAAAGTGCTGGGATTACAAGCGTGAGCCACCGCGCCCGGCCTGATTTTTTCATTTAAATGCATGCATTATAAACTATATGTTTTAAAAATTAGAACAATCAAGATTTATTTATTTTAAACTTTCACACATTTTGCTGTTGTGTTTAAGCAATGTAATCTAAAATTACAGTTAACATGCATGTTTCAACATAGTTTCATTGTATTATGTGACTTAATTAACAGTAATTCAACAAAATAGATGAAACTCAATAAGTTTCTCAGAATATGCCCTTCTGATTATTAAAACTCCTGGATTTTTCTTGCATGGAGAATACTTAGCATAGCCCTATGCATCTGTTAAAAGAAGTAACATCTAATCTAAAGATTTTTTTTCCTCCTATGATTGATGGACATTTTTTGAAGAATGCAGTTTCTCAAGAAGGCTTTCCCTTTTCCTTCTTGAAATTCCTGTTTCAAACCAGTGGAAGCAATTTCCTGCCTGTGATAGCATTCAGGACATGAGATATCCTTGTCTTTGGCAGCAAAGGACATTTGTTTTGTTTGAGCTGCACTCTTATCACTGACAACAACAAAATTGTCAAGTGTGTTATTTGAAACATCAAATTCAATAAGAACCTTTGTGTATGTAAGCTACGTTGTATATAATGTTTTCTTTCCTAACCAATGGAACAAACAGCTAGAATTTGGGATATTCATATATTGAATGATGAAATATGATATGAATGTAATTACACAGTGTAATTATGAGGAACCAGGAGTATATTTTTGTGTTAACTGATGGAGTATAATGTAAGCTATTTGTGAAATTATACATTAGAAATCAAAGGGGGTAGTATAACAAATAGTTAAGACATAAATAAACTTTATTTCTCAACACAAGTTAAATGTCTTAGTTGTCACTGAAAAATGCAATTAAAATTAGATTTATATATCTCTGTTTAGAAAAAGTCACTATCAATTGGAAAGAATATTTAATTATTTAATCATTCATTCATTTATTATACTTGTTGAATCCATTTTCTTCTGACCCAACTCAGATAAACATTTTTGAATGAATTCAATATTTGTAAGTGAAAGGAAATTTACCTAACCACCTTGTGATTTGATGAGGTAAATTAGATGAAAAGAAATTTAAGGAGTAAATTTAAGATTCATAAGTTTTAAAGCTATACAATTTATACTACTGCTGGCAAAAATTACAATTACATTGAATCTCAGAACAAATTTCAGTTAAAATGTAATTCATAGTTCTACAAAGATCTAACTATATTCTATTAATTTAAAATAATAGTAAATCTGCCACAATATAAGATCCTAGACATTGTGTAATAACTATGAGATTTTTTAAAAAGTCACCAACAATTTTTATTTTTAGCATCTGTGAAGCAACTCTCATTTACATTAAAGTTACATTATAATTAGATCATATTTTTATAAGTATAGAAATCTCTGTCTTTAATTTCTTAATTTCTTACTTTGTGAAATTCCTAAAATATAATTTAGATGTACCTTGAAACATAAAATTAATAAATATATGATAGGAATAAAGGTATAATTTTTTTTATTTTAAATGCATTACATTTTCTTGAAGGACGATACCTAGCAATATATATATATATATATATATATATATATATATATATATATATATATATATGGTGCTGAGGTCCTTACCAACAAAATTTTAGGTAAGAATTCTCATATAATATTTTCTTAAGTATAACTAAAGCAATTCTTCTGAAGTTTTATTCCTTCTGAGGTAATATATAGACTACATGTCTTCAGGAAGAGATGATTTCTTTTCAAGAGATGAGGGATATAATACATTAAATGATTTTCTGTGTGTGTCAGCATGTGTAGGTATATCCAGTGTAGAGTCCATTCATGCTTAAAATGCACCTAGAGTTGCATTTGTGTTCAAAATGGAGAAAAAGGGGAAGAGAAGTCTCCCTATTCTATTATCATTACAATTCTCTCACTTCTTCATTTCATTGCCTTTTGTTGTTTCCTCTCCCTCACTTGCCAATCTATGCAAAGCCCTGGTTCACATATAGTCTGAGAATGATGGTCAGATTCATTTCTAGATTTGCTACTGAGTTGCGTTAGTTTTCCTGCCAGTGAATGACCAAAGTCCAAGAGACTATTCAGACATTTGAGAAATAATAGCCTAGATTTTACTGAGAAAAAGAGTTAACTATGAATTAGTAGATTTTAGAAGTTAAAATTAATAGGTGAATACATAATAAAAATTACTTAGTTTGAGACCTGTATAGCCTTTAAATTTTTTAAGCTATAGAATTTTAAACTAGTCAAATACACCAAATATAAACAAATCTTGGATGTATTTACTCTTTTTAAAAAATGATTATGTATTCACAATATGTATAATTAAATACATAGTTATTAATCTAATAATAATGCTAATGAAATATCCTAGGATATAGTAGATGATGTGTCATGTGACCCTTCCCTCTAATGCACAGCAGGTAGCTGAAATTTCACCTGACTACATTCTATCGGGGCTTCTACCAGAGTATACTACTTTTGACCTTCTGGCATTCTCCAGGGAATGCATATATATCTGTTCGGGTCACTGTTTGCCACATCCAGCAACCGCCTTGACCTAGCATCCTGCCCACCATTCTGCTCACGGTTTACCAGGCCCTTGTAGCATGTCATGTCATCCTCTGTCTTCGGTCTAACTTCTCAAAGGCAGCTGCTACTGGTCTGAACTGCTTCCTTCTAATTTTGGGCAGTGAGCCGCCTCTTCAGTTCCCTACAGGAATCACTGAGAACAGGTTGTAATGTTTAACAAGATTTTACTGAAGGCTTAGGAACAGTAGAAGAGAAATATAACACAACGACATGCTCAATGGAGCCGTTCTTAGCAGAGCCAGCATCAACATCGTCCTTCCTGCACCTAGTGCAGAGTCTGACACGTGGAAGTGCTGGATGAGTACAGTATTTTTTGTTGAGTTAATTAATGGAATTAGTTTGTAGAACCCACATATTCACATGTATTCACAGAGTTTTTGAACTAGGAGCCTCTCTACCTTCAACCTGCCAACAGTCCCAAGTTCTATCTCTTCGAAGTTAGCACAAACTAAGTTTTCTCCTCTTTATCTGAGTATGTGGATTATTTCCAGAGTAGTGATTGTCAAAATACTTTTATTATTCTAATATCTGCTCTACTTTAAAGCCCCCCAAAGTACCATTATTTTAGTTGGTGTGACTATTCTCTTCTTGGCCTTCTTCCTCCTCTTTTTTTTGTCTGACTTTTCACCACTACTTTCTGCCCAGACAAACTTGGCACCCTCACGGTAAACCCTCCAGCCGCTCATTTCCACTCAGTTCCTGCAATTCTTCTTCTATGCATTCCATTTCTCTGTGACCGCCTCCTGCCTGGCAACCTCCCAACTCTTAAGGTACATCTTTCATCTGGGGGAAGAGAGTAGTTATAGCAAAAGATCGGACGTGCTGGAATCAACTATTCTGCAAAATTGTTCTTAGAACATTTCCTCAGATCTCCCAGAGTGAATTTTAAGTATGTCAAAAAATTCTGAAGACTAATGAGGCCAGCTCCCCCAGAGTTCGGAGCTCTCATTCTGAGGCTGCCTTGGGTGTAACTGGACTAAAGTCAACGGAACAGCTGAGCTCAGAACAGCTAGCAATTTAAATTGGCATGATAATAACTGAGACACAGTCACATAAATGCATTTATATTTTGCCCAATATTTTGCTTTAAAGTTAAATCATTTGTGCCTTCATAATTTCTAACACAATATTTAATAAACCGTAAATTGCTAGCAATTTTCTTTATTAAGCTATTTCTCTAAGAAGTTTAAAACTTATATACAAGATTTTATTCAACAGTTTCAATTTTTCTATATATATAACATAAAAGGATTAGATAATGTCAATATTCACCAATAATAATGTTTCCTGATTTGCTTATTGGTAAACGCATTGAAATAGTATGTCACCTACATGTGTAGGCTATAACAGGAGTGATGTTTGGTGCCTAGAGAATAGTTGGTACATTCTCAAAGGGAAAGATAATGCTAATCAAGGTTGGAGGTAGAAGAGAATTTATTTTAGTGACAGCAAGGTAAAATAGCTTGGCCACACCAATAGTGGGTGTTGAAGAGTAATGAGAAGCATGTTTGTACTGATGAGGAGAATGCTTATTTTCAAGTCAAAACAATTTTACATTGAGAGAAGTGGGAAATAGTAAATTCAAAAAATTCTACTTTGCTAAAGAAATCACAGAAATTTTACTGCTTTTCGATTGTGTGTTGATACCACAGCTGGCCATATTAACTAATGAAACACTGTTATATTTTATTCTATCATAACAAAAGGAATAAAACTGTATGCTTTTTATGCATTCCAGAGTTACAACTGGAATAGTACATTCTGTTACTCACATAAATTCAGTAGTTCTCCTAAAAAGATAACTCTGGAAGAAAATGTCCAAATCTCTGAAGTAAAACTCAAGGGACAATTATTTAGGAGACAAACTGCAAGTGCAGAATTTTCCTGTGAAAGAAAATGCTCTGAATCGTTTTCAAACATTTGATAGAAGTTGTGAATCTCCTCTGTGAATCCTTGAAAAAAATCTAATTAAATAGTGAAAGGCACTGAAATTTAGCATTTACTTACAAAAACAAAACTATCCCTTCATATGTATCATGCATGTGTATACCCTAGATCTTGTATTGATGTTAGCACTAATGTAAGAGGCACCATAAACACTAGTGTTTGATGCAAGCTAGAGAGATAACAAACTGGCAGCATATTGCTATTTAAACTTTGTGACACATGTTGCAGGTGCCAAGATAGGTGCAAAATTTTCAAATTATCACCTGGTTTGTTTGCAAGAAGGAAAAGCATCATGCTACTTAGAGGAAATAGTGTGGCAATGTGATTCTAATGTCTACTGTCCACGTAAGACAAACCCTTAAACTCTTCAATCTGTGATGTTGCCACATTTCATTGAAAAAAATATATGCCAACTGTACAGCTGTGTGATAATAACCAAAATTAAGAAGAATTCCAGGCTGGAATGCAGTGGCTATTCAAAGGTGCAATCATAGTGGACTACAGCCTCTAATTCCTGGACTCTAGCAATCCTCCTGCCTCAGCCTCCCACTTAGGTGGGACTAAGGCATTAGCCACCATCTTAGTTTATTAAAGATTAAGATTTAGTTAATCTTAGTAACTAAAAATGCTTTTCAGTTTCTTTAGGTCATGTTTTTGTTAAATTTTTAACAGTAACTCATAATTAAATTAGTGAATTTCATGTTCATAGCTCCAGTCTTAAATAGAACACATATAGTACAGTAAAAAAAAGAACACCATTGCACATTAGTTTTGTTAAATTAATGTATTCTACTTACTTGTCCTATATATTCGAGTGATGGTTAATTAGCTGTACTCCTCTTTTCGGGCACTATCTGCTTGTATTGAAATTGTTATTACTGTTTGCTTAGGTGACAGTGGTCTTGTACGCTCTTAATACTCACGAAAGATAGATATAGAGCGTTTAGATGTTGGAAAATCTTATGCATTGCATGATATTCAGTCGTATCTATTCAAATGCATATTGACATGAGGCCTATGCATATTGTTTGCCTGACAGCATGCAGGTTTTAGAAACAAAACTGCAAATTTATTTCACATAATTAAAAAAACTTGTGAATTATTACAATAAATAGTATATAGGTTAAAGTAATATTATATTTATGATAGAAAGAGTCTGTCCAGATTTCTGGGAGTAGTAGGAATCTGGTATTTGCAAATACATATAATCTGTAGAGTGTCTGACTGCTCATGGGCAGTCTCCTAGGTCCTATAACCTTGATTTTGCTTTCCGTCTCCTGACTCTGAGTAATACTTCTTCACACATTCTTCAGCGACAACTAGCTCAAAGGCTCAGAGGTCAACAGAGTTTCCTTTTTCTCTCATGAAAACCCATCAATATTCACTGTGGCTTCGGTCTGTGATTTGCTCTCATTTTTCTTCATTAAAAAAAAAAAAATCCTTCCAGTATTCCATTTCAGGCAAGCTCTATCCCTGGTTCTATTTTGTGCTTTCTTCTCTCTTCAACTGACTATGAGGGACAAAACAAAAACAAAAACAAACAAACAAAAAAAACCCAAAAAACTGACATCTGGATGTGTAGGGCCCAATATTTCAGAGTCTACTCTGCATCTTAGGAATCTGAATTTCAAAACCAAAGCACTCATAAATTCCTTATTGGATTGACACGCTATTTCCATTATGGTTTGCATATTAAATAACTATAACTTCTGTATTTCAAAGATGTCACTATATAACATTTACATTGGCAGTACAATACTTTTTGCATCTTTATTTTTTTTTTGTCTTTTGACACTTTTTCACTTCTACCTCCATGGCATGGGTGCACACACACAGGCACATAACCCAAATCACTCAATGGATTAGACATGGGGAAAGATCCCTTATGATACATACAATGCAGAAGAGAACAGAAATTCTTATCACCATCAAACAGCAGTTTTGAGTTGTAAATATATTTTCTATGAGCCTATTGAAATAATAATTCAGAAAAAGACTAGATTATGCCAGCAGTGTTTAACTATTTTTTCTTTAGACTTGTTGAACAGTGTTGCATTTTCTGTTGTATTGGTTTTATAAATTGATCCCTGTGGAACTGTATTTCAAAGGTAGCGTTGCCTTCTCTTTCAAACCTGGATTAATACCACTGAATTTGCCCTTTGATGTTAATAATTAAAAAAAAATAAAACCTCCTTGTGGATTTTTCCTTCAATGCAATTTAAGCTTATTTTCTTTGTTAGTAGTAGCCATCTGGTAAGATTTACGTCAATGATGAAGTCTAGCTGGAGCACATGTTTCATTTTTGCATTGACAGGAATAATGCAGAGGATGTTCCTTAGTCTCTCTGGAATCACCAGGCTCTCTACAAAAAATGCTGTGATTTTCAGTAATTCTATATATGGTGGTATGGTTGGTTTTATTTAATCTAGAAATGTATATTGTGCATGAACCATTTTGAGTGGCACCATGTAGGAATCAAAGCAAATAATACAAGGCTATTTTCTAGTTTCTATAATATATTAGGGAATAGAAGGCAACTGCAAATAACTGCACTGAAATTAAAATATAGAAAATGTTCGAAAATGGTAAAACATATTATAGGAGTACAGCAAAAGGAGTTTTTTCATCATTTGCTATTTTATTTCCACATAATAATAGGTAACCCTAAAATATTTGATGTTTATGTATGCAATTTATTTAAAAAAATCCTCTTCAAATTTTACTAATGCTTATTTTCAAAATAATCTCAGAGCAAGGTTATTCATAAATTCAACACTTCTGATTTCAGAGAATACAACTGTTACTTTTACTTGATTATAGCAAATAGTGCAAATAATGTAGACAATCCTGGATATTGTATATAACTTGAAAAAATATTATAATATGTGAGGTTAAATTTACATAATGTTATGAATTTGTGAAAGTAGAAATCACTTGTGTAAATAATTACAGCCCAGTGAAAATTGATAAACTGCTGGGCCATTCACTTAATTTCCCAATATAGACTTGAAACTGCTACAGATAACCAAGAAACCAAGAAAACATTAAAAACCTGCAGAAGATTAATAGTCGTACAAGAAACTTTACGAAACAGAATTTTAGGGACAGCAATCTGGTTGGAAGATGGGTTAGTAGTCTTGTCTTATGGCCGAGTTTATTTGGGAAGCCTGTTATTTTTCCACAGAATATAGATGAGACGGGACTGATGGAGATGGAGGAGACACCATCCTCAAGCCCACCCATGCAATAACCATGGGTGAATAATTAATTGAATGAGTTTAGTGTGTTAAATAACCTTATTTGTTATAATTAGTTTCTTGGGACATTTTCCATTGACCTGAACAAATGCTGAATTTACTTACTATGACATTAACTGAGAAAGAATATTTGTTATATTACAATATATAGTTACTGTATGTTTGCTACTCATCCTTAAAAGGATTTTTTGTTGTTGTTATTTGCTCGTTTTGTTTTGTTTTGAGATGGAATAACACCCAGGCCAGAGCGCAGTGGTGCGATCTTGGCTTGCTGCAACCTTCACCTCCCTTAAGCGATCCTCCTGCCTGAGCTTCCCGAGTTGCTGGAACTACAGGTGTGTGCCAGGCTAATTTTTGTGTTTTTTTGTAGAGACAGGGTTTTGCCATGTTGCCCAGGCTAGGCTCAAGTGATCTGCCCACGTCATCCTCCCAAATTGTTGGGATTACAGGCATGAACCAGCACACCCAGCCAGAGGGCGTGTTTATAATGTTTATTTTAAACCTGAACTTTAACAGGATCTCTGATCAATATGATTAATTTTCAATATGCTTATGGTGAATTTGCTATTTAGATGAATTCTGCTTTAGGAATTTGTTAAGAATGCCATAACTAAATATTACAGACACTGGGTGGTTTGGTTTAAACAACAGGATTTGTTTGCTCACAGTTCTGGAGGCTGGAAGTCTAAGATCAAGGTGTCTGTAGGGTTGGTTTCTCTTGAGGCCTCTTTCCTCGGCTTGCAGATGACTCTCCTTTCAACATGTTCTTGCATGGCATTTTCTTCCTATGTATGTATCCCTGGTGTCCCTAAATGTCCTAATCTCCTCTTATAAAGACACCAGTCATATTGAATTAGGACCCACCCTTATCACCTCTTTAATATTAATTACCTCTTTAAAGGCCTTGCCTCCAAATATAGTCACATTGGGAGGTAGATACCTGAATTTTGTAGGAACATGATTCAGTCCATAACAGAAAATCACAAGGGTTTAGATTTCTGGAACAATTAGAAACGCTAAAACATACCCTGAGTAACCAGGGGAATAGCATATGCTGTTCAGACTCTTGGTCTGATATTTACTGACTGCTCGTGTTATCCATCAGGAATGACGGCAACTGCTTGATTCAGGAATCTGGGAATCATTCTTAACTCTTCATTCTTCCAATATTTCATGAATTGCCTGGGAGAATAAAATTTGTTCCCTCTCCTAAATATCTGTTCAAACTATTGACTTTTCCCCAGTCTCAATATGAATAGGTTAGCTTTTCACTTGGCTAGCTTACTACAGAAACTTCCTAATTACCATTTCTGCCATTGTCTTGTTTTTAACTCCTTTCAATTCATCCCAAATTCAGCCTTCTGAGTGATTTTGCATAAACATTTCAGTGACTTCCCATTGACCACAGAATTCGGTCAAATTCCCTGTATTATTTGATAGAGCTCCCTGCTATTTATGTACCCTTGCCCTCTGTCTACTTCCCCACCCTTGTCTTTTCTCACTCGTCTCTTACCCTCCATCCTTCGGCCAGACTAAGCTTGTATTCCCTGAGAAGCTATGTTATCTCTTAGCTCTGATACGCTGCACATGCTGAAATTTTAGCCCAGAGATCTTTCTGCCAAGAATCTTATTCATACTTAAAGTCTCAGTTTAAATGTAACTTTTTATAGGCACCTTTATTGACCCCCAAATCTGGCCGAGATGTTCTTTTAAGGTGCCACAAAAAAACTTGAAAGAATATTTAATTAATTCACACTTCTCCCATGGTAACATTTCCCTCATTACATTGGAATTACATTTTTACCAGTATGTGTTTACTACTAAAATCTAAGTTTCTTAAGAAATAGGAATCTGTCCTGCTCATCACTCTAATCTAAGCACTAGTGTAAAGCCTGGCACAAGATAGATGTTCAACAGGACTGAAGTGACTCAATGTGTAATTAGATTAGAGAATCTCTTTTAACATATATCAATTTTTATTAGGTTAGAGTTTAATGGCAGGGTTAGTATTCCCAAACTGTGTTTTCCTTCATTATATTTCTTTTGCTGTCTTCCATTATTTTCATCTCTGTGTCTACACTTTTCTATACTTGAGAGTTTTCTATATTTTTGATCCTAAGAATCAGGTCACTTGTATTTTTTTTCACCTTGCATCGTACAAAGAAAAGCTTGAAAGATCCTGGTCTGTTGTATAAACTGACTACTGGGATGAATTGAAAACCGAAGCACAGTGACCAAGTTAACAGAGAGGAAGAGAATAAAAGGACAGAGCTATGACACAGTGAATGCTTCAGGGCAGCCGAGCTGCAGGCATCAAGTTTCTGACAGATAACAGAGCTGGTAGCTATCAGTACTAGATTGTTTTCCAAAGATGGTTGATGCTGCAGCGGTATGTGTATGAGAGCATTTTAAGAGAAAAAAATGTCCACCCAAACATCACTGTGGTAAATTGTATGTGTCAATGAATTAGGGCTTTATTCTCCACACAATGAAACTGAAATGTGATTGAAAATGAGCGAAGCGTGAAAAAGGGACTCATGTTTAAAACACTCCCAGAAGAAAGAATGCCTGTATAATGACTATGCTAAAAAATATGTATTATTTCTAAATATGTGCTATCAGTTTCACCAGGAATTAGATCCAAATTTGAAAACATTTAGTCAAATAATAAATTTCAAAATAAAATCACCCTTTAACTTTGATAGACTTTGACTATATGATTACTATGAGAAATTCCTGTAGTCTTTATTCACTGTTTCACGTGTACACAGTGAAAGCTTTAATATAGAAACCTTTATAATACATTAGTATTGTATTCCTTTAAATACAGTATATATTGAACATACCAAGTTCTCTGTGGATTATGAGTAAACATTCTAGAAAATCATATTTACAAATCATGCTGCTTCAGTGGGTATAAAGAAACTGCTTTGTTGCCCCATAAAGGAAATTTACCTTTTGGACAATGTGGGCAGAGGTAATGACCTGTTACTGGAATTTTACTCCTAGAAATGAAATTCTTTGGTAAATAACATACAGATGATGAAAGAATATATCTTCCCAGTTGCAAGTAATAGACCAACAGTTAAAATATTTTCTCAAAGAACTAGAATACTTCCAGGGGTAGGATTAAGGTTGCCTTCTGTCTATTGCAATTTCGTAACTGTTTTGAAATCAGTAATTATGCAAACATTTATTGAGTAACTATCATGATGTCTAGGGCTGTGTTGGGTAATGGAAATACAAAAGTATAGATTCTAGATATTATCCTTGCCTTCAACTTGCTCATAGCTCCTTGGAATGCTCACAATATTTCTCTCTAATGTGATCTTTACAAATTTTAAAGCTTAGCATGTTACTTCCTTGCTTAAAACCTTAAAGCTTTCCCTTTTCAGCTAGAATAAACGAATGCTAGAAACCATGATTCACAAGATTCCCGCTGATCTTGTCTAAGTTTCTTGTCTCTCCCCCTATTCTTCTCTTCCCTCATCTGTAACATCACTTTTTGAGATCCTTGAATGATTCACTCTTTCTCGTGATGTCATTCTCTGTTCATACGTCCTTTTTTCAGCAAGCCTCTCTCTAACCAAAATATTTTAAAACCCCTTCCCAGTCCACAACCCTAAGTCAGTCTCCATCCCTTACACTGCTTAATATTCTTTATGGCTCTTGTTACTCTCTGAAATATTTGCTTACATAAAAAATATCCAAATAGAATTAAGTAAAATGGAGAAAAGACTGCTTTTGCCAACTGCTGAATTCATATCACATTAAAAATAAGTTTGTGGCCCACAGTGGTACTTGGTGAGTTTGTGCTACATGAATGAATGAAGTTCTGGAAAGGCCTTGGCTGTTCAACATATGATGTCACTGTCTCCATGTATCAGAAGTTTCTGCACAACCAGAATGGCGAAGAAGGCTTAGGAAGTCAATCAAAATGCTTTTGTAAAATGTGTTTTCCAATTTCCCATTCAATATATGTTCATAAAGTATAATTTGGAACTTAGATGCAGAAAGAGATACAGAATTTCTCCTCAAATGAGACCTCAATACCAAAAGACTCATGTTAAATGCCAATTTTCCCATGAATTTATATGTTAGATGTAGTCTTTGACATTTTTTTTCCTGAAAATGGATATATATCTAAAATTTGATTTTAAAATCAATTTTTACAAAAAAGCATTAATTGTGAAAAAAGAAAGCTTTTGTAAATATATTAACATTAAAAAATATATGCATATTATAAAGCTGTGTTTTTATGTAAGGATTTCTTAAAATAGAATGTTATTTTAATAGGTATATGTGTTGTAAAATAAAAGTGGCACTTTATGTTATCTTAAAACATGACTGGGTTTCAGCCTTTACAAATGTTTTACTACAGTATGCCAAGAAAGATATTTTGGACTAAATGTATACACATGTTAGGCTCTGCATCATACACCGTTTAAACTGCTTCAGCTGTATCTGTCTTATTTTAAAGACTGCACTTGCAAATACTGAGGGTGTATTGAGAATGTTTATCTACCAATTTCCTTTTTTGCTTGAGAGACAGTACTCAATATGATAAATTACCTTCCTAGTAGAAAATCCATTCCAGAAAAGCCTTCTGAAGTGAATACCTGTTAAACTAGGAGATCTTTAAAATGAATACATTTTATAATGAGAAAATGAAATTGAAAAATGAAGTACTGAAATAAAATACCTGATGCTTGTAGAAAAAAAATGACACCTAGTAACAAGTAAAATTTACCTATTAAGCCACATCTCATTAAAAACATGTATAGAACAGTAGAGGTGATATGAAATAGCCAGTGTCATGCTCAGGATATATTTGTGCTATATGTAATTGTGCTATTTTAATTCATATAATTAAACTATACTTCTGTAGATCACTTTAAGTAAATGTTTAAAATCTGATATTGTAAACTAAGTTTATGAGAGGTCGTGATTCATGAGTATTTTCCAGTTGTACCATTGAGCAATGTTCAGATTGAATTATTTCCATTTTCTGTCTGCCCTTGGGGTTCCTCAGCACAAATATTGCTGAAGAACATGCCTCAGTGGTATTTCCTTATACATACAGGCTTTTCTGGGTGAAAAAACATGTTCTACATATAAAATACACAGTAAACAAATTGCTTCAGTGTAAGCTTCTCTCATTCCCTTCCTCCTTCCCTCTCTACTTCTTCCTCTGCCTTCTCTCCATTGCTCTGTCTCTCCCCTCCCAGGGAAATTTTGCTTTTGACAAGTAACCTTTAAGGTGACTCAATGACTGTTTTCTCATTTGAGTCTCAGGTCATATGCAGTGGAGTTTGCCAGAAGAAAGCTGGTCCTGAACTGCTGTAATAAGAGAAGCTCTACTAACTTGAAGTTTGTAACATAAAAGCACTCTAGGAAGGATGAAATGGCAGCTGGGAACAACACTTTAGGCACCGGAAGCAATACAGCAGCTGTTGGGGGACAGCATTCCTCTTATAGAAGTCCATGTGATTTTCTCAGCCAGGGACACATCTGCAGGGCATTATGAATCTGCCAGAAGATTAAAAAATTCCTTTACACTTTTTGAAATATCTGAGGGAACTATTTGAAGTGTTAGAGTCTTTTGTAGCTTTTACAAGGAGGCCTTTATGGAAACAAAAAAAGTCATGTATTGGAAAGACTTAGATTTAAATTAAAATTTTTTAAAAAGTTCATTTTTTAGGACCAGGATAGTAAATTTTAAAAAGTGAAAAGAAAGTAACATTCTAAGAGCTAAAAATGGTTATTGGTAAAAAATTATCAGTGTTCTAAGTCATGTTATAATTTATATATTAATTTCTCTCTCTGTATATCTAAACACACACCTATATGTATGCACATACAGTCTCTAAAATATTACACACCTAAGACATTCTGCACAAATGAACATAATTATGTAAATGATATTTATAGAGGGCTTTTATATTTATCAACAAAACCTATTTAATGTTAATGTGGAACTTCAAAACTTAAAGGTATTATAGAGTAAATATTTTTTAGTAGAGATTGGAAGGACTGAGTTTTAGAAAATTTGTCTTTGGCGCTCCAAAATTACCATAGCAATTGAATGCAGTACTTCTAAGTTAACACAATGCCAAATACAGTGCCTAATGCATAATGGTTCTCTTTTTTTACACTAAAGAGAGTTATTTTAAATGTTAAACATTTTAACATATAATTTTAATTGTCAAAATTATAATACGAAGAATATAATTTAGTAACATTAATCATGTAAAATTGGTGAAATATATGAAAATACTTGAAAATTAATTCAAATGGCATGTGGCTTTTGATACGATGTGACAGGATCCATCATATTCTTGGGGCAGGATAGATAAGCAGCCAACAGGTTACTGCTTAATACCTATGTATTAGAAGTTCAAGAATAAACAAGAAGTGGAGCTCACCTGCCCCAAAGGAAGGTCGTGATCCATTGTTCAATTTCTCCACAAGAGCCACTTCTCAGTCCCAGAGCTCGTGGACTGAGCAGCAGTGATCTCCTGAGCTCCTCTGAAGAAGGACCGATGGCCATTTATTTAGGTAGCTACACATTTGGGAAAGGAGAATACTAGGGCTTTAGAGGAGTCTGGGATGCAGAATCTGAGTTGGCACTGATATTTAAGGATCCAAAATGTCCTCCCTGTTAAACTCAGAATTATGTGATCAAGTTATAAACAGAGCTCAGGTCCATCTTAAAGGGGGTCCACTGGATTTATGTGGGCAGAACCTTCACACTTTTTCCTTGATCTGTGGAATGACAGATAGAAGGAAAGTGAGAAGGAAGCTCCTGAAACTGTACCCTCTCTTTAAAATACTTAATCAAGAAGCATTGGTCAGTCACTAACAGAGACATGAGGTCAAGTTCGCAAGGCAATTTATGTCCCTAACTTCCCTATAAGACTGAAGCTACTTTCTGATGGATACCACATTCTTGTTATGCTTTTTTCCTCTCCTTTATCCACTTCCATTTCACCCCTTGGCCTGAAAACACTTCAATAAATCATTTGAAAGTTACCCTTGACTCAGGCTCTTTCCTAGGGAACGAGATCTACGACATTTGAAATAGTGCCCTCCACTCTCTGCCTCTTTTGTTCTTTACCCTCTTACCCATTTTATTTTTACATAGCTCAAAAGTACTTCATATTATAATTCTAAGTAGCTATTTTTAAATTTATCTAGATGGGCTCTTCCCCTCATTAGATTGTAAATTATTCTGAGTGTAGGTGCTTTGTATTGTTCACTACGTTAGCCCTCAAAGAATAGAACCTAAACAATACTCGATATTAAAAAATGACAAATAAATGAATAGATGAGTATGTAAATGATTTGAAAGAGCACATTTTCATTTACTTTTTTATTTTGTTGTTCTTTAGTATTATAGGTAGTTCACTAAGTTACTCCTAAGGAAAATTCAGTTGCTCAATTTAACAAGTTTTTTTCTTTTTTTCTAATCCTATTGCGTATGTAGATTCAAGTAGAATCAATAAAATATTTTGAATTAAATTAGATAAACTCTAAGTGAGAATTAGGGGGTTTATATGAACACACATTTAACTTTAGTTTTATACTTAGATTATTTTTCCATATTCACAAAATGAGTTATTTCCTTTTTATGTTTCTAATCTGTGTCTTCAGTATTCTAGCCTTACATGCTACAATTTACCTCCTCTTGGAAACATAGCATGTTCTGAATTGCTCCCTATTGGTTAATAGTCATTTTATAAATGGAATAGTATAATCTTTAACTATCCCAAGATGCCATCAATTTTAAAAATTTCAACCTTTTACACATTTAAGCTTCTGAAACTCAGTGTAAGGTGGTGGATACATTTTACTATACTCAGTAAATCGTAAAACTCCAATAATTTTTGGAATCAAATAAATTTTTGAAATCATTGTAATTTTTATAGCAATATTATCTTATATGAAGATTTCCTTTTTTCACTTTAATTGATTGAATTATTTCTCTACATATTTTATAGAAACTGGCCTTTAAAATAGAGTGAGATAACTTTAAAATATAGTGTATTAAATCAAGAAGATGGCATATATTGAGAGAAAGCAGGCACCTTGAGTTTATCTCAAGCTGTCATGCATATTATAAAGCCTAAAGATTTAAGAAATGAAACAGTGTTACTTGGTGGGAGTGTGGAGGCAATAAGAACATGAACTAAACAATTCAGAGTTTTTAAAGGCACCACTAAACAATCAAGGCCAATAGTAGAGGCATTGGAACTAATTTGGCATCCCAACTCTGCCATTATCTAACTATGTGATCAGGGATATAAGTAATGCCATTTATAAAATGATTTTATTTGGTGAATGTTGCATGAATGATTTTATATATAAATTCCTATTGTGTTTTTACTTCACCTTATTCTTCCCTGTAACTCCATACAAGTGCCCATTTGAGCCACAAAATCATGTTAGTCAAGCCAGTGAATAGAAACCATACATGCTTGACTTTTAAGTCACAGTCCACTGGTAAAATTAGGAGTTGGGAAGAAGACTTTCTGGGCAAGTGGCTCCCATACTATAAGAGATGGAAACTCTGGGCTGAGGTTTAGACATGAGAATGACAGGAATTCAAAGTAGACCACAGTGAATGAAGAGGCTTTGTGCTCTGACTTGTCAACCCTGAGCCTTAGCATCCAGGTTTGGGATAATAAAACTCAGATATGTCAACCCTGAGCCTTAGCATCCAAGTTTGGGATAATAAAATCTCAGATAAGTTTGTGCAGCTGAGAGTATAAAGGAGCCCATGCTCTCCAGAAGTGTCTGTTAAACCTAAAAATGGCAGCCTTGCAAATGCTCTGGGGTGTCATTGTGGCATGAGAGCAAGAGAAGATAGATGGTTAGCAGAGTTGGATGTAGGATAATTATATAGTTTAGTTTGCCCAGGACATTTCTGATTTGCATCTGCTTTTCAGTAACATTTATCCATGACAGCATGTCCTAGTTTTGGCTGATAAATTAGATAATCACTGAAGTTCTAAGTGGCAAATAGGATTTGAAGTAGCCCTATCAAGTTCCCTATAGCCCTCAAGGTGGATAAAAATGTGGCTTCATTCTATTGTGCTTCAGTAAATTAAAAGAGACAAAACAGTTGAAAGAGGCATACATATGTAGAACATACCTCAAAATAATAAGAGCTGTTTATGACAATCCCACAGCCAATATCATACTGAATGGGCAAAAGCTGGAAGCACTCCCTTTGAAAGCCAGCACAAGACAATCTCTCTCACCACTCCTATTCAACATAGTATTGGAAGTTCTGGCCAGGGCAATCAGGCAGGAGAAAAAAATAAAGGGTATTCAAATCGGAAGAGAGAAAGTCAAATTGTCTCTGTTTGCAGATGACATGATTGTACATTTAGAAACCCCCCCGTCTCAGACCAGAAACCCTTTAATCTGATAAGCAACTTCAGCAAAGTCTCAGGATACAAAATCAAAGTACAAAAGTCACAAGCATTCGTATACACCAATAATAGACAGAGAGTCAAATCATGAGTGAACTCCTGTTCACAATTGCTACCAAGATAATAAAATACCTAGGACTACAACTTATAAGGGATGTGAAAGACCTCTTCAAAGGCAACTACAAATCACTGTTCAAGGAAATAAGAGAGGACACAAACAAATGGAAAAACATTCTATGCCCATGGATAGGAAGAATCAATATTGTGAAAATGGCCATAATGCCCAAAGTAATATATAGACTCAAAGCTATTCCCATAAAGCTACCATTGACTTTCTTCACAGAATTAGAAAAAACTACCTTAAATTTCATATGGAACCAAAAAAGAGCTTATATAGCCAAGAAAATCCTAAGCACAAAGAACAAAGCTGGAGGCATCATGCTACTTGACTTCAAACTATACTACAAGGCTACCGTAACCAAAGCAGCACGTCACTGGTACCAAAACAGCAAGTCACTGGTACCAAAACAGAGATATAGACCAATGGAACATAACAGAAGCCTCAGAAATAACACCACACATCTACAGCCATCTGATTTTTGACAAACCTAACAGAGAGAAGAAATGAGGGAAGGATTCCCTATTTAATAAATGGTGTTGGGAAAACTGGCTAGTCATATGCAGAAAACTGAAACTGGACCCCTTCCTTACACCTTGCACAAAAATTAACTCAAGATGGATTAAAGACTTAAATGTAAGACCTAAAACCATAAAAACCCCAGAAGACAATCTAGGCAATACCATTCAGGACATAGGCATGGGCAAAGCCTTCATGACTAAAACACCAAAAGCAATGGCAACAAAATCCACAATTGACAAATGGGATCTAATTAAACAAAAGAGCTTCTGCACAGCAAAAGAAATTCTCATCAGAGTGAATAGGCAACCTACAGAATGGCAGAAAATTTTTGCAATCTATCCATCCGACAAAGGGCTAATATCCAGAATCTACAAAGAACTTAAACAAATTTACCAGAAAAAAACAACCCCATCAAAAGGTGGGTGAAGGATATGAACAGACACTTCTCAAAAGAAGACATTTATGCAGCCAAGAAACATACAAGAAAAAGCTCATCATCACTGGTCATTAGAGAAATGCCAATCAAAACCACAATGAGATACCATCTCACAGCAGTTAGAATGGCGATCATTAAAAAGTCAGGAAACAACAGATGCTGAAGAGGATGTAGAGAAATCAGAACTCTTTTACACTGTTGGTGGGAGTGTAAATTAGTTCAACCATTGTGGAAAACAGTGTGGCGATTCCTCAAGGATCTAGAACCAGAAATACCTGTTTGTCATAAACAGCTCATTATTTTGAGATATGTTCTATGTATGTATGCCTCTTTCAACTATTTTGTCTCCTTTAATTTACTGAAGTACAACAGAATGAAGTCACATTTTTATCCACCTTGAGCGCTATAGGGAACTTGATAGAGCTACTTCAAATATTTGACCCAGCAATCCCATTACTAGATATATATCCAAACGATTATAAATCTTTCTACTATAAAGACACATGCACATGTATGTTTATTGCAGCACTATTCAGAATAGCAAAGACTTGGAACCAACCCAAATGCCCATCAGTGATAGACTGGATAAAGAAAATGTGGCACATATACACCATGGAATACTATGCAGCCATAAAAAGAATGAGTTCATGTCCTTTGCCAGGACATAGATGAAGCTGGAAACCATCATTCTCAGCAAATTAACACAAAAACACAAAACCAAACACCACATGTTCTCACTCATAAGTGGGAGTTGAACAATGGAACACATGGACACAGGGAGGGGAATGTCACACACTGGGGCCTGTCAGTGAGGGGAGGCTAGGGGAGGGATAGCATTAGGAGAAATACCTCATGTAGATGACAGGTTGATGGGTGCAGCAAATCACCAGGCACATGTATACCTATGTAACAAACCAGCACGTTCTGCACATGTATTCCAAAACTTAAAGCATAATAATAATAATAATAAATCCCTGGATGCAGAAAGCTGTAGAGGGGACTAAACTAAATTAAAGGTACTAAACCTGAAATGACAGTGTTTTTCTGAGATTTAATAAGATCATAGTTTTGATGATTACTTGAAATAAAAGTTTGAGACAAAAACTAAGTTCAGTTATAGTAAAAAATAAAAATTAAAAAATACGGATTGAGAAAAGTGTACCCACTGCAAGTGTTTTTCAAACTATTCTCTGAAGAGGTCTACAGGTCTAGGCCCTCAGAATGACATCAAGGGCAAAGGGGTGACTTGGGTGAGAGATCTGAGCTCATCACCCCGTCCTTAAAGGGTTTATTATTTAACTACTTATTCTAACTTACTTATCTACTTATTCTAACTATTTTAATTAAAGAAAAGATTTAACTACTAAAATAAAACAATTGATTTCATTTTTTACTTTTCTATTTTTCTCACAGCCCATAAGTGACACAAGTTCTACTGCTTCTATTTTCAAAAATACATCCAGACTCTGATCATTTCCTACTAGCCCCACTGTTAGCTACCGTGTTCCAAACCATTATCATTCCTTACTCACGTTATTTCAGTAACCTCCCAGCTGATCCTCTTTGATACTCTTGTTACCGTATAGTCTATTCTCAACAGAATAGCCTGAATAATGCTTTTAAAAAGATAAGTCAAGACAGTTCACTTTTGTGCTTATGACTCTTCAATGATATCTGATCACTTAGGCTCTCTCCAGCTTGCTCCATAATGATATCACAAGGCCCTGTGTAAGCTGAACCCTTCTACATACTCTGATCTCATCCCTTTCCAAGTTTCTTTTGCTCTCTCTGCATTACCTGTCCTCTGGGCATCTTTGCTGTTTGCACAGACTTGCTAATCATGCTTCCATTTCGGGACTTTTGCATTTCAGGTTTGCGATGACTAGCCCCTCCTCGCTCCAGAGTAGGCACTCAAAAGTAAGTTTAATTACCATTAGACCACATGATTTCTAAGAATACTTTTATAACTTAAGGTCTGTAATTATAAGAAATTCTTGCTTTGGAATACCTGAAATTGAACCAGATGCTTTTTTCAAACACTGTAAGGATGATGGACTCTCTTTCTGTTTTGGTGCTAAAGTGTCAATTTCAAAATTGTCTATTTTGTCTCTTGATAGGGAAATATTGGACAATTGATGTCAACACCAAACAAGGTACAAATAGTTTGCATTCAACTACCAATATTTGTAGGAGAAGGATACCACTGCTAACTTACATTATGTAGAAAGAATTAAAAAATTGCACTGCTGTTAAAATTTACAAACTTTGTAATTTTCACCGTAATAAATTCAAAGATTACTGTCTTATGTTAATGATACCGAATTCACTCCCATACATTTTACTTATTTAGGTGTTACTTATAACAATTGGCTTTAACATCATGCCAAAATATTACCGTTCAAAATTGTTCAGCAGCTGTATGTTATTCCTAGAAGTAGACACTTAAATATTAATTTGTCAAGAAACTCATGTTCTACTGGTAAAGTCAGTTAACTTTTTGAGGACTCAATTAATTTATTTTCTTTAAGTAGTAGGCAGCCACAAAAATATCCCCAATGATCCTCACCTCCCAACATGAATGCCCTTGTGTAATCCTGTCCCCTTGACTGTGAGCTGGACTTAAATGAATTCATTTCTGAGGAATAGAATAAAAGGAGAAGTGTTGGGTAGGCAATTCTGACATCAGGCATGAAAAACTCTATGACTCCTGTGTTAAGTGTTTCTCATTTTTTATTACATTTGCTTGTTCTGGGAGAAGTCAGTTTTCATGTCCCGAAGCAGCCTGTGGAGAGTCCCACATGAGTGAACTTGGAAGCAGATATGAACCCTGTCAACAGGTATATGAGTGAGTTTGGACATAGATCTTTGAGAACTAAGAGCCGTGTTAAGTGGATTTAGAAGTGATCCTCTCTTCGTTGACCCTTGAGATGGCAGCACCTGTCTTAGTCAATTTGAGCTGTTCTAACAAAATACCATAAACCAAGTGGCTTATAAACAACATAAATATATTTGTCACAGTTCTGGAGGCTAGAAGTCCAAGAGAAGGGTGCCAGAATGGTCAGACCCTGGTGAGAGTTCTCTTCTGGGTTGCAGACTGCCAATTTCTTGTTGTACCCTCACATGCAGGAGAGCAGAGAGGAGACACAAGCTCTCTGTGACTCTTAGGACTCTTATAAGGGCACAATTCCCATTTGTATTAGTCTGTTTTCATATCAGCATTAGTCCTTTCATAAGGGCTCCATCCTTATGACCATACCAAATCCTAATTACTTCCCAAAGGCCACACTTTCTAAAACCATCACACTGGGAAGGGAGTAAAGTTTCAACATACGAATTTTGGAGGAACACAAACTTCCAGTCTATAACACACCTGATGTCACATATGGTTGCAGCCTCATGAGAGACACTGAGACGTAAACACCCAGCTAAACTATTTTCGAATCTCTAGCTCTCAGAATCTATGAAATATTAAATGATTGTTGTTATCATATGTATGGATACCCCATCTAGGAATACGTTACCTAAGGATGACATGATTGATTACTATAAGATTTTTTCTTCTGTCTCTGAAATCTCTCTTTGCTTTTCTAACTATAATCAGACTAGAACATAGGAATTGCCATTTTCACCAGACTGTAAAAATAGTGAACTTGAGAAGACATGTGATTTTGCATTGTGATAAATCTGTTAAACGGCTAATTTAGCATATAAAATATGTTTAACATATGCAAAATTGTCCTAAAATCTCTAGTCTTTTAAAAAAGTGAATGTCTTAAATCATTTGCCCAACTTTAGTCTGAAGTAAAATTAAGACAACCAAGTTAGAGTGACTGCTCTAGCCCTCTTGCATAAGAAGGTCACTTAAAGGAGACTTGGTTCAATTTAGATCTAGGCTGCCTCAAAAGGACAGCAGTAGACAGGCCGGTCAGAAGGCAGCAGCCTTGATCTTCATGACTCTTGTCCTTACATTTCCAGCTTACACCAATGCCCTTTGAAATAACATGCTTTGATCTGTCTGGTCCATCCACATTGCTACAGTTTTAATTGGTCAAAGTCCCTTGATATCAATCCCTCACTCATGGCCTTGCTATATTATGGCTCTCATACCAGGAGCCTCTAGCATCACTGATCCTTTTATTTGTATAAAAGGAGAAATCTTTCAACATTATTTATATAACTAGCACCTCCATGGGTCAAAGCACCAGCTTGCGACATCAGCTTTCTTCCAATCTTTTAAAGCCTTTATGTGATTACAGGAGCTTCAGTATTTTCATCTTTACCACTTTCTCACAGCTAAACCTCAGTATGGATTTATATACATGGATACATGCAGACAAATACATATGCTGATACATACGTGCATATAAATATGAGAATTTTCTTCTTGTTTCTAGTTGTAGTCAATGTAATAATTATCTGACAGTTCATAAAATAAGTAAATTTTTTTACTATATAACAGATGACACCTTATATTAAAGTGTACATAAGGAGTAACTTCACTATAGACTAAAATTAATCAGTTCTGTTTTTTGTCCCTATTGAAATCAGCAATAAAATGTTTTGTCTAGTCACACATACATACACACACACCTACACACACATTTCTCCTTGGAGAACATTTAGCAACAACTATCTTCTATTTGTTCGGCATTTTCATAAGCAAATCATCTTTACAGTTCTTTAGTAGTAGTCTCCAAAGTGCATTTCATGGATTATTGTTTTGTTAGGTGTTGACATACTATACACTAATAATCCTCAGAATATGTATGTTTGGAAAATACACAGTTAAAAAAGGGAAATAGATTCTGTTATTCCAAGGAATACCAGATGTTAATAGATTTTTATTAAAAAACTGTAAGCCTGTTAAAATTAATATAAGCCTATTAAAATGTAATTATTAATGGCAAAGGAAACCATGGGATACCATATTATTAAAATGAAATGATAAAGAACATTTAGGAGAACTAAAAAACAATTCTAGAAGAGACATGTAAAGCCAAAGTAGATCGCTCATGGTCAGCATCATTTAACTATTCAGCAACTGGAAGTCAGTTTTGGGTGAGGCACCTCAATGAGCATCTAGCTATTATTCATCAGGAGCCTTAGGATGGGAGCAAGGTTTTACTTAAACACTTTTAAATTACATAGTGACATGCATGTCTTACAAAAATGAGATATTGGTGTATTAGAATACTTTCTTACATAACAATATTTTATCATTGAAGTCCACTTGATAATGTAAGATTCCTTGATGAATTGATTCTTGGAGGTGAATATTAATATACACACTAAGGACGATCAGTAAATACTTGTCTAATAAAAATGACCAGAATCCTGAGAGGGTCCAACATTCCTTTCTCTGTTGATCTTCTCTCTTAAATATTTCTCCGGTTGGCCGGGGGCGGTAGCTCACGCCTGTAATACCAGCACTTTGGGAGGCCGAGGCAGGCGGACCACGAGGTCAGGAGATTGCAACCATCCTGGCTAACACGGTGAAACCCTGTCTCTACTAAAAAAATACAAAAAAAACTAGCTGGGCATGGTGGTGGGCGCCTGTAGTCCCAGCTACTCGAGAGGCTGAGGCAGGAGAATGGCGTGAACCCAGGAGGCGGAGCTTGCAGTGAGCGGAGATTGAGCCACTGCACTCCAGCCTGGGCGACTGAGCAAGACTCTGTCTCAAAAAAAAAAAAAAAAAAAAAAAAAATATATATATATATATATATATATATATATATATATTTCTCCAGTCTTAGCACCATCTCCTTTGGCCAAGTTCATGTCTTTATTTCCCACCTTTAAAATTTATTTTTATTTCCAACCTAGACTGTTTTTCCTATGTAATTTTGCATGCAGCTTTATTCCCTACATTGCATTTTCTACTTTGTCACCAGAATTTTTTTAATGCAAATGTGATTATGTTGCTTTCATGTTTATTTGCAGTGGCTCTGTGCACCTACAGGGTGCAGTCCAAACTCATATGTTGAATGCATATGTTTATAGTTCAGCTATTTCATGACTTTATGCTTTTACACCTACTCTCCCGACACCTCAAATGCTCTCTTCAGTTCAGTAGTTCCAGGTTCCTAGAACTACTTTTAAAAAGTCAAGGTTTCTAGAAACACAAAGAGGGAAACACACTTTAAGACATACATGAAAGCTTTTAACATGCTTGCTTTTAAAATGAGCCGATATTTAAATTCTTAAGAATATTTTTATGTTCTCTTTTGTTCTTCAGAACAACTTTAAACATTCTCAACAAATTCGAATTATGAATAGTTCTCATAGTGCTAGGAAATAAAATGAAAATCTTATTAACCATTTCTCCCTCCTGAGGGACATGGGAGAACTAGAGGGGAGTAAGGACCACAATAGTTTAATGAGGACATGAAATGTGAAATACCAAGTTAAATAGTTCTTAATAATAATTGTGACTAACATAGTATGCTTGCAATTGATATTTTATTGTGATGTAAATCCTTCAACCGCTTTCTGACATGAATATTAAAGTACGCTTTTAAACTATTTCCTGAAAGGGCTTGCATTTAAGCTATGTTCTAAAAGGGCTTTCCAGATCTGAAGTTACACAAAACAATTACCCTCATTAATCAGGAAAAAAAAAACCCAAAACAAACAAACAAAAAAAAGTCAAACAAAAAACAATGCTTTTATAGCGGCAGCACCACCTCCTGATACCTCATTTTCCTACTTAGTTACCACAGCACAGATCCATTTCTCCTGAGCTGATTAAAATATTTGTATGTGTAGTATTCTTGAATGAATTAATCAAGAAGAGGGGTAGTGGCACATACAGAGAGAGTATTTGGTATTATACAAATGTCAAATGTCACCTAGAGGCACTTATAGAGACTTCACCAAATTAAGTGGATGTGAATCCTCAGTTACATCCGTCAAAGATGCTAAATCAGGAGGGATTTCTGATTTCTTGTGAAGACAAGATCAGGGAGCATTGGCAGTCACTTCAGACAGCCTTGCTTGGCCTGTCTTCTCTAAAGTGGGGCATCCTTCAGGGCTGTATTTCTTCGTGCTTCCCCTCAAAATTATAGTAAAACACTAGGTGCTGTCTTTACATGCAATAAAAAGTTTGAGCTCCATTCAGCTGGAACTTCCGTCTTCCAATAATCCACCAACATGACAAACACAAAAAGAAGGAAGAAGGACACCCATTATATGCTCTCCAGGAATTTTAGAAAACTTGGAATTTTTCCTTTGGCCATATACCTATGAGTCTACAAGAAACGAAATACTGTAGACATCAAGGGAATGAGCAGAGATCAGAAAGAAATGCCCGCAAATGTTACCCTGACAAAACTAGAAGAGTCTACAGTGTTATCCAGGATGCTGTTGTCATCTTGGTAAATAAGCAAGTTAAAGCTAAGCTTCTTGCAAAGAGAACTAATGTAGGTATTGGGCGTATTAAGCACTTTAAGAGCTAAGATAGCTTTCTAAAATGTGTGAAGGAAAATCAGAAAAAGAAGGAAGCCAAATACAAAGGTACCTAGGTTCACCTGAAGAATCAACCTGCTACACCCTGAGAAACACACTTTGAGAACCAGTCGAAAGAGGCTTAAGCTGTCGGAACCTATTCTCTATGAATTCATGCCATAACAGCATAAATAAGATGCATAAAATAACAAGTTTTGGATTCCAAAGTTAGCCCTTTTATTTTTCTCTTAATTAAATAGAAGTGTGCTGTTTCCTCCCCAAAAAGAGTATTTAAAGCAAACTTGGTGTCCTAATTCATTGGGTGATGTCCTTAAGATTAAAATTTAGTGCCATTCTTGCTGGGAAAAGAAAGTTTCAGCTAATTTCTGGCCTGCATAGAACAATATGATTCAAACATAGAACAATATGCTTCTGTTTTCCATAGAAAGAGCAAAATGATTTGAAGAAAACTATATCACTTTGCTATTCCATAGGTTATCCAGAGATAACTTCCTTTTTTTTTTTCAGATCTTTGTGTAATTCTCTTTCTCATTAATTTTTGTATCAACATCCATTTTTCCCCACTAATCTCTCCACTTCTAATTTTTCTTTAGATCAACTTCACTCCTATATTATTTACCCACTCCTGGAGATAAGGAAAAGTGTTAAGGGAACACAATTGAAGAGATTAAAAAGATAAACTGAAGAGCTAGGGGCAAGGCTAAAAAGCCAAGAGGTATAATGGGGACCAAATTGTGGAGACAGAGCTAAATGTTTTTCTCTCTGAAGGCAATAAAATTCAATTAACCAATTAGTAATTTTTTGTCCCATCTGCCTGGTACACTCTTCTAGGTGGGTGCCTGGTTAGCTCTTTCTCATACATTAGAGCTCAGTTCATATACTACTTCCTGTGAGAGGTGTTTCTTAATCTTCCAAGGTAAAATGCTGTCCTCACTCCCACCATTTATATCACATCAGCATGTTATAATTTCTGCATGTCACCTATGACTATGTGAATATATTTTATTTCATCATTTGTCTGTTTCCTTCCAATAAAAAGTAACCTTCACGTGGACAAGTCCATGTTTTGTGGTTGTTTTCTCTATCCCTAATCTAGTACAAAGACACATAAGAAAATAGTTCTATAAAGATAATTATTACTTTTCATAGAAAATCATAATTTAATTCACGGAATAACTAGAAAATGATAAAGAGTGAAATGCACCCTGTAAACCATGAGTAATACGCTAGTTCAGTGGTGAGGGGAATTGTTATGGCTAGAAACATTTAGCGAAGACTTCATAGAGGATGAGAGCTTTAAAACGACCTCTGAAGAACAGGCAAAGAGAAGAATGGGCATTACCACGGAGGGAGAGGTCTTGGGCAGGGAATAGGGGTAAGAATTAGACTTAAATGCTATTAAATGCCTTATTTCTCACCACCCACTTCTAATTTCTTTCATGTAAGCGTGGTATTTGATTTGAAATTACCCTTCCGACTTTTTTATGGATAAACATGAAGCCAGATATTCACTACGACAGCTTGTTGAAGGAACGGATGGTGAAGGCATCACTTGTCTCAGTGCTGAAGTGCAGCCCTCAATAAGCCTGCGGTTCAATGAAGTGCTGTCTTTGTGACAGGATGGATGAGGCAGGTACGTTGTGAGCAGCAGTTGTAGATTATGTGGGCTGTGGCTTTCACAGGAATTTGTCAGGCTGGGCTAGATTTCACGTGAGAAACTTGAAGCACAGTTCGTGAGGCTGTCTACATGGGCTGGCATAAGTGTTTCTCACTAATGCTGTAGGCCAGCGTACACACATTGCCTTCTCTCACCTTTTGATTTGGAAGCCAACTGTCAGTTTTCGATGTCTTCACCTGACAAAAACTCTGCCTAAGAATCATTTTATTCCACTGGGGATTTAGTTAGTGAAAAGGAAGCGCTAAGCATGCAATTTCAATATTGAGGAAAGGGCAGTGCATAGCATTCTACCCATTTTCACTACCTTTGGCAGTGTCTTGTGTTTGTGACATTGTGTGTGCTTGTGTATGTGTGTGTGTGCCCGTGGGTTTTCTTTTTTTCCTGCTCCTTTTCTTTTATTGCCATATTGACAGAAACCTGTGCCCTTTTGGACTGCACAGTCAAAACAGAGAGCAATCTAATTTGAAATGGCTATTTTAAAGAATAATTGGCTTGCAGAGACAGAAACCTCTAGTGGGAAAGAAAAAATGAATACAGATGATAAACAAACAGAGGTCTGAAAATTATTAACAAAAAATATTGAAGTATCTTGATGACAAGAAGACTTTGATTTACTAAATAATAAGAACATCTGAATTGAAGGCATCATTTTATTGATTTTCAGTAAGTCCATAATACCAAACACTATAACTGATGTACAGAAGTTGAGGGCACCATTTATATTCAGAATATATAATTTTACCTTTGGAAGTTATGAGTGACACTTCTTCTGCCCATTGGTGACCTCCTAAATATTCTATAAAATTTTTAAAAACTATAAAAATTCTATAATGTATGATGATATATTAAATATTGGGTTAATAGTTTAGTTAAAATCTTTCCCCAATGTGTATATAATCTTATGTATGTTTTGGTATGTATGATTGTGGCATATTTCTGTAGATGTACTGAGGAAATTTTTTTTTTTTTTTTTTTTTTGTGAGACCTAGTCACACTCTGTCACCCAGGTTGGAGTACAGTTATGTGATCTGGGCTCACTACAACCTCTGCCTCCCAGGTTCAAGCTATTCTTGTACCTTAACCTCCCAAGTTGCTGAGATTACAGGTGCGGGCCACCAAGACTGGCTAATTTTTGTATTTTTAGTGGAGACAGGGTTTCACTATGTTGGTCAGGCTAGTCTCAAACTCCTGACCTCAAGTGATCCACCTGCCTCAGCCTCCCAAAGTGCTGGTATTACAGGCGTGAGCCACCGCACCCAGTCAAGAAGGTCTATACTTTTTTAATTTAAATTTTTAAATTAGCAAATAATAACTGTCCATATTCAAGGGGTACACAGTGATTTTGTGATACATATAATGTGCAGTGATCAGATCAGGACAATTAGCATAGCCGTCTCTCAGATGATTATCATTTCTTTGTGTTGGGACCATTTAACCATAAGTGATCCATATTTACTTTGAAATGTTATATAATTATTTCAAACCTGCTGTGCTTGATAAAACATAGAAAATAGAAATACTAGAAAGATTTCTAGCATTCAGACAGAAACACAACATACCTTCCAAATAGTGACAAAAGATTCACGAAGTATAGAACTATACTTAATTGTTTATTTGTTTACTCATTTATTCATTCCTTTATTCTTTTCCAGCTTTGTTGTGCTTGTTAATAGATCACTTGGTTAGCTGATTGAATACATTGGTTTATTTAGTGTTAGAAATACCCTAACTGTTCCAGTTTGGATTTGGGCCAACATTTTCCATGTCCTATTTTGTAGAAGAGGTCTATGGAAGGAAAGGTATTGCCTAGGTCATATGGGTGGTTGCAAGCCTGGACTCATCCAAATACTAAATAGTTAAGCTACATCTGTACTTCATGACTCCAGTTTTATTTACTGAATGTTAGGTCCTCTTTTGTCCATATTTTCTTCATTTACTGAGGAACTTGTATCCTCACATGCACCTATTCTGCTGTTCTTTCATCACCACATATAAGGTGAATATTTAATTTATGAAATATCTGTAACAAAGATATTTTGAATTGCAACATCTAATTTTGAAATGCAACATCTTTTTCTATTAAGAGGCCAGGTTTTAAGTAGTTAGTGATTGTAGAATTTGGGGAGCTAGGGTGTGACATTTCTGGAGTGACTTTTTCACAGCAGAAAACATGAGAAAAAAAGAAAAAGAAAACAAATATTTATTTAATACTTTTTTATGTGACAATTACCCTATATATACATTTATACGTTTTGTCTTATTTAATAATCTCATAAACTTGAAATGATTGTCATCATAAGTAATTTTGTTTTTGCTAATGAGACCTAAAAATTGCTTCCCTGAGATGTCCACAAAATATCTGACTATCCATTATAATAGATTCATGTTCCATTAACTCAATTTCTCCACTGTAATGCAGCTCACTATGTACACAGATGTCATATACTCCTCTTCACTTTGCCCAGTGGGAATCATCAATTGGAAAATTGGCATAAGAATGCTGATATTCTACCTACTGACCAAGGGGCCTCATGTCTTCTACTAGCATTTGTGAGACTATAGAAAGTTAATTTGTTTCGTTTACTTGAGTGGAATAAAATCTCAGATACTTCACAGTTCTTGAAAATGATGTCCTGATTTACTCGGTCATGAATTTTCTTAGTGGTAAATGAAATAATGGTTAAAATACCATTAAATAATGGTAATTTTTAAATTAATGACCTTTTAGACTCAGTGACATGTAGTGTCTGATATATATTCCTGCATTTATAACACATAGAATCAATGACATCCACACTTTCTCTCTAAAGATTTTATCAAATCTTCAAGTTCCTATAGCGTGAAGCTGGCCAAAACAGTGTAATCTCAATATTTACACTTAAAGTTAGAGATAGAGATAAGCCGAGTCAATTTATACTTTTATTGTCACTTTCTATTCCCACCTTGTAAACAGTATCCTAGAAAATTTCCTTGGAAGAGATTTGTTTGACATGGCTAGCTTCAGGAATTTTTGGCCGTAACATCATCTCTTTTCTTACTTTTGTGAAATCAGCAAGCCAATGTATTACTTTAGAGAGGGAAACAACTGTGAAACAGCCAAGATTTTAATACTTCTGTATTATCTTCCTATGTTTATGATCTTCCCATAGACAAGCAACAGGGAAGGCAAATTATAAGATTTTTTGTTAAGAACAGAATTAGAGTAAATAGTATTAATATCATTTTGTTGCCTACTAGTGCCTGACTGGAAAAAAAAAAACAAAACAGAACACTATTATTCTTCCCCTGGAACATGCCCCAGTGCATCATTTGCTCTATTGTCTTAACCTCTTTTTTTTTTTTTTTTTTTTTTAACAAAAAGACCGAGTATCACTTTGTCAATCACACTGGAACGCGGTGGCATAATCATAGCTCACTGCGGCCTCAAACTTCACGGGCTCAAGCGATCTACCGGCCTCAGCCTCCCAAGTAGCTAGGTCTATAGGCACATGCCACCACACCTGGCTAGTTGATTTATTTTTAGTAGAGATGGGATCTTGCTCTGTTGCCCAGGTTGGTCTTGAGCTCCTGGCCTCAAGTGATCTCTGCCTTAGCCTCTCAAAGTGCTGAGATTACAAGAATGAGCCATTGCACGTGACCTAAATTAAGCTTATTTTGGTAGTTTCATTCTTCAGGAAAATTGCTTTAGCATTGGACTTAAAAAATTCTATTGAGATGGCTGAGGATTTCTGAACAAACCACATTCCTGTGGGCGTTGTTTTGAATGAGCATTTGAAGATGGCTGGATGTGTGGCAGCTATCTTCAACTTTATGTAGAACTAGCCTGCAGACAAGTCCACAATACTGAGAGATAGCAATGTAGAAAGATTAAATCTCCCCAAATCACCAGACTCCAATTCTGTTACTCTATGTTCAACCAATGTGTTTCCTGAGCTCATATTTTGTGTCTCTTTGTTGCCTTCCTTTCCTGGCAAGAGTTGAATATATTGGTGGGAATGGAATCAGGTTGAGCAGAAGACATGAGCTATCACTTATTTCTGATTACAGCTCTTCTCATTAATTTTCAGCCAGCTTAGTTCTTTCCTAGTTGAGAGGAGAGAAATCAGTTTTTTAAATTCTTGTTTAACAGCTGTTTTTCTTTTTTTTTTTTGACTCCAGGTATAGAGTTTCTTTAATATTAAAGATTACAGGGTCGTGTTCTTTTTCTCAAAGGTCCTTATGAAGGACAAAGAAAGAGAAATGTACGGAAACAAAAGTGAATCAGTCTTTGACATAACAAATTTCTAACTACCATAAAGGATACTTTATGTGTCATATTTCTACCTATGTAATTAGCCATTATACTTTCTCATTATTTGTAGCCATTTAATCACTTCACCAAACAAACAATGGCTTCAGGCATTTCTTACTCTGTCTTTTGTAATTTCTGTTAGTTCTTACAAATTTTAATCATACTTCTTCACTTCTAACAAAATCATTATTACATTTATTTTAGTTGTTGATGGAGAGTTTTAATACATCAGATATTGAAACTCATATTTTTACAACACCACTCTTAATGGACTTATTATCTGATTGAGATTTTTTCTGTTTTGCACTTTAATATTTGTTCTTATTGATAAACTTAGAAGCACTTACATGTAAAAAAAAATAACTTTCCCATTTCTGCCATGCTAGGTGCATTGCTCTACCATGCTAGGTGCATGCTAGGTGCAGGGAATAATTCTCTTTCATAATCACAAAAGTGCCTCCAAAGATAGTTCTGTACTATTTCCTTTGAAAGGCCCTTTTGAAATATACTATTTCCATGACCACATATAATTTCCTGAAGACTTTTAATAAAAGGCTAAATGCTAGATTTTATCTCACTTTGTTGACAGTTTTTCACATTTATATCACAGATTTTAATTTTATTTCAGCAACCTTATTTTTAAACTTCAAACAGTCATAGAATTCTATGTAGCTTCTAAACCATTGATCGCCTATTATAAGTAACACCTCATTCTCCAACATGATCCCCTGCATTACTCTCCTGCACATTCGCTGCAGTTACAAGTGGAACAGCATCAAAGTGAAATTATTTCAATCACTTTGAGTATGAATGAAGAGTAGCCCCTGCAAGGTAGAGTCAAAGCTCAGAATTTGGATTTGGCAACAAATTGAGTGGTCTGTTAATTCTAAGGATGCCCACCAGAATGTGAACTAGAATATATTAAATATTGGGGACCTGTATACAAGGCAGGTAGGACTTCTAGAGACATAGAAAAATGTTCAACTTAGTTTTAGATCCAAGAAGCTGTCACTGTTATTATTTAACATGATTTGTAAAGTCTTGCCAATGTAATAAGATTGTATACAGCTGAGGCAGGAGAATCGTTTGAACCAGGGAGGCAGAGGTTGCAGTGAGCTGAGATTGCACTATTGCACTCCAGCCTGGGTGACAGGGCAAGTCTCCATCTCAAAAACAAACAAACAAAAATCGTATACAATGTAGGTCGCAAAACTATGGGGGAAATGAAGAAAAATGGTCATTATTTGCAAATGACGTAGCTATTATATTGGTTGAAATTGCATGTCAACCGAGAGTCCTGGAAAACAGTGATGTACAGGAAATTGGAGTTTATTATTATTATTTCTGAATATAAAAGGGTCTGAAGGCAGGAATTCCAGTACTCCATGACTTTCTATGATATAAGCAGGAAATGAGGCTCCTTCTCATTTTTGTTCCCTCTTCCTTAAGGCATGATTGTTGTTGATTTTTCAAGATAACTACTGGACCCTAACTGTCATTACCTACCCTGGGCAAAGAGGGTCAAGACAAAGGCAATAATAATTTTAAAAAGGTCAGGCTAAATGAGTTTGTCCTGCTGTTTAAGTCCACCTAAGAACTCTCTTAGATAACAAAGAAAGTGAACATGGAGACAGGACTGGAGCCCAGTCATAGACAATAGAGTACAAATTACAGAAACCGTTAATGAGGAAGTACTTTGTTGATAGTATAGTATAAGCACCAGAATTTGCAAAAAATACTTAGTTTCAACTTACATAGGGTTTATAATGGGCAGGTTTTACACTATCTTGATAGGTTTTCTCAAGATGGGCACATCTATAACATATGCACAATTCATCACCATGAGTTATATTAAATCATGACAAATGATGATGTCTGATAGACCAATCCTGATGTGACATTTGTCCTGATGGACACATAAAACTTAAGGTATACAAATGTATTCATCTACTTTATAACCTCTCAAGTTTGGTTACTGTGTACTTCCCAACAGTGTATTTCAACTTTATACAGTTTATTGCTCTGCTGCCATCCAAGAGACTTCTATAGTTCTCATGTTACTATTTATTCTTGAAGTGCCTATTGTACATATATTTTATTTCAACAGCTATAAAAATGTCTGCTAGCTACTTAGGAATCACTACATTTTGGAAGAGAAAACCACCTTTAAATCAAATTGAATATGCATGGATCTTTAAAAGGTGTGACCTCACTTAAACAAATGTTACCTTAATAGAACAATTGATCCCACGGAGGATCAATTATGACAAAAATCAGTAAGTCCAAAAGAGAAGTCTTGTCTTTGGAAATGAACATGAAATAATTTATTTGACTTCTAATCATATTTATGCCATTAGAAAAATGAAATGCCGTTACCACAGAGGCGATACAGAAATGTATATGAGAAAATTGATTAGGTGCTAATTGCTTTCTTGATCCTTAACTTCACTAATATTATTCATGGGATAAATATAAATAGATCTTATATCATGTAGCTAGGTCTTTTCCTAAATTATATGAACAATTTTAAAGGAACAACTGCCTTTATTCTTAGGGAGAAATTTTAATAAGATTTTTCTTGATTAAAACAAATAATTGCTTTATTGTGGTTAAACATAATTTGACTTAAATTGATCACTTTGTTGGATACGTTATTTCTGAGCATCTTAAAAAACAAAACACACCTTTTAGATGAGATAATTATTTGCTGATATGAATTTTTTTATATGGTTTATTTTTCTATTATTAAAAAATGGCAAAAATTCTGATTTCCCTATAATGTCACTTATTGAAAGTAAAGTTGAGCCATGTCCACACAAAACAATATGTTTAAATGAAAACTAAAAGCTCTTTAGATCTATCTAGCCATCTGTAATTAGTCAAGTACGCTGAATTAAGGAAGCAGATTCTCATTTAACTCTGTTTACATATTACACAAAATTTAAACTGCAATTGAATGATTTACACCAAACTTAAATAGCAATTGAATTGTTAAACCTTCACTTCCTTCTTCCACCTTTCCAGCTTAAACAAATTTTACACAAATATTTTAAATTTAATAGGCATTTTAACATGTATTAACTTTTTTTCTCATTTTGAAGATAATACCTTATTCATGAGAAAATGTCTTTCTTTTTCTTTAAAGGAAGATTGGTGTATATGATTACTGCTATGATTCATAGACTGTCAGACTGTATAATAATGAGTTTGAAATGGTACATAGGAGCCCTTTCTGAGTTTCTATAGCACGAAGACTGAGAAGGTAATTTTAATGGACTTGCATAGGAAATGTCATAATATCCCTATTTTTGGCCAGTGCGGTTATGTTTTCTGCTTGGACCTTATATTTGTTTGCTAGGGCTACCATAACAAAGTACCACAGTCTGCATGGCTTAAACAACAGAAATTTATTTTTTCACAATGCTGGAGGCCAGAAGTCTGTGATGGAGTTGCTGCCAGGGTTTTCTTCTGAAGCCTCTCCCTGGCTTCTAGAAGCCATTTTCTCTCTGTGTCTTCAGGCCCTCTTTCTTTTGTGCCTGGCTGTGCCCTAATCTCTCTCTCTCTCTCTTTCTTTCTTTCTTTTTTTTCTAGGCAAGAGTCTCATTGTGTTGCCCAAGCTGGAGTGCAATGGCGTGATTGCAGCTCACTGCAACCCTCTGCTTCTGGGGTTCAAGTGATTCTGCCTCAGCCTCCCGAGTAGCTGGGATTACAGGCATCCACCACCACGCTCGGACTAATTTTTCCGTTTTTAGTAGAGACAGGGTTTCACCATGTTGGCCAGGCTGCTCTCCAACTCCTGACCTCAGGTGATTCACCTGCCTCAGCCTCCCAAAGTGCTGGGATTACAGGCGTGAGCCACTGTGCCTGGCCCCTAATCTCTTCTTATATGACACCAGTCATACTGGATTAGAGCCCACCCTAATGACCTCATTGTCATTTAGCTTTACCTCTTTAAAGGTTTTATCTGCTAAGTTAGTCACATTCAGAGGTACTGGGTGTTAGAACCTTAATATATGAATTTTGGGGAGGCATAATTCTGCCCATAAAAGACCTCAACAGCCAATGCATCTCTCTACCAAAGGAATTTCAGACATCTTTAATATTATCACAGTAGGCAAAACTATGATGATGATGAGCATGCTGCCTAGGGAAGAAAGGATAGTGCTTACAATTCAGAAAAACACAGAATAAAAAAGTTGAGGTTAAAGAGCTGCAACAGTACAGCCATGCTTTTCAATTAATGAAGCTGGAAGCCACCATTTTGGATAACACATTAGGAGGAAGAAAAATGGATATGAATAGCTCTACTAACTTAAGGTGCGAGTGATATTCTATTTATTTATTTGTCTTTGTACCAGAATGCCAAAATGATCCCGGAAGACCAAGGATAAAATATCAGTTTGTAAGTGCTCCAACATTCCAGTTGAGGCGCTAGCCGTGTAAATGAAGAGACTAAAACTTCATTTTGTAATCTATAGCTCAATATCCACCTCAACCTCTAAGGCTAAGTTTGGGAATTAGATTTCTTAAAGAATCTTGCACTTGTTTTACACAGGGTAGGGGAGGCAATGTTTTACATCACTTCAAGTCAAGTATGTGGGTCTTGATTTACAGTGCCTGCAGTTTGGGAGCATAGTGGACTGGCTGGTATTGGATGCATATCTGAATACCTTCACCAGTCACTTTCTTGTTGACCAAATCTGGGCCATAGACAAAACACAGAGCCAATCTTAGGCTGTCTTAGACATTAATGAAGAACATAAGACATCTCCAGCCATGGGGGAGGGAATTTAGAGATCCATAACAAGACAGCATGAGAAAAAGAGATGTTTTAATTATCTACCTGGTCCAGAATATACCATGACCCTCGTGGCTGTAATAGTCAAGTAAGACTGTGACCAACACGATGTCCAAATTAAGAAAGGAGAGAAACATATTTGAAATGTAATTCAGAGTTCTGACTATTGCATATTATGGACATTTTAACTGTGTGAATGAAATTAGATTCATAACTAAACACGAAGAAAGAACTTTTATTTTCTGAGAGTTAGGAGATAAGTTTTAAGGCCTGCCCAAGATTTTACTCAGGGTCAGGAAAGAACCAGATATACATGATCAATATGAATGAATATTTAGGATGGAAGAATAATATTGGTTCCAGAATTACATTCAATGAGTCCTATTTGTTTAATTGATTTTTAAATCAAATTAAATTCTGCTCAATCTCTGGAATTATGGTAATATTCTTATAAGGCCCCCTTCTTGCCCAGTTGTCCAAGAAACCTGGAGGGCTAACATATTCTCAAATAGTGAGAAGAAAGCCCACCTTGCATAGTCTTGTGGATTTATCTGGTTGTGTTTCTGAGTTCTATTACATATTTTTCTGGATGCCCATGTGTTGCCATAGTGCCATGCACTATGCATCCATAGTGCATGAAATCTGGCTGGGCTCTAGTTCCCAGGAGAAGCCAGCATGATCCATTGAAGGTAAAAAATGGCTCCCCATTTATGCTAAGTTCCCCTAAAAGAATTCTTTAGTTAGATCATAAACCGTGGTCTTTTGCAATTTCCAACAGCATAAGTGGACATCATCTTCACCCTGCCACCTCTTACGTGCTATATACCAGAAAGTCTGCCAAGATGCCTGTATTACTGCCATTCATCCTAAAAGATCAGGCAGGTTTTACTTGTCACCATTCAAGAGTGGCAGTCGATCCCTCTCACTCCTTTCTTCAGAAGTGGAGTCATGCCAGCCCTGCCTCACCATTCCCGTTTCTGTCCACTATTAGTAGATATTCAGAGAGAAAGTTGCAGGAACAATGACATTCTCTCAATGAGTCATTCTTCCATATCAACTTTTAAAGAATTGGCACTTGATTTCTGTCCTTTCAACAAACAGGTTTGCAAATATTTATAAAATCCCTAAAATAACAAATATTCATACTATTGCAAATAATCTGGGACAAACTAAAACCTGTTTGTAATGGGAAGTGATGCACTGAAACTTCTGTAGTGAAATCCCTTCTAGATCAGAATAGAAAGAATGATTTTAACAATACTAGTTAAGGATCATCATGTTTCCTTACCGATAAATTGAAAATAGATTTCAGAATTTTCTAAATCTCCTTCTCTCTCACACACACACACAGAAACACCTGTACCTATTTGCATATTATTTTAAATATATTAATTTAAGCATATGCATATATTTTTAAATTGTTTTTCTGATGGTATGGTTGTCATTCATTTAATTTGAGTAAAATATTTCATCGTCCTCATAAAGTGATGTTAAAAAGCCCTTGCTGTAGGTAGAATTTCTTTGACCATTAGAATCAAAATTTTGCAGCCAAAGTGGAAAAATAAAAGGTTAAAAAAAAAAAAGTACAGGTTAGGCGTGGTGGTGGCTCACACTTGTAATCCCAGCACTTTAGGAGGCTGAGGCAGATGGGTCACCTGAGGTCAGGGGTTCGAGACCAGCCTGGTAAACATGGAGAAACCCCATCTCTACTAAAAGTACAAAAATTAGCTGTGTGTGGTGACCCATGCCTGTAATCCCAGCTACTTGGTAAGCTGAGGCAGGAGAATGACCTGAACTCGGGAGGCGGAGGTTGCAGTGAGCCGAGATCGTGACACTGCACTCCACCCTGGGCAACAGAGTGAGACTCCATCCCCCAACCCCCCAAAAAAAGTATTACAAAAGAATATTTTTAAGAGGTTTAATTCCACCTTGAGTAAACATAATAGATGAATACATTCCATGGTTATAATTGTATATTTTAAACTAGATAGCTTAGTTACAACTGGCAGATAAGTTTTTCCCCAGAAGCAAGTATGTTTGTAAAAATATTAAAAGTGCTAGGGTAGGTAGATGGCTATCTAAATTTGCATCTCATTTGATGAATATTAAACACTTTTTGAAAGGGTGAGATAAATCAACACTCAGATCTAATTAACCTAAATTGAACACATAAAAATTATTTGCCACTGATAAAGTTGATTTTAGGAGTTAAGATCACTACCAATACATAAAATACTCTGGCAAGTAACATCTTTGAGCAACTATTAGCAGCTTTCAGCCCCTTTGATATTTGCTGTATTATAAACTCAACGCAAAAACTACAAGAAAACAGAAACTAATTAAGCAAAGACAGTGTAAGCAATTTAAACAGTAACTATTGAGTTGGAGTACCTGAACTGCATCTTAAATACTATGCATAAAATAGGATTTTTCTTATTTATTAGAGTTTTCACAGCCTTTAACAAGAAAACAAAATATTAAAGTTTAGAGAAATGAAAACATAGGAAAACATTGTATAATGTTCTATTCTCCACATTAAGAAATATTTTCCAGAAACAAAATAATAACCAAACAATAGAAGACATTTCCCAGATCTCAACATTCCTCACATTTAAGATACTAAGTTAGAGAAAATGATACACAGGTAAAGTAGAGACACATTTGAAGACAGTATCTAAAAAAATAGGTAGGCAAACAAAACAGTATTCTTGAAATACTGCATGGCACTGACACATTTTTTTCTTTATTGAAAAATTTTTGCACCCTAAGAGGCTCTTATAAAATGCATCAAGTTATTTTTGTGAAGGCGGCAGCAGAACAGCAGTCGTGTGATCACATTTTGACAGGCTTCAGTAGCACACAAATAGCATTAACCTTGGTCTATGGCAACGAACAATGATGTAACAGACAACTCTAATCAATCAGAATTTGACTTCCCTTTATTCTGACAAGGATTCTTAATATAAGCCATCAAAAGTAGTTTAAAACTTGTTAGTCCTTCTGCCCTGCTTTTCATAGAACAGGTACATACCTCAGTTGCCATCTTTTCCTTTATTGAAAAACTGACAAAGCATTACAAAATGCATCTGCCTTAAATATTTGAGGCCAACTATAAAACGTCAAGATGTGTGGCAATAAATGCATCAATGATGATGTGCTGTGAAAAGTAATAGGCATAAAAATGTCAAAGGCAAAAAAAAAGGTGGGGGGGTGAGCTGGATTGAAGTAAGAAAAATAATTCTGTTAAAAAGCCAAGAAACTTGGTGGGAACAAGATAGAATTTAGGAATCAGAAAAACCTGACTTTTCATCCCTCACTAGGAGCTAATAACTAGGAAATGTGGGCAAATTGTTAAGTCTCCCCAGGCTTTGCTTAACACATTTGGAAAATGAAGAGGCAGCCTGGATGATTTCCAAGATTCCTTCCAAAGCTAAAATCTGATGATATATTGGTGATTTACAATTGTTAGAAAGAAGACAAGAAAATTCAAATTCTGGGTTTACAAACTTCAGATGAGAATAAAGTTATCTTTCTTTTTAATTTATAGAAATTATAAATGAAAAAAATGGATATAGTCCATTGTGTTTCTAGTCAACGGATATATCTAGTCAACAGATATGACCTCTGGATTGTACCCGTTCTACACTATTCTCCATTTACACTTAAAGCTGAAAGTTAAGATAATACAATTGATCTCTAGGGCAAATTCTAGAGAGAAAATTACTCTTGTACTAGATAATGGTAAAATTTACCATCAATGTAGTAGAGAGATGAACCATTTAACATACATGAAGACGGCTGATCAATATTTAGTTAATATGGGTTGGTTTGTTTTTTTCCTCTAAAGAACTGCGTTACTGAGATGGGTGGGTGTTGAGGTAATACTTTATTATTTAGATTTTATTAGGAGACATATTAACTGGTTTAAGGAGAGAGGAAGAGAAAGAGAGAGAGAGAAAGTGGGAACCGAGAGGCAAGAGAAAGAGAGAGAGGTGGATTGCAGGGAAAAACAGTGAAATTATTGAAGTATTAGAAAATATAATATAATTACATAGAGGGGAAGGACTACTGAATAGGTGCCAGGCCACTGAAGAGTCCTAGCCTTTGTCTGTGACAGTTGCTAAAACAAAGAGCACACTAGGCTATTTGCAATTCCCTCCTGTATTGTCTAAGCAGGAATGCACTTTTCCAGGCTATAGGTCTTGGTAAACTCCACCTGTTGTATGTTAGACTCTGCAACCTCGAGCTATACTTGGGAAAATGTATGCTCAACAGTTTACAGCTACCTTAGAGAGTTTCTTAAGCAGGCGCAGCTCTGGGCTGGGCACTCTACAGTGTGCACCTTTAGTTTCACGAAGAATTAGCACTATGTAATGTCATAGTGGAAAGATAATCATTCTAGGTTGGACCTTGGAATGAAATCCCAATTCCAGACAGGTATGATACTACTATTACTACTAAGAATGATAATCATGATAATAATAATAGCTAACAGTAATTGGGTTTTAGGCTAATACAAATGCTTTACATATGTTATTTCTATTAATACTTGTACAACGCTGTGGAGGTAGTATTAATCACACAGAGAAATTAAATAATTTGTTTAATGGTAGAATTATCATTTCAAAGTAGTTCTTTGATTTAAATTATCTTGTTCTCACTACATGTGACAAGGGGCAGGCCATTTGGTTTATCTTAGAGTCATAGCTTCAGTTTTCTGAGATAAAATAGGATAACAATATTTCCCTCTCCCCACATGTTTGAATGTTATTAATATATTCAAACACACACACATATATACATATGTGGACATATATATTTACACACATTTATCTCTATGTCTATCATCTCTATCTCCATCTATTGATCTAACAAGTTAGCCAGTGATAAACAGGAGCTTGTCTTCTCTTCACTTGTGCAACTGGCCTATTGTAATATTCAACTAAAATCAGAGTGCAAGAGGTAAGAATGCATCAGCGACAGATACTTTTGCTTTATTTTAGGTCTGACAAATTCAATAAATTTACTTAAGACAAAGTCAGGTCTAGTCTTTTTGATTTCTCACATGGTGGCTAAATTATAAAAATGATTACCAATATACAAATTCCTACATATTCATAATACTTTATTCATATTGATAACACTTGTAAAAAGTTATCACTTCCTTTTTACAGTTAAGGAAATTGAGAGTTGCACAGGTTAAATGATTTGTCCTAGGTCATATAGATAATGAGAGTATGGGTATGTCTGTCTAACTACAGGCTCATATTATTTATGTGAGTCAGATCATCTCTGTAGCACACAGACCCTGGAGTGGCCCTCATGATTCCTACCCTTGATGGTCATACTCTTTGAGTGGAGGTAGGACTATGAATTGCTTCTAGCTAACAGACTATGGAAATGGTTAAGGGATTCTGAAGATGCAACGAAGGTCCTAAATGAGCTGATTTTCAATTAAGCAAGAAAGAGATTAACTTGAGTGGACCTGAAATAATCATGCAGAAGCCTGTAAAACAGGAATTAGGCCCTCCATCGTGGGCTTGCTGAAATATGCAGCCATGTTAGAGAAGCCTACATGACTTCATACAGCTGCAAGGATATAAACTCTGCCCATAACTTAAAACAGCTTGAAAGTAGATTCTTCCCCAGTCAAGCCTCCAGAGGAGAGCACAGCCTGGTTGAGACCATGACTGCTGCTTCATGAGATGCTGAATAAAAGACCCAGCTAACCTATGGTCAGATTCCTGATCCACATACATTGTGAGGTAATAAATGTATGTTGTTTTAAATTGCTAAGTTTGTACTAATTTGTCATGCAACAACAAAAAAACCCAACAACAGAAAACCAGTGTAAACTCAAAAACTATTCATTTAGTAAATATTTGTGAAGTGTTTTTTATATGCAAGGTACTGTGCTAAAGGTCATATAAAGCACAAAAATAGAAATCCTCTAGATTTCCTGCCCTCAAGAAAATTACAACTGCAATAGTGGGGTCATGTTGGCTTTCTGGTGCCCTTCGGCTTATTCTAGGACTTCTATTAGCTTTTATTATAACAAAATCCTTAGTAAATCAAAATATGACAGTTAGGTCACAGTCTTTATTTCTTGAATTATGTCTAGGATTGAAGTAAGAAAAATATTTTCAAATACAGAACATTAATTTGTGTATGAGTTCTTTTCTAGACCATATGAATGCATCATCTCCAAAGATAAACAAATTGGATATAGATATTTTTTGTGGTAACTTCAAGTTTGGTTGCATTTGAAGATTAGCTTCTAGAATTAAATTCCCTTCAATTTAAAAAATTTATCAATATTTATTACTATGACAAAATATGTCCTATTATCCCCCGAATTTGAACAACATCTTGTAGTTCCTAAATTTAGGGAATAAAAAGAAATTATTTAAATTGAAGACTAATTTACATGAAGTTATATTAGATGGAATGTCCTTTGAAGTCTAATCATGGGCATCTTCGAGGGAAAAGAGATTTCTAAATTGAAACTTGTGTGTGTGTGTGTGTGTGGAGAATGGGGTCTCACCGTGTTGCCCAGGCTGGCGTTGAAATTCTGGGCTCAACCTGTCCTCTAGCTTCTGCCTCCCTAAGTGCTCAGATTAATAGGTGTGAGCCACAGTGCCCTGCTAAGATTTCTAAATTCAGTTAAATTGCATAGAATATTAAGTAAGTGTGTTCTTATCATTATCTAAACCTATGCTTCTTAACTGCTACAGGATTTTTATTATTGACTTTCATTCAAATTTGTTTGCATGTTGTAAAACTACATTAAGCCATATAGGTCGTTCTTATGTTGTAGAGCATATCAATTTAAATTCCCAAGGAATACTTAAGTGCTTATATCGAAGTGATTTTTGATATTAAGCTTTCAAGCAAGAACTGCAGACATTTCCTTATCCTTTGTTAACCTCAAAATAAAATAGTCTTTGTAGGAGATACTCTATGTTTTTGGTCTTTTTTTTTTTTTTTTTTGAGATGGAGTCTTGCTCTGTCGCCCAGGCTGGAGTGCAGTGGCGTGATCTCGGCTCACCGCAACCTCTGCCTCCAGGGTTCACGCCATTCTCTTGCCTCAGCCTCCCAAGTAGCTGGAACTATAGGCACCCGCCACCACGCCTGGCTAATTTTTTTTTTGTATTTTTAGTACAGACAGGATTTCACTGTTTTGGGTATTTTCTAAGCAAAGGCTACATAAGCAATATTAAACATCAATATGCTCAAAGTGTTTTCAAATTAAGCATATTAACAACAAATACAGAAAAAGATAATTAACATCAAATCATCATGATAAGTTATCAATAAGAAGTAAAAATTCTGAAGTGAAATTGTATAATCACGGGTACATTCAATACAGTATCTCAGAATAATTGAGACTGAGATAAATTATACTAAACAGAATGATGAATTTAAATGTTTGCCCTCCTTTAACTCTTTTCTGTCAGTTTCTACCTGTGTATTCTTTAAAAAAAAAAATCAAAAAGACAGCTTTCAGAAACTATCTCTTTAGTGAAAAATACACTTCTTTTAGCCTTAACCTCTCAGATAATATTCTCTTTTCCCCTAAATTCACTTGATTTACATTGCAAATTCATAGCAACAGAAACAAAAAATTTTACTCTAGGAGACAGAAACCGGTAGAAAGGTTTGAAATATCAACATGTAATTTTGTTTGCTCTCTATAGCCAATCTTAAAACAAAAAATAACCAGTTTTATTAATATGACCTACTATCTTTTTTCCTGAGCCTGTCACTCTTACTAGAAGCACCTGCTGGGCTCGATGCTTTTTCATTAATGGGATCTGTTCAAGAAGAGTGTAATTTTCCCAATAACACTCTTGGAGAGCTTTTTGACTCAACAACCTCAAATATGTACCGAGAGATTTCATTTCTAATCACCTCTCCTACTAGTAGTGTCTGTAGACTCTGAAGGCACAACATAGTATGAAATAAAAGTAAAAAAGTAGGAGCTGAAGTGAGCATCATTTCCCTTTCAAGTCATCTGCATGTGGAAACCCCTCTTTATATTTTGAATACATGAGAAACATATTTTGGCTGATACCTGCATTGAAATCATCTTTAGGAATTTTTATTCTTGCCTTATTTATCTTTCTTTATCATTAGGGAAGTTCCTTCATGGATCTCTGGTTACTATGTTTTGTTAGTTAAATCAATAAAGCCCTTTATTGAAAGAAGAATTGCATTACAATGCTGTCAATAATGAATGGTTATTGCAAGAAGGGGCTCAGAGAAAATAATTAAGAGGTGGAAATCTCTTAAGAAACTTCTGCAAACCAATTGTAGATGTAATCTATGTATGCAAATGATGGGCATACATTGTATAGCAGCTTTCATCCAAATAGACACTTAACAAATATGACTATTATACTCATGAATGCAGTGTATTCTTTTCTTTTTCTGCAGTTGTTTTCATGATGAAATGTTAGCTCTGCTTAATAAAAACTTTGGTATGGATTACTTAAGCAGGAAATATAAAAGAATGAATAATCAATTTGAAACAATTAAATTACATCAGAGGAGTTCATTAAAGAGCATGTCTCCAAAACATTGAGATCTGTAGAAGTTATAACTAGGACTAGTGGAAAAAAATACCTCATTTCCCTTGGCTTGCATCGCCTCTCTTGTAATCATTAATTGTCAAATTTACCCACCACAACTACCTCATCTTTTCTTCACCTCATGCAAAATTCTCTTGTTCAGCCATTCTCAATCAGAAGTATGAGAACTTCCATTCCGTATGGTTGTTGTAACTTTCTTCTCACCAAACTGCAGTTGTGTCTACTTATATTTTTGGATTCTTCTTCTTATATTTTATAAAATTCAACTCTTTAAGGATCCATCCTTGGTTCTCCATCCCTATGAGTAGCATCTTCTTTCTTTTACTCATTTCTTTCAGTAAAATCATGAATTTCTTTATGTGTCAAATATAGAAATTCGCACAGTGGCTGTGTATTCAAACCAAGATGAGTTTGCATTTAAAAATAACAGCAAGTATGTTGTTGCTGTGTGCACAGGGATTGGTTGCAAATGCAATTAGGAAAATAAACTGAAAATATGTGAAAGATGTATGTGAGTTAGTGAAGGACAATTTGTTTTAGACAATAGAAGAAAGCATTAAGAAATAAGATTTCCCTATTTGAAAAAAAAATTAAGTTATTGAGATGTACTCTGGAATAGCCAGTAAATGAAATGTGGAGGCTAGCTATTGATTCTCAAAATTTGAACCTTAGGAGAATTCCCAGTTGAGTAGCAACAGGATAAGAGTGTTGAGGCCCAGTCCTTCAGGACTGACCATGATCCAGGCCCTGTGAATACAAAAGGAAACAGGGCACAGCAATATTTGCTTTTCAATAATTGGTGCATTTGAGATAAAGAAAAAAAATTCATGAAGCTTGTTAAAGATGGTAAGGCAAGCTTTACTGAGGTGGGGCCATGGAGATAGCTTTAGGGATGACTGCAATGGGATCTTGCACTAGAGGAGAGAGATTGGACTCAAATCTAACTCCGACAAGGACACGCGGAGACCTATAACCAAAAAGAAGAATGAGGTGAGTGGATGGAAAATTACTAAGAGGAAACATCGAGGATAAGGGGTTTCTGGCTAAACTGATTTGAGAGGAATATTGCTAAAGGCAGATCAGGGTAATAAGATACCCAGGGTGCTCAGGTAACAAGAGACTTAGCAGGATTCTTGCTCAAAATGAAGTTTACAGAGAGAGAGGGAAAGCCCAAGGTCAAGACTAGTCAAATAGAAAACTCAGAGGTGCCACACTAAAATTTTGGCCAAAAGAAAGAGTCTTTGTCAGAGTTTATATGGATAAGTGCAATAATAAAGAAAAAGGAAAAAAAAGTCATTTATGGTTTGTGGTCAAACAGAATAAAACCCTATTACTGAGGACTAGACTAGGAGAAGTAAATAGTGTCATCATATTTCAGACTAATTTATAGCTTGTGACTTTAAATATATTGTGATAGTAAGGCACATATACCTTTAATTCTAAACTTGGGACCTTCTATGAGGCAGAATAATAAACAAAATTCTCTCAGGGCAGGTACATGCCTATTTTATATCTTTCTGACTTTAAAAATTAATTGGCTCTTAAAGCATGGCATTGGATGTATCTCCTTACCAGAGTGGTTGAAAGGAATGATTTAAGGATAACTTCAAATTACAAAGGCCTTCAGAAATTATGTTAATTCTCTCTTGCAATAGCCTTCCAAGGTAGAAAAATATTGTCCTCTTAAAAATGGCAGTTAAAATTGAGATGTAGGGGGGTGGAGCCAAGATGGCCGAATAGGAACAGCTCCAGTCTCCAGCTCCCAGCCCCAGCGACACAGAAGACAGGTGATTTCTGCATTTCTGCTTGAGGTACCGGTTTCATCTCACTAGGGAGTGCCTAACAGTGGGTGCAGGACAGTCGGTGAAGCACACTGTGCGCGAGCTGAAGCAGGGCGAGGCATTGCCTCACTCGGGAAGCGCAAGGGGTCAGGGAGTTCCCTTTCCTAGTCAAAGAAAGGGGAAACAGACGGCACCTGGAATATCGGGTCAGTCCCATCCTAATACTGCGCTTTTCCAACGGGCCTGGAAAACGGCACACTAGGAGATTGTGTCCCGCACCTGGCTCGGAGGGTCCTATGCCCACGGAGTCTCGCTGATTGCTAGCACAGCAGTCTGAGATCACGCTGCAAGGCGGCAACGAGGCTGGGGGAGGGGCGCCCGCCATTGCCCAGGCTTGCTTAGGTAAACAAAGCAGCCAGGAAGCTGGAACTGGGTGGAGCCCACCACAGCTCAAGGAGGCCTGCCTGCCTCTGTAGGCTCCACCTCTGGGGGCAGGGCACAGACAAACAAAAACTCAGCAAGAACCTCCACAGACTTAAATGTCCCTGTCTGACTGACAGCTTTGAAGAGAGTAGTGGTTCTCCCAGCACACAGCTGGAGATCTGAGAATGGACAGACTGCCTCCTAAAGTTGGTCCCTCACCCCTGAGCAGCCTAAATGGGAGGCACCCCCCCAGTAGGGACAGACTGACACCTCATTCAACCGGGTACTCCTCTGAGACAAAACTTTCAGAGGAACTATCAGACAGCTGAATTTGTGGTCTCACGAAAATCTGCTGTTCTGCAGCCACCGCTGCTGACACCCAGCCAAACAGGGTCTGGAGTGGACCTCTAGTAAACTTCAACAGACCTGCAGCTGAGGGTCCTGTCTGGTAGAAGGAAAACTAACAAACAGAAAGGACATCCACACCAAAAACCCATCTGTACATCACCATCATCAAAGACAAAAAGTAGATAAAACCACAAAGATGGGGAAAAAACAGAGCACAAAAACTGGAAACTCCAAAAAACAGAGCACCTCTCCTCCTCCAAAGGAACGCAGTTCCTTACCAGCAACGGAACAAAGCTGGATGGAGGATGACTTTGATGAGTTGAGAGAAGAAGGCTTCAGACAATCAAACTACTCTGAGCTACGAGAGGAAATTCAAAACAATAGCAAAGAAGTTAAAAACTTTGAAAAAAAATTAGAAGAATGGATAACTAGAATAACCAATGGAGAGAAGGGCTTAAAGGAGCTGATGGAGCTGAAAGCCAAGTTTCAAGAACTACGCGAAGATTGCAGAAGCCTCAGTAGCAGATGCGATCAACTGGAAGAAAGGGTATCGCTGATGGAAGATGAAATGAATGAAATGAAGAGAGAAGGGAAGTTTAGAGAAAAAAGAATAAAAAGAAATGAACAAAGCCTCCAAGAAATTTGGGACTATGTGAAAAGACCAAACCTACGTCTGATTGGTGTACCTGAAAATGATGGGGAGAATGGAACCAAGTTGGAAAACACTCTGCAAGATATTATCCAGGAGAACTTCCCCAATCTAGCAAGGCAGGCCAGCATTCAGATTCAGGAAATACAGAGAACGCCACAAAGATACTCCTCAAGAAGAGCAACTCCAAGACACATAATTGTCAGATTCACCAAAGTTGAAATGAAGGAAAAAATGTTAAGGGCAGCCAGAGAGAAAGGTCGGGTTACCCACAAAGGGAAGCCCATCAGACTAACAGCTGATCTCTCAGCGGAAACTCTACACGCCAGAAGAGAGTGGGGGCCGATATTCAACATTCTTAAAGAAAAGAATTTTCAACCCAGAATTTCCTATCCCGCCAAACTAAGCTTCGTAAGTGAAGGAGAAATAAAATACTTTACAGACAAGCAAACGCTGAGTGATTTTGTCACCACCAGGCCTGCCCTAAAAGAGCTCCTGAAGGAAGTACTAAACATGGAAAGGAACAACCGGTACCAGCCACTGCAAAAACATGCCAAATTGTAAAGACCATCGAGGCTAGGAAGAAACTATAGCAACTAACGAGCAAAATAACCAACTAACATCATAATGACAGGATCAGATTCACACATAACAATATTAACATTAAATGTAAATGGGCTAAATGCTCCAATCAAAAGACACAGACTGGCAAACTGGATAAGGAGTCAGGACCCATCAGTGTGCTGTATTCAGGAAACCCACCTCACGTGCAGAGACACACATAGACTCAAAATAAAGGGATGGAGGAAGATCTATCAAGCAACTGGAAAACAAAAAAAGGCAGGGGTTGCAATCCTAGTCTCTGATAAAATAGACTTTAAACCAACAAAGATCAAAAGAGACAAAGAAGGCCATTACATAATGGTAAAGGGATCAATTCAACAAGAAGAGCTAACTATCCTAAATATATATGCACCCAACACAGGAGCACCCAGATTCGTAAAGGAAGTCCTCAGTGACCTACAAAGGGACTTAAACTCCCACACAATAATAATGGGAGATTTTAACACCCCACTGTCAACATTGGACAGATCAACGAGACAGAAAGTTAACAAGGATATCCAGGAATTGAACTCAGCTCTACATAAAGTGGACCTAATAGACATCTACAGAACTCTCCACCCCAAGTCAACAGAATATACATTTTTTTCAGCACCACACCACACCTATTCCAAAATTGACCACATAGTTGGAAGTAAAGCTCTCCTCAGCAAATGTAAAAGAACAGAAATTATAACAAACTGTCTCTCAGACCACAGTGCAATCAAACTAGAACTCAGGATTAAGAAACTCACTCAAAACCGCTCAACTACATGGAAACTGAACAACCTGCTCCTGAATGACTATTGGGTACATAATGAAATGAAGGCAGAAATAAAGATGTTCTTTGAAACCAACGAGAACAAAGACACAACATACCAGAATCTCTGGGACACGTTCAAAGCAGTGTGTAGAGGGAAATTTATAGCACTAAATGCCCACAAGAGAAAGCAGGAAAGATCCAAAATTGACACCTTAACATCACAATTAAAAGAACTAGAAAAGCAAGAGCAAACACATTCAAAAGCTAGCAGAAGGCTAGAAATAACTAAAATCAGAGCAGAACTGAAGGAAATAGAGACACAAAAAACCCTTCAAAAAATTAATGAATCCAGGAGCTGGTTTTTTGAAAAGATCAACAAACTTGATGGACCACTAGCAAGACTAATAAAGAAGAAACGAGAGAAGAATCAAATAGATGCAATAAAAAACGAAAAAGGGGATATCACCACCGATCCCACAGAAATACAATCTACCATCAGAGAATACTACAAACACCTCTATGCAAATAAACTAGAAAATCTAGAGGAAATGGATAAATTCCTTGACAAATACACCCTCCCAAGACTAAACCAGGAAGAAGTTGAATCTCTGAATAGACCAATAACAGGTTCTGAAATTGTGGCAATAATCAATAGCTTACCAACCAAAAAGAGTCCAGGACCTGATGGATTCACAGCTGAATTCTACCAGAGGTACAAGGAGGAACTGGTACCATTCCTTCTGAAACTATTCCAATCGACAGAAAAAGAGGGAATCCTCCCTAACACATTTTATGAAGCCAGCATCGTCCTGATACCAAAGCCTGGCAGAGACATAACCAAAAAAGAGAATTTCAGACCAATATCCTTGATGAACATTGATGCAAAAATCCTCAATAAAATACTGGCAAACCGAATCCAGCAGCACATCAAAAAGCTTATCCACCATGATCAAGTGGGCTTCATCCCTGGGATGCAAGGCTGGTTCAACATACGCAAATCAATAAATGTAATCCAGCATATAAACAGAACCAAAGACAAAAACCACATGATTATCTCAATAGATGCAGAAAAGGCCTTTGACAAAATTCAACAACCCTTCATGCTAAAAACTCTCAATAAATTAGGTATTGATGGGACGTATCTCAAAATAATAAGAGCTATCTACGACAAACCCACAGCCAATATCATACTGAATGGGCAAAAACTGGAAGCATTCCCTCTGAAAACTGGCACAAGACAGGGATGCCCTCTCTCACCGCTCCTATTCAACATAGTGCTGGAAGTTCTGGCCAGAGCAATCACGCAGGAGAAGGAAATAAAGGGTATTAAATTAGGTTAAGAGGAGGTCAAATTGTCCCTTTTTGCAGATGACATGATTGTATATCTAGAAAACCCCATTGTCTCAGCCCAAAATCTCCTTAAGCTGATTAGCAACTTCAGCAAAGTCTCAGGATACAAAATTAATGTACAAAAATCACAAGCATTCTTGTACACCAATAACAGACAAACAGATAGTCAAATCATGAGTGAACTCCCATTCACAATTGCTTCAAAGAGAATAAAATACCTAGGAATCCAACTTACAAGGGATGTGAAGGACCTCTTCAAGGAGAACTACAAACCACTGCTCAATGAAATAAAAGAGGATACAAACAAATGGAAGAACATTCCATGCTCATGGGTTGGAAGAATCAATATCGTGAAAATGGCCATACTGCCCAAGGTAATTTATAGATTCAATGCCATCCCCATCAAGCTACCAATGACTTTCTTCACAGAATTGGAAAAAACTACTTTAAAGTTCATATGGAACCAAAAAAGAGCCCGCATCGCCAAGTCAATCCTAAGCCAAAAGAACAAAGCTGGAGGCATCACGCTACCTGACTTTAAACTATACTACAAGGCTACAGTAACCAAAACAGGATGGTACTGGTACCACAACAGAGACATAGATCAATGGAACAGAACAGAGCCCTCAGAAATGATGCCGCATATCTACAACTATCTGATCTTTGACAAACCTGACAAAAACAAGAAATGGGGAAAGGATTCCCTATTTAATAAATGGTGCTGGGAAAACTGGCTAGCCATATGTAGAAAGCTGCAACTGGATCCCTTCCTTACACCTTATACAAAAATTAATTCAAGATGGATTAAAGACTTATATGTTAGACCTAAAACCATTAAAATCCTACAAGAAAACCTAGGCAATACCATTCAGGACATAGGCATGGGCAAGGACTTCATGTCTAAAACACCAAAAGCAATGGCAACAAAAGCCAAAATCGACAAATGGGATCTCATTAAACTAAAGAGCTTCTGCACAGCAAAACAAACTACCATCAGAGTGAACAGGCAACCTACAGAATGGGAGAAAATTTTTTCAACCTACTCATCTGACAAAGGGCTAATATCCAGAATCTACAATGAACTCAAACAAATTTACAAGAAAAAAACAAACAACCCCATCAAAAAGCGGGCAGAGGACATGAACAGACACTTCTCAAAAGAAGACATTTATGCAGCCAAAAAATACATGAAGAAATGCTCATCATCACTGGCCATCAGAGAAATGCAAATCAAAACCACAGTGAGATACCATCTCACACCAGTTGGAATGGCCATCATTAAAAAATCAGGAAACAACAGGTGCTGGAGAGGATGTGGAGAAATAGGAACACTTTTACACTGTTGGTGGGACTGTAAACTAGTTCAACCATTGTGGAAGTCAGTGTGGCGATTCCTCAGGGATCTTGAACTAAAAATACCATTTGACCCAGCCATCCCATTACTGGGTATATACCCAAAGGACTATAAATCATGCTGCTATAAAGACACATGCACACGTATGTTTATTGTGGCACTATTCACAATAGCAAAGAGTTGGAACCAACCCAAATGTCCAACAATGATAGACTGGATTAAGAAAATGTGGCACATATACACCATGGAATACTATGCAGCCATAAAAAATGATGAGTTCGTGTCCTTTGTAGGGACATGGATGAAACTGGAAAACATCATTCTCAGTAAACTATCGCAAGGACAAAAAACCAAACACTGCATGTTCTCACTCATAGGTGGGAATTGAACAATGAGAACGCATAGACACAGGAAGGGGAACATCACACTCCGGGGACTGTTGTGGGGTGGGGGGAGGGGGGAGGGACAGCATTAGGAGATACACCTAATGCTAAATGACGAGTTAATGGGTGCAGGAAATCAACATGGCACATGGATACATATGTAACAAACCTGCACATTGTGCACATGTACCCTAAAACCCAATATTATAATAAAAAAAAAATTGAGATGTAGTTAAAATAAATTGGTTAACGTAGGAAAAAAGTCAAGATTATTAACTTTATATTAGGCTTGTGGCCTGATGTTAAATATCTCTTCTTCCCTGTTAATGGTAAAACCCTTCAGAGTTATGGCTTTCTTAGAGCATGTACCTTTTGTAGATTACAACACTAGTTATATTAGCATTTCATGCTGAAATATTCTTCTTAACACTCTCCAGATAGTGACAGGATATGATAGATGGGCTGCTTCTAAGTAGTTGCAGTTAAGGCTTTCTCTCTTCTGATCTATGTGTGAAAACAGCTAAAATAGACCTGTAGAAAGCAAAAGGACAACCATACCTGTGAGATCTATTTAAGAACTTTATCTGGCAAAGTACTAAATAACATAGCTCCTTCTTGAACTCTGCACTTCATTTTCTTCCCTTTTTATTTTTTCTTGGCTCTAATGATGGATGTATTTTCCTATATTGTTTTGCATAAGCCATGTTAGGATTTGTTCTGAGTTTCAAACATTAAAAAATGCTTTAACTTATAGTCCTTTTAGTTAAAGGTGTTTTTATATAAAAGTCTTATGATACGGTGTGGCTGTGTACCCACCCAAGTCTCATCTAGAACCATAGTTCCCATAATCCCCACGTGTTGTGGGAGGGACTCAATGAGAGGAAGTTGAATCATGGGGGCGGTCACCTCCATGCTGTTCTTGTGACCGTGAGTTCTCACAAGATGTGATGGTTTTGTAAGGAGCTCTCCCCGCCACTTTGCTCTGCACTTCTCTTTGCTGTCACCATGTGACGAAGGACGTGTTTGCTTCCCTTTCCGCCATGATTGTAAGTTTCCTGAGGCCTTTGCAGCCATGCTAAACTGTGAGTCAATTAAACCTCTTTCCTTTATAAATTACCCAGTCTCAGGTATATCTTTCTTAGCAGAATGAGAACAGACTAATACAGTAAATTGGTACTTGGTAGTGGGGTGCTGCTGTAAAGACACTCGAAAATGTGGAAGCAGTTTTGGAACTGGGTAAGAGACAGAGGTTGGAAAAATTTGGAGGGCTCAGAAGAAGACAGGAAAATGTGGGAAAGTTTGGAACTTCCTAGAGACTTGTTAAGTGGCTTTCACCAAAATGCTGATGGTGATATGGACAATGAAGTCCAGGCTGAGGAGGTCTCAGATGGAGATGAGGAACTTAATAGGAACTGAAGTAAAGGTCACTCTTGCTATGCAAAAAGACTGGTAGCATTTTGCCCCATCCTAGAGATCTGTGGAACTTTGAAATTGAGAGACACTTGCTGAGTCTTCCGGCCTTCATCTTTCTCCCATGCTGGAGGCTTCCTGCCCTTGAACATCAGACTCCAAATTCTTCAGCTGTTGGACTCTTGGACTTTTACCAGTTCTAAGTTCCTCAGGGCTTCTTGGGCCTTTGGCCACAGGCCGAAGGCTGCGTTGTCAGCTTCCCTACTTTTGAGGACTTGGACTGATCCACCATTGGCTTCCTCGCTCCTCCACTTGGAGACAGTATATCTTGGGACTTTACCTTGTGATAGTTGTGTGTGAGTCAATTCTCTTTAATAAACTCCCTTTCATATCTATCTGTCTGTCTGTCTGTCTATCTATCTTATCTATCTATCTATCTATCTATCTATCTATCTATCTATCTATCTATCTATCTATTCTATTAGTTCTGTCCCTCTAGAGAATACTGACTTATACAGTTTATGTTATAATTTTGTTGTTCTTTTTCCTTTCTCTTATATTTTCTGAACTATAAGTTTTGAATAGTTTGAAAGGGGCCCGTTGAGGCTGAGAAAACAATACCCCAAAATGAAGGCCTCAGAAGCAGCCTTGAAGCAAAAGTTTTTCTCTGCCCTCCTCCTGTCCTCCTGTCTCTCAGTCCCATTCTCCCCTGAGGTTAGCCATAGAAATGGAATCCCTCTTCGCCAAGGCAGGTCATAGAAACCAGAACCTCTTTTCCCCAAAGTCAGCCATAAAACATAAAAAACATTACTCTAATTTTCCCTCCACCCTTCTGTGTAAAAACTGGCCATAAAGAAATGATCTGACGACTACCTTGTTTGAGTGTAAGTCATAAGGTCCCCACTCCAGAGAGGGCCTTACCTCACACCCAGAAGAAAGAAATGTCACACAGACAGAGAGGCCAAGAAGAATCTAGACAGAGGGGCCTTGCCGGGTTTCCCCATTCAGTGGGGATTAGAACATAACCTTTTGATCAATCATATTGTAGATGACTGTCCATCCTCTGTTGAACTTAAGCATAAAAATGGACAATTTCCCCTGTGTCTTTGGGTCTCCATTTTGAACACTGCCCTACATACATGTTAAATAAATTTGTATGTGTTTTCTAGAATTAATTTGTCTTCTGTCAGTTGATTTTTTCAGAACCATCAGAAGGCCAAGGAGAACTTGCCCAATGGTCCTTACAGACTCTTTTGCATGTTCTAACTTTAAGAATTGTGTATATGTGTACTAGAAAGAATTGGAGGACAAATTGTATACTTGGTTTGTTTATTACAGAAACAATCCTGAAAAGGACCATGTTTATTTTCCAAATAGATCAGTAGTGACAATGCTGATCTTTACCAGAGCCACGTGATTCTGGAACAGTGATGATTAGATAAATTCTCCCAGCTTTTTAAAGTTCCAGAAAAGACGTTAGTGCAAAAAATCATCCCTCCTCGCATGGCTGAGATAAAACTCATGGATGCCTCTTTTCGTTTTAACCTAAGACAAGGCCGGACACAGACCCTTCAAATTCTCATTTTTTTGCCTCATAAATGATTAGCTGAACTGCTTGTCCCTGCTGATCAACAGGAACAAAATGCTTGTTAACCAAACTTTGATTAAGCTCTTCTCCTTCCCCAGGCCCAGAACACTGACATAACCACATCCTGAACCAGAAAACAACCCCTACTTAATAGCCTCTCCTAAGAATAGGCTGACCTGAGGGTCAAACATTTTCTGATCTACTACCTTCCTTTCATCCCACTTCTCCCCTCCATTTTTGTCTTATTTACTCCTCCTTATAAAAGAAAAGCCCTTTTCTGTCTGACCTCTGAGATACTTGCAGATCTCATGGTCCCAGCCTTCTCCCTACTGCAATAGTCTCCCCACTTCATTACAGTAGTCCCTTTCCCACTCGTGCAATTGTCTTTTCTGATAAACTCTTTGCATATCAATGTCTGGAGTTGTTTTTATTTGACATCTATAGAAATTTGTTAGCTAACGATAGCCTTATATGCAGCAAATGCCTTAAGTATGGTAGATTAAATTAAGCTAATATATAGACAGTAAATTATTATTAAAACAATTAATACATAAATTACTGTGCCAGTGATCAATGTATTGCCTTTCAGCTCCAAATCTAACCTGTTTACCTTGCTTTGTGATATTGGAGCTGGGCTCTGTAAACTCCTTTGCCAGTCATCCTGCAAAGAGATAGTAGAAAAATACTACCCTTCCAGATTCAAGTTCTCCGTATTGACTTTCCAGCCTATGACTCCAGGTGTCTGTGCAGACATGCCCCAGTTGTGCCCTCAGGCCAAGTTCTCCCCACCCGCAGCTCTTCTGCCCTCCTGAAGGCTCCAGCCTGTCCATATTCCAGCAGCTGGTTGCTTCTAAAACTACTGTTCGTCCAACACCTTTGACAAGGTTTGTCACTGACAAGCTACGTGTTGCTTTGGTAGCCATACTGCCTTTGTAGAAGTCTGAATCACAGCGTTTCTGAGTGGTGGCCTCACCTACTTCTTAGTTCCTTTACTGTTTCTTTTCCTCAGTCTAGAGGTGACAGTTATCCGTTTGACACTACTTCTAGATCTCTTAAATCAACTTTTACTTCTTTTAGTATTTAACCACTTTTTAGTGTTGAACAATTTTTTATTTTGAAATTTTTCTTTTCAAATAAACAGAGTCATTTCTGTCTCCTAACTTCTTTCTCTGATGTAATGAGTGAGGAATAAAATTTTCTACAAGCGTTCTTGTCCTCAGTTTTCAATATTAATGGATTCTAGGCATAACCTTTTTTTTTTTTTTGTGACAGTGTCTCACTTTGTCACCCAGGCTGTGGTGCAGTGGTGCAATCTTGGCTCACTACAACCTCCACCTCCTGACCTCAAACTATCCTCCACCTCAGCCTCCTGAGTAGCTGGGACCACAGGCGTGTGCCACAACACTCAGTTAACTTTTGTATTTTTAGTAGATTCGGGGTTTCACCATGTTGGCCAGGCTGGTCTCAAACTCCTGACCTCAAGTAATCCACCCACCTCAGCCTCCCAAAATGCTGGGATTACAGGCGTGAGCCACCATGCCCAGCCTAGCCTTAATCTTTCTTCAGTAAAACATACTCAAAAGTTATACCCCCAACTTTTCAGTCTAGAAACCTGGGAGTCACTCTTGACACTTTCTCTTTTCTCTCCTAAATTTATTTTATACATTTATTTATTTTTTTTTGAAAGGGAGTCTTGCTCTGTTGTCCAGGCTGGAGTACAGTGGTGCAATCTTGGCTCACTGCAACCTCCACCTCCTGGATTCAAGGAATTCTCCTGCTTCAGCCTCTCAAGTAGCTGGAATTACAGATGTGCACCACCACACCTGGCTAATTTTTGTATTTTTTTGGTAGAGATGGGATTGCACCATGTTGGCCAGGCTGCTCTCAAACTCCTGACCTCAGGTGATTCACTCACCTCGATCTCCCAAACTGCTGGGATGACAGGCATGAGCCAACGCGCCCAGCCTCTTCCCCCAAATTTAGTTTCAGTTTAACATCAAGTTCTGTTAAGTTCTACTTCCCAGTATATCCCAAATCTGCATACTTCTCCCAATTTCTGCGAGTCCACCATCCTACTTTATAATAACACACAATAATCAATATCTTAAGTGGTTCCCCTTCTGTTATTGTTTCTCAGTTAGCTTAACCTATAGGTACACTGATCTCAGTTAGCTTAACCTATAGGTACAAATTGGAACATGTTACTTATGCGATTAAAATATTTCACTGACTCACCACTGCACTTAAGATAAAAATTAAAATTTATTACGGAGGCCTTCAGGCTACCATTGAGATCTGGCTACTGACTACTCCTTCCTTCATATTACATTGACACTGCCCTTACCTGTTTGTCTGTTTTTGCACACAAAACAACCTTTAAAATTTCAGGTCAAATCATAGTGTTATCTTTCTGAGACATTAAATTGTCACTGAAATTTACCAGTGTGTATTCAACAACACACGTAATTCAAGCTAAGTGACAACAATGGACAGCTCGTTCATGTGCTGACAGTGACCACCGCGCCGTGACTCTTGCCTGGGCTTTAGCGATTATGAAACCCCACTGGTTGTAAGATACCATGCAATGGTACAGTACAATAAAATGTGAAAAAAAAGTGTCTTAAAACTGATGAAACCTTATATATAATTGTGTTTGTGTTATTATTTATTTAATGTCTGCTTCTAGTCTGAAAGCCATGTGGCTTGTGTGGACCATCTGAGTCCTGCCACTTACTGGACTGTCAGGCATTTAGGATGTGTTCAATAAATATCAACTGGAGAAATAAATAAGTTAAATGTTTCTTAGTACTTAGTAATAAGATTCAAGATACTTTTTTCAAAGGAAGGAAAAATGGTGGCTGTTTTTAGCCAATACGGTTATCCATGCCTGTGTGGTTGACCTTGAATTACAGAGGAAACCCAAGTAGGTACTGCTGAGCCAGGGATTAGAGAACCAAGAAAAGAGAGTCTTTTAGTCTCGAAAGAGGGTATTTTACCTCAAAGAGAGCAGTGTACAGGCTTTGTATACACTGGTCACTGAGAGACCTTTTCCTCCTTGTATTTTCTCAATAAAGCCTACAGGCTGTGACTTTAATCCTCAAAGAGAAGCTATGTGTCACATGGGGTACAAGCATTAGAACATGAAGTTTTAGCCTTGTAATTTTAGTGTTCAGCCTTAGTTGACATATTAAATCAATAGACAAATAATTGTTCGACTTTATCTTTTTATTAGCTGTATTCAGGATCAAAGAAGCAACATTGTAGATAACTTCCTGTATTTATGTGGCCTGTCCAATAGTTTCGAGGACAACTGCCACTTCTCTAACATGCAGCTTCTAAGCATGTCTGATTTATTAATTATATAAGCTCTGACTGTGGATGTTGCTTCAAGAGCTAGACAGGGTTCTCAACCATGGAAAAGTGGTGAATATTTATAAATGAGTAGATAAATTAGAAAAGGGTGAGGGGACTCTATTTCCATGAAAATATTACTTTCAGATTGAAGGGGTCAAAAAACTTTGGATGAGACTGCCGTACATCCCAAGGTCAAAGTTGGTAACGAAAGCTTGTACTTAGGGTATTTTACTGTAGAGAATTTGTTAAAACTGAAAGACTATAAGAAATTGGGACATCAGAGAAATTTCAAGATGTTAGATGAATGAAGCTCAGGAAGTGATTTTAGCTCTGGAAATAGCAAGCGCACTGTGGAAGTATCAAGGCGTACAAGAGGGGCATACTTAAAAGGAGGCAAGGTCATTGAAGCCAAACTACATTTAGATGACAGGCTAAAAATATAGATTTATTTATTCATTTAAAAAATACTTTCTTAGGTACTTGCAATACCTCAGAGTAAAAAAAAAAAAAACAGTAAGACAAAAATGTCTGCCTTTTGTATGGCTCATCTTCCACAGATATACTCAGAACTTATTGCTTTTTGAATGGTATTAATAATACGGGCAGTGATATGTGAGTTATTACTTGGTTGGATCAGAGAAGGCTAACAGAAAAGAAGGGTTCATGAAGTGAACTGGAGTGATAACCCAGAGAAAGCCTGGATCCCAGGACATATTGAGAGGTACCTCATTAAACTTCAGATACAAGTCAGTAATAAAAGCACTTATGCTAATCATTCATTGAGGAATGGAACACATTAAAGTGGGTAAAAAAATAAGAATTTGAATAAATTTGAGAGAAGCCTCAGAAGATAATCTTGACATGTCTTAACCATTTTTAGACTACTTTCAGTGTGACATATATCCTTGGATAACATACCAGGAAAATATATAGTTAGGACTCTAAGGGAAGGCACACAGAATGTGAAATATACTAAAGGGGAACCAGGCAGGACATTAACAGATGGAGTCTAATCCTGGGCTAGTTGAACATTTAATACTAACAATATGAAAAACAAAACAAACAAACAAAAAACCAAAATCTAATATCTTCATCTGAAAGCAAAGAAAAAAAGAAAAGAAAGTACAATTGGAAGAGAAGCAAAGGGATAACTTAAAAAATTAAAATCTTAAAAACTCTGATGAGCCTGCCTCAAAGAAATAGAGAAACCACAGTGGAAAATAGAACACTAGGGGATATCTCATTAAAGCAGAAAAAAAAATTGTTGAAAAAAGTTTCCGTTGCTATTGAAGTAGTAGAACTTACTCAAGATACAAAAAGTGAAAAAGCTGTTAAAAGGACAACTTTTAAGGTGCATTTATGATCTTCTTTGAATTTCAAAGAAATTTCAAAAAAATGCCTCCTTTTAAGTATGTGTCAGAAGGAACAGATGTAATTTTGATTCAAGATTCTGCCTTGGATAATTTTTCAGCTAAGGAAAAAAAAATTGTGAGGAGAAACTTCCCCTTAGCAGGAAGACTAAACAGGGTTAAGCAATGGACAGAGCAAGCGGCAATAGTAAGTGGCTTAAAATGCCCGATGAGGAAACAAGGAACGTCACGTTAGACCCAGGGACTCTGGGTGTCATTGCTGCAGGCTTGTACATTTTACATGAAAACAGGTCTTCACAGATGTCACTTGCTGGGAAGGAAGGCAGAAAGAAGAGGTTGATCTCGCCTCATCTTACTTCCCCAATCCTGCGATATGATAAACTTGACGTAACCACCTGTTCTGTCCATTGACAGGAAACTCACAGGTTGTGAACTCCATCAGTCTTCACAGGCTAATTGGCACCCACTGGAGGTGAAACCAAAAGGATTTTTCCTTGCTTATCATGGTATCTTGGTGGTCTAAGCCTTTTGTCAGATAACAGGAATTTTGGGGAACATTAGTATGGGGAATGGATAACAATACAAGTACATATTAACTATGGACGCTTGGGAATTTCTTGTGTTTTCTAAATTTTATGAGTTGTTAAAGTGAACTAAATATAGCCTGAGAAGGACTCTGTACTTCTATGTTTGAGTCCTTGTGGACAAACTGCAACCTAACTTAATGGATAGACAAGATCGAGAACCTAACATGGCAATGTGTGCCTGTAACAGTACCTGGGTCTTGGCCAATCCCAGCAGCCATACTTCAACCACTCATACACTGTTGAGTGTTCAAACTGTTCAAATAAGGCCAAGGCTGAGCTGTAACCAGTCCACTTGTTTCTGTACCTCATTTCCGATTTCTGTACCTCACTTTCCTTATTTTGTCTATAAATCTTCTCCTACCACGTGCCTAGGCTTAAGTCTTTCTAAATCGGCTGTGATTCTGGAGGCTGCCTGATTCGTGAATCATTCGTTGCTCAATTAAATAAACTCCTTTAACTTTAATTCAGCTTAACTTTTTCTTTTAATAGAGTATAGGGCTGGTATTGCGTTGACAATACATGTCCTAGCAATTGTTAAAGGCTCTTTTAATACAATAATACATACAATAATAACAATAATTTTATTTTTCATTCTCAGTGTGTACCAGGCACTGTTATTGTAAAGTCTTCATTTGTAATTTAAAATATAAATAGATTTAGGATTCGATTAATTCAACTTTAAAACCTAAAAGAAATTTGCTCTTTCGAGGGAAAACCAGTCAAGAGAATAATATTCTGGGATTCCAAGAGAACCCTCTGGCTGAGAGTGAGCAGAGTAAGAAATTGAGAATGATGATTATGGACTTGCTTGAGATTTGATTAATTTTGGAGTGAAATTAAATTTTGAACTTTATCATTTTCCTGGACTTTCCTAAAGGGGAGAGGAATTAAAAACATTTAAATATTGGACATTTAAATATTTGTATTCTTTAAGGTGTATTTCTTCTATCATCGAACTAATTATCAAATTTCTAGTAAGCTACATCAATCCTTGAAACCAGATATGATGTTTAGGATGGAAATTACTCTAGGAAGCCATTTATTTTATTTCACTTTATTAGCCTGTGGGGTAGTGTGAACTTGAATTAATTTTATGTAATATTTTGATTTAATCTTATATTTTCTTGAGGCAAAAGCTAAATCCACATCCAGTGGTCTCAGGATAATACTAAAAAAAGCTGTATTTGGAATAGGGCAATTGTCTTAGGAAGTGGGAGTAGGACTAGCCTGAGAGAATAATGGTCTTCTCCACCCAGGGCAGAGCTTTTAATTATTAAGGGTTAATTGTTAAGACCCATAGGTTAAGAGAATAAGATCTGAGGAGTGATACAGTGCTATTTATTTCCCTATAAATCTATTTCCTTGAGAAAGCATTTATTCCATTCCCCGAGAGAGAATAGTATTGTGAAGTTAACTTTTGCATCTCTTCCTATTTCCCAACTCTTTCCCTTGATAATTGCCTAAAGCAGGTCAGGAGAAAACAAACTGATCCACATAATAATTCTTGAGAATTGAGTCTCAGTTACTGATATTTTGAGCATGGGTAATTTTAGTACATCATGTTGTTTTTGTAAATTTTTATTAATCTCTACTTATTTTGGTTTATTTTTAGACTTTTCTCAATTTTGTATGTTTTTTCTAACTATTTTAAAGTCAACTACACATGCACATCACTATTTTTAATATTAAAAACTTGGGTTAATTTTAATATCAAACAGTAGGACACTAGTTGGAAAACCCAAAATATCTACCATTAGTATATTGGTTGGAGCAACTTATACCTTCAACAACAGTATATTAGTTGGAACACTGAATAAAGTTTCTACCACTGATGAAATGCTTCAGTAAAATATGACAGCTTGCAAAAATGAATAAAAGTTACTTGAGCATAGAATGAGATTTGGAAGTACAAATTAAGGTTTTACCACTGATAGTTTCTGGATGCATGTATTTTTATTTATTTATATCCTAATTATTCTGTATTAATAATTGCTTTTGTGATAAGGAAAACACAGAATTTATTTTAAAATAAGATTTACTACAAAAGGAAAATAAGTAGGTTTGGAGGATCTTAGTGATTTATACTTAAAAGTGATAATTCATTTTATAAACTAATTATTCTTGCTCTGCTGGTTTGACTGTATTTTAATTTTATGCTCAGATGTGAAAAACATTTAGTTGGTACCAATTAATTCCCTCTTGTCGGATATTTAATTTTGCTCACCAATTAAACACATATTGTTGAATATTGAAGTTGTGCCAAATTATTTTCAGTTAACATGCTGGGCAATTGCAATGTGTGTTAACTCTTTAATTAAAACTAAAATCTTAAAATTAAAATATAATTCAATATAGCTTAAAATATGTTTGTGCTTATATCTTAACTCTGAAGAATACAATTTTACCTTTTTGTTATTTCAATTGAATTTTAGAACCTTATGTCTCTGGGCCACTGCTGTGGTTTCAGTATTTGTTTTCTCCAAAATTCACGTTGAAATTTAATCACCATTGTGGCAATATCGAGAGGTAAGGCCTTTAAGAGGTGATTGGGTCACGAAAGCTCTGCTTTCATGAATGGATTAATGGGTTGTCATAGGAATGAGACTTGTGACTCTGTAAGAGGTAGAGAGATCTAAGCTGGCATATTCAGCCTCTTGCCATGTGATGCTATGTGTCACCTTGGGACTTTGCAGAGAGTCTCCACCAGCAAGAAGGCACTCACCAGATACAGCCCCTTGACCTTGGACTTGTTAGTCTCCACAACCGTAAGAAATAAATTTATTTTCTCTATAAATTACCTAGTTTCAGGTGTTCCATTATAAGCAACAGAAAACAAGCTAACACAGTCACCAATTAAAAACTTGTTTGCAATAGCAATCATTATAATATTTGTCATCAAATCAATTGTTTTCTGAAAACACTTTGTTTTTTTTCCAGATTTTAACACTGCTGATATCTTGTAACTCGCTCGCTCCATTACTTCAAAATAGTCCTAAAATATCATGTTTATTCTTCAATATCTTTTCCATATCCTACTCAATCACTTCTTCTGCTGTATTCACCACTTCCATATTTCTTTCTCCTTATTTCATCTTTTACCTTTTTTACCTGCTGTTTGCTTCATTCTTTTTTATCTTCTATTTTACCATTTTTATTTTCTCTTCTTTTTCAGTTTTTTCCCTTTGTTCTTGTTCTTTTTTTCTTCTTCTTTTCCTTCTGCTTTTGTTCTTTTCTCTTCTAAATGAATATGATCCTTTAATTCCTCACTTCAATTCTGCTTAATTTTTTTCACATCATTGGATTCGAAAGTGTAGTCTGAGAATTTCTGGGGGTAGTCCTTCTTTAACTACATATTTGTGTGAGGCAAGCTTTTCTGCATGTAATTCAACAAACAAAAAGTTACAACAAACTTAATGTTCACTAGCTGTTCATCTCTTAATCCCCCAAACCTGTGAAGACATTACCTTATGTGGATAAAAGCCTTGCAAATGTGATTGCTTTAAAAATCTTGAGATGGGAGATTATTCTAGAGGCCCCATTGTAATCACAGGTGTCCTTATAAGAGGGAGGCAGGAAGGCCAGAGTCAGAGAAGATGTAAGGATGGAATCAGTGATTTGGCTGAGAACCAAGGACTGTGGCACCCTCTCTAAGCTGGAAAAGGCAAGGAATGTGTTCTGCTCTAAAGTCTTCAGAAAGAACGCCATCTTTAATTTGCTTTATTAGACCACTAGATTTCTGACCACTATAAAACTAGACTTCTGACCACCAAAACTGTATGATAATACATCTGTGTTGTTTTCAGACACTAAGTTTGTGGTAATTTGTCACAATAGCAACAGGGAATTAACACAGATCTATGTAAGGATTGACATTTTAGGCTGGTGGTTTAGGAGTTTTAAAGATTGTAGATTCCGAGTTCCCACCTTCGGAGAGTAATATTTGGTAGATCTATAAGGGGAATTGGAAATTGTTTTTAAGGATTCCCCAACTGACTTGGGAAATCAAAAAGGTTTGAGAAGTGTTGGTTAAATGGTTAAAGGCACAGATAGAAATTTAAACGGTGGGTACATTCTGACTGTTTAGAGAAATGTAGCCTATATCTGGATTTCAATTTGCAGTTACAAATTGAAATTATCTGTAAATAATGATTTGTAATCCACATGATTATAATTGTTTCTAAAATCTACTCAAGAACTATTGCTTTAAAATTTTAAAATTTGAATAATATATATTGAAATGGAGCAGCCATCACTGTAATAATTGCCCAGCTTGATATAAGGGGAAAATACAAAGTTTCCTTTTAAGTAATCTATTCAGGTTATCTTTTTCATAACCACAATCTATTTTTTTTACTTTTATTTCTTCAGTTTTTGAAGTACTATTGATTTATCATGTTAACTGGAAAACACTATTTTACTTGCAAGGTTGAAGAAACCACAGAAAATGTGAAGTCATTTTTAAAAACCATGATCTTTGTGGTTAAAAGGAATGGAAATTGTGTAAAGTAACTCCCAAAATCAAAACTGTTCAAAGGCTTCTCATCATGTTTAGAACAAAATCAAAATTTCTGAATATGGCCTGCATCGTCTGGACCCTGGCTACCACTCTGAATGTAAGTCCCACAACTCCCCTGCCTTACCTACTTCCCACCAGCAAAAGCCTCCTTGTTTTCCTCAAATCCATCAATCATGAGGTGGCATCAGGTCTCTCACAATTGCCTTTCCTTCTACCTGTTATCTGCATGATTCATTCTCTCTTCATATGTCTACTTAAATATTCCTCAGAGAGGCTGTCATGTTTCTGGGTGCTGCATAGATAATTAATATCAGAAGGACAAGTGTTGAGGAAGGGAAAGCAGGCAAAAGATCATTATACATAGTTTAGGCAGGTTATTGTGGCTGCTTAATATAAACATGTACATATACTGATAGTGAGCATAAATTGGCATGACCATGTTGAACAACTAAAGTTAAATATCTGCATATCATATGACCCACTTCTAGGTACCTGTTCAAGAAAAATGAATATATTTGACCACTGAAATATATGTACAAGAATGTTATTAGGAGATTTATTCACAACAGCTGCTGAACAGGGAACTGCACATAGACACAGCCTATCAACAGAAAGAATAACTAAATTGATATATTTATGTAATGGACTCCTCCACAGAAATGGGAAACACAATGATATAAAAAACATTGAGGGCTGGGCACAGTAGCTATCCCTCCCCAAAGTGTAATCTCAGCACTTTGGGAGGCTGAGGTGTGCAATTTGCCTAAGCCCAGGAGTTCATGAAAAGCCTAGACAACATGGCGAGACCCTACCTCTACAAAAAATATAAAAATTATCTGGGCATGGAGGCACATGACTGCAGTCCCAGCTCCTTGGAAGGCTGAGATGGGAGTACCCTTATGCCTGAGTGAGACTCTGCCTCAAATTAAAAAAATTAAAAAAGAAAAATTAAAAGGTTAAAAAAAAACCACTGACTGTCTGAAAGACATAATGTGACATGAAATGAGCTAGTTACAGGCATCCATGTTGTATGATTCTAGTTCTATGAAGCTCAAGATCAAGGAACATATTATGAGTATAAAATAGACATTACCTTTAAAGGCATATAGACTGGGTGAAGCATGAGGAAGTCTTTCAAGGTGCCAGAAATGTTCTATATCTTGATTGGTTGGAAGTTGCACAGTTCTATATATATGTAGAAAGTCACCATGCTGTGCTGTGTACTTTATGGGGACAACTCATTTAAAAAGCAAATTTCAAAAGGAGATTATTTTGGCTTGAATCAGTGTGATTTTGGTGTGAGATGGTGTAATTCAGGATGTATATTGTTGACAATATTTTACTAAAGGAAAAGTCTGCAAGAGAAGAAGAAGCCATTGGCTACGACTTCATTAATTTTTGGAATGAGAAAATTCATGAGCTGAAATGAAAAACAGAGCAGTAGAAGGGATTCAAGGACTTCACCATCTTTTGTTTTTCACAAATATATCTGTTAAATGGGAACTCACACACGTATATGAAAGTTAAATGTATAAAGTATTCTAAACAGTTACAAATAAAATGCTAAGAATGTTAAAAAGAAAAAGGAACAGATACACTATTTGCTCAATTGGCCATTACTCTCTGAGTGAGGTCTGCCAAAGCAGGATATTATTAGTCAAATTGAGCACATCGTAATACCTTTTAGGAGAGTTTCAAGAATGAAACAAACTTGCAAGTCCTATAGTGTTTTGTATTATTAAAAATAGTAGTGTAAAAAACATAAAATATCCATAATCCAGTTTCAATAATTATCAAGATGAATCAAATCTTGTTTCATTTATAGCTCTGCCCATTGTCTCCCACATAATTTGAAGCAAATCCCAGACAGTATATCAGCACAACTGTAAATAATTCAGTATGATCTTTAAAAGATTATGTCTTTGAAAATCATAAGGTCAGGCATGGATGCTCACACCTGTAATCCTAGCCTTTTGGGAGGCCAAGAGAGGAGGATTGCTTGAGGCCAGGAGTTCAAGACCAGCCTGGGCAACATAGTGAGATCCCATTTCTACAAAAAATGTAAAAATTAGTCAGGTCTGTAGTCCTAGCTATTAGGGGAACTGAGGGGAAAGGATTGCTTGAGCCCAGGACTTTGAGGATGCAATGAACTATGATCACACCACTGCACTACAGCCTGGGCAAAAGCAGGGCCATGTCAACAGAGTGAGATAAACTTCATGCACATGGATGAATGGTTGATATTCTTTTTGGTCAACATATCAAAAAGAATTTACATATTTTATTTTTTTTCTTAGAACTTTTTTGTTGAAGAAACCAGGCCATTTATCTTGTTGCGTTCCCCCAGACTGAATTCTGCTTTCAGTGCATGGACTATGGATTGAGTAACACAGCTATATTTTACTCCACAAATTATCTATAGATAGAATTTTGAGTGGTTTGCAGTCTTTGCTATTATAATAGTACTGCAATGAATAGCTTTGTGGATACTTGTGTTTGCATTTCTGTCTGTTTGTGTTTTGGACAGATCCCTAGACATGGAATTGTATCAAAGGGTAATGCATATTAAATTTTGCTAGATACTGCCAAATTCTCTTCCATTAGGGTTGTTCTATTTGCATTTCTACCAGCAAAGTTTTAGCATTCATTTCCCCACAGTTTTGCTAACAGAATAGCTTGGCAAACTTTTGGAATTTTGCCTAATAGTTAAAAAAAGCCATCTCAGTATATCTTTTATTTGCATTTTTTTTTTTTGTGAGCTGAGTTGAGCATACAGATAACTTAAGCTGTCTGTATATTAAGCAATGATTTTTTTAATAACAATTTTTTACATATATAAATAAGCAGCAGCTAGCCTGGAGAGCTATCTTTATAGCTTATAGTTTGTAGGGATATTAAATGTTAAAAAGACTTTGATAAATAAAATATTATTAAAATATCATTATTTTAATGTAAGCATTTTAATTTAATCAATTGTAGTGTATCTGAAAATATTGTGTAGAATGACTTGTAGCTGACAACCATAAGTGGTAAAATTGGTAAAAGGTGCTGTTACGGAGTGTGTTAAATATTTTCATGTTTTGGAAATACAGAGTTTAGAATTTTTCTTTTTGTTCCTTATATTTTAATATGGCCAGAGGCCTCTTTAATTCAGATTAGAAAACCCGTTAATTATCTTATAATAGTGGATTGCTTTAAAATTTAGAATGGGACAAAGCAAAGAAGGCATTTCTCCCTTTTCTCCAGGCTCGACGATGAAAGGCTAAAGGCAAAATATAATACTATACGCAATGGCCCTGAGAGTTAAGTGGGCAGAGGTATAAGGGGGAAGATGAGAGGTTAAAAGCCTCTTCCGGCTGGGCGCGGTGGCTCACTCCTGTAATCCCAGCACTCTGGGAGCCAGAGGCGGGCGGATCACGAGGTCAGGAGATCGAGACCATCCTGGCTAACACGGTGAAACCCCGTCTCCACTACAAATACAAAAAAAATTAGCCGGGCGTGCTGGCGGGCGTCTGTAGTCCCAGCTACTCGGAGAAGCTGAGGCAGGAGAATGGCGTGAACCCGGGAGGCGGAGCTTGCAGTGAGCCAAGATTGCGCCACTGCACTCCAGCCTGGGCGACAGAGCGAGACTCTGTCTCAAAAAAAAAAAGTTGTCTCTTCGAAAAGCAACGCCTTTTTGGTGTTTTTTGTGTCTGGAAGACTTTTTGTTTTGTAGTGTTATCCACTTCGGATTGAACTTTTCTTCCTTTTCTTCCCCTTTTCATGTTTGCTAAATTAAGCTGGACTTTCCTTCCATTCAGGAGGTCTGAGAAGGCCTGAAGGAGCCAGGATAAGGTCAAATGGAAAGCAAGTACAGAATGGGCAATTTAGGAAAATTTGGTTTCATCTGACAAGAAATATTCAAAGAGTAGCAGAACCCAAGCCTGGGTCTGGTTCTAGGAGAAAAGAGTCAAAGCTATGGCTTGACCTACTTTAATTTAGACAAGGCAGTGGGTCAAAAATAATCCTTGAGGATCACAAGGCTGGAAGAATATATGCCACTCTGAGGCCAAAGATGTAGCTCCCTTGAGGACTTGAAAATGTATCAGGCCACTGTCTTAGCCTTTATGTTTCCCCATCATTGTTTTTCAATGGAAACAAAATTAAGTTCTTCCATGTGCCTATCACCTGCTAGGCTATAAACTAGCTTCTGAGGAGTTAAAAATGCACAGCCACTGTGCTGAAGAAGGTTGTAACCTTCTTAAAAAGGTACTAGAATGCGGGGCTTAGATATATGAATTCTGGAGCCAGGTCTGTAAAGCTGGATAATTTTGAGCAAGTTATTCAAGCTCATTGCAACTTAGTTACTTCACTTAAAATTATCAATATTAACTGTAAGGTGCTTAAAACATCAACTGGTACATAGTAAACTGTTAATTTTTGTTATGATTACAGTTATTTAAAACAGACACTATCTTTGATTTGCCCCTGTAATAAATATCTGCTATTCATTTTTCCAACATACTCAGTTCATGCCAATGGCCAAGGACAGAAAATCCTCCCTGACTATTCTGCTAAGGTTCCAAGGAAATATATACTTTTATTTTTCTTTGTGGATGAGGAAGTACTTAGTGGAATAAGCACTTTCCCAGCCATGCAATCTTTCCTTTGCGATTAATTGACTGTGCATATAGAATGAATGATTTATTATCTGGAAATCTTAGCTTATTCATTTATATAATGTGAAATGTTATCTTTAAAATTCATCATACCTGTAAAACATCATTATTAATGAGTAGCCTTGACACAAAATGTATACTTCATTGTTAAGCAGCCATATGAGAAATTATAAATACTTTCAGGTATAGCCAAGTACACTCTACCTGGTGAAAATCTTGCAGTGTGTTACAGCTAATCCTTGGGCTTGGTCGAAATTTTAAATCTAGAGTTTATAGTTCACTGAGCTTAAAGTTAATCACACAGTGTTTAAGATTAATTGCTATATTTACAGAACTAGCGATTCTTAGAAAAAATACTGATCGGATTTTCCACACCTACCAATCACTTCCAGTCAATCAGATAACTTTGTCTAGAACGGCAAAGGAAACTGTTCAAATCTATTGTATTTCTTTAATACATCTGAGTATATAGTGAGGCAAAATAATTTGTACATAAATATCAAAAGTAATAAAAGGGGCATTGTATTTTGTACATATATCAATATATTAGAAAATATACTATCATTGATACTACTACTCCAGGTATGTAAGTGTATATGTGTGTATGTATATGTATATATGTATATGTACATATGTATACATACCCACATATATATACACATACATACATAGTATACATCCAGAGTTAGACATAATGATGGCAAAGATGTATGGGTGTGTATACAATTCATTTCAAGTCATTGCCGATTTCTGATTTACAGTTACTTGTATATTGTTATTCTAACCTTAAGTGATATTTAAGGCTTATAATATAAAGATTTTGAATGCTAATACTTTATATTTATTTAAAAACCATCAAAATTATGTTAAATAATTTCTAGCATGGTAAACTTAAGTAAAAACACACAGAACATTTGACAATGATACTAGCAAACTCTGCTGGAAAAAACTTAAAAGTTCAAAATGCCTATTAGGGATTGGTTCATATCTTTAAAATAAGAAGTTTCCACGAGAATCTCTATGGTGCATGGTTTGAGGATATGATCTTTTGATATGGGCTGCCTGAACTAAACTGGCTTTGCTATTTAGCTGTGTGACCCTGGGCAGTCTGTTTCCTCATCTGTCAAGTATATCTAAGAGGTGTAGGACAATGCCTCACGCAGCAAATAAGGCCATAATTATGATAAGAAACCTGAGATCCCTTTGAGCTTTAGAATTTTATGAAATAGTAGTAATATCTGTTTAAGAGAAGATACTAAGGGCTTCTTTAGCCATACAATACTGAAGAAAATGAGCTCTCAATGAAATAAACACTTTAATTTTTATCATATGCATTTATAATATAAAAAGTAGCTTACAGGAGTTAGCTTGGAGCTTGCAAGAATTCAAGGTGATTTGGGAAGAGTGAATATGGCAATAATTGGAAAAACTGCTCTAATTTATTTTTCTAATCTTGACATATAAGATGAAAGATTCATGTAAAATCACTTATGTTTTATATGTTACTAATGTAGTTTTGTATTGACTAAAACTGAAAGAGACTCAAATGCTTTCTTTCCATTTGCTGAGTTTCACGGGTGTTTAATCTGAACTCTTTTTAATGAGAGTGAAATGAAGAAAGCTGAAAAAGGCCAGTCCTAAGCCCAAGCATCAGTTAGTTACACAATAGGTTCAGGGAACGTGTTTGAAAAACAGAAGGCCAGTGCTCAGTCATCTGGCTTCTATCTGCCTTGTTCTCTGTAGAGACTTAGATAGTATACTTTATAAATTGCTGGAGAATGGAGATAAAACTTGATGATTTTAATGGAAATTGCTGTTGTTTCCCTAGAGTAATTCAGTTAAAGTTGCCCTATGTTGAACATCAGTGAAACAATTTCTCTTTCTTCATAGGTTCATTCTGTATAGAGAATTAAATAGGAAAAAAAGTTACATTTCAGATCTTTTTTGCAAGACCAAAATTTTCTGGCCAATATTTGAACATTGCAAAGAGTTGTGTAAGTAAAGATTATTCATTTAGACAGTGTTCTCATTTCAACAATAGCTCATTTCTAGTATTTAATTACATGATGTTCCAAGTGATATCATATCATTCCAGTAGAATAGGGGAGCTTTCCCAATCACTGTTTTGAATATTTCATCTAATTAGAGAACAGAACTTTTATGTTGTAAGCATAATCTAATGTTGTAGGATATAATCTGTATTTTATGTTTTTGGATGAAGAAGATGGGAGAGTGATCAGAGAAGAAATGTTTGAATAAACATTTAACATAAGTTCAAACGCTCATATGTGCTTTTTATTGATGTAAAACAGGTTAAATCAAAAAACAATTTTATATTTTGTAATTTTACTGATCTCTAAGGGTTGTCTGCATGAAACACAGACATTAAAAACTGATACCAGGATAGCAAAACTAGTGAAAAAATTAATATGACCAACTCTAGTAATTTACTTAAGAGCACTTAAGACCCAGAAATAGACCCACACAAATGTAAACATCCGATTTTTGACAAAGTTGTAAAAGAAATTCAAAGGAGAAAGGGTATTCTTTTCAACAAATGGTAGTAAAGCAATTAAATATCCATAGACAAAAATAATAAACCTTGATCCACATCGCACACTTTGCCTAAAACCAACTCAAAACAGATAACTCAAAACCATAATATTTTTAAAAGGTAACATAGGAGAAAACTCTGGAACCTAGGGCTCGGTCACATGTTCTTAGACATGATACCAAAAGCACCACCCATAAAAAGAAGAATCAATAATTTGGACTTCATCAAAATTAAAAACATTTGCTCTGAGAAAGACCCTTATAAGAAAATTAAAAGACAAGCTATGGAATGAGAGAAAAGAATTGTAAATTACATATCTGACAAAGACTTCTATTAGAATATATAAGAACCTCTCAAAACTCAGCAGTAAAACTAACAAACAAAAATTAACAAACAAAAACCCCCAAAACAACCAAAAAAATTAGAAAATGGTCAAAGACATGAAGAAACATGTCACTGAAGAGGATATAAAGATGACAAATAAGCACATGAAAAAATGTTCAACATCACTAGCTGTTAAAATACGAATGTAATCCAAAATTCCATTTGGTATTGTCACTATTTTAGTTCTTCCAAAAGGAATGTAGTGATATCTCATTTGGATTACATTTGTATTTCCAGATTTCACAGTCCGACCAGCAATGTATGACAGATCCAGTTCCTCTGCATCCATGTAATCCAAAATGGGATGTCACTACATACCTTTTGGAACCAAAATAGTGACAATACCAAATGCTTGTAGGACTGTGAAATCTGGAAAATAGTTTGGCAGTTTCTTAAAAATACTAAACACATACCACTAGACAAGCAAGCACTTGGACTCCTGAGAATTTATTCTGGGGGTAGAGTGGGAGGTAGGGAAATACGTCCACATAGAAACCTATACGTGGTTGTTGAAAGCAGCTTTGTAAGAAATGGCCAGAAACTGAAAACAACCAAAATGTCTTTCAACAAGTGAATGGTTAAACAAACTGTGATCCGTATATACCATTGAATACTACTCAGCAATAAAAAAGACTCAACTTGGATGTCTTGGACAGATCTCAAGGGCATCATGCTGAGAGAAAAAAAAAAGCCAAGTTATTCATTTACACGTCTACACAACTGATAAAATAACATAAAAGTATGCATACACATTGTATTGAATGTCAATTTCTTGGTTTTAATATTGTACTGCAATTATATAAGATGTAACTATTGAGGAAAACTAAGGGAGTACTACACTGGCACCAGTCCTCTTTGTACAATTTTTTGCAACTTCTTGTATCTACAGTTATTTCAAAATAAAAAGTTTAGGCCAGGCACGGTGGCTTACGCCTGTAATCCCAGCACTTTGGGAGGTCAAGGTGGGCAGATCACTTGAGGTCAGAAGTTCCAAACCAGCCTTGCCAACATGGTGAAACCCCATCTCTACTAAAAATACAAAACAATTAGCTGGTGTGGTGGTGCACGCCTGTAATTCCAGCTACTTGGGAAGTTGAGGCAAGAGAACTGCTTTAATCTGGGAGGTGGAGGTTGCGCTGAGCCGAGATTGTGCCACTGCATGCCAGCCTGGGCGACAGAGCAGGACTCCATCTCAAAATAAATAAAGAAAGAAAAATTTAAAAAAATAGAAACATAGGAAGTGATAAACAACCCTTCCTAACTGGGTTTTGTTGCATGTGGATGTGAGGTGTCGAACTGTAGCAGTTGATGTCCAAGATGGTGGTCAGCAGGAGGGTGATGGACAAGCCTCCACATAATAAGGGGGCCTGATACAGTTTGGATATTCGTCCCCACTCAAATCTCATGTTAAAATGTAATCTCTAATATTGTAGGTAGGGTCTGGTGGGTGGTGACTGGAATATGGAGGCAGAATCCTCATGAATGGTTTAGCACCATCCCTTTGGTGCTGTCCTCCAGATAGTGAGTGAGTTCTTGGAAGAGTGTTCTGAGATCTGATCGTTAAGAAGGATGTGGTGCTTCCCCTCACCCCTCCAGTTCTCACCATGTGATGTGCTTGCTCCCCTTTGCCTTTTGCCGTAATCAGAAGCTTTCTGAGACCTCCCAGAAGCAAATGCAGCTATGCTTCCGTAGAGCCTGTAGAACCATGAGCCAGTTAACCCTCTTTTCTATATAATTTACCCAGTCTCAGGTATTTATAGCAATGCAAAAATGCGCTAATACAGGGCTTTCAGGATCAAAACCAACTTTCCCACAGAGTACTCATTCAAACCAGTAAAGATCACATTTAAAACAAAGACCTATCACCTGAACATTGATGAAAAGGGGAAGGTCTGTTTGCCAGTAATTAGTGCTGAAAACTAGAAGCTGGCAACCAAAACCAACTAAGTAATCCAGTCAGTCTTTGATAGCACTGATGAACTATCCCCAGCCCAAGCATCCCCTTTGGCCTGACCTACCTGAAGAACACTCTAAGGATCGTAAAAAATTCTGTAAGAATCCTGGAGAGTTTACAAAGCCATACCGTGAAAAGCGACTTGCAGACTAAAATCTGCTGCGATTGATTCCAGCAAATGTGAGCAGAGCCCTTGCCCCTGGGAGCAGTGCATTCAGACACCCAGAAAGCAAGGCTCTGTGGAAAAATTGACACATGCCATCCCCTGGGTTCCCTTGTGGCAGTTACTAGCTTTCCACAGTTTTCTCAATCAAAAGTGATCTAGGTAACTTGTAAAGAAAAGATGAAACATTTAAGATGTTTTCATTCTGCTTTTTGTTTGTTTTAAAAAAATCACTGCTTTAACCTACTTCAACAGAACAATTTTCCTTTTCTTGTCCAAAGTTATCGAAAATCTTCAAGCTACAGTTAGCTCTTAAGATTAAAAAAGAAAAAAAAGAAAAAAAAATGTGGTTCCCCTTCTTCCTTCTGCCCTTGCAACTCCCACTTCTTGCACTCAGTTTCTTTTTCATTTATTCACTTCCCCAGACCTAGGCCCTGCCTTCCCCGCATAGGAGAGGAGAGGACCCAGGTGTTTCTGGTGGCTTTTCCTCTCACTTATTTTGACTGCTCTATGTAGGAGTTGGTTTAAAATTCTCCTGACTCCTAGTTTATAATATCATTTTAAAAATTTAAAAACAAGCAAAGAGCCACACCCCTCCCCTCCAGCCCTCTCCCTAAAAATCCGTGGAAAGGGAGAGCCAGCTGTCCTGTAAATATCCAGCTAATGTTACTACAATATAGTCAATGACTTGGGCAAACCTCCATGTCAGGGTGCATGACTGAGCTCCGGCCGGACCTGGCCTGCATAGGGAAACCCTATAATAATAGGTCGGCCAGCCAAGAGGATGCTGTGCACACTGCATGTGGTCAATCTCTGGCCAGAAAGACTCCAGAGACAAAGGGTGGCACTCCTGCAGCCATTTAGATCTTCTGGTCCTTGCAAGCAACGCTAAAGCCAGAATGTCCATTTGAAATTTCAAGCTCATCTGTCACCGAGTTCCATTGGAATGCGCCACGGGGCTCAATCTCCACTTTCTGGATGCGCGGCCCCACCACAGCCCTCCCCCAGCACAGTCTGATCCTGTGCGAGATTGGAATTGGAATCGGCAGGACTCGGCTATTTAGGGCACCAGTCTGGGGTCTCCGGGGCCTCTGCTGGCTCCTTTGTCCTCGGAGCAGCCAGCTAGCCAAGGAACAAGACAGACATCCCTCTTCCTCTGGACTCACAGACTTTGCAGAGTCAAGCTCCCCTTGAAGCTCACTCAATAATATCCTTTAAAACGTGTCTCAAATTGTTTTGATTGTCTCTTTTATTTTTGGAAGAAATAAAAATTGATCTTAGAATTAAAAACAACACACACACACGCACACACACACACAATTACAGCAGTAAAGTGGCGTAAGGAGACAAACAGGAAAAAGCCAATACGCTGAATATGGTCTAATTGGAAACATGGAAGAGGCTTGGCTTCTGGTGCCATCTTTGGATCACTGAGTTAACTAAACTTGGAATGACTTATATCTAGTAAATTACTAAATGATCTAATAATTGACTTCATTGTTTAAGCTTAGAAAAAAGCATTGAGTCTCCTCAAAACTATTAATATTAAATGCTATAAAATTTAAATAGAAAAATTATTTAAAAATTTATAATTCTGGCATACATGTACTGAATTGCATCATCTTTGGCAATTTTCAAATGAGATATCCTGGAATATCTCCCAAAGAAATCTAAATTCACCATAGTTTATTAAACTACTGAACTGACAGTATACGAAAAACACAGATGTTACACACAAAATAAATGCAGAAACAAATTCAGATTTTAAAAAGTATAATGTGAGTTTGAGAAATGGCTTTGGTTCTTAGCAAAAGTTAGAAAGTTAGGGATTTTGTCAAGATTTGAAGAGGCTTTAAAATTTGGAAAAGAATATAAAGGTTTATAAATAATATTTTCTTAAAGTTCATGTGACATTCCAGAACAAGAGATAACTCTTTAAGATTAAGATATTTTAATTTTAGCTTTAAATACTTTTTGTTGTCTCCCTAATTTTGCCACCATGTAAAAATGTTAGTGCAGTATTTTAGTTAGTACATGCTTTGAGTTTAATCTATGTTAAACTTTAAAAAATTTTTACATTATTTCTATGGGTTGAGTCATTAGTTTTTCTACAAATTGTCTTAAGATTACAAAATTATACAATTGTATTTAACTAAAAGAACTCATAACAATGAATAACTTCTAAAATGTTTAAGCCTACGAATTCTTGCAATGTAACTAATTATATATACCTAATTTGCTTGTTTAATTTTAATTTCTAGGACTTTATTTAACTTTAAACCCTGCAGCTAATCTTTTATTAAGGTAATAATTTAATCTTTGGGTACTTGGACAATTTCTAAGGAAAAAAGGCAAAACATTGGTCACTAATCATTGTTATATCTACCCTTTTCATTATTTGTATATATTATACTATGGTTCTAGAGTAAAAATATATGCAATTTTCTTTAAATGGTCAATAAAAGTCAAAAGTTATTAATCTGGTAGATTTGGACTTATGACAAATAATTTTTTTGGCTTTCTGAGTTCTTTTTATTTTTAATTTGGAAAACAAAATTTGGTTACTTTGGATAAAGATTGTACTATAATCAGAATGTGTCTTCCAAAATTCATGTGTTGAAAACTTAATCCCAATGCAACAGTACTGGAAGGTGGGGGCCTAATGAGAGATGTTTAGGTCATGAGTGCTTCATCCTCATGAATGTATTAATGCTGCTAAAAATGGGCTTCTGGCAGTGTGTTCACACTTCTGTTCTTCTGCCATATTTGGACACAGTTTGTCTGTTTTTGCTCTTCCACCTTCCACCATGGGAAGATAGATCAAGAAGGCCCTCACCCAACACCAGATGCTTGTGCCTTGATCTTAGACCTCCCAGCCTCCAGAAATGTGAGAAATAAATTTCTGTTCTTTATAAATTACTCAGTCGTAGGTATTGACAGACTAAGGCCAGATGGTAACATAAACCACAAGATAATACTTGGTTTAGGGGTTACAGAAAAATATAAATATGTATTGTACTAGTTTTGCTAGAGCAGTCATAAAGAAGTACCACAGACTGGGTGACTTAATCAACATAAATTAATTTTTCTCACATTTCTGGAGGCTAAAAGCTCAAGATCAAGGTATCCTCAGGGTTTTCTTTTTTTTTTTTTTTTTTGAGGACTTGCTCCTTGACTTGTAGGTGGCCATCTTATTCCTTTGTCTTCTACTTACTCCTCTTCTGTGCTTGTATGTATTTTAATCTCCTCCTATAAGACCAATCACATTGGATTAGTGCCTATCGTTATGACCTTATTTTAACTTAATTTCCTCTTTAAGAGACCTTTCTCCAAATACAGTCACATTCTAGCATATTGAGGTTTAGGACTTCAAAACATAAATTTTGGGGAGATATAATTCAGCCTATAATATATATATACACATATATATGATGATAAATGTGTGTTTTAGTCTGTTCTCACACTGCTGTAAAGAACTACCTGAGACTGAGTAATTTATACAGAAAAGAGGTTTAATTGACTCACAGTTCTATGTGGTGAGGGAGGCCTCAGGAAACTTATTCACATGGTGGAAGATAAAGGGGAAGCAAGGCATGTCTTACATGGCAGCAGGAGAGTGCAAGAGCAAGGGTGGAACAGTCAAACACTTTTAAACCATCAGATTTTGTGAGAACTCACTACTCTCATGAGAACAGCATGGGGGAAACTTCCCCCATGGTCCAGTCATCTCCTACTAGGTCCCTCCCTCAATATGTGGGGATTACAATTTGAGATGATATTTGGGTGGGGACACAGAGCTGAACCATATCATTCCACCCCTGACCCCTCCCAAACCTCATGTCCTTTGCATATTTCAAAACACAATCATGCCTTCCCAATAGTCCCCCAAAGTCTAAACTCATTCCAGCATTAACCTAAAAGTACAGGTCCAAAGTCTCATCTGAGACAAGTCCCTTCTGCCTACAGGCCTGTAAAATCAAAAGCAAGTTAGTTACTTACAAGATACAATAGGGGTACAGGCATTGGGTAAATGCTTCCATTCCAAATTGGATAAATTGGCCAAAACAAAGGGGTTACAGGCCACACACAAGTGTGAAACCCAACAAGGCCATCATTAAATCTTAAAGCTCTGAAATAATTTCCTTTGACTCCATGTCTCACATCTAGGGCATGCTGATGCAACGTGGGCTCCCAAGGTCTTGGGCAGCTCCACCCTTGTGGCTCTGCAGGGTACAGCCCTTGTGGCTGCTTTCATGAGCTGATATTGAGTGCCTGAAGTTTTCTAGGTGCACGGTGCAAGCTGTCAATGTATCTACTATTCTGGGGTCTGGAGGATGGACCCTCTTCTCACAGCTTCACTAGGCAGTGCCCTAGTGGGGACTCTGTGTGGAGGTTCCAACGCTACATTTCCCCTCTGCATTTCCCTAGTAGAGGTTCTCCATGAGGGCTCCACTCCTGCAGCAAACTTCTTTCTGGACATTCAGGTATTTCTCTAATCCTCTGAAATCTAGGCAGAGGCTCCCAAAGCTCAACTCTTCTCTTTTTCGCCCTTGCAGGCCCAACACCACATGGAAGCTGCCAAGGCTTGGGGCTTGCACTCTCTAAAGCCATGAATGGAGCTGTACCTTGGCCCCTTTTAGACATGGCTGAAGCTGGAGTGGCTGGGATGCAGGGTGCCATGTCCTAAGGCTGTACAGAGCAGTGGGGCCTTGATCTGGCCCACAAAATCATTTTTCCCTCCTATGCCTCTGGACCTGAGATGGGAAGGGCTGCTGTAAATATTTCTGAACTGCCCAGGAGACATTTTCTCCAGCCTCTCCAAGGCTATTAACTTTCAGCTCCTTGTTAGTTATGCAAATTTCTGCAGCCAGCTTGAATATCTCTTCAGAAAATAGGTTTTTATTTTCTACTGCATGGTCAGCCTGCAAATTTTCCAAACATTTATGCTCTGCTTCCCTTTAAACATAAGTTCCAATTTCAGACTATCTCTTTGTGAATGCATATAACTGTAGGCTGTCAAGAAAAAACAGATCACCTCTTGAATGCTTTGCTGCTTAGAAATTTCTTCTGCAAGATACCCTAAATCATCTCTCTCAAGTTCAAACTGCTACATATCTCTAGGGCAGGGGTAAAAGACCGCCAGTCTCTTTTCTAAGGCATAGCAAGAGTGACCTTTACTCCAGTTCACAATAAGTTTCTCATCTCCATTTGAGACCCCCTCAGCCTGGACTTCATTGTCCATATTACTATCAGCATTTTGGTCAAAACCATTCAGGAAGACTCTAGGAAGTTCCAAACTTCCCCACATCTTACTGTCTTCTTCTGAGCCCTTCAAACTCTTCCAACCTGTGCCCGTCAAAGTTGTTTTCACAATTTCAGATATCTTTATGGAAGTGCCCCAAACTTCTGGTACCAATTTTCTGTATTAGTCCATTCTCGCACTGCTATAGAGAAATCCTGAGACTGGGCAATTTAAAAAGAAAAGAGTTTTAATTGACTCACAGATTCACATCACTGGGGAGGCCTCAGGATACTAATAATCATGGCAGAAGCTGAAAAGAAAGCAAGGCATGTCTCACATAGTGGCAGGAGAGAGACAGTGAGGGGGGAACTGCAAAACACTTTTAAACCATTGGATTTTGTGAGAACTCACGTAATTTGATGAGAACAGCATGGAAATTACCACCCCCATGATCCAGTCACTTCCCACCAGGTCCCTCCTTCAATATGTGGGGATTACAATTCAAGATGAGACTTCGGTGGGGCACAGCCAAACCATATCAATATGGTTTGGTTAATACCTCAATATCTCATCCTATGGACTTTTAGATTGGCGAAAGGATCTGTTGTCTTGGTCTAATTTGAGCACTCTTAGCTCCTGGTCTAGAAGAAAACTAAAAACTATTTTCTTATTACTTGCTATGTTGCAATCCTCCAATATATGATTTCCAGAATCTTAAATGCTGTTACAAAGCCACTGTCCCCCAAATAATAATTCACCAAAATAATAAAAACTAAACTTTATAAATGTTGAATTTGTCACAAGAAAAAAACTTATTATGTGATCATGACTCCACAAAGAGTGATCCAGATTTGGATTGATCAGATCCACAGATTATATTGATTTATTGTCTAGCACAGGCATAAGAACAAGAAAATACAGAGAGCTGTGTCCTCTTGCAATAATGTGATACCATATTTGTTTTGTCCCAGGAAACTCTTCACCAGGAAGGTAGGAGTATAAACCAAAAAATAACCACTGTTTACTTCAGGAAATTGCTGTGACCCAATTTATCTGGGCAAACAGTTTGCTCCTTTGGACAAACAGCTCTCTTGTCTGGAAAATAGAATGCTCACTGGTGCAAACAGCTAACATAATATATGAGATTTTACTAATCCAAACCCTCCCTTCATAATGCTCACCATTCTAAACAATGATTTAGACTGAGTATTCTTACTTTATCTCCCTTTTTTGAGATAGTGAGGACTCTGTCAAAGTTGTGTTTTTTCTTATAGTAGAAAATCTGATCAACTTACCATTGTTTGATTAAAAGACTTTTAAAATAAACTTCTTGGGGACATAACAGTTGATATATTTTACACCTAAATTGTAAGTAACATGTTAAAGTTATTTAGAATAATTGGTTTGCTCTATTTACATATAATTTTGAGAATTTTAGTCTTATTTCCTCAGTGTTAAATTTTATCTTTCACATAAATTCAAACTAAGTTAAAAACACATAGAATAACCTAGTATCAATGATAATAATGTTATAATAATAAATAACATAATTATAGAGGCTAAAAATAGATTAGTAGTTACCAGAGGTTAGGAATTAGGGGAAGGTGTGGGTGTAGCTACTAAGAAGTTATATAAGGGAGCCTCTGGTAATGGTACAGTAATGTATCATGATTGTGATGGTGATTACAGAAAGCAACACGTGACAGCATTGTATAGAACTTCACATGCACACATGTATACATTCTAAGTACAAGTATGACTGGTGACATCTGAATAAACTCTATGAATTATACCAATATTGATTTCCTGGTTTTGACATTGTACCGTAGCTATGGATAATATTGACATCGAAGGAGGTTGGATGAAGGGTGCACTGGACTGCCCCACACATTTCTTTGCAAGTTCTTGTGAATCCATAATTATTTTTTAAAAGTTTAAAAAAAGCCCAAGAAAATCGCTGAATTTAAACTTTGGTGTTTTAACACATAATCATTAAATCATTTTATTGATTCACCTAAAAATTGTATTCCATGCTGAAATTTGATACTGTAGTGAAGCAGTGGCAGACACTGTGCCTAATACCATTTACTTTTCCCCTTTTACTTCCCGCCAAAGGTCACTTCTCATTACAAAGGCTGAAAATGTCAGATTCCCATTTGTCAGGCTCTCTTGCAGTAAAGCTAGGTCATAGTGCTGGCCAAAAAATGAAAGAAAAACTGTGTATGTGTGTTTGTGTGTGTATATATGTGTGTGTCTGAAAGAGAAAGTGAGAAATCTGTTGTGTATGAGGGCATCTGACGTCTTCCTTGTTAAAAAGATAGTGCTGTGATGACAGAACCTTAACTTTCTTTTTCCTTTGAATTTTATTGTGCAAGGATGTGATAGAAAGAGATGCAACATTAATCTTAAAACCATGAAGCCACAGACTGAAAATAAGCAGCCAGCCTGCTTAGAATAATGAGTGGAAAGGCATTGGCATTTTAGTGACATTGAGACACTGAATCCACCTTGAAAGTATCTACCTTTAGACTTCTTGTTATTTGCAATAAATATTTATCTCATTATTAAATTAATTGTCAATAAGTTATTTCATTATTTGCAGCCAACAGCATCTGTAATTCAAATATTTGACATGTTAATGATTTTTTGAGTAATAAGTTATTTGCTGGAACAATCTATTTTATATGAAATAATATCCCCTCAAGAAACAGTATCATATGCCTTCATAGAGACATTTAAAGAGCACTTTAAAAAAACAATTTGTCATAGTCATTTAAAAGCTGAGATTTTAACAATTAGCCAAATTCAAAACATCACACGTTAAAATAGATTATCAAAGAAAAATCATTTTTTCAGGTACTTGTGTGCACATTTAGGCTTCAATTAAAATTTAGTGATGGTGAGAAAGAATGAAAGATAATGCCACTTTTTGTTGAATACACTTTTTGTTGAATACACTTTTTCTTAAGAAAACTTCAAAATAGATATAAAATTTTAAATAAAAAATGCTGTTATATTTCCTTTTAAGACACTGTAATGGGCATAAATATCTAAGTTCCTGAGTCTTCTATGCAAATAATCAATAAAATGCAACAAGAAATAACCTACAAGAATACAGAAAATTAAATAATGAATTTATTCATATGTTGAGCACAACATAAACTATTTTCACAAATTGCAATTATGAAATAATAAACATTATTTTATTAAGTAATGTACTCCACTATGAAACTGTACTAAAAAGCATTGAAATATTACCACATTTGTTTCAGTCCTCTGTGAACATTTTTCTTTTTCTATTTTCCTGTTTTATATATTTGAGCAAATTTAGAGCTCCAACCTTCATGAAAGGTAAACAAAATGGGTTTTTGTTTATTATTGTGCTTTTCAAATTGAGGAAACTGTTTTAAAATATTTTTGAAAACGACGGCAGCAATCGCATTCAGCTATCATTCCATAGCTTCATTTAGGGCAAATTTAATGGGCAGGCCTGTCTTTAGTCATCATTTGCAGCATTACACACTGAGCTATATTCAATAATTGTCATTAATTTATATAACAATATTTGCACAAAATTTCATTAGAAAATGTGTATACTTTGCATTTTTTTGTAATAATGTGAAATTTAAATGTGTAAATGATGTAAGTGGAACTGACTTGAAAACTTTTGTTAATATTTACAATTTATATTTTTTCATCTTTTTCTTTAAAGAGGAAAAATTTTAACTTTATGTAATTTTTAAGGGCACTTCAAGCTTAATAAAGGGACATCAGATAAAAGGGGCTCAGAATAGCCTATATCTTGACTTTTAAAAGACAAAGTATTTTGAAACATAAATTATCTTTTTTATTTGACTTATAAAGGCATAAAAAGATAGGACTGTTACTGACTTTTTTGGTGACAATTTAGCTTAGAGACCTTGACTTCTCCTCTGTCATATAGTTCTAGAAAGCAAAGTTTGCAAACTACAGGGATCTTATAGGAAAAAAAAATATTTCTATTTGAAAATCTTTAGATTCATTTTTCTGCAGTCAGGTGAAATGGAAGTTTAAAGTTGAGACATATTTCAGTTATAAATATAATTTTAAAATAATACTTTTGCATACCTCATTTTGTTATATGAAAATATACTTGCTAAAAACTAAAATATCAAAAGCTAATTATTGAGAGAAACAATACATATAATGTAATATTAGTAACAAAATTCCAGGAAATATGGAAACTGAGAAGAGGCTATCAAGGTCTTTATAATTCCCAGGAATTCGGTATACTCTTTCATCTTGCTATTGATGATTTGAGAACTTTAAATCTAAATATCAATTTAATAAGAACATAAATTCCTGTAAAAGAAAAAATAACGCTGGGAGCGGTGGCTTACGCCTGTAATCCCAGCACTTTGGGAGGCCGAGGCAGGCGGATCACAAGGTCAGGAGATCGAGACCATCCTGGCTAACACAGTGAAACCCTGTTTCTACTAAAAAATACAAAAAATTAGCCGGGCGAGGTGGCGGGCGCCTGTAGTCCCAGCTACTCGGGAGGCTGAGGCAGCAGAATGGCGTGAACCCGGGAGGCGGAGCCTGCAGTGAGCCGAGATCGCGCCACTGCACTCCAGCCTGGGCGACAGCAAGACTCTGTCTCAAAAAAAAAAAAAAAAAGAAAAAAGAAAAAATAACATGCATAAATTTACAAGAATGAAAAAGTTCAAGAAAACATTGCACAGAGAGAAAAACATATGGCAATGAACAAATAGCCAGGAAGCCCCAAATACAGCATGCACAATAAAATATAAAAGAAGAAATGTATCAGCTTTGACAATTCACATAAATAGTTAGATTTGTTTATGCAACAAATAGCTTCTCAAAATGGGTTCTAAATCAAGTCCATTCATATGATGTATGCAGAGCTACATTTAAAATGACATGGGGGAACTAGGGAGGAGCGGAGCAAGATGACCAAATAGTAGCCTGTACTGATCGTTCTCCCCCACAGGAACATCAAATGTAACAACTCTCCACGCACACAAAAAGCACCCGCATAAGAATAAAAAATGAGGTGAGTAATCACAGTACCTGGCTTCAACTTCATATAGCTGAATGAAGCACTGAAAAGGGTGGAAAAGAAACTCTTGAATCTCTGATGCCACCCCTTCTCTCATCCTCTGACTGCAGCCACATGGTGTAAAGAGAAAATTTGCACTTTGGGGAGGGATAGCACAAGTGGTTGTGAGACTTCGCATTGAACTCAGTGCTGCCTTGTCACAGTGGAAAGCAAAACCGGGATAAACTCAGCTGATGCCTGCTCACAGAGGAAGCATTTAGACTGGCCCCAGCCAGAGGTGAATTCCCCATCCTAGTGGTTGGAACATGAGTTCTGGCAAGCCTTGCCTCATGGGCTGAAGTGCTCTGGGGTTCTAAGTCAACTTGAAATGTACTCTAGGCCACAAGGATGGCAATTCTTCAGCAAGTCCTAGTGCTGTTTTAGGCTTGGAGCCAGTAGACTTGCAGGGCACATGGTCTAGTGAGACACCAGCTGGGGTGGCTAAGGGTGTGCTTGAACCACCCATCCCCAAACCCTAGGCAGCACTGCTCACAGGAACAAAAGTGCCTCTATCCTTCTGCTTGAGGAGATGAAAGGGAAGAATATAGAGGACTTTGTCTTGCATCCTGGATATCAGCTCAGCCACAGTAGGATAGGGCACTGGTTAGAGTTGGGGGGGCCCCATTCCAAGCCCTATCTTCTGGAAAGCATTTGTAGACACACCCTGGGACAGAAGGGGACTCACTGCCTTGAAGTGACGGACCTAGTCCTGGCAGGATTTGTCACCTGCTGGCTAAAGAGCCCTTGGGCCCTGAAGAACAGGCAGCAATATCCAGGTAGTACACCATGAACCATAGGTAAGTCTGAGATGTGCTGGCTTCAAATGAGACCCAGCACACTCCCAGCTGTGGTGGCTACAGTGAGAGACTCCTTCAGCTTGAGAAAAGCAGAGGGTAAAGTAAAGGGATCTTCGTCTTGCATCTTAGATACCAGCTTGGACACACTGGGGTAGAGTACCAAGCAGGCTCTTGGGGTCCCTGATTCTAGCCTTGTTTCTTATACAGCACTTCTGGATCTTCTCTGGGCAAGAGGGGAACTCACTGCCAGGAAGGGTGATTCCCAAACCTGGCAGCATTCACCACAAGCTGACTAAAGTGCCCTTGGCCCTTAAATGAGCATCAGCAGTAGCATGGCAGTACTACTTATGGGCCTGTGGTGCTGGCGGTGGACATAAGAAGAGACTTATCTACCCCTGGAAAGGTGAGGGTAGATGAGAAGAACTTTATATTGTACTTTGATTGCCAACTGAGCTGCAGAAGGATAGAGCACCAGGTAGATTTCCAAGGTATTTGATTCCAGTCCATGGCTCCTTGACAGCTCTGAACCCAGCTGGGGCCTGGGGGAACTTGCTGACCTGAAGGAAAAAACACAAGCTTAGCTAGCTTTACCATCTGCTGGTTACAGAGCCCTAGGACCTTGAGTGAACATCGGTGGTAGACAAGTAGGGGTTCCAGCAGGCCTTTGGTGAGACCTAGTGCTGTGCTGGCTTTAGATCTAACACAGCAGAGTCCCAGTGCTGGTGGCCACAGGGGGGCTTGTGTCACCCCACCTCTGGCTCCAAGCAGGTCAAGAGACAGAGGAGAGAGAGAGAGAGAGAGAGAGAGACTTTGTTTGTTTTTGAGAAAGTAAGGGAAGAAAACAAATTTCTGCTTGGAAATCTAGAGAAGTCTTCCAGATCTTATCCAAGACCACCAAGGAAGTACCTGGGCCAGTGTGCAAGAACCACAACATTACTAGGCTTAGGGTGTCACCTAATTCAGATATGGTTTAAATCATAACACCCAAGTCACTTCAAATTCCTGGAAAGCCTTCACAAGGAGGACAGGTACAAACAAAGCCCAGACTGAAAAGACTATAATAAATACCTAACTCTTCTGTGGGTGCCCAGAAACTGATGAACACCCACAAGCATCAAGACCATCCAGGAAAATAAGACCTCACCAGGTGAATTGATTAAGGCACCAGGGAGCAATCCTGGAGAAACAGAGATCTGTAACCTTTCAGACGAGAATTCAAAATAGCTATTTTGAGGAAACTTAAAGAAATTCAAGACAACACAGAAAAGAATTTAGAATTCTATCCAATAAATTTAACAAACAGATTGAAATATTAAAAAGAAGAAACTCTGGAGTTGAAAAATGCAATTGGCATACTGAAGAATGCATCAGACTCTCTTAATAGCAGAATTAAGCAAAAAAAAAGAATTAGTGGGCCTGCCGACAGGCTATGTAAAAATACATAGTCAGAGGAGACAAAAAAATAAACATAAAAAACAATGAAGCATGCATACAGGATCTAGCAAATTGCCTCAAAAGGGCAAATCTAAGAGCTATTGGCCTTAAAAAGAAGGCAGAGAAAGAGGGGTAGACAGTTTATTCAAAGGGATCATAACAGCAAACTTCCCAAACTTCAATATTCAAGTATAAGAAGGTTATAGAACATAAATCTGATTTAACCCAAAGAATATATCTATATTCAGGTGTAAGAAGTGGCCAGGCACAGTGGCTCATGCTTGTAATCCCAGCACTTTGGGAGGCCGAGGCGGGCGGATCACAAGGTCAGGAGATCGAGACCACAGTGAAACCCCGTCTCTACTAAAAAAATACAAAAAATTTGCCGGGCGTGGTGGCGGGCAACTGTAGTCCCAGCTACTCGGAGAGGCTGAGGCAGGAGAATGGCGTGAACCTGGGAGGCGGAGCTTGCAGTGAGCCGAGATTGCGCCACTGCACTCCAGCCTGGGTGAAAGAGCAAGACTCCGTCTCAAAAAAAAAAAAAAAAAAAAAAGAAGTATATGAAACACCAGTCAGATATAACCCAAAGAAGACTACCTTAAGACATTTAATAATCAAACTCCAAAAAGGCAAGGGTAAAGAAAGAATCCTAAAAGCAGCAACAGAAAATAAACAAATAGCATACAATGGAGTGCCAGTACATCTGGCAGACTTTCCAGGAAAAATCTTGCAAGCCAGGAGAGAGTGGCATGACATATTTAAAGTGCTGAAGGAAAAACACTTTTACCCTAGAATAGTATATCTGGTGAAAATATCCTTCAAACATGAAGGAGAAATAAGGACTTTACCAGACAAACAGAAGCTGAGATATTTTGCCAACACCAGACTTGTCCCACGAGAAATGCTAAAGGGAGTTCTTCAGTCATAAAGAAGGAGATGTTAGTGAGCAATAAGAAATCATCTGAAGGTACAAAACTCACTGGTAATAGTAAGTACAAAGAAAAACACAAAATATTACAACTGTAATTGTGGTGTGTAAACTACTCTCATCTAAGTAGGAAAATTAAAAGATGAACCAATTCAAAATAATTGCTACAACAACATTTGAAGACATATACAGTACAATAAGACATAAAGAGAAATAGCAAAAAGTTAAAAAGCAGTGGGATAAAATTGAAGAGTAAAGTTTTATTAGTTTTCTTTTTGCTTGTTTATGCAATCCATTTAAAATAATAAGTTATAAGGGAGTAATTGCAAAACTCCTAGTAACCTCAAATAAAAAATACAATTGATACACAAAATATAAAAAGCAAGAAATTAAATTATACTAACAGAGAAAATCACCTTCACTAAAAGGAAGATAGGAGGGAAGGAAAGAAGGAGGAAAAGACCACAAGACAACTGAAAAGAAATAACAAAATGGCAGGAGTAAGTCTTTACTTATTGATAATAACATTGAATGTAAATAGACAAAACTCTCCAATCAAAAAACTCAGTGGCTGAATGGATTACAAAATGAGACCCAATGATCTGTTGTCTACAACACACTTCACCTATAAAGACACACACAGATTGAAAATAAAGTGATAAAAAAATTTTCCATGCCAATGGAAGCCAAAAACAAACAAAACAAAACAAAACAAAAACAAAGCAGGAGTATCTATACTTACATCAGACAAAACAGATTTCAAGACAAAATCCACAAGAAGAAACAAAAAGGTCATTATAGAATGATAAAGGGGTCAATTCAGGAAGAGGAAATAACAGTTGTAAATATATGTACACCAAACACTGGAGCACCCGGATATATAAAACAAATATTAATAGAGCTACAGAGATATATATACCACAATACAATAATAGCTGGAGGCTTCAACACCCTATGTACTCATTGGACAGATCTTCCAGAGAGAAAATCAAGAGAAAAACATGGGACTCAATCTGCACTATAGACCTAATGGACCTAAGAGATATTTACAGAACATTTCATCCAATGGATGCAGAATACACATTCTTCTCCTCAGCACATGGATCATTCTCAAGGATAGAGCATATGTTAGGTCACAAAACAAGTCTTAAATCATTCAAGAACATAAGAATAATATCAAGAATCTTCTCTGACCACAATGAAATAAAACTCAATATCCATAACAAGAGGAATTTGGAAACTATATAAACACTTGGAAATTAAACAATATGCTCCTGAATGACCAGAGGGTCAAGAAAAAAATTAAGAGGAAAACTGAAAAATTTCTTCAAACAAACAACAATGCAAACACAATATACCAAGAGCAATGGGGTGCAGGGAAAGCAGTACTAAAAGGGACATTTATAGCTATAAATGCCTGTATCAAAAATGAAGAAAAATTTTACATAAATAACTTAATGATGCGTCTTAACAGACTTGTAAATAAAGAGCAAATCAAACCCAAACTTAGTGAAAGAAATAAAGATCACAGCAGAAATAAATTACATTGAAAACAGTATATAAGATCAACAAAATGAAGTTATTTTATGAAAAGATAAACAAAATTGACAAACCTCTAGCAAGACTAAGAAAAAAAGTGAGAAAATCCAAATAAAATCAGAGATCAAAAAAGAGATATTACAACTGATACTATAGAAATACAAAGGATCTTTAGTGGCTACTATGTGTGACTATATGTCAATTAGTTTGAAAATCTAGAATACATGGATAAATTCCATGTTGTATCTATACATAGAAACCTACCAAGACTGAACAATGACAAAATCTGATAGACCAATAAAAAAACCTGAACAGACCAATAACAAGTAAAAGGAATGAAGCCATAATAAAAAGGCTTGCAGCAAAAGGAGCCCAGACCCCAGTGGATTCATTACTGAATTCCACCAGACATTCAAAGAACTATTACCAATCATACTCAAACAATGTGAAAAATAGAGGAGGAAAGAATACTTCAAAACTCATTCTATGAGGCCAATATTGCCTTCATACCAAAAACAGACAATTACATATCAAAAAAAGAAAACTATAGGTCAATATTAACGAATATTGATGCAAAAGTCATCAACAAAATACTTGCAAACCAAATTCAACAACACATTGAAAAGATTATTCATCATGAACAAATGGGGCTCATCCCAGGAGTTTAAGGATGTTCAACATATGCAAATCAACTAATGTGATACAGCATATCAACCGAATGAAGGACAAAAACATATGATTATTTCAATTAATGCTGAAAATGCATTCGATAAAATTTAACAACTCTTCATGATAAAAATCCTAAAAAATCTGAGTATAGAAAGAACATACCTCAACATAATGAAAGCTATATATAGTAGACACATAGCTAGTATTATACTGAATGGGGAAAAACTGAAGGCCTTTCCTGACTGAAGGATGGGCACTTTCACCACTGTTATTCAACATAGTACTGGAAGACCTAGCTACAGCAATCAGACAAGAGAAAGAAATAAAAGGCATCCAAATAGAAAAAAAAGATAGCAACTTATCCTTGTTTGCAGATGATATAATCTTATATTTGATAAAACCTAAAGACTGCACAAAAAACTATTTGAACTGTTAAATTCAGTAAAGTAGCAGCATACAAAATAAACATATAAAAATCAGTAGCATTTCTATATGCTAACAGCAAATAATCTGAAAAAGAAATCAAGGATGTAATACCATTTGCAATAGCTACAAATAAAATACCTAAGAGTTAACTTAAGCTAAGAAATGAAAGTTCTCTATAAGAAAAACTAGAAAAACTGTGAAACATCAATGCAAAAATTGAAGCAGACACAAAGAAATGAAAAGATATTCCATGTTCATGGACTGGAAGAACCAATGTTGTTAAAATATCCATACTACCTAAAGCAATCAACAGATTCAGTAAAATCTCTATCAAAATACCAATGGCATTCTTCACAGAAAAAGAAAAAAGAATTCCTAAAATTTATGTGAAGCCACAAAAGTCCCAGAATAGCCAGAGCTATCCTGAGCAATAAGAAAAAAAAAAAAAAACCTGGAAGAATCACATTACTTCACTTCAACCTATACTACAAAGCTATAGTAACCAAAACAGTATGGTACTGGCATTACGAAAAAAAAAAAAAAAAAAAAGACACATAGACAAGTGGAACAGGATAGAGAACCAGAAACAAATCCACATACTTACAGTGGACTGATTTTTGACAAAGTTGCCAAGAACATACATTGGGGAAAGGTAGTCTCTTCAATAAATTGTGCTGGTAAAATGGGATAACCACAGACAGAAGCATGAAACTATGCTCCTATCTCTCACTATATACAAAAATCGATCCAAAATGAATTAAAGACTTAAATCTAAGACCTCAAACTATGAAACTAATACCAGTGAACATTGGAGAAGTCTCCAGAACATTGGTCTGGGCCAAGATTTCTTGAATAATACACAAGCCCAGTTAACTAAAGCAAAAATTGACAAATAGAATCACAAGTTAAAAATCTTCTGCACAGCAAAGGAAACAATCAGCAAACTGAGGCAACAACTCACAGAATGACAGAAAATATTTGCAAACTACTCATCTGACAATGGATTAATGATCAGAATATATAAGGAGCTCAAATAACTCTATAGGAATAAAATCTAATAATTTGATTTAAAAATGAGCAAAACATCTGAATAGCAATTTCTCAAAAGAAAACACATAAATGGTAAACAAATATATGACAAGTTGATAAAAGGTGCTCAATATCATTGATCATCAGAGAAATGAAAATCAAAACTACAATGATATTCATCTCCCCCCAATTAAATTGGCTTTTATCTAAAAGATAGGCAAAAACAAATGCTGGTGAGGATATAAAGAAAAGGGAACCATTGTACACTGTTGGTGGGAACAACAGCAGTGCAACAGATTAGTGCAACCACATGGATGGAGGACAGCTTGGAAGTTCCTCAAAAAACTAAAAACAGAGCTACCATATGATCCTGAAATCTCACTGCTAGGTATATACCCAAGAGAAAGGAAATTAATATATCAAAGGGATATTTACACTCCTATGTTTATTGCAGCACTATTCACAATAGCCAAGATTTGAAAGCAACCTAAGTGTTTGTTAACAGATGAATGAAGAAAATGTGGTACGTATACACAATGGAGTACTATTCAGCCCTAAAAATGAGTAAGATCCAGTCATTTGCAGCAACATGGAGGTCATTATGTTAAGTGAAATAAGCCAGGCACAGAAAGACAAACTTCACATGATCTTATTTATAGGAGCTAAAAATTAAAACAATTTAACTCATGGAGATCAAGAGTAGAGGGATGGTTACCAGAGGCTGTGAAGGGTAGTGGAAGGGAAAGCAGTCTATTTCAAAAATAATTTAAAAGAAGGAAAACAACCTACATTTTGATAGCACAGCAGGGTGACTATATTCTAAATATTAATTTAATTGTACATTTAAAAATAAGTAAAAGACTATAATTGGATTATTTGTAACACAAAAGATAAATTCTTGATGTGATGGATACTTCATTTACTCTGATGTAATTATTATGCATTGCATGCCTGTATCACAATATCTCATGTATCCCATAAATATATACTGCTACTATGTACCCAGAAAAATTTAAAAATAATTAAAAAATAGTAAAATAATATAGAAAGCTAGAATGCAAAGGATATATAAAGCCAATCCAAAATGAAAAAAAAATTAAAAAGCAAGTGTCAGTATACCCTTATGAGAAAATGTAAAATTTGACATTGAAAACATTAACTTGAAAAAAATCAGTCATTCATATTTATAAACAATGAAGTTTGTGGGGGCAGTTCCAAGATGGCTTAATAGGAACAACTGCAGTCTACAGCTCCCAGCATGAGCGATACAGAAGACAGGTGATTTCTACATTTCCAACTGAGGTACCGGATTCATCTCACTAGGGTTTGTCAGACAGTGGAGGCAGGACAGTGGGTGCAGCCCACCAAGTGTGAGCCAAAGCAGGGTGAGGCATTGCCTCACCCAGGAAGTTCAAGGGGTCAGGGAATTCCCTTTCCTAGCCAAGGGAAGTGGAGATGGATGGCACCTGGAAAATCAGCTCACTCCCACCCTAATACTGAACTTTTCAAAAGGAGTTCAGCAAATGGCACACCAGGAGATTATATCCCATGCCTGGCTCGGAGGGTCCCAGGCCCACAGAGCCTGCTCATTGCTAGCACAGCAGTCTGAGATCAATCTGCAAGGCAGCAGTGAGGCTGGAGGAGGGGCGCCCGCCATTGCTGAAGCTTGAGCAGATAAACAAAGCAGCCAGGAAGCTCCAACTGGGTGTAGCCCACTGCAGCTCAAGGAGGCCTGCCTGTCTTTGTAGACTCCACCTCTGGGGACAGGGCATAGCCAAACAAAAGGCAGAGGTTTCTGCAGACTTAAATGTCCCTGTCTGACAGCTTTGAAGAGAGTAGTGGTTCTCCCAGCATGGAGTCTGAGATCTGAGAATGGACAGACAATCCCCTCAAGTGGGTCCCTTACCCCCCAGTAGCCTAACTGGGAGGCATCCTCCAGTAGGGGCAGACTGACACCTCACACAGCCAGGTACCCCTCTGAGACAAAGCTTCCAGAGGAAGGATGAGGCAGCAACATTTGCTGTTCAGCAATATTCACTGTTCGGCAGCCTCCGCTGCTGATACCCAGGCAAACAGGGTCTGGAGTGAACCTCCAGCAAACTCCAACAGACCTGCAGTTGAGGGTCTTGACTGTTAGAAGGAAAACCAACAAACAGAAAGGACATCCACACCAAAACCCCATCTGTATGCTACCATCATCAAAGACCAACAGTAGATAAAACCACAAAGATGGGGAAGAAACAGAGCAGAAAAGCTGAAAATTCTAAAAATCAGAGCACCTCTCCCCCTCCAAAGGAATGCAGCTCCTTGCCAGCAACGGAACATAGCTGGATGGAGAATGACTTTGATGAGCTGAGAGAAGAAGGCTTCAGACTATCAAACTTCTCCGAGCTAAAGGAGGAAGTTCGAACCCATCACAAAGAAGCTAAAAACCTTGAAAAAAGATTAGATGAATGGCTAACTAGAATAACCAATGCAGAGAAGTCCTTAAAGGACCTGATGGAGCTGAAAAACATGGCACGAGAACTACATGATGAATGCACAAGCTTCAGGAGCTGATTCCATCAACTGGAAGAAAGTGTATCAGTGATTGAAGATCACATGAGTGAAATGAAGCAAGAAGAGAAGTTTAGAGAAAAAAGAGTAAAAAGAAACAACAAAGCCTCCAAGAAATATGGGACTATGTGAAAAGACCAAATCTACATCTGATTGGTGCACCTGAAAGTGATGGGGAGAATGGAACCAAGTTGGAAAACACTTTGCCGGATATTATCCAGGAGAAATTCCCCAATCTAGCAAGGCAGGCCAACATTCAAATTCAGGAAATATAGAGAATGCCACAAAGATAATCCTCGAGAACAGCAACTCCAAGACACATAATTGTCAGATTCACCAAAGTTGAAATGAAGGAAAAAATGTTAAGGGCAACCAGAGAGAAAGGTCGGGTTACCCACAAAGGGAAGCCCATCAGACTAACAGCTGATCTCTTGGCAGAAACTCTACAAGCCAGAAGAGAGTGGGGGCCAATATTCAACATTCTTAAAGAAAAGAATTTTCAACCCAGAACTTCATATCCAGTCAAACTAAGCTTCATAAGTGAAGGAGAAATAAAATCCTTTACAGACAAGCAAATGCTGAGAGATTTTGTCACCACCAGGCCTGCCCTACAAGAGCTCCTGAAGGAAGCACTAAACATGGAAAGGAACAACCGGTACCAGCCACTGTAAAAACATGACAAATTGTAAAGACCACAGATGCTAGGAAGAAACTGCATCAACTAACAAACAAAATAACCAGTTAACATCATAATGACAGGATCAAATTCACACATAAGAATATTAACCTCAAATCTTAATAGGCTAAATGCTCCAATTAAAAGACATAGACTGGCAAATTGGATAAAGAATCAAGACCCATCAGTGTGCTGTATTCAAGAAACCCACCTCACGTGCAGAGACACACATAGGGTCAAAATAAAGGATGGAGGAAGATCTACCAAGCAAATGGAAAGCAAAATAAGGCCGGGGTTGCAATCCTAGTCTCTGATAAAACAGACTTTAAACCAGCAAAGATGAAAAAGAGACAAAGAAGTCCATTACATAATGGTAAAGGAATCAATTCAACAAGAAGAGCTAACTATCCTAAAAATATATGCACATAATACAGGAGCACCCAGATTCATAAAGCAAATCCTTAGAGACCTACAAAGAGACTTAGACTACCACACAATAATAATGGGAGACTTTAACACCCCACTGTCAACATTTGACAGATCAACGAGACAGAAAGTTAACAAGGATATCCAGGAATTGAACTCCACTCTGCACCAAGCAGACCTGATAGACATCTACAGAACTCTCCAACCCAAATCAACAGAATATACATTCTTCTCAGCACTACATCACACTTATTCCAAAATTGACCATATAGTTGGAAGTAAAGCACTCTTCAAATGTAAAAGAACAGAAATTATAACAAACTGTCTCTCAGACCACAGTGAAATCAAACTAGAACTCAGGATTAAGAAACTCACTCAAAACTGCTCAACTACATGGAAACTGAACAACCTGCTCCTGAATGACTACTGGGTAAATAACAAAATTAAGGCAGAAATAAAGACGTTCTTTGAAACCAATGAGAACAAAGACACAACATACCAGAATCTCTGGGGCACATTTAAAGCAGTGTGTAGAAGCATATTTATAGCACTAAGTGCCCACAAGAGAAAGCACGAAAGATATAAAATTGACACCCTAACATCACAATTAAAAGAACTAGAAAAGCAGGAGCAAACACATTCAAAAACTAGCAGAAGGCAAGAAATAACTAAGATCAAAGCAAAACTGGAGGAGATAAAGACACAAAATCCCATAAAAAATCAATGAATCCAGGAGCAGCTTTTTTGAAAAGATCAAAAAAATTGATAGACTGCTAGCAAGACTAATAAAGAAGAAAAGAGAGAAGAATCAAGTAGACTCAATAAAAAATGATAAAGGGGATATCACCACCGATCCCACAGAAATACAGTCTACCATCAGAGAATACTATAAACACCTCTACACACATAAACTAGAAAATCTAGAAGAAATGGATAAATTCCTTGACACATACACCCTCCCAAGAATCAACCAGGAAGAATTTGAATCCATGAATAGACCAATAACAGGCTCTGAAATTGAGGCAATAATTAATAGCCTACCAACCAAAAAAAGTCCAGGACCAGATGGATTCACAGCTGAATTCTACCAGAGGTACAAGGAGGAGCTGGTACCATTCCTTCTGAAACTATTCCAATCAATAGAAAAAGAGAGAATCCTCCCTGACTCATTTTATGAGGCCAGCATCATCCTGATACCAAAGCCTGGCAGAGACACAACAAAAAAAGAGAATTTTAGACCAATATCCCCGATGAACATTGATGTAAAAATCCTCAATAAAGTACTGGCAAACCGAATCCAGCAGCACATCAAAAAGCTTATCCACCATGATCAAGTGGGCTTCATTCCTGGGATGCAAGGCTGGTTCAACATACGCAAATCAATAAATGTAATCCAGCATATACACAGAACCAAAGACAAAAGCCACATGATTATCTCAATAGATGCAGAAAAGGCCTCTGACAAAATTCAACAGCCCTTCATGCTAAAAACTCTCAATAAATTATGTATTGATGGGACGTATCTCAAAATAGTAAGAGCTATTTATGACAAACCCACAGCCATTATCATACTGAATGGGCAAAAACTGGAAGCATTCCCTTTGAAAACTGGCACAAGACAGGGATGCCCTCTCTCACCATTCCTATTCAACATAGTGTTGGAAGTTCTGGCCAGGGCAATCAGGCAGGAGAAGGAAATAAAGGTATTCAATTAGGAAATGAGGAATTCAAAGTGTCCCTGTTTGCAGATGACATGATTGTATATTTAGAAAACCTCATTGTCTCAGCACAAAATCTCCTTAAGCTGATAAGCAATTTCAGCAAAGTCTCAGGATATAAAATCAATGTGCAAAAGTCACAAGCATTCTTATATACCAATAACAGACAAATAGAGAGCCAAATCATGAGTGAACTCCCATTCACAATTGCTTCAAAGAGAATAAAATACCTAGGAATACATCTTACAAGGGATGTGAAGGACCTCTTCAAGGAGAATACAAACAATTGGAAGAACATTCCATGCTCATGGATAGGAAAAATAAAATCAATATCATGAAAATGGGCATACTGCCCAAGGTAATTTATAGATTCAATGCCATCCCCATCAAGCTACCAATGACTTTCTTCACAGAATTGGAAAAAAATACTTTAAAGTTCACATGGAACCAAAAAAGAGCCTGCATTGCCAAGACAATCTTAAGCCAAAAGAACAAAGCTGGAGGCATCATGCTTCCTGACTTCAAACTATATTACAAGGCTACAGTAACCAAAACAGCATGATACTGGTACCAAAACAGAGATATAGACCAATGGAACAGAACAGAGCCCTCAGAAATAATACCACACATCTACAACCATCTGATATTTGACAAACCTGACAAAAACAAGAAATGGTGAAAGGATTCCCTATTTAATAAATGGTGCTGGGAAAACTGGCTAGCCATATGTAGAAAGCTAAAACTGGATCCCTTCTTTACACCTTATATAAAAATTAATTCAAGATGGATTAAAGACTTAAATGTTAGACCTAAAACCATAAAAACCCTAAAAGAAAACCCAGGCAATAGCATTCAGGACATAGGCATGGGCAAAGACTTCATGTCTAAAACACCAAAAGCATGGCAACAAAAGCCAAAATTGACAAACGGGATCTAATTAAATGAAAGAGCTGCACAGCAAAAGAAACTACCATCAGACTGAATAGGCAACCTACAGAATGGGAGAAAATTTTTGCAATCTACTCATCTGACAAAGGGCTAATATCCAGAATCTACAATGAACTCAAACAAATTTAAAAGAAAAAAACAAACAACCCCATCAAAAAGTGGGCAAAGGATATGAACAGACACTTCTCAAAAGAAGACATTTATGCAGGCAAAATACACATGAAAAAATGCTCAGCATCACTGACCATCAGAGAAATGCGAATCAAAACCACAGTGAGATACCATCTCACACCAGTTAGAATGGCAATCGTTAAAAAGTCAGGAAACAACAGTTGCTGGAGAGGATGTGGAGAAATAGGAACACTTTTACACTGTTGGTGGGACTGTAAACTAGTTCAACCATTTTGGAAGTCAGTGTGGTGATTTCTCAGGGATCTAGAACTAGAAATACCCTTTGACCCAGCCATCCCATTACTGGGTATATATCTAAAGGATTATAAATCATGCTGCTATAAAGACACATGCACACGTATATTTATTGTGGCACTATTCACAATAGCAAAGACTTGGATCCAGCAATGACAGGCTGGATTAAGAACATGTGGCATCCAAATGTCCAACAAGGATAGACTGGATTAAGAAAATGTGGCACGTATACACCATGGAATGCTATGCAGCCATAAAAAATGATGAGTTCATGTCCTTTGTAGGGACATGGATGAAGCTGGAAATGATCATTCTCAGCAAACTATCACAAGGACAAAAAACCAAACACTGCATGTTCTCACTCATAGGTGGGAATTGCACAATAATACATGGACACAGGAAGGCGAACATCACACATGGGCCTGTCATGGGGTGGGGGGAGGGGGAGGGATAGCATTAGGAGATATACCTAATGTAAATGACGAGTTAATGGGTGCAGCACACCAACATGGCGCATGTATACATATGTAACAAACCTGCACATTGTGCACACGTACCCTAAAACTTAAAGTATAATAAAAAAACAGTTTATTATTAATTTATTAGCAGTTTGCTAATAAATTAAATCTCTTAAGAAGCTAGCCATTACAAGGGGTGACATTACCAATATGGTGGGATAAGAAGCTTGTCGGGCTCCCTTTACACTTTTGCAGCTAATAACCATCTATTCATGGATCAGTTCTCTCTGGGGGAAAGTCAGAGACAAGTCGGGAGGCTCCTACTCACTGGGCATTGGAGAGAACATCCACATTGAGTGGGTAGGAGAAACTGATGCACACATAGGCACAAACATCACCTCAGGTATGCATTGTGCCATAAAACTAGGAAAGAAGTTCCCAACATTCAGTTTCTCCCTGTGGTGAGGAAGGTCTAGATTTCACATACGGGGCTTTAATCCCAAGCTTCCCAGTGGTTTGACTCTTAATTCACATACTCTGGGAATGGAGGGGATTAGACACATGCCTTTCCCTCCAGATCATAGGAAATAAAGCAGCCATTTTCTATGGGCATGCAAGTACTTGTAGGAATTTCATTCCTAGGAGCAGTGCAAAAAAAAGCGGGCTTAAAAAAACTACAGATCTCTGTTTCTTCCTGGAAGGAGTTAACAATACACCCCTCCAGTGGCTGCTGGGTGGCCTGGCTTTTAACTAACTTGCAATGGCAAGTTAAAGAGAGAGTCAATTATTAATCTGCCACCAGTCTGGGAGGAGTTTGCACCCACGCCATGTGCCTCAACTATTACAACATCCTCCTAAGGGACTCATTCACAAATCTTCTAGCTCTGGGAGTGGAAGGGACTGTCATACACATGTCTGTCTATATGGCAGAAAAAAAGCACTGTCTTTAAATGTGTATGCAAGCTTCTCCAGGATTTCATCCTCCTGGAACTTCATCCTTCTGAAACAGTGCAAAGGGCCTAAAAACAAACACCCACCTCCCCACAATTCCCTGTTTTTGTTTGTTTGTTTTTTGTTTGTTTGTTTGTTTTCCCAGAAAGGATTTAGGATGCTCACTGAGTGCCCCAATTTTTAAAGTTACCTCTTGAAGGACTCCATCCTAAACCTAGTAGCTCTGGGATCAGATGAGACTAGGTGTATGTGTGTATCCCTTGATCCCAGAGGTAGTTTTAAATTGTTGTCCTAACACCTCCAGGAGTTATGCCCCCTTAAAGCAGTGCAGAAAATGGGCAGGAATGTGCAGCTCTCATTTTCTCTCCAGAAGGGATTCAATGGCATAGACTCTAATAAACTGGCATTGGGGAGCTAACAGAGCAAAACAAAGAAACAAACAAGGAAAACCCAATAGCCCTTCCATAGCTGAGACAGAGCTCAGCACATCATGAAATCTCCCTCTGGATCACTTTAGAGATAAATTCATGCTTATTTAGCCTGGAAGGTATTTGGCCATGCCCCAAGCACCACAACTTCCATAGCTCCCATCTAAAAGGACTGTCCCTTTAACAACCCAGCTCTGGAAATTGAGGAAGGGTCTTTGTGATCCTGACTGGCTCAAGACCACAGAAAACAAACAGGTGTATGTATATTGGGCCTACTCCCAGTAGCTATCCCTCCAGGGTCAGAATGCGCAGCCTGATCATGAGTGTAGACATTTGACACAGATCCTCTCCTCGGCTTAGTCCAGAGAGATTGGGAGATAGACCCAGACTCACCGTGAAGATAGAAAGGCCTGGAACTCACATTCAACACCCCAAACTCTTCAGCTATAAACAGCCTGTCTCCTACTTTACTGGTCTTTGGGTACTGAAAAGCTGTGGCACATCTTAAGCTCTAGGTTCTACCAAAACAAGAGAGAGCAATCTGGACAAACACAAAGATTAGATCAGATAGGCATCTTAAAATCTCTGGCTGGATGGATTCATGAAAATTTTCTCTTATGTAAGTCCAGTCTAACTAGGTCGTATCCTATCTAATGTACAGATACCAACACAGAGATCAAGGAAAATGAAGAAACAGGGATATATTCCAAACAACAGAACAAGGTAAATTTCCAGAAGCCAATACAAATGTAGTAAACTTTTGTGATTTACCCAAGAAAATTTAAAATTATGGTTATAAAGAGGCTCACAGAGGTCAAGGAAGCAATGTAAGAACAAGCTGAGAACTTTGACAAGGAGATAGAAGGTATAAGGCAGTACCAAAGAGAAATACTAGATACGAAGAATGCTATAGCTGCACTGAAAATTCAATAGAAGCACTCAACAACATACTAGTTTAAGGTGGTAGGGAGGATTAGTGAACTTGAAGACAGGTCATTCAATCTGAGGAGCAAAAAAGAGTGAAAGAGTGAAGATAGCTTAAAAGCTTATGGGGCATAATCAAGGAGAACAACATACATAATTGGCATGCCAGAAGTAATAGAGAGAAAGGGACGGAAAATATATTCAAAGACATAATGGCAGAAAACTTCCCAAATTTGAGAAAGAAGTTAGAGAACCAGATCTAGGAAGCCCACAGGACACCAAATAAGATGACCCCAAAGAGTCCCACACCAAAACACATGATAGTCAAATCGTTAGAAACTAGAGGCAAAGAAATGGTATAAAAAGCATCAAGAGAAAAGTGAATTGTCACATAAAGGAGAATCACTGTAATACTGTCAATAATTTTTAGCAGAAATTGTGCAAGTCAGAAAATTTCTTTCATTTAAAATTTTTTACCTTTAATTTTTTTGTCATATTTCAAAAATATGTTCCCAACTTTGAGGTAGTATCCCATTCTTTCAGAAATAAAAGCATAATGAGTCCGTATAATTTGGCTGAGTCCATGACACATTTTTTAAAAGGTAAACCTTGGCAATTTTTCTACCCAAAGCAAGTGGAAACCAGTAGGAGAAGAACTAAAACTATATTGTCATTGTGGTGATTTTTGCTGCAGGATAATAATGCCATTTGTATTTTTATTAAAATCCTATATAAATTTGTAAGTACAGTATGTTGCATCTAATAATGAATTTCTTAAATGAAGGAAAAACTATCTAAAGACATTTATTCTGTGTTGAGGTTGTCTGAAATTAACTTTGCTTTTGTGGCTTTACATTCAGTATATAGTCTTTGGAATTAAGTTTCAAATGAATTTCAGAAGGATTTGTACCACGTGTTTATATGGATTGCAATATTTGCTGAAGTTTTATTTAAGGATAAAAACATTTTAGACATTGCTGTTCTATAATGCAAGATAAAGATGTATCTTTCTTCCACTATCCTTTCTTTATATGTACAACTTTACTTCCTTTTATTGTTCTAATACAAATACTCCACAACTTTTGATTAAATATTTATTTTAAAAACTGTTGATTTTTTTATAGGTGAGCTAAGTACTGTGATTATTTGCCCTTTATTTTACATTTCACTTTGTAAGCATAGTAAATAAACTGTTTTTTGATTTGCTTAGCTTTCTGTTCACCCTATCAATAATTTATACCTAACATCTATGGTAGAATTAAAAATAACTCCTGGATATGCTGAAACATATCAAATATTCTATCTGTTTAATTTTCTCCTAGCTAACAGTGCTCTTAGGGCATGGTTCTCCTGCTCCAGCCTCCACTTTTTGCTCTCCAGCTTGTTTCACAGACTGTCTATATTTTTTAAATCCTTTTCTTTGACTTGTATTATGTCTGTTGTTGTTTTGTGAATTTATATTTTCTCCTTGTTGGTTTACTCCCCCATTTTGGTGATGCACATTCACCACCAGCTTTCTGAAGAAAATTCTGAATTTATGAACTGGTTAGTTTCTGTTTGGTTTTATCTCTTAAAGTTTTAGGTTTTCTCTAAGCTATTAAATCATATATCGTTAGTTCATTTACTTGCTCAATTTCCTGTCTTCTGCTCTTCATTCATTTTTCCTTGTGGGTAAATGCTTGTTTTGTATTTTTACTGTCAACTTAAAGGGTTTGGTAGACAGTATCTGAAATAGTCCCCAATGATTCCTGACTCCTGGTATTCATGTCCTTGTATAATGCCCTCTCCCATCCTTGAGTGCGGGTTGGACTTAGTGACTCACTTTTAATGAATAGAGTGGACTATTGTCATGCAACTTCACCTCTGAGATTAGGTTACAAAAAAATCATGATTTGGTCTTTTTCTCTTGCTCTTACTCTCATTCTTGTTCTGTTGATAGCACTGCGAATAGCAAGCTTCCATACGGTGAGCTGCCCTACAGAGAAGCCCACATGGCAAGGAGCAAAGGAGGCCTCTGGCCAATAGCCCTTGAGGAATGTAGACACTCAGCCCACCAGGCTGAGAGGAACTGAATTCTGCCATATCAGTGAGCTTGGTAGCACATTACATCCCTCATTCAAGTCTTCAGATAAGACTGCAGTCCCTACTGACACCTTGATTGTAGCCCTATGAGAAACCATAAGGTACAGCAACCCAGATATGACAATCCCAAGTTTCTGACCCATAGAAACTGTGAGATAACAAATGTTTATAGCTTTTCCAGCTTCTAAGTTGAGGTTATTTATTTCAGAACCATAGATAACTAGTACAATTTTTAGAAAGGAATAAAGATTATTGCGTGTGTTTGATTTGCCATATTTGAACAGAAACTTGAAGGCTCTTCATAAGAAGTCACTGTACATATATCTTTAAAATAAAAGTCAAATGATAATTATTTTAAAGAGTTATTATTTGGAAACCTTGTGGGGAATATACTACAGGGAGCAAGACTGGAATAAGGGAGCTACTGCAGTAAACAAATGAGTATTGATGAGAGCATGAATTAAGTCAGTATCAGAGGACATAGAGGAAAGAAGGCAAATTTGAGAGCTATAAAAGAGGAATCATTGATGCAACGTAATTATTGAGTATTTTAATAAATAATTAGATTTCTTTTGGATTCTAATCTTTTTTACTTTATTTTATTATCATTATACTTTAAGTTTTAGGGTACATGTGCACAATGTGCAGGTTTGTTACATATGTATCCATGTGCCATGTTGGTGTGCTGCACCCATTAACTCATCATTTAGCATTAGGTATATCTCCTAATGCTGTCCCTCCCCCCTCCTCCCAACCCACAACAGTCCCCAGAGTGTGATGTTCCCCTTCCTGTGTCCATGAGTTCTCACTGTTCAATTCCCACCTATGAGTGAGAACATGTGGTGTTTGGTGTTTTGTCCTTGTGATACTTTACTGAGAATGATGGCTTCCAGTTTCATCCACTTCCCTACAAAGGACATGAACTCATCATTTTTTATGGCTGCATAGTATTCCATGGTGTGTATGTGCCACATTTTCTTAATCCAGCCTATCGTTGTTGGACATTTGGGTGGGTTTCAAGTCTTTGCTATTGTGAATAGTGCCACAGTAAGCATACGTGTGCATGTGTCTTTATAGCAGCATGATTTATAGTCCTTTGGGTATATACCCAGTAATGGGATGGCTGGGTCAAATGGTATTTCTAGTTCTAGATCCCTGAGGAATCGCCACACTGACTTCCACAATGGTTGAACTAGTTTGCAGTCCCACCAACAGTGTAAAAGTGTTCCTATTTCTCCACATCCTCTCCAGCACCAGTTGCTTCCTGACTTTTTAATGATGGCCATTCTAACTGGTGTGAGATGGTATCTCATTGTGGTTTTGATTTGCATTTCTCTGATGGCCAGTGATGATGAGCATTTTTTCATGTGTCTTTTGGCTGCCTAAATGTCTTCTTTTGAGAAGTGACTGTTCATATCCTTTGCCCACTTTTTGATGGGGTTGTTTGTTTTTTTCTTGTAAATTTGTTTGAGTTCATTGTAGATTCTGGAAATTAGCCCTTTGTCAGATGAGTAGGTTGCGAAAATTTTCTCCCATTCTGTAGGTTGCCTGTTCACTCTGATGGTAGTTTCTTTTGCTGTGAAGAAGCTCTTTCGTTTAATTAGATCCCATTTGTCAATTTTGGCTTTTGTTGCCATTGCTTTAGGTGTTTTAGACATGAAGTCCTTGCCCATGCCTATGTCCTGAATGGTATTGCCTAGGTTTTCTTTTAGGGTTTTTATGGTTTTAGGTCTAACATGTAAGTCTTTAACCTATCTTGAATTAATTTTTGTATAAGGTGTAAGGAAGGGATCTAGTTTCAGCTTTCTACATATGGCTAGCCAGTTTTCCCAGCACCATTTATTAAATAGGGAATTCTTTTCCCATTTCTTGTTTTTGTCAGGTTTTTCAAAGATCAGATAGTTGTAGATATGTGGCATTATTTCTGAGGGCTCTGTTCTGTTCCATTGATCTATGTCTCTGTTGTGGTACCAGTACCATGCTGTTTTGGTTACTGTAGCCTTATAGTATAGTTTGAAGTCAGGTAGTGTGATGCCTCCAGCTTTGTTCTTTTGGCTCAGGATTGACTAGGTGATGCGGGCTCTTTTTTGGTTCCATATGAACTTTAAAGTAGTTTTTTCCAATTCTGTGAAGAAAGTCATTGGTAGCTTGATAGGGATGGCATTGAATCTATAAATTACCTTGGGCAGTATGGCCATTTGCACGATATTGATTCTTCCAACCCATGAGCATGGAATGTTCTTCCATTTGTTTGTATCCTCTTTTATTTCATTGAGCAGTGGTTTGTATTTCTCCTTGAAGAGGTCCTTCACATCCCTTGTAAGTTGGATTCCTAGGTATTTTATTCTCTTTGAAGCAATTGTGAATGGGAGTTCACTCATGATTTGGCTCTCTGTTTGTCTCTTATTGGTGTACAAGAATGCCTGTGATTTTTGCACATTGATTTTGTATCCTGAGACTTTGCTGAAGTTGCTTATCAGCTTAAGGAGATTTTGGGCTGAGACAATGGGGTTTTCTAGATATACAATCATGTCATCTGCAAACAGGGACAACTTGACTTCCTATTTTCCTAATTGAATATCTTTATTTCCTTCTCCTGCCTAATTGCCCCGGCCAGAACTTCCAACACTATGTTGAATAGGAGAGGAGAGAGAAGGCATCCCTGTCTTGTGCCAATTTTCGAAGGGAATGCTTTCAGTTTTTGCCCATTCAGTATGATATTGGCTGTGGGTTTGTCATAGATAGCTCTTATTATTTTGAGATACATCCCATCAATACCTAATTTATTGAGAGTTTTTAGCATGAAAGGTTGTTGAATTTCGTCAAAGGCCTTTTCTGCATCTATTGAGATAATCATGTGGTTTTTGTCTTTGGTTCTGTTTATATGCTGGATTACATTTATTGATTTGCGTATGTTGAACCAGCCTTGCATCCCAGGAATGAAGCCCACTTGATCATGGTGGATAAGCTTTTTGATGTGCTGCTGGATTCGGTTTGCCAGTATTTTATTGAGGATTTTTGCATCAATGTTCATCACGGGTATTGGTCTGAAATTCTCCTTTTGGTTGTGTCTGTGCCAGTCTTTGGTATCAGGATGATGCTGGCCTCATAAGATGTGTTAGATAGGATTCCCTCTTTTTCTATTGATTGGAATAGTTTCAGAAGGAATGGTACTAGTTCCTCCTTGTACCTCTGGTAGAATTCGGCTGTGAATCCATCAGGTCCTGGACTCTTTTTGGTTGGTAAGCTATTGATTGTTGCCACAATTTGAGAGCCTGTTATTAGTCTATTCAGAGATTCAAGTTCTTCCTGGTTTAGTCTTGGGAGGGTGTATTTGTCGAGGAATTTATCCATTTCTTCTAGATTTTCTAGTTTATTTGCATAGAGGTGTTTGTAGTATTCTCTGATGGTAGCTTGTATTTCTGTGGCATCGGTGGTGATATCCCCTTTGTCATTTTTTATTACGTCTATTTGATTCTTCTCTCTTTTCTTCTTTATTATCTTGCTAGCAGTCTATCAATTTTGTTGATATTTTCAAAAAACCAGCTCCTGGATTCATTAATTTTTTGAAGGCTTTTCTGTGTCTCTATTTCCTTCAGTTCTGCTCTGATTTTAGTTATTTCTTACCTTCTGCTAGCTTTTGAATGTGTTTGCTCTTGCTTTTCTAGTTCTTTTAATTGTGATGTTAGGGTGTCAATTTTGGATCTTTCCTGCTTTCTCTTGTGGGCATTTAGTGCTATAAATTTCCCTCTACACACTGCTTTGAATGTGTCCCAGAGATTCTGGTGTGTCTTTGTTCTCGTTGGTTTGAAAGAACATCTTTATTTCTGCCTTTATTTCGTTATGTACCCTGTAGTCATTCAGGAGCAGGTTGTTCAGTTTCCATGTAGTTGAGTGGATTCTAATCTTTAGGGAATAAGTGGATCATGGTCTTTTTAATAAGAATAAGTACTAGAGAAAAAGAAGCAAATATGGAGAGGATGAAGATGAGTTTAGTTTTGAATATTCTGAGTTTGAGATACCCTGATGTATCTGCGTAGAAATAAGAATAATGAAAATAATAATACATAGCATGCATTAAATGCTTAATTATCAACAGGTTCTGTTTGATGCATTCTACATGGGTTTTTAAATGTTATCCTCATGACAACATTATCTAATAGTTGCAATCATTGTTTGTACTTTACAATGAGTAGTCTGAGGATTACGGAGGTCAAATAACTTGCCCAAACAGCATAGATCACTTTTGAGATAATATTGTAAATATAAGCAGTCTGTTTCAGAAGCTCAAACTTCTTACCTTGTTCTCTTAGGACCAGCTTATACACACACACGGGCATGTGTGTACACACACACATGCACACACATGCGCGCACATGCGCAAACACAAGCCGGGCATTGTCTTCAGAACTTCTGAATTTCTTTTGGTTGCCCTAAACATTTCTGTAACCAGACAATTCTGGTTCTAATTATATGACTGGGCCTACAGCCTAGAGGATAATTACAGGCATTTAAAATTTTCTGGTGAATTATTATATTGTGTAAATCAATTACATGTAATATATGTTGATAGATATGGAAACAGACAGGTCTGGTTTTTAGTGTTAAAATTAATTATTGCAGTACCAGCCTGGGTGATGTTTCTTGCATTCATTTAAGTAGATTATAATATTGACTGTTTAAATCCAGGATCTTCAGGAATAAGAGGTTGCATAGCATAAGGATAGTCTGTGATTTTTCAAATGTTTTAACTTGAATACAATACTGGAAAATTGTAACCCAAATAGTGTCATATAATATCTTTTACCTTTATTTGTTTTAACTTTGCTTTACTTTTTAGAAATAATATTCTGCAAATTGCAGCTAGCTTGGATTGACATAAAAGTTCATTATATTTTCTGAAATAATTATCAATTTGGCAGAACATGAAAATTACAACACTATATATCTAAGAGAGGGAGAGAGAGAGAGAGAGACAGAAATATCTGGGGTTTTTCTTAGGGCCACTAGAAGATTTTTATTTTTGAAATAAACTTCTATGAGGTGCCTGAATATAGGAAGATATTAAGGCACTCAAAGCTATACTGGTATAGAAGCTAATAGTGAAAGGTATAAGGCAATTAAAGGAAGACTTGCACAGTTAAAGAATTTCAATTGTTTCAGTGAACTATTCTCTGAAATGTTTGTTTGTATTCTTTCTTCTGTTATTTTTACATTTATATTCTGAACTTAACTCCACATTATCACCTTAGGACATTTGGTGAGTACCTCATTTCCTTCAAACTTTTGATTATTAAAATTTTAAAGCCTACAGAAAAAAATGTAGAGCAAACACTTGATCTTCTTTGTGTAGTTTTAGCAATTGTTAGTTTGTCATATTTGCTTGTGTGTGTGTGTGTGTGTGTGTACTTTAATTCATCCTTGAACATTCCAGCATGCGTCTTTAGAAATAAGGAATTCTTTAGGAGTTCCTTATCATTGTTAATGACAAGAAAGAGAGTGTGGTGTAATGATTAAGAGCAAAAGCATGAGAGAGCCGAGTTTGAATCCCAAACCTGCCACTTACTAGCTAAGTGAGCTTTACCTCTTCTTAAAAACCTCAGTTTCATCATATATACAATGGGGATGAGATATTTTTCCATATAACAAGATTACTGTAAGATGAAAGAAGAGAGTGTATGCAAAATGCTTTAGCCTAATTCCTTGTAGAAGATGAATGCTCAGTAAAGAGTGGCGTTTTCTTAGGTACTTGATGTTTGTCCCCATGTTTGTCTCACTGCTTCTTGTTCCTGTTGTTCAGTTATTACATGCTGACACCCAGTATAAAAATCAAATTAAGATTGAGAATGGAAATTTGAAAATCTGAAGAAAAGTTTGGAGAAGGCACAGTTCTGTTGGTTAACACATATTTACTTGATTCAATTTACAAAACGAAAAAAAAATAGCAGAAAGCCTTGCCTACAGGCATCCTTTGCTGAGAATAAACAGATCTGAGTTTCCTTCTATCGAAGCTAATTTTGCATTCTTACTTAGGAAGGCTTTCAACGATGGGTAGGGTTTAGGGTCTTTTAAACAACCTACCTTCAAGTGAGTTTATAGCCAGTGATCAGCATTTGTCATTTAGAAACCTTTGTTGTTTGGGTATTTTCACAGAGAACTTAATAACAGTAATTGGGAGGCATCTGGAGCCCTTTGACAGATCTTAGAGAAACAAGCAGTATTTCTTTGGGAAAGGATTACTAGCACTCTATTTAAGAGAAAGAGCACCCATATTGGGGTTGAGTCGGTGATATTGGCTTTAATGTTGCCCAGGCTGGAAAGGGAGCTGTTTCTTTGAGAAAAGATCTACTGGACTGGCTTCAGGATGAATTCTTCTTTATCCAGAGAAAAAGAGAAAGGAAAACACAGAATACTTCATTTTGTCAGATACTGAGCTAACATCGTGTGTGTGTGTGTGTGTGTGTGTGTGTTTCTACTTTTATTGAATCTCCACAATGACCCTAAGTGGTGTTGATTGCCATCTTTAACATATATTAGTGAGGAAACTGAGTGTTTGAGACATTAGGTCTTTTGTTCAATGTCACACAACTAGTAAGTAATACAGTTACAATTTAGACTTAAGTTTGTCTGCTTCAGAAATTGGTACTCTTTCCACTGTACCAATGGCCCTCAAACTATAGCCCTTGACTTAGCAGTATCAATATCATCTGTAAGAAATGCAAATTTTCAGGCCTCTACCCAGATCTACAAAGTCAGAATCTCCGGAATTGGGGTTAGCAATCTGTGTATTAACAAACCCTCTGGGAGACTTTGATGCAGGCTAAAGAGAGAGGCCCCTTGCAATATATTGTCTTTTCCCTGGAGCATCTGAAATGTAGAGAATTTAGAGAAGAAAGTAACTGTTAAGAGTAGACAGTTCCAACTCAGCAATAACAGTTCTGATGACATCTCTCTGAAAGTATCATAATCAGAGGCTAAATCAAGAATAAAACTAGGGGACTTCCTTTGATAAAATCTATGAAACCACTGGAGGACTGAGACTAAGAGAATCCATCCAATTAGGGCTCCCAACAGAGGAGGACATTTGTGAAGGGAAAGTTGGATCATGCCAGTGGGGTTCACTGAAATGGTTCAGTGAGAAGATCACTCGTAAGGGGACTTCAGCTGATTTTCTGGGAATTGTTGATTCTAATGCCCATTAGGAAGGGATTCTTCAGAGATTACTTTGAAAAATATTTGGTATGAGGACACTGTGATAGCTGTGATTTGCCTGATTCAAAATACATAGTATTTGTTTCTTTCTTCTATTATCTTTGAATAGAATTTTCTTCTAAACCACTAAGATCACTATCTTGCATGTTGGATTATAGACAATAGCCTCATACACTAACACTACCACTTGAAATATACATATCGAAGGTCTAGACAAGGTTGGGCAGTAGATAAACAATATTAATTTACTTGTTGGAGATCCAAGCCAAAATAAAAATGACACATTTTTAAAAATCTAAGTTTCTCATTGTCCTAGAATCTTTGACAAAGCAGAAGGGCAAAGTTTTGTCTTATGCAAACTAAAATTTTGATTATGCAAACAAACTCTAAGCTGTAAGCTAAAGGGTTAGGCATAAAGTTGCCATTTATCACAAACCTATTAAAAATAAATATGGTAAGCAGATGTGACATTATAACTAGAGGAAACAGAAGCAAAAATTAGATGATCTTACTTAAACAAATGAACAGATGCATGGAAGACAACAAAACCAGCAAAACAAACAAACATTTGGAATAAGAATTTTTAAATTAAGAAATGAAGCAAAAGGGAACTGTGGTCCTACATTGAGATATCTGGTGTGGTAAAGTGTTGTCCATTCATTCCTTTGGCAAATCTCATTTTTTAGGCATCTGTGATTAGCACAGTGCTTTCCAGCTCTGTGTTTCTCCCCAGTTTAGGGGTCTCGTCCATGCCTAGATGTGGGAGGAGCATTGCCACCCATCCAAGGTTTCTGGATATTTAGTATTCAAGATGTCCAGTGAATAAAGCAAAGCCTGGCATGTGGCCACTGTGGTCATGTTTGTGGTTCCCACACTCCCAGACTCTTTGGACTGCCAGAATAAATTTGGCAGTAGCTAGATGAGTTCCTGCCAGTAATAGGTTTGAGCATTGTTTGGACCAATTTTCTGAGTATCTGGTTGCTTCAGAATTTCCTTATTTCTGGTGTACTGCATAAAGGAAGATACGGGAATAATTTAAAGTTTTTAAAAAAGGTTTTTAAAAAGGATATATTTGGAAGGCTTTTCATAGTAGAGCTAAAGAATTACAGATTTGAATAGGCTCATTTTAATATCCTTTACTGTCTTCCGGCAATCTGTGTATTAACAAGTCTTCTAGGTAATTTTGAAGTACACTGAAGTATGAGAAACACTCAGACAGATATCCCCTATTTAAATGCATACTCCTTCTTTTGTAGTAGCATCTCTGCAATACTGACTTTTCCCAGCTAGATTAAGCCCTCTAGCAAAATAACTTTTTTTTTTTTTTTTTGAGATGCAGTCTCGTTCTGTCGCCAGACTAGAGTGTAGTGCAGTGCAGTGCAGTGGCACAATCTCAGCTCACTGCAACCTCAGCCTCCAGGGTTCAAGTGATTCTCCTGCCTCAGCCTCCCAAGTAGCTGGGACTACAGGCACGTGCCACCATGCCCAGCTAATTTATATACATATATTTTGTTGTTGTTGTTGTTGTTGTTGTTGAGATGGGGTTTCACCATGTTGGTGAGGATGGTCTTGATCTCTTGACCTTGTGATCTGCCTGCCTTGGCCTCCCAAAGTGCTGGGATTACAGGTGTGAGCCACCATGCCTGGCCACAAAATAATATTTTTATAGAGAAATGCTATACTGTACCATACATGAATACTATATGGCAGTGCAATATCATATTTGAATTTTGAATTTTGAATCCTGGCTTGGTCATTGACTGTCTTTTCTGCATTGGAACAGACACTTAATATGTCTTATCCAGACACACCCAATTTTATTGCACTTATCTTTGTTGCACTTTGAAGATAGCTGGGTTTATTACAAAATAAAAGTTTGTGGCAACAATGCATTGAGCAAATCTATTGGCTCAATTTTTCCATTAGAATGTGCTCACTGTTTCTCTGTATCGCATTTTGGTAATTCTTGCAATATTTCAGGCATTTTCATTATTATTACCTCTGTCATGGTGATTTGTGTCCATGATCTTTACTATTACTATTGTAATTGTTTGGGGATATTATGAACCATGGCCATATAAGATGACAAACTTGGCCGGGCATGGTGGCTTATGTCTATAATCTCAGCAATTTGGGAGGTCAATGTGGGTGGATCACCTGAGGTCAGGAGTTCAAGACCAGCCTGGCTAACATCGTGAAACCTATCTCTACAAAAAATACAAAAATTAGCTCGGTGCAGTGGTGCACACCTATAGTCCCAGCTACTCTGGAGGCTGAGGCAGGAGAATCGATTGAACCTGGGAGGTGGAGGTTGCAGTGAGCCAAGATCATGCCACTGCGCTACAGCCTGGGTGACAGAGTGAGACTCCATCTCAAAAACAAAACAAAAACAAAACAAACAAACAAAAAAGATGACAAACTTAATGGATAAGTGTTTGTGTTCTGACTGAACCACTGGCCAGCTGTTTTTCCATCTCTTTCCTTCTCTTTAGGCCTCCGTATTCCAAAAGACATGACAATATTAAAATAGGTCAATTAATTACCCTGCAATGACCTGTAAATATTTAGGTAAAAGTTACATGTCTTTCACTTTAAATCAAAAAGTAGAAATGATTACGCTTAGTGAGAAAGACACGTCAAATGGTGAAAAAGACTGAAAGCTAGGGCTCTTGTGCCAAACAGGTAGCCAAGTTGTGAATGGAAACATTCTTGAAGGAAATTAAGACCACTGCTCCAGTGAACACACAAATAATAAGGAGGCAAAACAGGCTAATTCCTGATATGGAGAGTTTTCGTGGTCTGTATAGAACATCAAACCAGATACAACATTACCTTAAGCCAAAGCCTAATACAGAGGAAGGCCCTAACTCTTTCAATTCTATGAAGGCCGAAAGAGGTGAGGAAGCTTCAGAAGGAAGATTTGAAGCTACTTTGAAGTTGTCTCATAAGATTTAAGGAAAGAAAGCTGTCTCCATAGCATAAAAGTGCAAGGTGAAGCAGCAAGTGATGTAGAAGCTGCAGCAAGTTACCCAGAAGATCTAACTAAGATAACTGATGAAGGTGGCTACACTAAAGAAAAGATTTCCAATGTAGATGAAACAGCTTTATATTGGAAGATGTTATCTAGGACTTTCATAACTAGAGAGGAAAAGTCGATGCCTGGCTCCAGTGCTTTAAAGGACAAATTACTCTTTTGGTAGGGGCTAATGCAGCTGTTGACTTTAAGTTGAAAGCCAATGCTCATTTACCATTTCAAAAATTCTAGGTCCCTAAAGAATTATGCTAAATCTACTCTGCCTGTGCTCTATAAATGGAATAACAAAGCCCGGATGAAAGCACATCTATTTACAACATGATTTACTGAATATTGTAAGCCCACTGTTGAGACCTACTGCTGAGAAAAAAAGACGCCTTTCAAAATAGTACTACTCATTTATGATGCATCTAGTCACCCCAGAGCTCTGATAGAGATGTACAAGAAGATAAATGTTTTATTGTCTGCTAACATAGCATTTATTCTGAAGTCCATAGATCAAAAAGTAATTTTGAGTTTTGAGTTATATTTTATATAAAATAATATATTTACTTATATAAAATATAATTTTTAAGGTTTTAGCTGCTATAAATAGTGATCCTTCTGGTTGATCTGGGCAAAGTAAATTGCAAATCTTCTAGAAAAAATTCACCAATCTAGATGCCATTAAGATCATTTATTAGAATTAAAAGTGGAGCCTGAGGTTATGACTAAGTTGCTGCAATCTCATGATCAGACTCAAATAGATGACGGGTTGTTTCTTATGAATAAACAAAGAATGTGGATTCTTCAGATGGGATCTACTCTTGGTGAAGATGGGGTAAATATGATTGAAATGACAACAAAGGATTTAGAATATTACATAAACTTAATTGATAAAGGAGCAGCAGGGTTTGAAAGGATTTATTTCAATTTGAAAAAAGTTCTACTGTGGGTAAAATGCTATCAAACAGCATCCCATATTAAAGAGAAATCTTTCTCGAAAGGAATAGTCAATCAATGCAGCAAATTTCACTGTGGTCTTATGTTTAAAATTTGCCACACCCAGTGCAACTTTAAGAAGCCACAACCCTGATTAGTCAGCATCCATCAATATCAAGGCAAGATCCTCTATAAGCATAAATATTAAAATTTACTGAAGGCTTATATAATCGTTAGAATTTTTAGCAAAATATATTTTTTAATTAGGGTATATACAGTGTTATTAATGATATAATGCTATTGCATACATAATGGACTACAGTATATGGTAAACATAATTTTTTGTGCACTGAGAAACAAAATTTTGTGTGACTCACTTTATTGTATTTGCTTTACTGAAGTGGTCTGGAGCAGAACTCAAAATATCTCCAAGGTGTTCCTGTACTCAGGTTTTTGAGATATAAAGTGAGATAATAATTGCATCTGACTCACAAAGTGATTATGAAACTTATGAGAATGTTATAATGTATTCAACTACTTTTTTTTGAGCTGGTATGGTATGTGTCTGGTATGCTGTTAGAAGCCAGCCATACAGCAGTAAACAAGACATAGTCTTTTTTTCTTAAGAAAAGTATTCCAATATGTATAAGTACTCCTGGTTGGGAAGCTGTGGACATACCCATTTTAGTGTACATAGTATTTGGAAAGAATCAGACATAACTTCTCAGAGAGATGTTCTGTTGGGAGAAAGGTACAACTAAAGTAGAAAAAAACAAATGATGGAAATGGATGGGAGGTGGAGCATTCTGGGTAGAAGAGATAACATTGGCAAAAGCTTTGGAACCAAGAAAGAGCATTGAGCATTAACGGCTGCAACTGATATAGTTTGATGTGCTAATGGATGTAAAAGTGGAGTCCTCAGAGATGTGAATATGTAAATGCAAGTAGGGATTTACGCATCATAACTTGTGTAATGTGGAGCCAGTAGTGAGGAATTTTAAAAAGACTTTAGCACAATTAGATCCACATTTGGTAGAGATCATTTGGCTGCATTACATAAGACGGGTAAGGATTCCATTTAGGTGACTGTTGTGATAATGTAGCCAACAGATAATAATGCACTAAACTAAGACAATGCTGATGAACATGGCAAGAAGTATAGAGATTTGAGGTGTAAAGGATATAACCTCAATGTCATTTGGAAGCCAATAGGATTTGACTGAAAAAAAATTAACATTAATTTCCCAGACCTTGTTAGCCTATGGTTACAAAAATTTTAAAATACTCAGATTATGATCGATTGAGCTCTGACTGTTCTAATTGTTGGCAATCCATCTTCCTCCAAGTTTCCATCATCTCAGAGGAGTTTTTCAGGGAGCATTCTCTTATGTACTCAAGGTCAAGTTCCTAAAGTTCTTCTGCTCTGTCCCTCTGTCATGCCACCCTATGGTGGACTGTTTTATGGACAATCTTAAAATCTTCATTTTAGGGTACAGGGTTCCTCTGCTGGATTTGTGGTGCAATCCCCATTATGACCACACAGAAAGCCTTCTGCTCTATTATTGAGACCTCTGTTGCTGTATCAGATGCATGGAATGTCTGATTTGGGGACACTAATTCTACAAAGCGCAACTCCAGCCAGACCATAGCTTTTAAGAGTACATTCCAGAAGGACCAGGGAACCAAAGGATCCAGGGAAAGATAACATAGAAATTGATTTTCATCAATGTGTGGACCTCATCTCATACTATAACCCATTTTTTTACACTTATGTTTTTGAGATAGGGTCTTGCTCTGTTGCCCAGGCTGGAGTTCAGTGGCATGACTATGGTTCACTTTAACCTTGAACTCCTAGCCCCAAGTGAGCACCTCAGCCTCCTGAGCAACAGCAGCTGGCTGAGACTACAGGTATGTGCCACCACATACAGCTAATTTGTAAAATTTCTGTAGAGATGTGGTCTCACTATATCGCCCAGGCTGGTCTCGAACTCCTGGGCTCAAGCAATCCTCCAGCCATGGCCTCTCAAAGTGCTGGAATTACATATGTGAGCTACTGTGCCCAGCCTTATACTAGGACTCTTTACTTGGCTTCATTGCCCACTATCCTTCATGTGGTTGGAAGTATCTGAATCCCCACACTGAAATTCTCCAGGATATGCACACACCGGAATCAGACTAAATCTCTTTTCAACTCTAGATAAAAAAGGAAGCTTACTTCTCACCCAAACTAAGGCTTGAACCCTAAGTCTTGACTTCTTTATGGAGCCTGAGTCATAGTGAGCATGTTCTTTTAGGAGAAAGCTCATCCCTATTCACTGTTTTGTAATCTATTTTCATGGCCCCATCAAAACAACATAATGGTAAAACATCAGTTTATTTCTCAGACTCAATATTATTTGGTTTTAAACAGTACCATATAAAGAATAGGAACAGACTTATCCCGTGGGCTGGTAAAATATAGTCTATTTTCTTTTTTGTCTCATTTCACCAAAGACTTAATAATCTTGGAGTAAAAACTCATTTGTGGTAAGCTTATTACTTAGCATATGTAAGTGCCTTTGTAGACTATAAAACACAATACAAATATAATGCTATAATTTTTTGTGAAAGAATCAGTCTAAATTATTTAGTACAGTTCAGTGAATCCTAAAAAACAAGTTGCTCCCTAGAGTATGATGATATAAAATCCTATATCTTGTTGTTTTATTCAATAATACATCAGAAATAAAAATAAAACATAATTTATTTATGACAGCTTGACTCATTAAATCACCCAAATTCTGCCAGGTGTGGTGGCTCATGTCTGTAATCCCAGCACTTTGGGAGGCTGAGGTGGGCAGATCACTTGAGGTCAGGATTTTAAGACCAGCCTGACCAGTATGGCGAAACCCCGTCTCTACTAAAAATACAAAAATTAGCCAGGCATGGTGGTGAACACCTGTAATCCCAGCTGCTCAGGAGGCTGAGGCAGAAGAATCACTTGAACCTGGGAGGCAGACATTACAGTGAGCTGAGATTGCGCCACTGCACTCCAGCCTAAAAATCACCCAAATCCTAAGCAGACATGATTTATACTAGAATATATCTGACAATAAACTTTTAAAAAGGTGAAATAAAAAGGAAATCATATTTTCTTATACCTTTATCTGACTAATTTTTTCTTTTCTTTTTTGAGATGGAGTTTTGCTCTGTCGCCCAGACTGGAGTGCAGTGGTACGATCTCAGCTCACTGCAACCTCTGCCTCTCAGGTTCAAGTGATTCTCATGCCTCAGCCTCCCAATTAGCTGAGATAACAGGCATGTGCCGCCATGTCTGGCTAATTTTTGTGTTTTTAATAGAGACGGGGTTTCACTGTGTTGGTCAGATTGGTCTTAAACTCCTGACCTTACATGATCTGCTCAACTTGGCCTCCCAAACTGCTGGGATTACAGGCATGAGCCACCATGCCCAGCCCCTATCTGACTCATTTGTATTCATTGGTTCTTCTTTTAGAGACTGAGCAACATTATTTTCCTGAAGTTAAAACAAAAATTTACCTTGTGCATAAACTTTTATAACAATTAACACTAAGGCTTGCCACTGCAAACTTTGTGGGACAGCCAAAAAACTGTGAGCACCAAAATCCACTTCTAAACACACGTCTTCACTGGGGAACCTAAAAATCCAGATCATGTGAGAAGGATTTAATCATTCCTAGAGCTGAAACAAATTTAGAGAGTTGAGCGAAATAGAAAAGTAGAAGAAGCAGTGGGAAGAGTGCTGTAGGCAGTACTGGTCCCCAAGGAAGCCCAGGGAAGCCATTTCTGACTTTATCTCACAGTGGTCCTTGGGGAGGGCAGCCAGTGGAATTAGGGAAGAGCCCCAGGGAGGAGACTTCCAGCTAAACTTTGTAATAATTCCAATCAAGCATGAATTTTCTTGGGTAGAATCTGGGTGAATGAATGGGAAATGCAGGTATGAGCACAGAAGCTGCAGCAGGCAGGGAAGGTCAAGGCCTCAAAGCTCTGCTTGCTTTCTTAGCAGGGAGGCTTGTAGGAGCTCTATGGCCCTGCCCATCACTGAGATACCTGAATACTTACCCAGGCAAACTTAGGGCAAGCTTGTATTCCACCCTACACTACCACAGATGCTGTTTTCTTGAAAGTACCATCTACTGGCTGGAGGCCAACCAACTCAAGCCATTACAGCAACTCATAACAGAACAAACATGCTCCAAGAAAAGAGAAAGCAACAGCTAATTCCACCGCCTGTAACATCCAGGCTAACCAGATGTCCTGAGTGTGTCCACATGATAACTTCACTGCCAGCATAACCAGCGTTCGAGAAAACCAGTGCACTAAACAAAACTACAACCAACGACTCTCACAGGGTCCACTTCACTCCCTGGTACCTCCAGTGGAGCAGGTGCTGGCATTCATGGCTAACAGACCTTAAGACAGATCACATCACAGGACACTTTGCAGACACTCCTCACTACCAGCCTGGAGCCCTGTAGCTCCACTAGGTGGCTAGACCCAGAAAAGCAATAATAATCACTGCAATCCAGCTCTTACAAAGCTCTGTCCCTACAAGAAGGGGGAGAGCACCACATCAAGGGAGCACACTATGGGACAAAAAAATCTGAACAGCAGCCGTTGAGCCACAGATTCTTTCCTCTGATGTAGTCTATCCAAATGAGAAGAAACCAGGAAAACATTTCTGGTAATATGACAAAACAGGGTTCTATAACACCCCCAAAAGATCACACTAGCTCATCAGCAATGGATCCACACCAAGAAACCATCTCTGTATTGCCAGAAAAAGAATTCAGAAGATCAATTATTAAGCTACTCAAGGAGGTACCAGAGAAAGGTGAAAACAAACTTAAAAAAATTAAAAAATAATTTCTCCAGATAAATAGGTATCATAAATAAAAAACAATCATGACTTCTGGAAATGAAAGACAAACTTAGAGATATGCAAAATACACCCGAAAATTTCAACAATAGAATCGAATGAGTAGAAGAATGAACTTCAGAGCTTGAAGACAAGGCTTTCAAATTAGCCCAATCTGAAAAAAGAGTAAGAGAAAGAATGTAAAACATGAACAAAGACTTCAACAAATTTGGGATTATGTTAAATGACCAAACATAAGAATAATTGGTGTTCCTGAGTAAGAAGAGAAATCTGCAAGTTTGAAAATCTTATTTGAGGAAATAACAGAGGAATACTTCCCTGGCCTTGCTAGAGATCTAGACATTCAAATACAAGAAGCTCAAAGAACACCCAGGAAATTAATCACAACAAGATCATCATCTAGGCACATAGCCATCAGGTTGTCTAAAGTCAAGATGAAGGAAAGAATCTTAAAAGCCATGAGGCAAAAGCATCAGGTAACCTATAAAGGAAAATTTAACAGATTAACAGAAGATTTTGCAACAGAAGCCCTACAAGCTAGAAGGGATTGGGATTCTATCTTTAGCCTCCTTAAATAAAATAATTATCAGCCAAGAATTTTGTATCCAGTGAAACTAAGCTTCATAAATGAAGGAAAAATAAAGTATTTTTTTAGAAAACCACAGGCTGAGAGAATTTGCCACTACCAAGCGAACACTACAAGAACTGCTAAAAGGAGTTCTAAATCTTGAAACAAAACCTTGAAATACACCAAAATAGAACCTCCTTAAAGCATAAATCTCACAGGGACTACTGAACAGTAACATGATGAAAAAAAAAAAAAAACAAGTTATTCAGGAAACAATCAGCATGATGAATAGAATAGTACCCCACATCTCAATACTAACATGAAATATAAATGGCCTTAATGCTTCACTTAAAAGATGCAGAATGACAGGATGGATAAGAATTCAGCAACCAAGTATCCGCTGCCTTCAAGAGACTCACCTAACACATAAGGACTCACATCACATAAACTCACATCACCTAACACATAAGGACTCACATCACATACAAAGGACTCACAACACAAACAGACTCACCTAACACAAAAGGACTCACAATAAAAAGGACTCACATCACATAAGGACTCACAACACACAAAAAACTTAAAGGTGAAAAAAGACATTCCATGCAAATGGACACCAAAAGTGAGCAAGCTTCGCTATTCTTCTATCAGACAAAGCAGACTTTAAAGCAACTACAGTTAAAAAATACAAAGAGAGACATGATATAATGAAAAAAGGGCTAGTCCAACAGGAAAATATCACAATTCTAAATATATGTGCACTTAATACTAGAGCTCCCAAATTTGTAAAGCAATTACTACTAGACATAAGAAATGAGGTAGACAGCAACACAATAATAGTGGGAGACTTCAATAGTCCACCAACAGCACTAGACAGGTCATCAGGACAGAAAGATAAAAAAAAAAAACTTTATCTATATCCTAGAACAAATGCACTTAACAGGTATTTACAGAACATTCTACCCAACAGCTGCAGAATATATATTCTACTTATCAGCACATGGAACATTCTTTAACATAGACCATATAGTAAGATACAAACGAGTCTCAATAAATTTAAGAAAACTGAGATGATATCAAGTACTCTCTCAGACCACAGTGGAATAAAATTAGAAATCGACTCCAAAAGGAACCCTCAAAACCATGCAAATACATGGAAATTAATTCTGCACCAGAATGATCATTGGGTCAACAATGAAATCAAGATGAAAATTTAAAAAAATATATGAGCTGAATGATAGTAATGACACAACCTATCAAAACCTCTGGGATATAGCAAAAACAGTGCTAAGAGGAAAGTTCATAGCATTAAACGCCTACATCAAAAAGTCCGAAAGAGCACAATCTGTGGTTACACTTCAAGGAACTAGAGAAACAAGACATACCAAACCCAAACCCAGCAGAAGAAAAGATATAACCAAGATCAGAGCAGAAGTAAATGAAATTGAAACAACAACCAAAAAAAAAAAAAAAAGATAAATGCAACCAAAAGCTAGTTCTTTGAAAAGATAAACAAAATTGATAGACCATTAGTGAGATTAACCAAGAAAAGAAGCTCCAAGTAAGCTCGATTAGAAACAAAATGGGAGCTGTTACAACTGATATCACAGAAATACAAATGATCATTCAAGGCTATTATGAACATCCTTATACACACACACTAGAAAGCCTAGATGAGATGGATAAATTCCTGGAAAGATACCCTCCCATATTAAACCAGGAAGAAATCCAAACTCTAACAGACCCATAACTCTAACAGACCCATAACAAGATTAAAATGATAATTAAAAAGTTGCCAACAAAATGAAGTCCAGGACCAGACTGATTCACAGCTGAATTCTATCAGAAATTCAAAGAAGAATTGGTACCAATCCTACTGAAACTCTTCCAAAGAGTGAAGAGGGAATCCTCCCCAAATCATTCTATGAAGCCAGTGTCACCCTAATACCAAAGGACATAACAAAAAAAGAAAACTACAGACCAATATTCATGATGAACACAGATGCCAAAAATTCTCAACAAAATACTAGCAAACCAAATCCAAAGACAAATATAAAGGATAACCTACCATGGATCAGATGGGTTCTATAACAGGTGTGCATGGATGGTTTAACATATGCAAGTCAATAAATGTGATACACCACATAACATAACTGAACACAAGAATTATAATCTCAATAAGCGATTACAAAAATCAGCTCAAGATGGATTACAAAAATCAACTCAAGATAGATCAAAGACTTAAATCTAAGACCTGAAACTATAAAAATTCTAGAAGATAACATTGGAAAATCTAGACATTGGCTTAGGCAAACAGTTTGTGACCTAAAACCAAAGACAAATGCAACAAAAACAAAGATAAATAGATGGGACTTAAGCTAAAAAGCTTCTGCACAGCAAAAGAAATGATCAGCAGAGTAAATAGACGATCCACAGAGTGTGACAAAATATTAACAAACTATGCATACGATAAAGGACTAATATTCAGAATCTACAAGAGACTCAAAAAACTAAAAAGCTTCTGCACAGCAAAAGAAATAATCAGCAAAAGAGTCATCAACAGACAACTCACAGATTGTGACAAAATATTCACAAACTATGCATACAACAAAGGATTAATATTCATAATCTATAAGGGACTCAAACAAATCAGCACAAAAAGACAAACAATCCCATCAAAAAGTGGGCTACGAACGTGGATAGACAATTCTCACAAGAAGATATACAAATAGCCATCAAACATATGAAAAAATGCTCAACATCACTAATGGGGACATGAAAGTCAAAACCACAATGCGATACCACCTTAGCTGTGCAAGAATGGCCTTAATCAAAAAATCAAAAAATAATAGATGTTGGTGTGGGTGTGGTGAAAAGGGAACACTTTGAGACTGCTGCTGGGAATGTAAACTAGTACATTCACTATGGAAAACAGCATGGAGATTTCATGAAGGACTAAAAGTAGAACTACAATTTGATCCAGCAATTCCACTACTACCACTACTAATATCTATCTACCCAGAGGAAAAGAAGTCATTATATGAAAAAGACACTTGCACGTGCATGTTAATAGCAGCACAATTCACAATTGTGAAAATATGGAACTAGCCCAAATGCCCATCAATCAACAAATGGATAAAGAAAATGTGATATATTTATACCATGGAATACTACTCAGCCATAAAAAGGAAAGAAATAATGGTACCCACGGCAACCTGGATAAGTTAGAGGCCATTATTCTAAGTCAAGTAACTCAAGAATGGAAAACCAAACATCATATATTTTCACTCATAAGTGGGAGCTAAGGTATAAGGATGCAAAGGTATAAGAATAATACAATGGATTTTGGGGACTTGGATGGAAGGGTGGGAAGGGGCTGAGGGATAAAGAGCTACACGTTGGGTACAGTGTACATGGCTCCGGTGACGGGTGCACCAAAACCTCAGAAATCACCACTAAAGAACTTAGCCATGTAGCCAAACACCAACTGTTCCCCTAAAACTATTGAAATAATAAAGAGAATGCACATTTGACAGCAAAAACAAAAATTAACAAGAGCATTTATTAAAGATCTACCTACATATATCATGGTCCTATAATCTGTACAATATAAGTCATATAGAAAACATTTCTAGCTTCTAGAATCTGATAATTTAAGCTAAATAGTACGTATACAGGCCGATAGAATCATTTCCATAGTTTGAATATTTTTCCCCTTCGAAACACATGTGGCATCCCCAATGTGGCAGTTTTGATACGGGGGCCTTTAAGAGATGATTGGGTCATGGAGGTTCTGCTTTCATGAATGGATTAATTCATTCATGGTTTAATGGTCTAGGGTTTAATGGATTATCATTGGAGTGGGACTGGTGGCTTTGTAAAATAAGGAGAAAATACCTGAGCTAGCATTCTCACCCCCCTCTTCATGTAATGTCCTGCACTGAGTTGAGACTCAGCACAGTGTCCTCACCAGCAAGAAGGCCCTCACTATGGATGGCCTCTTGACTTTTGTCCTTTTCACAACTTTAAGAAATTTCTTCATTAGTTAGCCAGTTTCAGGTATTTTGCTATAAGCAACAGAAAATGAAGGCAATCATTTATTAAAAACACCCAGAAGAAAGAATAATACACTATTCATTAGATAAAGATAGTCAACAATTGAAAATGAATCTTAAGGAATCTTGGAGTGGGAAAGAAAAAAGAAATCCTTTATTTCAAGTTCAAACGACAGAGTACTCTCTCTGCAGAATTCACAGGGTGTTTGAGACTTGGGGGTAATTTTCCATACCATAAGACAGTCCCACACCTCCATCCCCACCAGATCCATTTGCTCCAGAGAACTTATGACATCAATTATCTCATTTAACCTTCAAAATCTACTTGGCTATCACACCCTGGTAAGCAAAATCCCTTTCTTTGTTGGACCTTCTTGTCTTTCCCCTATTAACTCTCAGCCAACTTGTATTATTTTCTGTCCCATTGAGGGTCTCACCTCTTCTGACACTCAGCACTCTGCTCTGTATTCAGTCACTTGGATCCCTCTATTTCCATTGCTGATTGGAGACGTAACAGTTGGAAATGGCTTTCACCATGGTCTGGACTCAGAGTAAACAGTAGACAGGCTGAGTTTTCTTGTTGTTCAGAAAATACCTACTTCCACGTTGTTTCTAAGGTATGATAAAATGGTTTTTTTTTTTCCTTCTTTTGTCATATAGTTAATGCCCCAGGAAAAGGGTAGAAAAGTAGACCAAAAACTGCCACCACCTCTTGCTCTTCATCTTTACCACCCCCCTCTCTCAATAGTAGATAAAAAAGAATTCACATGAATAACTGCATGCCCCACAGCAGGGAGTTTCTAGTTTCCCTGTGCACCCAGAGAGCTGCTTTTAGGCTGGCTGTCTGTGGGAAGTTGTCGTTTACTGCTTTACTTTACAAATTGGTCATTTCTTCCTTTGAATATACTCCTCTTTCCACAATGGCCTCTTTTCAAATTATTTCTTCTCTGAGCTACATTGATTTGATTCAAAGCCTCCTACCTGCTTCCTTGAATACTTCCCACCAAAGAGCACTTTTTCCTGTCACAAGTTGGGATAGAAAGTATTCCATCTCGATTCATGCTTGAGAATAGCTAAATCCTCTCACAGGAGTTTCTAGTTTCCTCACCGTTTTCTATGTTAATATCTACCCCTCATTGTCTGCTGAACATGCCATAGTTATGGCCAAATTCTAAAGTGGCATAAATTCTTTTCTGGGTCAATTTGTAAATAAGTATAAAGATATCTCTGTATACTGCCTTAGCATTCCTGGTTCTGGCTTCAGACTTTATGTTATCTATTGGCAAAAATTCCAACTGGTCTAATATCAAATATAGATCTTCTTGCACTTGCTAGCTAAAAATCTGTTGTGAGATCCAGTGTTCTTATTACAGTTTATGGTTCTATATCCACATGCATGGATTTTTTTTCTGTTACATAACCAAAAGCAGATGTATTTGTTGGCACATGCCTTGTACACTTCAATGTTAAAAGAGTACCTTTCTCTGTTTTAGTCAAGACTCTTAACGCTGTAAATGACAAAATCCCCATCAAATTTTGCTTAAGCAAAAAATAAATTTATTGGGTCTCATAACTAAAAATTGCAATGGTAGATCTGGCTTCAGAATTCAATGTTATTAGAATTCATTTTATCTTCTGTCATTTCTTGGTTTGCTTTTATCATTTTGTTACCACGTGGTAACAAAATGACTGTATGAGCTCCAATTCGTACGTAATCTCAGGCCTTACAGGAAGGAGCAGGAATATCTTTTCTAGAAATTACAGCAAAATCCACTTTCACCTCCCAAACTCAGTTTTCCTTGTATGTCTGTTTCTTCACCATCACAGTGGCCAGGCAAACACAGTGCTCCAAATTTCCAGGTCTAAGTCATGCAGAATGAGAGATGGACAGAACTCTAAGATAAACAAAATGGACTGAAAAAATTGAAAAGTTGTTATCAGAAGGTGCTGCATAGCAAAAACAATGAACGTTCACTATAGCCCCTCTAACCTTGGTATGTGACACGATCCAGGAAAGAAATGGGCTACAAAAACGTAGGGACCAAATATAAAAAATTTGGCACCTAATTAAATTAAAAAGCTTCTACACAGCAAAATAAGTAAACAACAGAATAAACAGATTACTTGCAGAATGGGAGAAAATATTTGCAAACTACGCATCTGACAGAGGACAAATATTCAGAATGTACAAGGAACTCAAACAACTCAACAAGAAGAAAACCAATTAACCTAATTAAAGTGGGCAAAAGGCAGGGCACAGTGGCTCATGCCTATAACCCCAGCACTTTGGGAGGCCGAGGCGGGTCGATCATCTGAGGTCAGGAGTTCAAGACCAGCCTGGCCAACATGGTGAAACCCTGTCTCTAATAAAAATACAAAAATTAGCCAGGTGTGGTGGCACGTGCCTGTAGTCCCAGCTACTCGGGAGGCTGAAGCAGGAGAATCTCTTGAACCCAGGAGGAGGAGGTTGCAGTGAGTCAAGATCGCGCCACTGCACTCCAGCCTGGGCGACAGAGCAAGGCTCCATTTCAAAAAAAAAAAAAAGGAAAAAAAGTGGGCAAAGGATATGTAAAGACATTTTTCAAAAGAAGACATACAAGCAGCCAACAAATATACGAAAAAATACTCAACATCGCCAATAATCAGAGAAATGCAAATTAAAACCACAATGAGATATCATCTTACACCAGTCAGAATGGCTACTATTAAAAGTCAAAAAACCACAGATGTTGGTGAGGATACAGAGAAAAGGAAAGGAGACACATATAAACTAGTAAAATATAGAATATAAACTAGTAAAACCTCTATGGAAATTGTATGGTGATTTCTCAAAGAACTAAAATAGCAATTTCATTCAACCCAGCAATTCCTCTGGTAGATATCCACCCAAACAAAAAGAAATCATTATCTAGGTTGGCTGCAGTGGTTCATGCTTGCCATCTCAGCACTTTTGGAGGCCCAGGTGGGATGATTGCCAGAGCCCATGACTTTGAGACCAGTCTGAGCAACACAGCAGGACCCCATCTCTACAAAAAGTTAAAAAATTAGTCAAGTGTGGTGGTGCACACCTGTGATGCCAGCTACTCGGAAGGCTCAGGTGTGAGGCTTGCTTGTGCCCAGGAATTCAAGTCTGCAGTGACCTACGATTGTGCCACTGCACTCAGGCCTGGATGACAGAGCAAGACCTTGTCTCAAGAAAAAAAAAAAGGAAAAAATTATTATATAAAAAAGACATCTGCACTTGTATGTTTATCACAGTACTAGTCACAATAGTGAAGTTTTGGAATCAACCTAAGCACCCATCAATGGATGATGGATAAAGAAAATATGATATATATGCACCATGGAATACTATGCAGCCATGAAAAACAATGAAATTACATCTTTTGTAGCAACATGGATGGAGCTAGAAGCCAGTATCCTAAGCCAGTATACATGGACATACAGAGGAGAATAATAGACACTGGGGACAACAAAAGTGGGGAAGGTGCAAAGGAGTGGGGGTTGAAAAATTATCTCTTGGCTACAATGTTCATGATTTGGCTTATGGGCACACTAAAAATGTAGACTTCATCACTATGATATATATTAATGCAACAAAAACTGTGCTTGTATCCTCTGAATCTATTTTTTTTATGTTGGCATCACAGGAAATATTTAGCAGGAATTTGGAAAGAAGACATGTTGGCATATTATGGTAATTAAGATTCTGGATATTAAGATTTTGAGAAAGTGAAAATACAGTGAGATGTTATTGGGTATGCAATATGTGATATAATACATGTGTGTATATATCAGATGTATTATTATCAATAATTTTCCCTGTTTCCAAGGCTTTCATTTTCACTATTTTTAAATTTTCTCCTCATTTATCTGTAACTGATTTCTCCTGTTACCTTTATTATTCCACTCATTTTGGGTTTATTTTCTTCTCTTATTTTCAATTTTTAAATTGGAAGATTAGAATATTGATTTTACACCTTATTTTTCTAATAGGAGTATATAAAGCTGTGTATTTACATTTGGTACTTCAATAGCTGCGTTTTTTTTTTTTTTTTTTTTTTTTTTTGAGACGGAGTCTCGCTCTGTCGCCCAGGCTGGAGTGCAGTGGCGCAGTCTCGGCTCACTGCAAGCTCCACCTCCCGGGTTCACGCCATTCTCCTGCCTCAGCCTCTCCGAGTAGCTGGGACTACAGGCGCCTGCCACCACGCCCGGCTAATTTTTTTTTGTATTTTTAGTAGAGACGGGGTTTCACCATGGTCTCGATCTCCTGACCTCGTGATCCGCCCGCCTCGGCCTCCCAAAGTGCTGGGATTACAAGCATGAGCCACCGCGCCCGGCCTTAATTTTAAAACATGGGAATGTTTTGGTATTTGATTGATATTGATTTTTGAATTTGTTTTGGTTATGAGCATTGTTCATACTATGTATATTCTCAGTATTTTGAAATGTATTGAGACTGATTTTATGACTCATTATATTGTTTAATTTGATGAGTAATACATTTGTAGGTAAAAAAAATGAGTAAATGTTCATACTGTAGTTGTGGGGTGAAGTATTCTATAATATCAACTAAATCAATTTGGTTGGTGATTCAAGCTTTTAATATTTTTACTGATTTTTTAGTCTAGTTGCTCTACATATTATTAAAATATGACATTAATACCTCCAATTAGGATTTTATAATTTTGTATTTCTTTCTTTAGTTCTGTTAGTTTTTGTTTCACAAAGTTCGGTTATTTAGGTCCATTAAGTTAAAAGGTTATATTTTCCTTATAATAGTGTCATTTTATAGTTTGAAATATGCTTATTTATCTCTGTAAATACTCCCTTGTCTTAAAGTGCATTACGTCTGATATAAATTTATCTAAACAGTTAGGATAGTATATCTTTTTCTATAATTTTTATTTTCCCACATATTCATCTCAAATTTTGAATGTATTTATTGTGAGTAGAATGCAGTTGGGTCTCAGTATTGTATCCAGTCTGATAATCTCTATCTTATAATTACAGTATTTTGTACATTTATGCTTCAAGCAATTATTGATAGGGTTTGATTTAGATCTACAATCTTGGTATTTGATTTCTATTTGTCCCATATTTTACAATTTTAATTCTGCTGTTGTTTCTTTCTTTCTTTCTGAGTATTCCATTTTAACTCTTCTGAAAGCTTTATAACTGTAACTCTAATTTTTTTCTAGTGGTTGCTTTAGTTATTTCAATATGCATCATTAACATACTATGGTTTCCTTAGAGTTAATATTGTACCACTTCACATAAAATGTAAGAAGCTTATATAGCTCCATTTATGTGTCTCTAAATTTTTGTTATTTTTGCCATACATTTTACCTTTGTATGCATTATAACCGTCATAAGGTAATGTTATCAGTTTTGCTTTAAACAGTGTCTTTTAAGGAAATTAACAGAAGAAAACTATTTTTATACTCAAGTTTTTATTATTTTATAAGATTTGAGTTTCATTTGAAAAACTTTCCATTAGCATTTATTGTAGTTCATTTAGTTCAGGTATAGTAGTAACACATTTTTTTCATTTTTTGTTTATCTCAAGATGTTTTCATTTCAGCATCATTTTTATACGATGTAGAATTCTGTATTTACACACTTTATAACAGGTCTTTCTATTGTTTTGATGAGGAGTCAGTCAAATATTATATACAATGTGTCTTTTCCCCCTTTCTTCTTTTATTTTCTGGCTGTTTTAACATAGGTTTGCATATGATACACCTAGGTGTTGTTTTCTTCTTATTAGGTTTTTTAGATCTGTAGCTTGAAATTTTTTTAAAAGATTTCAGAAAATTTGGGCAATTATGTTTTCCCCTCCAGATAATGTTTTTATTTCCAATGTATTTTAGTCTCTCTTTTAGGGATGCAAATTATATGTATGTTGGATCAATTGAAATTTTCCTGCAAGATACTAAATACCTATTTATTTGTTCCTATCTTTCTTTTCTCTCTCTCTTTTAATAATGGAATAGTTTCTATTGTTCTGTTTTCACATTAACTGATCACTCATTTTATAGTTTTCAGTATGCTGTTAAACCTATCTAATGCAGTTTTTCATATCAGATAAAGTCCTTTCTTTTTAAGATATTAATATTTTCATGTGGTTCTTTTAACATTTTTCATATCATTGCTGAGATTCTCTATTTAGATGTTTTTCTTTTCCTTTGCATTCTTACTCATAATTATACTTACTATTTAAACTCTTTGTCTACCAGTTCTAATATTTGAGTCTTTTTCTGATAGATTTCTTTTGGCCACTTTTTTCTCTCTTGATTGTTTTTACATTTTCATGCTTCTTTGCCTTTAGTGAATGTTTTAATTAAATGAATATTGTCAATGTTATGCTATTTAGTTTTGCTTAACTAGTCTTCTTTCATGGGTATTGAATATGGTTCTAGAAAGCAGTTAAATTACTGGGAGATCCCTTGATATCACCAGACTTGGCCCTATTCTTTGTAAATGATAGTTTCATTTTTGTTCTTAGCCCTAAAATGTGCCCTTTCATGTAGTAAGCATTTCTTGTTACTGATCTGTAAATTCTCTGGGGTGTCACTGAAAGTGCTAGGTGCTCAGGGAATTCTCTCTACTCTGGCTGGGCCAGAACTTCACTACTTCTCAGCACTGCATGACCTATGCTATCTCAGTTCAACTCTCACTCAAGCAATAGCTGCTCTTACTTAGTCCTCAAAGAATGTTTCCTGCTGATGAACAGCTAAGCTCTTGACAAATGACCTGTAGGAAACCCTCAAAGATTTTGATGTCCACTTCTCTGTTACATTTCTATTGCTGTGAAACCAATTACCACAAATTTAGCAGCTTAAAATAACATCCATTTATTAAGTGACAGCTCTGAAGTTCAGAGGACAAGGCATAGAGTAGCTGGTCCTCACCTTGGCTTCTTAAAAGGCTAAAATCAAAGTTTTGACAGGGCTATGTTCCCTTCTGGAAGCTCTGGGGAAAGAATACTTCCAGGCTTAATCAGGATATTGATAGACTTCAGCTTCTTGAGACTAGAGCACTGAGGTCCCTATTTCCTTGCTGGCTATCAGCCAGTGTCTACATTCAGCTTCTAGAAGTTACCTGCATTCCTTGCCATGTGACCTCAATAGGCAGTTAACAACATGACTGGAAAGAATATCCTCTGCAACTATTTGGAGAAGACAAAAGAACTCACTTAATCAGGTTAGGCTCATCCTGAATAATCTATCTTATTCGAAGTCAACTGTGCCATACAACATAACCTAATCATGGGAGTAAAATTCATCATATTCAAAGTCCTGGGATGTATACTGTTGTGTACACCAGGGGACAGGGTCTCAGGGGCCATTATAGAATTTTTCTTACCACATCCTCTATGTAACTCACTTCTCTCTGGTACCTTACCCTAAAAATATAGCCTCTTCTATTACTGCAATTGATATCTACCTTCTTAGCTCAGTGAGAATAAGGTTCTCTGCTTAAATTCTATCTCCCTGCATAGTGTTGTGGGGAGTGTCCCTAGGCAGACAGTTGATGTGAATGTAAGGCCTACCTCATGTATTTTTCTTGCCTCAAATACCACAGTGTTGTTTTATCCAATGCTTGAAAACAGTTGACTTATGACTGTTGTTCAGCTTTCTAGTTGTTTACTTCAGAAGGGCAAGTCTAATTCCAGTTATTCCATCATAACTTGAAAAACAATGGGAAATACTTTCCTAAAGAGATGAGTCATGCAAATATCCAAGAAAAAGCATACTAGGAATAGATAACAAGTGCATCCTTCTTACACTATTATCAAATATATTATCCACACTATATATAAAAGCCCACAGTTACAGAAGATATGATATTTTGAGGGAATGCAATTTATGTAAGGAAGCTTATTTATTTGTTTATTTATTAGATAGTCTTAGTGGGCATAGAAAACAAGACATATTTTTGTAAATAGAGAGCCTATATACAAAATCAGATAGAACACAAATATCCTTCCTTTGTTATTTGCATATAGTGTCAAGGTAATCCATCCAATCCTATGGCTTCCACGTTGTCCCATGCTCAAATGTAGGACACTCTGAAATATGTTTCTTCAGCCTTGATTTCCCACTTTTAGGCCAATATATCTGATTCTCTATTCAACATATTATTAACATATTAGGCAAATTAAAACTAATGTGTCTAAAATCAAATTTGTCCCCACTCACTCAATGAAATAATTTATCTTCCCTAAGTCTTCCTTATCATAGTGAATGACAATTTTTATTCTTCCTATTGCTGAGGCTAAAAGCAAGGGGAAATCCTTGACTTCTCTCTTTCACAACTATATCACAATGATATTCAAATCTTATTACTTTTTACTTTTAATCTTGAATCCTACCAAACAGCGAAATTTGTTGGCTCTACTTCAAAATATGCTCCAAATTTTACCACTCATTACCTACAGAACTGCAACTCTGAAGCAAGGTCACCAAAATCTATCATCTTGATGATTGCAGTTGATTCCAAACTGTTTATATTCTTGTCCCCAGCCCCAATAGATCTTTCTTACAACAATCAGATGATTCCTTTAAAATATGAGTTGTAATCTCCCCAACCAAAACCCTCTTATGTTCCCCAGCCATGCCTAGGAAAAAAAAGGAAATCCTTAGTAAGGTTCATACCAACCTATGTGATTAGCTCGTTGCTACTTTTCTAACTGTATCCTCAACCACTATTTATGATAGCACGCTGATCTACTTACTGTTACATGAACAAATAAAACATCCCATCATATGATCTTTACAATTGATATTTATTTTCTGGAAAATTCTTACCTCAAAATCCACGTGGTTCTTTCACCCATATCACTATGGTTACTGCTCAGATGCCACCTCCACAAAGAAATCTATCATGACCATCCTATCAAAGTAGCAATACCTTCACTGTGCTTTATTTTCTCCTAGCATTCATCACTTTTGACATTGTATTAGACATCAGTTTATTATACTCCTCCTCCACTGACATGCAAGTTAGATGGAGCCAGGAATCTTGTCTGCCTTGCTTGATGTTGCATCCCCAACAACTTTGATGTAGAAAGTAATCCCAATTTATCAGAGAGTAAATTGCCTGAGTTTTAATGGTCACAAAACTGAGAAGATACAGTTTTGAAACAGAAAAACATTTAGTCATTCATGCCCTTTTTACTGACTGTCTACTGTCAACAAGACAGCATTGAAGAGCAAGTGATCGAACCTGATTTTCAGGTAAAGAGGCATTTAACAAAGAATTTGTAGACATTGCAGATATGTGTCAAATCTCATAGAGCATACAGAGTTGTTATATTTTGTTTAGCATAATAGATATAGATGATTAATTCTATGTGTTTTGTGAAAATGGTGGCTTCAGGATTTTTTGAGACCTGTGTTAGAAATATTCTAAAGGGTTTTTCAGCAACCCTTACCTATCAGGGAATAGCTGCTCTCCAATACATCTTTTTAATTTTTTCTTTATTGATAAACTTTCAAAATTATTATCACCGTCAAATACAGATATCTACATCTTATTCTTTATATAACAAAATGTTGACCCCTGTGATAGAGCATAAGATACAAGACAGATTTTGAATCACCATAGATTATATTATCTCTTAAAAAAGGCTTCCTATCTATAAGATTGGGTCTTAGGTGGCAAGTAGGCCAATTAAACATATTTATTATTCTTGCTTTTGTTAGTATTGTTGCATTTTTCTCCTTTCCCAAATGAAACATCTCACAAAGTTTATTGCATGTGCTAATTAGATTAGCAATTACCCATTAAGTTGGATTTCAAAGTACCAATCACATTTTATATCTTAATTTGTTACTTTGTCACTAATTAGAATAGCAATTTTTCTAATGGATTAAGTGTAAATTGTAACAATTCAGTCCCATTTTTAAAAAGTCCACATATATTTCAGTAATTGAAATAGTAATCATTAGCTTATATTTGAATTTAATATGTCAAGTTACTAGAGTCATATGACAGTTCAAGTCTGTGTAAAATATGGGGAAAATTATCAGAAAAAAACTAGAGTTAATCATTTCAGTATTGTCCAATTTTATCCAGGTTTGAGTTAAGAGATGAGTGACATGTTACCAAAGCATGCTTTTGAAGACAGATAAACTAAATGCTCTGATAAGAACAACAATAACAACAAAACAGAACATAAAATACAATATATTAAAATATCCAAAGTACACTTTTTATGAATGAGCCTTTCATCTGGCAGTAGCTGATTAGTATACATTCTGGCGCAGTAGTAGCCAAGATGCATGGACTATATCAGAGACAAATAAATTAAATTTCAATTTTAAAATTTCTGATTAGTTTTGACATCTGAACTTTCAAAATTGTTCAAAGATTTATTTCTTTTTGCTGACTTTTAACAAACATTTTGTGAACGATTCTATTGACAGATGTTTTCTTACTATCATATTACAGATACATCAAAGACATAAAAAATGTTAGCAGTATGATACCATAAATGTACATCTGAAACGGCCTTTGCTAAATTATGACAGTAAGAGAAATCTGACCATTGACTCACCATCTTGCTTCTAACCTCCAAGCTTTCCTTGGTCATCCTCAGCATAGGCCATGCTACTTTGGGAGGAATTTAGTTTATAGTTTAATTTTAAAACAAAAATAATAGTTGTCCCTCTGTACAACTAATTGCCTCACTGGATATTGAAATTGCCTTTGTAAGACTAATGAGAGGTCACAGGCTAGATTTAGTTTCTACATTCCCTTACTAGGCAGGGGTAATGTGGCCAGAGGTCACAAGATTTCTGACTTTCTCAATTGCTCCTATAGATAACATCTAGGATTTTTTTTAAGATGTTTTTCAGACTGACTCCACCCAAACTCATGACTCAACCAATCTGTTACCCCACCCAGAGGCAGACTCAGCAGCACAGAGACGGTTTTTCACAACTTCTATGATTTCAGCCCCAACCAATCAGTGGCACCCATACCCTAGACTCTGTCCAGCAAATTGTCTGTAAAAACCCTAACCTCCAGGCATTCCAGGAAACTGATTTCAGTGATAACTCCAGTTCTTCTGTATGGCCAATCTCAAGTCAATTAAACTCTCTCTACTGCAATACCATCGTCTCAGCGAACTGATTTTGTTTGTGCAGCAGGTAGGAAGAATCTGTCAGGCCATAACATATTTATTGGATAGACAATAGCCTATAAAATGACTATAAATGCTTGACTACATTAATGCCTTCCTACATTTACTACACTAACATTAATATTCTTTTGTTTATTTACTATATTTAATGATTATTGTAGTCAGGCACAAGATGCTGTATTGTTTAGGACAGTTCCCTAGTCCTAGGCTAAATAGGAATACCAGTAGGAAAAAATATAGACTTTGTCAATTTAAACTTGTATAAATCCTGAAATTGCACTGTGCCCCACTATACTATTATTACATAACTCACTCTGGTTCTTTGCTGTTAGTTGTGACCCCAGTATGATAAAACTGATGTACACTTACAAATTAGTAAATACAGATATTTTAAGATACTGATAACTAAAAACAGACCCGTCAACCAGTTAGGATAACAAATGTATTACTCTCTGTTTTCCAAACATCAAATTAAACATTACAATAAACAAGTTACAATTAACATTGTAAATATGTTAATGATCAAACTCTTGGAAAACAAACTAGTGAATATTTGCTTATGAAAGAGTCCATATCTATGGAATGCTTTTAGCAAGTTGTCTGCAGTAGGTTCATGGTAAACATGGTATTTATGGGGCAGCTCTCTGGAAATGTCTCAGAAGCTATGTAACTATCTGAATAGAAAGTGGAGATGTTTCTTGGCCCAGGCAACTCTCCTCTGTGTAAGTGATGTAGTTACATATATTATACCAGATCTTTCCTTGTTTGTCTATGCTTGTGATTATTTATGGCAGCTAAATGATTACTAAAGCTATCAGACTTGGTTAGCTCTCTGATTCATATGATTGAGATTTGACAATCTGATCCTTTGTGTTATCATAATATATGTTTAATATGTTAGGTTAACTACACGGCAGACTAAGTATTTTTAAACAGTCACGTGATTGGGTAAAAAATATGTCACAGCAACTTAAAGCAGCTAGCATTCAGGAATATGCGAAGAATGTAAGATCTTCATCCTTGCAACAAATATTCCTAAAACTTAACTCTTTAAGAATCCAACAGTTAGTGCAATCTAGAGGTCTTTTGTCTATTAAGACCAAGTATAAACCAATCCAATTTTTATTAGGATTTTAGGAAGATAAATTATGACACAAAAACCATTAACTTATTTCGTACAGAGGGTAAGGGAGTGGGAATGAAAAATCAAATCAGGAGGTTAATTTTTACTCATCTATTTCAAAGCTATAATAACATGTCCTCCATTTACCTTAGGTTTTGATCTTCTCCTTAAATTCTCTTTTATTATTTACATCCTCCAAGTGTTTCCTCTCACCTTAAGCCATGTGACTCTGTGTTCTCTCAATTAGAATCGTCTGTTTTGCATGGATCTTTCTGGTTATATTTATGCTTATACAAATATAAATGCATCACATGAAAACTTTTACATTTCTTTCTAGATTTCTTTTTTTCTAAGTCCAGAAAGTGCCATTCTATTAAGCAAATTGCCCTTTTCAACAAATTATACTTACTGTCATTAAAAATGAGCTCTTAAAAAAAAGGGCTTACTATTCAGAGAGATACTTCTTTCAGAATTCAGATTTTGATGAAGAGAGATTCTTAAATATAACAACCTTACTACTTTTCAATCTCTCTCTTTCTCTTTTTCTTTTACCCCTGCTCAGTTCTCCCCTATATAAGAATGACTTATCTGATAGGTCAAATTGGGGAAAACTCACAAGCCTCCTATGGAACATAAGTTAGCTGCTAGTTCATGCTCTAAATCTTCCCATGTCATCTACAGTGCCCTCATGGGGAAGTTTGTCTGAGATCAGTTAGCCAAAGGTGGAGTCACTTTATCTCTGTTTAATGCTGAGGTTCACTGTGGGATTGAATATTTCACTTTCAATAATCATTAGGTTCCTGGAAAGATCTCAATGAATCATTATTTCTTTAACTTATCAACGCATAACTAGGTCATTTTAAAATTTCTATGTTTACAGTAAGTTTGTAACAAACATATTTGTAGCTATATTTTCATATATTTCTGTGATTTATGTCTCTAGACCAAATTTCTAAAATTGAATTTGCTTATACAAAGAGTTTTTGCGTATTTAAAATTTTTATAGGTATTTTCAAGGCACTGTCAATAATTTTCACTAATTTATACTCAGAACAATAACATAAAAAAATTTTTCTACTGTAACATCTGAAAAGCTATTTATATTTTTATTCATTTTATTTTCATGAGGTTGAGCAAAATCTTATATATTTATCGTGTGTCTATTTTTCTGCAAAAACGCCTGATAACACATTTTTCTTTTCTTTTTCTTTTTTTTTTTTTTTTTGGAGACACAGGCTGGAGTGCAATGATGTGATCTTGGCTCACTGCAACTTCTGCCTCCTGGGTTCAAGTGATTCTCCTGCCTCAGCCTCCTGAGTAGCTGGGATTACAGGTGCCCACCACCACACCTAGCTAATTTTTGTATTTTTAGTAGAGACGGGGTTTCACCATGTTGGTCAGGCTGGTCTTGAACTCCTGACCTCATGATCCGCCCGTCTTGGCCTCCCAAAGTGTTGGGATGACAGGCATGAGCCACTGCACACAGCAAGTTTTTCTATTTTTAAAAATATCTTTGCAAGAGATTCTTTTATGTTAACAAAGTGTGTTCTTTTTTTATCATATGTGTTACAAATGATATTTTGTTGTTTATTTGTGACTTGCTATACTCTGTGTCTTTAACATGCATATGTTTTGAAATTTTATGTAGTTAAATTTCTTATTGTTTTTTTTCTTTATGGCTTCAGCTTGTCAGGTTTAGAAACTCCTTTTTTTACTTCAAAGTTATACAATACTATTTTTTTAACTTCCACAATTTTCTCCACATTAAACAGTAAAGTGGGGTGGTATGATTAGCCTAGCTGTTTTCATATTTTCCTTTCTATAAAACTTGAACAATCTTTGAGGTTGGATCAGAAATAGTAGTAAATGAAGAAAGGTGAGCCACCTTGAACTCCTAAAAAAGCAAAAACACAAATGCAGAAAAATAAATGCATAAACAAACAGACGAAAAACATGGAAAAACGTAGGGGTCAGAAGCATCTGTGATACCTGTAATATGGAATAGTTGATAAATCTCTCTAAAAAAGGATGTTTTGGCCGGGTGCGGTGTCTCATGCCTGTAATCCCAGCACTTTGGGAGGCTGAGACAGGCAAATCACCTGAGCTAAGGAGTTCGAGACCAGCCTGACCAATGTGGGAAAATCTCATCTCTACTAAAACTACAAAATTAGCCAAACGTGGTAGTGGGCGCCTGTAATCCCAGCTACTCAGGAGGCTGAGTCAGGAGAATCACTTGAACCCAGGAGGCAGAGGTTGCAGTGAGCCGAGATCGCACCACTGCTTTCCAGCCTGCGGGACAAGAGCAAATCTCCGTATCAAAAAAAAAAAAGTATGATTCAAAAGATTACGTGTTTCTTGCTATATAATGCAGCTACAGAAGAAAAAGGCTCATAAAAGTGATGTTTTCCTTACTACTGAATGATTGAAAGATTGTATCTATTTTCATTTCGATTTGCTTCAATTTCTACCGTGGTTTTAAATATAATATCTACTTTATTTCAGCTCACTTGCCAATAATTCAGACTTATACAGGAATAGGCATTATCAGGTATTACCTGATAATATGCAAATATAATAAATGTTATTTTCAATATGCAATATTAAAGTCTAATTTGTAATCTACCATTGTAACTCTAGGAATTAGAGTAAAAATGAATTCTAATTTAAAAATTTTAATGAATTTAATACCTTGTATATGTTGAATGTTAATAATTACTATAATGGCTTACACTAAAATGTACAATTTTATAATCAGGACTTTGCATTCATTAGATTAAATACATAAATATAAAATATTCAACACTGAAAATATTATCGGAAAATTTGTATGACTTTGTTGAGTGACTAGAAGAAATAATGGAAAAAACAAAAGCAACTTAGGAAAAGTAGACGTATTTAACTACCTAAGCCTAGTTATACGATCTCATGCTATTCTATTTTGGTGTGGGAAACAATTCCCATAGAATATTATGGAGAACGTAACTGAAGAATAAATATTTAAAATCTATGTAATAGTTAAAGATTTAATATACCTAGCTGTTTAGAGAATGCCTCAAAGTGCTGAGAAAAAGATAAATCCACTTCCTAGTTGGAAAAAGATTTCAGTAGTCAATTTAAATTTGAGGAAAATCTACAGCCAAAAAATATGTGACAGGAATCTAAGCAATTTTTAAATAATTTCTGTATCAATGAGACATATATAATTTTATCTACCCATCATTTTGAATACCAATAGAAATACAATCTTCATTTTTGGTGGCAATTTGAGGAAATGAACACTCTTGTACATTGCTAGTAGAAATAATTATTGCTATAGCTTTTATGGAACGTAAATTGCCTTTATCTTTAACATTAAAAAAAGACCTACCACCTTATAATTTTTTCCCTAAATCTTACTTTTGTGAATCTTTCATATAGAAGTAAACAGAACATACATGAATACAGGTTAGATCGATTTATAGAGAAAAGAGAGAAAGAAATGGAGATACATATATGAATATATATATATATGTATATATACACACACACAGAACTATAGCTACGTATCAAGAGATAAATAGGCATACAGATGTATATTGCAGCATTAGTTTAGTGAAACAATATTGGTAAAAATTTTAATGTCTGCCAGTATTCATCATTAGGTATAAAAATCTTACATAATATTATGAAACTATTACAAAAAATAGGTACTTCAATATTATATACTGTAAATTTTTTAATAAAGCAAGCAACTGAAAAGTTAAGAATAATTTAAAGTATATGATTACACTTTGATAAAAATAGCAACATTTCTTAAGTGTTTATGTGTGTGTGTGTGTGTGTGTGTATTAGTGGTAACGAAAAAACATATCAGATTAATGACATTTGTTAAACGATACGTGGACAGTGTCACACGTTTCCCTGTGAAGAGAGTCCACTAACAGGCTTTGTGTGAGCAACAAGGCTGTTTATTTTACCTGGGTGCAGGTGGGCTGAGTCCGAAAAAGGAGTCAGCAAAGGGTGGTGGGATTATCATTAGTTCTTATAGGTTTGGGATAGGCGTACAAAGTACCTTCTTAAGGGTGGGGGAGAATATATTGTATCAGTTAGGGTGGGGCAGGAACAAATCACAATGCTGGAATGTCATCAGTTAAGGCTATTTTCAATTCTTTTGTGGATCTTCAGTTGCTTCAGGCCACCTGGATGTACACAGGCAGGTCACAGGGGATATGATGGCTTAGCTTGGGCTCAGAAGCCTGACAGGCAGGGGGTTCAGGAGTGGGAATTCTAGACCAACTGCTTACTTTGCTTTGCTTAAATGTTTACAGAGAATAGATTCCACAATTGTAGATTTTGGTAAGAAACATAATGTATGAAATGTGGAAAGAAAGATAAGTCAATATAATTGGAAAAAAAATAAATCAGAAATAAAGTTTTCCCTCTCTCCCTCCCTCCGTCCCTCCCTCCATTCTCTCCTCTCATCTTTTCTTTCTTTTTTTTCTCTGAGGCTGGAGTACACTGCAGTGGCATCATAGCTCACTGCAGCCTCAAACTCCTGGGGTCAAGCAATCTTCCCCCATCAGCCTCCCAAATAGTTGAGACTGTGGTACACGCCACTGCATCTGCTAATTTTTAAATTTTGTATAGAGTCGGTGTCTAGCTTTGTTGCTGAAGCTGGCCTTGAACTCCTAGACTCAAGTAATTCCCCTGTCTCAGCCTCACAATATGGCAGGATTATAGGCATAAGCCACTGTGCCCAGCCTTAAGAAGCTTTTTGAATAAATTATTATTATGATTACAAACAAATTGTTTTGGGTCTCTAACTTTGAACCTCTTATTTTTATTTTTAAAATTTACTTTAGAAGTAATAAGAAGTTTATAAATAAGAAAAAGATAATTCCATCATAAATAGATCATTTCCACTAAACTATTTGTGTAAAAATTTAAGAAGATGGCTGCTACTGCAAAATACGACAAAAATGTGTTTAACTTACATTGTATTTTTCTTCTATCTATGCTAGAATACATTCATCCTTATATTAGCTCCCAAGTTGAACTTAAAATATCTGGATGAAGGATTAATAATGTACTCTTTGCTTAGTTTGATTCAAACAAATTAGATAATAATGAAGTATTTGAATCCATTATCATTTTGAACTATTTTTTTCTCAATTAGGATGAATTAAAATGAAATCCTGCAATTCGTTAAAGTTTTCAAAAATTTATGTCTAAATCTTATTGAGATTCTAGTTGTTCGGCATAAGAGATTTGTAAAGCACATGCAATCCTTCATTTCCAGTCACAATTCCAACTTAGATAAGCCTGAAGCTGGTTCAGTTCAGAACCCCACCTGAAGCTGGTTCAGTTCAGAACCCCACCTAGAGATACTGGGGCTTCCACCACCACTACCTCCTCCTGCTACCCACCACTAGGTGCTAAGATACTAAACAGACAGGGAAAAGGAAAGGGGAAATAAAAAATAACATAGATTCATATGATAAAAATTTATCCCAGTCATCCAGTCTGAATGACAGATGAAAGCAGAACTGATTTGCTGTTTCCCTGAGCACCTTTCCCCAAAGTGCCAAATATCAATGTTTTTAAAGGTAGTATGTTGACAGGATAGTTATTAAAACTATAAAAGAAGAGGAAGTACATAAAAGTAAGACCTGGAGGCTGTCAAAAGATTGTGCTATTCTTCCCAATCAACCAATTTTACAGTCCTGTTGAGACCTGGCCTTTGGCTCAGTTCCTTGTTGATGAGACCCAGCTTTCCTATATCCACACACCTCTTTTCTACCCAAACCCTATAAAAGAATCCCTGAGGCTCCAAGGAACTCAGTTTAAAACAAAATACAAAAATTGCTGTCTTAGTTCAATGCACTCATTCAATAGATGAAGACATTTGAACTTAAATAGGTGAAGTATTTTACTGGAAGTTATGTGTCTTAGTCTATTCATAACAAACTGCCATAGACTGGGTGACTTCGAAACCAGATAATTTCTTGTGGTTCTGGAGCTGGAAAGTCCAAGAGCAAGGCACCAGATGAGGAAGCTGCCTTGAGTCCCTGATTCTTGGTTCATAGAGCACTGTCTCTCACTGTGTCCTCACAGGGTAAAAGGGGTGAGGATTTGTCTGGGCACTTTTATAAGGGCATGAATCCCTAATCACCTGATCAATTCTCAAAGTCCTTATTTTCAAATGACATCACATTGGGGATTAGGTTTCAGCATACAATATTTGCAAGCACATAAGCATTTAGTCTATAACATTATGTTTGGTAATGGGCAGAACTTAGCTTTGAACTCACGACCTCTGCATCTGGGTTTGGTTTTCTTTTCCAACATCAAGGTACATCGTAGGAACCTGTCCTAAATCTTAGTTCATCCTTATTTAAATAAAGAAAAGAAAATATTTAAAATTACCAGAGATAAAGTTTTAAGTAACCCACAAAACTTTCCACGTTAAGGATTTTGTGTTTTATGAATTATACTGTTGACTCAAACAACACAGATTTGAACTGTACAGGTTCATTTATACATGAATTTTTAAAAGTAAATATATTAGAACATGTTTCAAAGATTTGCAACAATTTGAAAAAAATAGCAGATGAGCCTAATAGCCTAGAAATATTTTAAAAATAAGAAAAAGTTAGGTATGTCATGAATGCATAAAATATATGTAAATACTAGTCTATTTTATCATTTACTACCATAAACTATGCACAAATCTATTATAAGAAATTAAAAATTATCAAAATGTATGGACACAAACACAGACTCTACATGGTGCCATTGGAAGTTGAGAGAAATGGAAACAATTGTAAAGATGCAATATATTAAATCATAACTGCATAAAATTAACCGCAGTACATACTATACTACTGTAATAATTTTGTCGTCACCTCCTGTGGCTCTTACGGTGAGCCCAAGTGTTGCAAGTATTCCCTTAAAGCACTGTGTGATGCTAACCGTCCCTGCATGAGAGGTTTGTCTCTCCAGTAAATTACTTATCACTGTAAAAAGTGATCCCTCACAGTTCTCGTGTATTTTTCATCATGTTTAGTGAAATACCGTAAACTTTAAATAACACCATGGAACCCATATGAAGTGCCACTAGTAATGCTGGAAGGGCTCCCAAGAAGCAGAGAAAAGTCATGACATTACAAGAAAAAGTTAAATTGCTAGATATATATCCTAGATTGAGGTCTGCAGGGCTGTTGTCTGCCACTTTAAGATTAATGAATCCAGGGGTGGAGCCAAGATGGCCGAATAGGAACAGCTGCGGGCTCCAGCTCCCAGCCCCAGCGACACAGAAGACGGGTGATTTCTGCATTTCTGCTTGAGGTACCGGTTTCATCTCACTAGGGAGTGCCTAACAGTGGGTGCAGGAAAGTCGGTGAAGTGCACTGTGCACGAGCCGAAGCAGGGCGAGGCATTGCCTCACTCGGGAAGCGCAAGGGGTCAGGGAGTTCCCTTTCCTAGTCAAAGAAAGGGGAAACAGACAGCACCTGGAATATCGGGTCAGTCCCATCCTAATACTGCGCTTTTCCAACGGGCCTGGAAAACGGCACACTAGGAGATTGTGTCCCGCACCTGGCTCAGAGGGTCCTATGCCCACGGAGTCTTGCTGATTGCTAGCACAGCAGTCTGAGATCAAACTGCAAGGCGGCAGCGAGGCTGGGGGAGGGGCGCCCACCATTGCCCAGGCTTGCTTAGGTAAAAAAGCAGCCAAGAAGCTCGAACTGGGTGGAGCCCACCACAGCTCAAGGAGGCCTGCCTGCCTCTGTAGGCTCCACCTCTGGGGGCAGGGCACAGACAAACAAAAACTCAGCAAGAATCTCCACAGACTAAAATGTCCCTGTCTGACTGACAGCTTTGAAGAGAGTAGTGGTTCTCCTAGCACGCAGCTGGAGATCTGAGAACGGACAGACTGCCTCCTAAAGTGGGTCCCTCACCTCTGAGCAGCCTAACTGGGAGGCACCTCCCCAGTAGGGACAGACTGACACCTCATTCAACCGGGTACTCCTCTGAGACAAAACTTTCAGAGGAACTATCAGACAGCTGAATTTGTGGTCTCACGAAAATCCGCTGTTCTGCAGCCACCGTTGCTGACACCCAGCCAAACAGGGTCTGGAGTGGACCTCTAGTAAACTTCAACAGACCTGCAGCTGAGGGTCCTGCCTGGTAGAAGGAAAACTAACAAACAGAAAGGACATCCACACCAAAAACCCATCTGTACATCACCATCATCAAAGACCAAAAGTAGATAAAACCACAAAGATGGGGAAAAAACAGAGCAAAAAAACTGGAAACTCTAAAAAACAGAGCACTTCTCCTCCTCCAAAGGAACGCAGTTCCTCACCAGCAACGGAACAAAGCTGGATGGAGGATGACTTTGATGAGTTGAGAGAAGAAGGCTTCAGACGATCAAACTACTCTGAGCTACGAGAGGAAATTCAAAACAATAGCAAAGAAGTTAAAAACTTTGAAAAAAAATTAGAAGAATGGATAACTAGAATAACCAATGGAGAGAAGGGCTCAAAGGAGCTGATGGAGCTGAAAGCCAAGTTTCAAGAACTACGCGAAGATTGCAGAAGCCTCAGTAGCAGATGAGATCAACTGGAAGAAAGGGTATCGCTGATGGAAGATGAAATGAATGAAATGAAGAGAGAAGGGAAGTTTAGAGAAAAAAGAATAAAAAGAAATGAACAAAGCCTCCAAGAAATTTGGGACTATGTGAAAAGACCAAACCTATGTCTGATTGGTGTACCTGAAAATGATGGGGAGAATGGAACCAAGTTGGAAAACACTCTGCAAGATATTATCCAGGAGAACTTCCCCAATCTAGCAAGGCAGGCCAGCATTCAGATTCAGGAAATACAGAGAACGCCACAAAGACACTCCTAGAGAAGGGCAACTCCAAGACACATAATTGTCAGATTCACCAAAGTTGAAATGAAGGAAAAAATGTTAAGGGCAGCCAGAGAGAAAGGTCAGGTTACCCACAAAGGGAAGCCCATCAGACTAACAGCTGATCTCTCAGCAGAAACTCTACAAGCCAGAAGAGAGTGGGGGCCGATATTCAACATTCTTAAAGAAAAGAATTTTCAACCCAGAATTTCCTATCCCGCCAAACTAAGCTTCATAAGTGAAGCAGAAATAAAATACTTTACAGACAAGCAAACGCTGAGTGATTTTGTCACCACCAGGCCTGCCCTAAAAGAGCTCCTGAAGGAAGCACTAAACATGGAAAGGAACAACCGGTACCAGCCACTGCAAAAACATGCCAAATTGTAAAGACCATCGAGGCTAGGAAGAAACTATAGCAACTAACGAGCAAAATAACCAACTAACATCATAATGACAGGATCAGATTCACACATAACAATATTAACATTAAATGTAAATGGGCTAAATGCTCCAATCAAAAGACACAGACTGGCAAACTGGATAAGGAGTCAGGACCCATCAGTGTGCTGTATTCAGGAAACTCATCTCACGTGCAGAGACACACATAGACTCAAAATAAAGGGATGGAGGACGATCTATCAAGCAACTGGAAAACAAAAAAAGGCAGGGGATGCAATCCTAGTCTCTGATAAAATAGACTTTAAACCAACAAAGATCAAAAGAGACAAAGAAGGCCATTACATAATGGTAAAGGGATCAATTCAACAAGAAGAGCTAACTATCCTAAATATATATGCACTCAACACAGGAGCACCCAGATTCATAAAGCAAGTCCTCAGTGACCTACAAAGGGACTTAAACTCCCACACAATAATAATGGGAGATTTTAACACCCCACTGTTCAGCATTAGACAGATCAATGAGACAGAAAGTTAACAAGGATATCCAGGAATTGAACTCAGCTCTACATAAAGTGGACCTAATAGACATCTACAGAACTCTCCACCCCAAGTCAACAGAATATACATTTTTTTCAGCACCACACCACACCTATTCCAAAATTGACCACATAGTTGGAAGTAAAGCTCTCCTCAGCAAATTTAAAAGAACAGAAATTATAACAAACTGTCTCTCAGACCACAGTGCAATCAAACTAGAACTCAGGATTAAGAAACTCACTCAAAACCGCTCAACTACATGGAAACTGAACAACCGGCTCCTGAATGACTATTGGGTACATAATGAAATGAAGGCAGAAATAAAGACGTTCTTTCAAACCAACGAGAACAAAGACACAACATACCAGAATCTCTGGGACACATTCAAAGCAGTGTGTAGAGGGAAATTTATAGCACTAAATGCCCACAAGAGAAAGCAGGAAAGATCCAAAATTGACACCCTAACATCACAATTAAAAGAACTAGAAAAGCAAGAGCAAACACATTCAAAAGCTAGCAGAAGGCTAGAAATAACTAAAATCAGAGCAGAACTGAAGGAAATAGAGACACAAAAAACCCTTCAAAAAATTAATCAATCCAGGAGCTGGTTTCTTGAAAAGATCAACAAAATTGATAGACCGCTGGCAAGACTAATAAAGAAGAAAAGAGAGAAGAATCAAATAGATGCAATAAAAAAAGAAAAAGGGGATATCACCACCGATCCCACAGAAATACAATCTACCATCAGAGAATACTACAAACACCTCTATGCAAATAAACTAGAAAATCTAGAAGAAATGGATAAATTCCTCGACAAATACACCCTCCCAAGACTAAACCAGGAAGAAGTTGAATCTCTGAATAGACCAATAACAGGCTCTGAAATTGTGGCAATAATCAATAGCTTACCAACCAAAAATAGTCCAGGACCTGATGGATTCACAGCTGAATTCTACCAGAGGTACAAGGAGGAACTGGTACCATTCCTTCTGAAACTATTCCAATCGATAGAAAAAGAGGGAATCCTCCCTAACACATTTTATGAAGCCAGCATCGTCCTGATACCAAAACCTGGCAGAGACATAACCAAAAAAGAGAATTTCAGACCAATATCCTTGATGAACATTGATGCAAAAATCCTCAATAAAATACTGGCAAACTGAATCCAGCAGCACATCAAAAAGCTTATCCACCATGATCAAGTGGGCTTCATCCCTGGGATGCAAGGCTGGTTCAACATATGCAAATCAATAAATGTAATCCAGCATATAAACAGAACCAAAGACAAAAACCACATGATTATCTCAATAGATGCAGAAAAGGCCTTTGACAAAATTCAACAACCCTTCATGCTAAAAACTCTCAATAAATTAGGTATTGATGGGACATATCTCAAAATAATAAGAGCTATCTATGACAAACCCACAGCCAATATCATACTGAATGGGCAAAAACTGGAAGCATTCCTTCTGAAAACTGGCACAAGACAGGGATGCCCTCTCTCACCGCTCCTATTCAACATAGTGCTGGAAGTTCTGGCCAGAGCAGTCAGGCAGGAGAAGGAAATAAAGGGTATTCAATTAGGAAACGAGGAAGTCAAATTGTCCCTGTTTGCAGATGACATGATTGTATATCTAGAAAACCCCATTGTCTCAGCCCAAAATCTCCTTAAGCTGATTAGCAACTTCAGCAAAGTCTCAGGATACAAAATTAATGTACAAAAATCACAAGCATTCTTGTACACCAATAACAGACAAACAGAGAGCCAAATCATGAGTGAACTCCCATTCACAATTGCTTCAAAGAGAATAAAATACCTAGGAATCCAACTTACAAGGGATGTGAAGGACCTCCTCAAGGAGAACTACAAACCACTGCTCAATGAAATAAAAGAGGATACAGAAAAATGGAAGAACATTCCATGCTCATGGGTTGGAAGAATCAATATCGTGAAAATGGCCATACTGCCCAAGGTAATTTATAGATTCAATGCCATCCCCATCAAGCTACCAATGACTTTCTTCACAGAATTGGAAAAAGTACTTTAAAGTTCATATGGAACCAAAAAAGAGCCCGCATCGCCAAGTCAATCCTAAGCCAAAAGAACAAAGCTGGAGGCATCACGCTACCTGACTTTAAACTATACTACAAGGCTACAGTAACCAAAACAGCATGGTACTGGTACCACAACAGAGACATAGATCAATGGAACAGAACAGAGCCCTCAGAAATGATGCTGCATAGCTACAACTATCTGATCTTTGACAAACCTGACAAAAACAAGAAATGGGGAAAGGATTCCCTATTTAATAAATGGTGCTGGGAAAACTGGCTAGCCATATGTAGAAAGCTGCAACTGGATCCCTTCCTTACACCTTATACAAAAATTAATTCAAGATGGATTAAAGACTTATATCTTAGACCTAAAACCATTAAAATCCTACAAGAAAACCTAGGCAATACCATTCAGGACATAGGCATGGGCAAGGACTTCATGTCTAAAACACCAAAAGCAATGGCAACAAAAGCCAAAATTGACAAATGGGATCTCATTAAACTAAAGAGCTTCTGCACAGCAAAAGAAACTATCATCAGAGTGAACAGGCAACCTACAGAATGGGAGAAAATTTTTGCAACCTATTCATCTGACAAAGGGCTAATATCCAGAATCTACAATGAACTCAAACAAATTTACAAGAAAAAAACAAACAACCCCATCAAAAAGTGGGCAAAGGACATGAACAGACACTTCTGAAAAGAAGACATTTATGCAGCCAAAAAACACATGAAGAAATGCTCATCATCACTGGCCATCAGAGAAATGCAAATCAAAACCACCGTGAGATACCATCTCACACCAGTTAAAATGGCCTTCATTAAAAAATCAGGAAACAACAGGTGCTGGAGAGGATGTGCAGAAATAGGAACACTTTTACACTGTTGGTGGGACTGTAAACTAGTTCAACCATTGTGGAAGTCAGTGTGGTGATTCCTCAGGGATCTAGAACTAGAAATACCATTTGACCCAGCCATCCCATTACTGGGTATATACCCAAAGGACTATAAATCATGCTGCTATAAAGACACATGCACACGTATGTTTATTGCGGCACTATTCACAATAGCAAAGAGTTGGAACCAACCCAAATGTCCAACAACGATAGACTGGATTAAGAAAATGTGGCACATATACACCATGGAATACTCTGCAGCCATAAAAAATGATGAGTTCATGTCCTTTGTAGGGACATGGATGAAACTGGAAAACATCATTCTCAGTAAACTATCGTAAGAACAAAAAACCAAACACCGCATGTTCTCACTCATAGGTGGGAATTGAACAATGAGGACTTATGGACACAGGAAGGGGAACGTCACACTCTGGGGACTGTTGTGGGGTGGGGGGAGGGGGGAGGGACAGCATTAGGAGATACACCTAATGCTAAATGACGAGTTAATGGGTGCAGGAAATCAACATGGCACATGGATATATATGTAACAAACCTGCACATTGTGCACATGTACCCTAAAACCCTAAAGTATAATAATAATAAAAAAAAAGATTAATGAATCCAGCATAAGGACTATTGTAAAAAAAAGAAAAGGAAATTCATGAAGCCATCCTGCAGCTATGCCAGTAGGCATGAAAACTTGCACTTTTTGTGAAATACAAGATATGCGTGAATTGACTGTTCATGTTATCAGTAAAACTTCCAGTCAACAGCAGGCTATTAAGTTTGGGATTAGTCAAAAATTATGTGCAAATGTTTGACTATTTCCAAGGGAAGAGTTGGTGTCCCAACTCCCATGTTCTTCATGGGTGAACTGTAGTTATACTGTCTGAAATGTGTTTCGAGAATGTTGATAATATTTTGTTTCTTGAACTGCATGTGTATAGCTTGTGACATTCTCTGAGCTGTAGACTTAGGATTTTTGCAGTTCTTTGTATCTATTTTGTACTTTAATTAAAAAGTTAAAAAATAGTGACTTTGTTAATACAGAAATTGCTATAGTATGGACTCATGGGAAAACCACAAAACTTTAATTCGTCTACCCTGTGAAATATTACTGAATTGTTCTATATCTAAAGATCTGCAACTCTGAAAGGAAAACTGGAATTATTTTGAATATTGCATGAAAGAATCCACATTAAGTACCTAGCATGGCGCAGGGCATAGCAGATTTTCAATACAGTGTAATTCTCCTTAATAAATTTGTAATTTTAATTCTGTTTCAAAGAAGCACTAAGTAATAAAAGGAGTGTAGTCATTGTGGTTTAATTTTTAGGTCTAGCAAATATTAGTTTTCTTTAATTTTTGGAGTTTAGAGTAATCTATAATAGTAAATGTTTACCTGAAATATCCTTCTGTACTTAATGTTCCTTAATTCATGGCCTTATTAGATTGATAACTGATGACTGATTCACTGACTTATTCATTTATTTATTCATTACTTGTACAGTATTTACTGAGTGTATTAATCAGTGTTCTCCAAAGATACAGAACAAATAGAATATGTGTATGTGTGTGTGTTGGCGGCAGGGTAAGGAGAGGGAGAGAGAGAGAGAGAGAGAGAGAGAGAGAGACACTGTAAAGCTTTAGTTCATAAGGCTATGGGAGCTAGCAAGTCTGAAATCTTTACGACAGGTTGGCAGGCTGGAGACCCTGGAAAGAATTCTTGTTGCACTTCAAGTCTAAAGGCAGTTTGGAGGCAGAATTCCTTCATCCTCAGGGGACCTCAGTCTTTTTCTCTCAAAGCCTTCAACTGATTGAATGAGGCTCACTCACTCTTATTATGGAGGGTAATCTTCTTTACTCAAAGTCTACTGATTTAAATGTTAATCACATTTTAAAAATATCTTCATGGCAACATCTGCTATTTGACCAGACATCTGGGCACCATAGCCTAGCAATGTTGACACATAACATTAACCATCACACTGAGTTTTAAATATAAGAAGCATGGCTGAGAACTAAAAATCTGTTGAGCACATAACCTAGTACTGGAAACTGAAAGGGAAGGAAAGGGGAAAAGAGGGACAGACACAGGTCAACTGACTAGATCACAATAGGAAAAGCGAAATAACAGATCCTTGCCAAACGTCAAGGGAGCTGAGAGTAGGAAGTGAATAATTTTGCCTGAATAGGATACGAGGTGCACTGATGCTCAAGATGCTTTCCTCTCATCCAGAAATTTCGCCCAGAGGAGAAATAGCTCCAGTCAGAGAGAAATTTAAAGAGATGTATGAAGCTCCACCTTGGGGCTCATGTGGAACTTGTTCTAGGCTTGGTTCCAAAATTTTTGCAAACTTAAGCTGGGATTCAATTTTACAGTGAAATTGAATATGCATTGGGATCTTTCTTGGTTTGAGGCGTAGTCTTTAAAAATCTCCATCCCCCAGATAGATCTTATTTTATAAGCATCATATACAACTATTTGTTTGATTAAATATGCAGAGTTTTTGAAAGCCTTTTATAAATTGCTTTACTCTGTGAGCTATCCAGTTTTTCCATCTGAAATGTTCATAGTAGAATCTTCAGCAAATCACAAAGTTTTTGGTTGCAGGATTTGGCAGCCAAATTCACTCTGAGCACAAGGGGCTCTTCAGCACACTGCATTAGAGAAACAGTTATACACCCTAAGGGTTTTCAGAGTTTCTTTGTTCAGCAAAGAATTGAATCATATTCCTGAAAGTGGATCTCTTTCTTTCAAGACCAAGTTTAAATGATCATTGACAAATCAAGCTAGACACTAATTAACTCTCCTAATGACATTAATGCATTTTATATGTATTAATGTTTATATCACAAGAGACACACTGTCAATCTAGATTTCACAAAGGAATGTTACATACCTTCCAACTGTTGAGTATTGGAAAAAATTTCTAGGATCTCTATCTCATCCTAAACTATTCTCCGTCTGGCTGGCTGTGGTTTGGCCCGTTGGCTTCCTAATCTCCAAATCTTTTCAAGACTACAAAGGTCATATGAAAGTCTTTGTACTTTCTGCCCCATTGGACCTGGAATGTTATTTGTTTGTTTCTTCCATAACTTGCATCTCCACATTCTTCATATATTAACTTTTGTTTTACCTGCTGAGAAAAACTGTCTTTGACCAGCCCATCCACTGCAAGCCTCTCACCACTCATTTCTCATCTATGGGCCACTGCTCTCATGCTCTTTGTAGCCATTGGGGTTCACATAATAATCTTAAGTTATATTGCTTATTTATTTATCTATTCATATAACATTTTTTTTTTCCACTAGGAAATTTGCTTCACTAGAATAAGGAACTTGCCTGGCCTTTTTTCCTTTTTTTTTAACAGCTGTATGCTTAACACAAAATATGTACAAATTTATGTTTGTTGATGAAATAGTGGAAACAAAACAATGTGGCCCTGATAGTCAAACAAAATGTTATTTAAAGTGAAGTTCTTAAAAAGTGAGGTCAGGGGTACAATTATAGCTTCTGTTTTATTTTAAGTGAGCTATCAATTATAGATACCAGTCTCCAAAGTGAATGTGAGATAAATGCCACACCCAAATTTAAAAGAGAAATAGTCCCTATCTTTGGATCCTTTGGCCATATTGATACAAAAATGTGTGGGGTGCCCCCCAGAATTGTAGGGAAGGCAAGAAGACTGTGAAGAGATACACGTGTATATCTCTTCCCCCTTTTCCTGTGGATGTGGCTTTCTGTTAGCCAAGCTGCAGTGATTGTTATCTCTCTTCTGGGTCTAGCTACCAAGCAAGTCTACTTGGCTCTGAGGTGGTACTGGGGGTTGTCTGCACGAAGTCCTGTGATGTGAAATGTCTATGGGTCTCTCAGCTGTAGATGCCAGCACCTGTTCCAGTGGAGGTGGCATGGCCGTGAAATGGACTCTATAACGGTTCTTCGCTTAGGTGGTTTAATGCTCTATTTTTGTGCTGGTTGGCACCCTGCCGGGAACTGGTGCTTTCCCGGGAGCATCCGATGTGGTAGTATGGGGAGGAACAGGTGGTGGGTAGGGCCCTAGAACTCCCACGATTATATACCCTTTGTCTTCAGCTACCCCAGTGGATAGGGAAGGCCCACCAGGTGGGAGCAGGGCTAGATGAGTCTGAGCTCAGACTCCTTGGGTGGGTCTTGCTGCAGCTGCTGTGGGGGATGGTGATGAGGTTCCCAGGTCAATGGAGTTGTGTACCCAGGAGGATTATGGCAGCCTCTGCTGAGTCATGCAGGGAAGTGGGGGAGAACCAGCAGTCACAGGCCTCACCCAACTCCCACGCAATCCGATGTGCTGGTCTCACTCCCACCGTACCCGCCCCTAACAGCCCTGAGTCTGTTTCCAAGTGGTGGGTGAGCCATGCTTGAGAACTTGCCCCAAGCTACCCGCCTCCCGGCTGCAAAAGACCAGGGCTTTGGTTCTTCCTTTGCCTATGGAGTCTGCACACCAGATTCACACTCTCCCTTAAGTTCCGGCCAGGAGGCTTCTCGTCTGGTTCAAATTATTACAAAGTTCACCTGGAGATTTCCTTCTCCCTGTGGGGTTTATCCCCGGGCTCCTCTGGCCACTGTCCTGAAGGATCCCTGTGCTGCCAGGCAGGAATGGCCTGCGTGGGGAACCAGCGAGCTCCCAGCGCCTTTCCTGCTGCTGCTTCTACCCCCCGTATTTCACTTCTCTCTGTAGATTGACTCAGCTCCAGGTAAGGTCAGAAACTTCTCCCACAAACAGACCTTCAGTTTCCCCAGTGGGGGTGTGTGTTTGGGAGGGTAGGATCTCCATTTCACAGTTGGGGCACTCACAGTATTTGGGGTGTCTCCCGGGTCCTGCAGGAGCAGTCTGCTTCCTTCTGAGGGTCTGTGGGTCCTCTTGGGATTCCTGGCTTGTTCTTGCAGTAGATCTGGAGCTAAAATCTGTGATGCAAGCCTCCACGCGCTGCTCTGTCTGACTGAGTTGGAGCTGCAATTTAGTCCTGCCTTTTGGCCATGATCCACACAACTTTTTCTTATCTCAAAAAGTTTTAATTTTGAATGAAGATTAAAGCACTTTGGCAATAGGTGAATTGTATTTGCCACTAGGGAAATGTCTGTTGATTACGAAGAAGCAGAGATTATGGGATCTGACTCAATTTGTATCCACAGGCAGAAGATTACCCCCAATGTATAAGTTTTAAGGCATCATTTAGATGCAGAAATACATTTGTGTATTTATCTCATCTCAAGAATCAAGTATTTCAACATACCAGTTATAGGCAGTTCTGTTATCCCAATTATTCCTTTAGAATCTACGGCAGAATTTATCTCCCTTTCAATTAATTCTCCATGCAGCAGCTATATATGTGTGTGTGTGTGTGTGTCTGTGTGTGTGTGTATTATTATTATTTTTTTTTTGAGATGGAGTTTTGCTTTTGTTGCCCAGGCTGGAGTTCAATGGCATGATCTTGGCTCACCGCAACCTCCACCTCCTGGGTTCAAGCTATTCTCCTGCCTCAGCCTCCCAAGTAGCTGGGATTACAGGCATGCACCACCAGGCCCGGCTACTTTTGTATTTTTAGTAGAGACCAGGTTTCTCTATGTTGCTCAGGCTGGTCTTGAACTCCCAACCTCTGGTGATCTGCCCACTTCGGCCTCCCAAAGTGCTGGGATTACAGGCATGAGCTACTGCGCTCAGTGCCGCAGCTATATTTTAAAAACTCAAATTAGATTATGAGAATTCCCTGCTTAAAAATTTCTAATTGCCTTTAAGTGCTTTTATAATAAAATTTAATCTCCTTGACCATAGCATATAGGGTCTACATATTTTGGCTGGTTGCCCAATTCATTGACCATATTTATTCTAACTCACCTCCCCCCACCCCCCTAACTCCCACCCCTAACTTCTGTTCTTCAATCACATTGCCTTTTTTAAAATTCTTAAAACATGTCAGGCTTATTTCTACCTGAGAATGCTGTTTCTCCACCCTGAAATGTTCTGGTTCCAGAATTTCTCATGACTGTATCCTCAGACACTCAGGTCTTAGCACAAATCATCCCTTCATAATGAGGCCTTTGATGACCTCATAATTTAACCTAGACACTTCATCCCTGACCTCCCTGGAGACTGCTCTACCATTCTTTATTTTATCAACTGGCTTTATTTTCTTCATATGATTTATTATTAAGTGAGATTATTTACTTATTTTTTTCCTGCTTTGGTGTGTGTCTTCCATTAGGCTATAAACTCCATGACAGTGAAGAAATTTGTTTTACTTAACAATAAATATCTTAGGACATAGCATGTGCTCAATAAATTTTATTGAATGAAGAAGGAAAACAAAAGCACGTCTTTAAACATTAAATTATATAGTTGAATTTTTTTTAAAAAAACAACATGATTGTGATTTCGAGAAATGGACTATGTATATAAGATTTACTAGTTTGTTTGGTTTTGATGCCATGGTAGTTTAAAACGTAGTGTTTTTATTTGAGGGATCGTTCAATTTTTACTGCTTAGACTGTTCTTTTAGTCATTCATAGGATATGCTAGATATATTGATAAAATATTTAAAAATTAAACATCATGAATTTTTTACATAATTTCAAATATTTAAGTCTTTTAAAACAAGGTAGACTTATGCTTATCCAAAATGGTTGGCCAGTAAGATACTCCAGTCCATGGAAAATTTTGATTAATTGGGGCTTATCATATATAATGGCTATTAATAAGTAATTTCTGGAATCAGGTGAAAGAAATCAATTTCAAACTGCATGTAGGTTAACCTGTTGTTTTGATGGCTCTAAATGCACTTTAGAATCTTGCTGAACATCCTAATGGAACAATGTAGAATCACAGATATTGGTGCTACACAGGGGCTTGGCATCCTTCACATTCTTAAGGGATATCTTATTCCTACTTCTCACTTTCCAGTAAGTAAAATATTACCACAGGTGTTGGAGAAGTGGTGGTGATGTTGGAGAAGGGAAGAAGGGAACAATGAATCTCATGTTTTCTATCTTTGTAGTGAAAATGCTGCATTATCTTTTTTTTTAATTGTTATTATACTTTAAGTTTTAGGGTACATGTGCACAACGTGCAGGTTTGTTACATATGTATACATGTGCCATGTTGGTGTGCTGCACCCACTAACTCGTCATTTAGCATTAAGTATATCTCCTAATGCTATCCCTCCCTCCTCCCCCAACCCCACAACAGTCCCCAGTGTGTGATGCTCCCCTTCCTGTGTCCATGTGTTCTCATTGTTCAATTCCCACCTATGAGTGAGAACATGCGGTGTTTGGTTTTTTGTCCTTTCGATAGTATGGTGAGAATGATGGTTTCCAGCTTCATCCATGTCCCTACAAAGGACATGAACTCATCATTTTTTATGGCTGCATAGTATTCCATGGTGTATATGTGCCACATTCTCTTAATCCAGTCTATCATTGTTGGACATTTGGTTTGGTTCCAAGTCTTTGCTATTGTGAATAGTGCCGCAATAAACACACATGTGCATGTGTCTTTATAGCAGCATGATTTATAATCCTTTGAGTATATACCCAGTAATGGGATGGCTGGGTCAAATGGTATTTCTAGTTCTAGATCCCTGAGGAATCACCACACTGACTTCCACAATTGTTTAACTAGTTTACAGTCCCACCAACAGTGTAAAAGTGTTCCTGTTTCTCCACATCCTCTCCAGCACCTGTTGTTTCCTGACTTTTTAATGATTGCCATTCTAACTGGTGTGAGATGGTATCTCATTGTGGTTTTGATTTGCATTTCTCTGATGGCCAGTGATGATGAGCATTTTTTCATGTGTTTTTTGGCTGCATAAATGTCTTCTTTTGAGAAGAGTCTGTTCATATCCTTTGCCCACTTTTTGATGGGGTTATTTGTTTTTTTCTTGTAAATTTGTTTGAGTTCATTGTAGATTCTGGATATTAGCCCTTTGTCAGATGAGTAGGTTGCAAAAATTTTCTCCCATTCTGTAGGTTGCCTGTTCACTCTGATGGTAGTTTCTTTTGCGGTGCAGAAGCTCTTTCATTTAATTAGATCCCATTTGTCAATTTTGGCTTTTGTTGCCATTGCTTTTGGTGTTTTAGACATGAAGTCCTTGCCCATGCCTATGTCCTGAATGGTGTTGCCTAGGTTTTCTTCTAGGGTTTTTATGGTTTTAGGTCTAACATGTAAGTCTTTAATCCATCTTGAATTAATTTTTGTATAAGGTGTAAGGAAGGGATCCAGTTTCAGCTTTCTACATGTGGCTAGCCAGTTTTTCCAGCACCATTTATTAAATAGGGAATCCTTTTCCCATTGCTTGCTTTTGTCAGGTTTGTCAAAGATCAGATAGTTGTAGATATGTGGCATTATTTCTGAGGGCTCTGTTCTGTTCCATTGGTCTATATCTCTGTTTTGGTACCAGTACCATGCTGTTTTGGTTACTGTAGCCTTGTAGTATAGTTTGAAGTCAGGTAGTGTGACACCTCCAGCTATGTTCTTTTGGCTTAGGACTGACTTGGCAATGCGGGCTCTTTTTTGGTTCCATAGAGCTTTAAAGTATTTTTTTCCAATTCTGTGAAGAAAGTCATTGGTAGCTTGATGGGGATGGCATTGAATCTGTAAATTACCTTGGGCAGTAGATATTGATTCTTCCTACCCGTGAGCATGGAATGTTCTTCCATTTGTTTGTATCCTCTTTTATTTCATTGAGCAGTGGTTTGTAGTTCTCCTTGAAGAGGTCCTTCACGTCCCTGGTAAGTTGGTTTCCTAGGTATTTTATTCTCTTTGAAGCAATTGTGAATGGGAATTCACTCATGATTTGGCTCTCTGTTTGTCTGTTATTGGTGTACAAGAATGCTTGTGATTTTTGCACATTGATTTTGTATCCTGAGACTTTGCTGAAATTGCTTATCAGCTTAAGGAGATTTTGGGCTGAGACAATGGGGTTTTCTAGATATACAATCATGTCATCTGCAAACAGGGACAATTTGACTTCCTCTTTTCTGGATTGAATGCCCTTTATTTCCTTCTGCCTGATTGCCCTGGCCAGAACTTCCAACATTTTGTTGAATAGGAGTGGTGAGAGAGGGCATCCCTGTCTTATGCCAGTTTTCAAAGGGAATGCTTCCAGTTTTTGCCCATTCAGTATGATATTGGCTGTGGGTCTGTCATAGATAGCTCTGATTATTTTGAGATATGTCCCACCAATACGTAATTTATTGATAGTTTTTAGCCTGAAGGGCTGTTGAATTTTGTCAAAGGCCTTTTCTGCATCTATTGAGATAATCATGTGGTTTTTGTCTTTGGTTCTGTTTATATGCTGGATTACATTTATTTATTTTCATATTGTGAATTTATTGATTTCGTATGTTCTCTATCATTTTATCATTTTTATAATTTAAGCAAGACTTGTTATCATTTTATCATATGTAAAAATGGAAGAAAGAAAAGTACCAACCTCCAAGGTGATTTTGCATAAAAGTGTTTTATTCGTATAGGATATCACGTTTACATGTAATATATCTCTACTGCGTTGCATTACAGTTACTTTTTAAAAATTTCAGTTTCCCATTGTGCTAAGAGTTAGATTGTTTGTTGAAGCAAAATGTTTCATTGTTGTTACTCTTAAAATATCTACCTCTACCTGAATATTTAAGAATGGTCTCGGCCATGTAGCCTGAGATTTGGGAGAAGTAAGAGAGAAGAAAAGAGAGAGAGAGAGACAGACAGAAAGACATAGAGATGACAACAGGACCAAAAGTAAAGTCTTAAAAAACTTGATCCATGAGTGGTAAGATATGAGAATTTTGATGTTTTGAAAATCATTTTTTTAAAATGTATTTTGTTTTCTTTTCTTAGAAAGTGAGTTGAAAGCAATTTCACCTACAATGAGCTATAATACTGTACAGTAATGTAGGTATATGTCACCATCAGAAGAAAGGGCAAGACTTAGAAGAAACCTTGGCCAGAAGGAAGATGGAGGAGAGAACCTGTGCTTTTTGCCCCCTCCTAAAATTCTGGGAAGAAGAATTGGCCAGAAAGAAGGAAACACCCATTGAGACATTTTTGTCATAACACTTCTTGCTCTGGGCAAAATTTCACTTTGCATTTGAAGATCTGTCAAGAGACTTGCTCTTATAGGCCCTTGGCAGATTCTGGGGCACTTATGCATCAGTCAGATGGAGCGCAGATATAATGCCCCTAAACATCTTTTGGATTCCATGTAGTGTGAACCGACTCAGAAATTCCTCTCTCCTCCAAGAAAGGATGAGGCACTTGCAGAGTCTGAGATGGTAGGTAGCCAAAGGGAGCCATAGAGAGGTAGAGATTAATCTGCTGTTGAGGTCTATATGGAAAACCAATTTTGTTTGGGGGAGAAAAAAAGAAAGAAAATTCAGAGCCAGAACTTCAGTTGTCTATATGAGTAAGAACTGAGTGTTTGGCTAGAGTTGAGGGTACACATGGGAGTGTTGGGAGGTTAGGGAACCACTTGTCCTGATCCAGCTGATTCATCCCACTAGTTAGCCAACCTCAGACTTCAATATTTGATGCCAATGTCACACCCAGGTGACAAGAGGTATTATCATAGAAATCAGAAGAGCCAGAGGGTGGTAAAAAATCTCATTCATGTAGACTTGGCGTATATGCTTCCAACATATGAAGCTACTTAAGCATCTACTTTTAATATCTACTGCATATACCATATGGTAAAAGAAGGAAACAAAATCTCTAAGATCACACCTTTGGTAAAGAAAAAAATGTGAGTTATCCAAAGTAACTTGATACTATTATTAGATCAGAATAAGTTTATAAGATTGAAATCTATCTATTCATCTAATTATTTTTTATACTACTCCTACCCAGTGCCTTGATGTGATGGTTAATATTAAGTACCAACTTGATTGGATTGAAGGATGTGAAGTATTGTTCCTGGGTGTGTCTGTGAGGGTGTTGCCAAAGGAGATTAACATTTGAGTCAGTGGACTGGGAGAGGCAAACCCACCCTCAATCTGGGCGGGCACCATCTAATCAGCTGCCAGGATGGCTAGAATAAAGCAGGCAGAAGAACGTGGAATGAGGAGACTGGCTGAGTCTTCTGGCCTTCATCTTTCTTTTGTACTGGACGCTTCCTGCATTCGAACATCGGACTCCAAGTTCTTCAGCTTTTGGGTTCTTGGACTTATACCAGTGGTTTGCCAGGGGCTTTCGGGCCTTTGGTCACAGACTGAAGGCTGCACTGTCAGCTTCCCTACTTTTGAGGTTTTGGGACTCGGACTGGCTTCCTTGCTCTCCAGCTTGCAGCACCTATTGTGGAACTTCACCTTGTGATTGTGTGAGTCAATACTCCTTAATAAATTCCCCTTCACATATACATCCAACCTATTAGTTCTGTGTCTCTAGAGAATCCTGACTAATACACTTGTTATCAGCAAGAAAAGAAAATGAACAAAGATTGTCTTTGATAATCCAAATGCTTCTTTGACAAAGGTATTATAGGAAATAGATTCATAGTGGAGTGTTCCCAAACAACAACAACAAAAGAAATAACTTTATTTGTATTTTTGAAGATTTCTTCAAATTAACTTTAAAGTTACTGTATAAGGATACTTAGAATTAAAATCCAGTTTCTGGTCTGGAATGTAAGGAGCTTAGAAGTCTCTACTCTGTTTTAACAAGTAAAAAGCTGAATAAACTGAAAAATCAACAACTCTTCTTAGATCCAGAAGAGAAATGAGATCACAGGGCAAACCACTTCCCCAAACTTGAAGAGACAGCCAGAAAAATACAGAAATAAAAACTGTAACACTGTGATTTTAAAAAATCAAAGGAGAACTAAAGAAATAGAGATAAATTCCATTTTTATAGGTAGAAAGATAGTATTAAGAAGTCAATTCTCCCAATATGATCTGTAGATTCAATGCAATCCCAATCAAAATCCCAGAAACATATATTGTGGATATCAACAAACTGATTCTAATGGGTCATTATATGGAGAAGCAAAAGGCCCAGAATAGCCAACACAAAATCAAATGAAATAACAAAATTGGAGGACTAACACTACTCAGTTTCAAGACTTAGTACAAAGCTACAGTCTTCAAGATCATTTGATATTGACAAAAGAATAGATAAGTACATTAGTGAACAGAATACAGAACTCAGAAATAGACCCACATAAACATAGTCAACTGATCTTTGATGAAGGAGCAAAGGCAATACAATGGAACAAAACAGCGTTTTCAACAAATGGTGCTGAAACAAGTAGACATCCACATGCATACAATAAGCAAGATGGAGACCTTACATCCTTCATAAAGTTAACTCAGAATGCAGCACAGATCTAAATGTAATATGTAAAACTATAAAACTCTTTGAAGATAACACAGTAGAAAATCTGTATAATCTTGTGTATGGTAATGGCTTTTTAGATACAACAGCAAAGGCACAATTTATGAAATAAAGAATTGATAAGCTGGAGTTCATCCAAATTGCAAATTTCTGTTTTGCAAAAGATATTGCCAAGAGAATGTAAAGATATGCCGCAGATTGGGAGAAAATATTTGCAGGCATATCTGACAAAATAATGTTATCCAAAATATGCAAATAATTCTTAAAACTTAACAACAAGAGAACAAACAACCAGTTCAAAACCTAGGTCAAAGATCTTGGCAGACACCTCACCACAGAAGATATACAGATGAAAAATAAGCATATGAAAAGGTGTTCATAACATTTGTCGTCAGGTAAATGCAAATTAAAACAAAAATAAGATACCACTGTACATCTGTTAGAATGGTCATAATCCAGAACACTGCCACACTAAATGTTGGAGAACATGTAGACCCACAGGAACTCTCATTCATTGCTTGTGGGAATGAAAAAATGGTACAGCCACTTTGGAACAGTTTAGTAGTTTCTTACAAAACTCAACACACTCTTATCATACTTTCCAGTAATTGTGACCCTTGGTATCTATCCAAAGAAGCTGAAATTTTATAGCCACACAAAAACCTGCATAGGAACGTTTACAGCAGCTGTACTCATAATTGTCAAAACTTGTAAGCAACCAATATGTCCTTTAGTAAGTGAATAGAAAAATAAATGGTGGTACATGTAGTCAGCAGAATATTGTTCAGAACTAAAAGGAAATGAGCTATCAAGCAATGAGAAGCATGGAGGAAACTTCAATGTATATTATTAAGCAAAAGAAGCAAATCTGAAAAGGCTTTATACTATATGATTCGAATTACACGTGACATTCTAGAAAAGGCCAAACCGTGGAGCCAGTAAAAAGATCCGTTGTTGCCAGGGGGTGGGGCTAGTGATAGGAGATAAATAGGCAGAGTCCAGAGGATTTTTAGGGCAGTGTAAATACTGTGTGATACTACTCTGATGAATACATGCCATTATATATTTATTCAAACACACAGAATGTACAAACCAACAGAGAATGTAAACTAGGGGCTTTGGATGATAATAATTATCAATATTGATTCATGAATTGTAACATATATAACTTTTGTGGGAGATGCTACTAATGGGGAAGGCTATACATCTGTGGGGAGCAGGTGGTATATAGGAAATATCTGTACCTTTCAATCAGTTTTTCTGTGAACCTAAAATTGCTCTAAAAATAAATATAATAAAATAGAATTGGTTTGAAAGTGTATTTTAAGAAGAGATAACTTAAAGAGATCAATTAAAATTGAATATAATCTGACAATTTAGCAACTCTTCATTTCTAATTTGTTTAATTTTTTGATATTAGTTTACCTTTATAAGATTTATGGTAGAATAGGGAGTTATATTTGCTGTATACTTTTAAGATGATCTATTATAATCACAAGTTGAAATTATTCAGTCTTTTTATTCATCAGTCCACTTGCCTGTATTATCAAGGCACATAGAGTTATTGATTATTAAAAGATGCTTCCAAGAAGTACTCTTCCTGGATGTTTGAATGTAATTGAGTAAGCTTGTCCATTTATTGGTATATTCAGCAGTTTAAGAGCTTGCAGTTTTGATTTTCTATCCCTTCCTTGCTTGGGCAATTCCTTCCTATACAACATGCTGCAGTATTTGTGATTCTTTGCTTAGCACCAGAGCAAAATGTTGCAATCCTGTTAATTTGAATATCTCCCTCACCTTACAGCTCAAATCATTCATCTGATATTCTCAATTCAAAGTGCCTTGGAAACTGGAATGGTGGTATGCATATTTGAAATCCACAGATACATGAATTAATGTATTTATCCAACAATTTAGTGTTTTCCTTTATCAAGTTATTTGGTAGAGATGCTAATAGAGTAACTGTGAATTTTGTCCCTAAGCACCTGGTATAAGTGCTAATATGTAAATAAGCCAAACAGTAGTTCCCACAATAGCTGACAGGAGGATTCATCTATGCATAATGATGTGCTGGATGAATCTCATTCTTGCTTTAGTACAGCTAAGCATGCAATAGCCTGTGAGGATGAGGCAAAGAAAAGGTTAATTCTCAGAGGCTCATCTTTCTCTACACTAATTAATAATGGAATTCATTAGAATTATTTACCTTATGAATATATGAAATTTAAATTTTATATTTCTTTTATGTTATAATTTGAGAATGAAACTATAGGTGACACAGGGAGACCTATTCTACACAGATGTGCATTAAATTTAAATTTAGTCATCTCTACTTATTGACTTTTACTAAACGCAGATCAGTTTTTCAAATGCTCAAGAGAAGAGAGCAATGGAGAAAAAGGACGATGGAGAAAAAGGAGGAGAAAGGAAGAGAGACTATAAAAGATGCTACCTGTATATCTGCTACAATTAATTCTTAATAATTGTTATGAAGCCGTATTACCAATGTAAATTGAACACAGCCCAGAGATGAACTTGGTATAACTTTCAATTGTGTGAAGGTATTAGATTCACTTATAAAGTAAACATATATTCAGCACCCACTGTGTTCCAAACCTATAAAAAATGTTGGAAATAAAAGTGAATGTAGCCAGGTGCGGTGGCTCCTGCCTGTAATCCCAGCACTTTCAGAGGCCGAGCTGGGCAGATTACTTGAAGTCAGGAGTTTAAGACAAGCCTGGCCAACATGGTGAAGCCCTGTCTCTACTGAAAATACAGAAATTACCGGGCATGGTGGCGGATGCCTGTAATCCCAGCTACTCAGGAGACTGAGGCAGGAGAATCGCTTGAACTCAGGAGGCAGAGGTTGCAGTGAGCCAAGACTGCGCCACTGCACTCCAGCCTGGGCAGCAGAGCCAGACTCTATCTCAAAAAAAGAAAAAAAAAAGTGAATGAGACAAAGACACCAGCTTCAGTGAACCACAGGAGAAGAGAGGGCAGGGAGGAGACTCATAATAATGCTTGCTGAGTATCAGGTATTGTTCTTAGAGGTCTGTCTGAATTAACTCATTTGATTCTCACTCTTACAAAACATATATATCTCTGTGGGAAAGATACTTCACTCCAGTTTCACAGATGAGGAAACTTTGGCACTGAACACTGATGTTAACTTATCTAAGTTCATGTAGTTATTCTACTAACCAGGAGAGGTGAAGTCATGTATCTATACCAAAGAAATCATAAGAACATAGAATAAAGGTCTACTGTGTCTTTTCTTGCTCAAGTCGTAGTCTTGTATGGCTTGGGAATTCCTCCTTCAAGAGGTCACTCAGAGATTAAGGTTTCTTCCACGTTGTAGCTACAAAACTATAACTAAAACATTGGAAATACCTAGTTTTCAAGGTCATCATGGAGGGTTAGGGAGGGTAAGGGGATTGATCATGGGGATTATGAACAGTCCTGGAAATGACGAATGCTACTTCCTTCATATCCATTTGCTAAATCAGTCATGTGGTTCCAACCTAATATAGAGCAATCTAGGAAATGTGGTTCTTCTATGTGCTTTTAAGACAACACGAACTGGTGAACTGACAAATTTGCGTCACAGTTAATGAGTGGCACAGATAAGATTTGAACCTAGACAGTCATACAGTGGTCGGTCACTCTCTTAACCGTTAAGTGCTTCTTATAAAGAAATATTTATAATGCAATGTGGCAAATGAAGCCAAGCAGAAAAACGAACATTGGAGAGCTAAAGGAGAGCACTTTGTAGTCAGTAAGTCCTCATCAAAATCACATGTAACATAATAAAGTTTGGTATTTGTCCTTCTGAATAAACAAGGTGATATGTCAACACTGTACTCTGTTCTTATACAGTATTTCTTTGTCAAGAAAAATGTATTCTATGGTTCAGTCTTATTGTGTAATTTTATTATATTGTTATGTATTTAACCTAAAAAAGGGATAAACTCTGTGTGCTTTTCACTCTTATGTTAAAACTAAAATAGAATTTACACATACAATATAAGCATGTATGCAAAACCAGTAAAATTCTAATCAGCATGAATTTAATATGACAGATAAAATTATTTTGTTGAAACTAAATTGCAATTCCCATTGTGACTCTGATTTTGATTGCTATATTGCAATTCCTTTGATTTTGGCATGACTTATCTGCTGGTTGCCCTTGATGTCTTCAACTTTCCTACCATAGTTTTCTATTTGAATAAGTAGGAAACATTTGTTTATGTAGCACTTTCTCATATTATTTGGCCTTCACTTGTATTGGTGCAAGATATAGTATTTACATGTTAAGTTGGACTCTGTCTTACAGTAATTTGCCTGTGCCTTCTAAAGTGGAATTACCTGGAGGCAATTCAATTGTAAGTATAAATGCAAACTGTGTAAATGGGGATTAGAGTATAAATGGGGATTAAAGTTGTCTAAAAGAACTCACACATGTAATGGATATCTTTTTGGTATGGAACCCATGGGTTTCTAAAACTACTGGGAGACAATGCTTAAGACCTGAAACACAAACTAACAAGGGGTAGGCTTTTTAAAACCAGGGAAATAGCTTCATTTTTTGTTTTAAAGAAATAATGGGTATCTCTATAGAAGAGTAGGAGCAGGGTTCTATTATTTGACCCGTGTAGGCTATGTGTAATCTCAGCCAGCCTGGATTCAATTCTTCATTTCCATGCCCTGGCACTTTATTGCAACTGATTTGTAATCTTTGTGCATTTTCCACATAAAATATTTTTTGTAATATTATGTAAAAGTGAAAAATGGCTTTGTTGAGTAGGCGTTGTTAAATTTGTAAATTACAAGGAATACTAAAGCCTGAAATTTAGATGGACACCTGGAATCATGGAAATCTTAAGTTTAGTACAAGTCATGAGTCTTTTTTTTTTTTTTGAGATGGAATTTTGCTCTCGTTGCCCAGGCTGGAGTGCAATGGTGCCATCTCGGCTCACAGCAACTCCGCCTCCTAGGTTCAAGCGATTCTCTTGCCTGAGCCTCCCAAGTAGCTGGGATTACAGGCATACGCCACTGCGTTCGGCTAATTCTGTATTTGTAGTAGAGATGAGGTTTCTCAGGATGGTCTCGAACTCCCGACCTCAGGTGATCTGCCCGGCTTGGCCTCCCAAAGTGTTGGGATTTCAGGCATGAGCTACCACACCCAACCTAAAGTAATGGATCTTGTATTTGTAGAGATTCACATTTTTTGACAGCAAAGTAATATATTACTGAATGAAACCATAATTCAAACCCAGATAAAAATTAAAAACAAACATTTTTACTTTACTCTTTTCTTTCCCCAGTTTTTCCTACTTTTCTCCTTTTTTAAAATACGTCTCCCCCTTCCTTTTCTGTTTCACTCCTCTCCTCACTCTCTCTTCATTTGGTTTATCATTAAATGAGGATTATGAAATAGATACTATTTGTCAGGTATTATGCTAAACAGAGGATACACAGATGCATAAGAGGCAGTCTTGAATTTCAAGGAGATTTCAGTGTAGTAGGAAGTAGAAACACAATAAAGTATTTAGGTGATGGGCTGAGTGGTTAACACCTAGTAAAGGAAGATACAGTTGAATTGAAATGGAGGGGCCAAAAAATTTGGCAAGGGAAGTTTTGAGGTTAGGTGAAGGTCAAGAGGCTTCTACGAGCAATCTTCTAGACTGAATCTTTAAGGACACATAGGCTACTCTGGTGGTCATTTAGACCCAGGGTAGAATGTATTACAGCACATAATACATATTTAAAAACTCTCTGCACACATGGGGAGGGATTATCTCTGAAACAGATACCTGATTATTTCTGTTGAGCCTATTATTAATGATATTACACTTTCATGTCCATTAGAAACACCTGAATTGTTAAATAAACAGGTTGGTATCTAGACCCTTTCCCCAAAGAAACTAATGAAACTAATTAGATCTGTAGCAGGACTGAGTAATCAGTGTTAAATCCTGATTGTTTAAGCAGGTGATCCAGAGTCTATAGATTTATAAACTCCACCACATTTGGCTTGCAGATATAATGATAGGCTTGCAGTTGTGTTTGGGTATAGGGGTTGATTTTTTTTTAAAATAAAAAAGAATTGTTGAGAGTACACTGGGTAGAAGTGGCTGAAGCACATTTATGAAGATATAACCAGAAAAGAGAATCTCTGAGAATATTAGAAGTGAGGTGCTTCCTGAGGTGAAATGGGTAGTAAAAAATTGTGAAAGCTGCAGTCAGTAGTGTAAGGGATGCAGAATGTCTAAGTATAGCAATTGATAATGGTTGACTTGTTTTTGTTTTAATAAAAAATCTCTTTTGCTTCACAAAAGCTTTAGTAAAGTTGACTGCATAAACATGGTTAGCTGTATGTAACTTATTTTTTTTAAGACATTAAGAAAGACGTTTTATCAGTCATATGCTGGAGCCAAGCTGTACAGCATGGAAGATACAGTTTCTAAAATTACAGGGATTTTGTGAGATTGTTGCTAAATATAACCATCATAAAAAATTAACATATAAACTTACATATAAAAATTAACGTGTAAACTTACAAGCAAATATATTATATTAATAATAGTTAATATATATTGAAAACATATCACTACCTAATTATTTTACTACAATGTACCATTATCTTTGCTTTTGAGGCAATTGATGACTATTGTATCTGAGTACGTATATACATATGTATATACATTTATATCTGAGTAATCTGAGTATAAGTATACTAAGACACAATAGATATTAATAACCTGAAAAGCAAAGATATGTATGCAGTGGTATACTACTGCACATCTCTTCTCAAGTCTTCATACAGAGACCTCTCATTGGTATCTTGAAATTGTCACGATGGGAGAATTTGCAACATGAAAATTATCAAGCATTGTAGAGAAAGACTTGGTATTTTTCTTGTTTTCTTTTGAAAGCTGGTTCTTACTCACTGTCTCAGTGGACTACTTTTTTGTCTTTCCTCCCTCCCCACCCTTCCTTTTCCTTTTGTCTTTCTTCTTCCCTCGCTTTCTTCCTCCCTCGCTTTCTTCCTCTGTCCCTCCATTGTTTCTTTTTTCCACTTTACCCATCTGATATTCATTTTCCTTTCACAAGGCTGTGGCTTTTGAGAAACACCTACTTGTACTAACAGCCTGTCTACTTTTTATGACATGATTCAGTGGAATATAAAGAATTTAGAGTAAACCAATCTAAACATCTACACATTCTATTCTCAGCCATAGCTGATTCTGAGAAATGCAATTGACTCAAGTCAGGCTAGTCACAGATAAAATTTTACACTTGATCTTAGCCGAAAGGCTGAGGAACTATAGATAAAATTTTAATTGCAGTCCCAAGATTTTTGTTTGAAAGGCCTGAGAAACAGTCTATTACTTTTCCTTTGGACATGAATCACCAGAATAATAGCCTATGGATTCCTGGCACTAACATAGTGGCTAGGAGGGAATATGGCTTGAGGGTGAAGCCAGGACAAAAAAGAACTAAGCACACAAGATAGTGGGCCCTGGTCATATCGATTAAGCTATATGTGGATTATTCACTTCCTTGAGTGAACACATTACTTTTCTTCATTAAATATGTTTGGGGGTCTTCCCCACATTAGTTATATAAAACCTTCCAATTGCAGCAGATCGAACTTTATATCTTGTATAAAATAGTGCAAAACAGAGATCATTCCTATGGGCTAGTGAGATAATCCCTGAACTGGAGAAGCCAGAGTCCAGGCAGAACCTGTGGAGACAGCAGAGACTCACCAAGAAAAGAGAAACTGAGCTCTTAGACTTGGCAACTAGTGATGGTTACATTATTCACTATGTTTAACTTTACTATCTATTAGTATTTGGTCTTTAAATAGTAATTACTTTTTATTCTATTGTTATGCAGTTTTACAATCTGCATTTCTTGGTTTTATGTATTTTACCTGAAGGATTAGTTAAAATAAATATTTCATGAGTTCAAAGACTGCATTTTTGTTTTGTTTTTAACCTCACATCATCCCATCCTTTGAAATATTGTGTGTTTGATAAATGTTGTTAATTGATTAACTACATTTTATTGCATCTTAGGGAGAGATCTTAGTATCAAAATTCTTTTGTATCTCCATTATTTATTGTATGACTCTTGAAAATTATAAATATCCTAAGTGCTTTTGTGAAAAAAAAATGGATACTAAATTGAGCAAATTAGATCAATAACCTCTATCTGTGATAACTTACAAATAAGAAGATTAGGGGAAGCGATAGAAGATGAATTTTCTTGTTAAGGAGTTCATGCATTAAGTAGAACTTAAAATAGTTTGATCCTAGGGTGACCGTACATTCTATTTGCCACTTATGCTGGCAAATTATTAATAGCACTGTCTTTAATTCTCAACAATGTCCTAGTTTGTATGATAAACTACATTGCCCAGTAGTTATTAAAATATTTCTCAAACCTGGATATCATCTGAATTACCAGGAGACAGATTTTTTTAAATATAAAGTATTTCCAATGTGTAAAAAGAAAGAAAATAATAGAAACCTATATGCCCACAAACAAAATTGGATAAATGTTAACATTCTGCCATTTTTCTTTAACTCTTTTCTTGTAAAAGCAAGACAATATTACAATTAGTATTCATAAATCTACTATTCCAATCTTGTCATCTTCCCTTTCTCCCCAGAGTTAATTATTACGATGTCAGTAAATTATCCTGCCTATGCATTCATTTATATTTTGGTTGTGTGTGTATTAAAGACTTAGATGTAGTAATTTGCACAGTTTAATACTGTTTATATAAAAGTTACTAAAACAAAAACAGCGATATATATTTTTATGAAAACATTTAAAAAATATGAATTACTGAACATCTCTCCTATGCATTAACTTGGAATGTTTTGGATTTGGAACCAGGAATATATATTGTGTTCCAGATGATTTTGATATGTGGATAGCTTTGGGAAATTTGATTATTGTCAGATCCCAAACTAATTTACAATGTTTAATTATATTTATAATATCTAGTTTGATGGGCTAGAGATTCAATATTGAATATAGGCAATAAACATCCCAGGATGAAATCTGATAAGCTAAACAGATCAACTTTTCAGTGATCTTTAAAATACAGCCTGTTATGTTTTCCTCTTATAATATTAGTATATTAGTTTCACATGGGTTTTCAAGGGTGAGAACTATGGAATTTCCACCTATTATTTCAATTCCCAAATTGAAGTAGGCCAATTAAGCTGTGAAGCAAGACAATTAAACTGTGTGGTCATGGGCATATGGCAATATACTAAAAATTACATTTAGGAAATACTTATGTGAATAAAAGATAATGCTAATGCATTATTGAGTTTCAGGAAAGGCCAAAAACATTTTAGAAAACATTAATGGGTTCAGAGAATGGATGCTGAGAATATGCTCTTAATGTATTGAATTAAGAAAGAATAATATAGAAGGCAAAAATCAACTTTCAGAATAGAAACTATTAAAGAAGAATAAGGTATAGGCCTAAGTAAATTGCCAATTCCTTGTATGCACTGAAAAGTATCTAATTTCAAGCACTTTACTAAACTTATTGAAATTCTTAGAGTATTATATATTTGACTTCCTTAATCATTGCATGTTTTGTCTCTTTTTAACCAAAACCAACTGACCTGGTATGCTCTGATTGTATGAGTGTTTACGCAATTGTCCTTGAGTCCTAAAGCAAACTGTGATTCATTTCATACAATGGTACTAATGATAGAAAACAACTTAGAAAATAAACTTTGAGACTTCTGGAAAGTTTCAAGTGACATATCCTAAATATTTACCTGTATATTTACATGAGACTTCATTGACAGATTCTCACCACCAAACTTCATCAATCAAGCATCATTTGGAGTGAATTGGAAAGACAGGGACACATTCTCAAAATATCTTCAAAAGATTTAATGATGTCACTCTATGTTTCTAAAAGTTAGAGTGACTTTGGCACCTCATCATTTTACTTGTCTTTTGGAGTCTCAAGATAAACGAAAGGGAATAATGAAAAGGATAGGATAATTTTGGAAGAAATTGTGGTTTGCAACTGAGCTATCAAATAAATCACCCTCTAAAGGAGACAACAATAGAGAAGATTTTGGCTCTGGCCATTGGGTAAGATAAGCATTCAAAATGAGACAATGAAGCCTAGGGTAGATAATAGCTTATCCAGCACAGCGATGTTTCCAATTAATGTTAATAGAAGCATATAGAATTTCACGGTACTGCTGCTAGCCATTCTTAGAATTTTGTTAACATCTGTATGCCTATCCTTTATTCAACACCTCGAATAAAAAAGTGGGAAAAAATTGAATCAATGCTTCTTTATCTAAGGTAAGGGAGATTTTAACTGAGAATCACATTTTTTAAAAGTGGTTTAGAAAAAAGTAAGGTGGCTTCACATTGCTCTTTATTACACAGATAATTCTTACACAAGTTTTGACCCCATTAATCTGCTAATTAAATATCACAAGTGTCTGAATCTGTGGGAAACATTGGACATCTAGAAATGAAAAGGCAGATGCAGTTACTGCAAATTATGGTACTCCATGGTAAATGCAATGTAGGGAGATTACAAGGTGCTATGAGAACATGTATGAAAGTTACTTAACCCAGGCTTAATGGTTAGGAAATGCCTTCCAGCGAGGGAGAACTAAATCAAGAACAGAAAGAAAGGTGGGGGTTAAGCTAAAAGGATAGGGGTTGGGGGTTAAAGTTTATGATAAAATTAATGGCATGTGCAAAAACCTGTAATAAGGATAATATGCTTAAATCACTAAAAGAAGTTAGCTTTGATAGAATCCTAAGAGGAACAGGGAATGAGAGTGATGAGACACATAGCTGAAAAATGATCCAATGATACTTGAATTTGATTATAGGAACTGTGGATAGTTATTGAAGGCTAGATGTGATCATCCTTGGGTTTTAGAGAGGTTGCTTTAGTTCATTGTGGAGAATAGATTAGAGGAAGGCTCAAACAGAGGCAGGGAGGGCTTTCTGTAGTCCACGTGACTCTAGAAAAGGGTAGAGGCCAATAAGAGAAATAGGTGGATTTGACAGATTTTGGGGGTGGTACTGACAGAACTTCGTGATTAATTGGAGTTGATGATAAGGGAATACGAAGAAATAAGAGTAACATCCAAGGTGAATCTTGCTGTTGGTAAGTGGGACTAGTGTATTGTAGTGCCCTTGAATGAGGTGGGAATTACTGGGACACAGATATGGAAGAAGATAAGGGTTGAGTATAAGGAACATGTTAACAATAGGATTTAGGTAGGTAGCTGTATGTAACCATCTCATGTTCATGGGAGTTCCTTGGGCTGAGGTTATGTTTTTGAGAGTCATGAATGTTTAGATATTAATTGGAATCATAGGGGTGAATGAGTTGTCTTATTGTATAGAAAGAAAAGAGATGAGGGCACAGCATAGGATTTTCTGGAGGAAAAACATTGAACAGAAAAGCATACTTCAAAAAAGAAAAAGCCAGGGATGTGGAATGAAAAGAAAATGAAAAATTCAGGGAGAATTAGGACAAGTATGGAAGTTTGCTTGATATGAGATGGGTCTTTCATAGAATGCAACAGATAAGAGGGTGGGGTTAGTTATACATGGGGGAAGAACAGAGTTGCTTCACTAAATCATTTTATATCTAAGACACTAAGACAGAACAGGAAGCAGGTTGAGATTACCTGACTTCAGATTACAAAAGGAGTAATTCCAGTTGTTATCTGGCAGGTAAGTTTACTGTTCTGATCTCCCACAGATACTATATTTTGAGAAACTATATAAAATTTTGATAAACACTAGATCTGGAATTCTGATATAACACCATCAATTTCATGTCTCTGTTGATGTGGTTTCAATGTTTTAATAGTCAGTCTAAAGAGTTTTTGCCTTTTTAAAATGACAGAACACGATAGCAAAGCCATCAAGTATCAGATTTCAGAGATTTGGTCAGTCCTATCAATGTATAAATATAATGGGTTGGATGTTTTTATGAGAAGTATTACCACTAAGATTTTTATATTTTTCTTCTTGTCTGTAATGATGCAAAGCAAGAATTGGGATTTTTGCTCTTTAAGCATTTTTGCTAAAATTTTGTAAAATATGTGAATTTTAAAATCATCATTCTTGAGTGTCATGTATTTTTTGCAATCTAGTAATAATTGTCACCCAAAAATCTTTTTTTGTTGTTGTTGTTTTGCTGTTTTTGAGAATCTGAGGAGGAATAACACTGCTAGAAAATATACTGTTACCCAATGAAAGCCCTAGTTCTTAAAATATATTATGCTTGAAGATGAGATCTGCTTCAACATATAAAAAAGCAACGTTCTCAAATACTTTTAAAATCAGAGTTCACACTTTGATCATACAGTTCCACTTTATCTTTTGAAATGTTCAATGCAACTGACAAAGACTGCTGCATCACAGCCTAAAATCAAAGGACTTATTATTTCTATAATCTAGGAATTAGGTATGGAGTTTTCGTTTCTTGTAAGTGCATAATAGGGAGATAACACTTGCATTTTCAGATTAGTTGGCACAGCAGCAAGTAGTAGAAGTGGCCTGTGAAAGTAATGATATTCTGACAAATATTTTCACTTAAAATTAACATTTTGTTTTGCTCTTTAAAATAGACTGTATTTTTAGTTCTTTCAATATGTTAAAATTTTAAAACTCTCTACTGCTCCTTGCAGGAAGCATGAATGGATTACATAAAAGATTATATATTCATATTTAGAGCCAACAAAATTATTGTACTTTTTTTCTTAATATATAAATTAGGGTAGACACCCACCCTAGCTAAGCAAAGGAAAAATAAAACTGCAAATTTTCAGTGGCTTATTTTTTTCTTATGTAAAGCTTGATACAAATCAGGCAGCCTTTTTTGATCTTAGGCTACAACATGTAGAACATGGTACTTAGGAATGCTGCAATAAGAAGAGGAACACTGATGATGAACTGTGTTGGCCAGAACAGGTTGAATAGCTGGAACCTAACTATGGAAAAGGCTGAGGAAGGTTAGTGAAAAAACCCAGATTTGAGAAAGCCTACAACCAGGAAGATCTGGAGAAAGAAGGATCTTAAGGAAAGAACTAAGTCTTGGAGACTTTCTGTTTTCATCTTCTACTCTTCCTTGTTTGGATAATTTGCTTATGTGGTTTGTTGCAGTTTTCAGGTTGTGTTTTTCTAATTAATTTGTAGAAGCTCTTTATATATTCTGGATGTAAGCCCTTCAAAAATTATGTTTTGCTTTGCAAATATTTTCTTCCATCCAACAGTTGTCTCTTCACTCTGTTGATTGTTTCCTTTGCTGTGCAACTTTTCAGCCTAATGCAATCCCATTTGTGTATATATGCTTTTATTTTCTTGTTTTGGGGAAAATATTCATAAATTCTTTGGAAGGCTTATGTTAACAAGCTTTCTTCCTATGTTTTCTTCTAGAAGTTCTACAGTTTCAGGTCTTAGATTTAAGTTTATTACTCATTTCGAGTTGATTTTTGTATTTGGGGTGAGATAAAGATCCAATTTTATATTTTTCATATGGATATCCCGTATTCCCAACACCATGTATTGAAGACCCTGTCCTTTCTCTATTGTGTGCAAGGGGCTATTATTCAAAATATTTAAGAAACTCAAACAACTTAATAGCAAGAAAACAAATAACCTAATAAATAAATGAGCAAAGAGTCTGAATAGACATTTTTCAAAAGAAGGCATACAAATGGCCAATAGATATATGAAAAAAATGCTCAACATCACTAGTCATCAGGGAAATACAAATAAAAATCATGAGATATCACCTTACGCTTGTTAGGATGGGCAAAAGGACAAGAGATAATCAGTGTTGGTGAGGATGTAGAAAAAAAGGGAACTCTTGTGCACTTTGGCGGGAATATAAATTACTACAATCATCATGAAAAATGGTATAGAGGTTCCTCAAAGAATTAAAAATAGAACTACTGTATGATCCAGCAATCTCACTTCTGGGTATATATCCAAAGGAAGTGAAGTCAGTGTATCAAAGAGATATCTGCACTCCCATATCCATTACAGCATTATGTAATAACCAAGATGTAGATGCAACCTAAGGATAGATGAATAAAGAAAATTTGATGTGTATATTCCATGGAATCTTATTTGGCATTAAAAAAAGAAAAAGCCCTGTCATTTGTGACAACATGAATGAACCTGAGGACATGATGTAAGTGAAATAAGCCAGACATAGAAAGACAAATACTGTATGGTCTCACTTATATGTAGAATCTAAAAATGTTGTACTCATCAAAGTAGAGAGTAGAATGGTAGTTACCAGGGACTGAGGATGTGGAATGGAGAGCTGTTGGTTCAAGGGAACAAATTTTCAGTTAGAAGGAATGTTTATAATAACACAGTTAATAACATGCAGCTCATAATAATATATTGTATATTGGAGACTGTATTAGTCTGTTTTCCTGCTGCTGATAAGGACAAGACTGGACAATTTACAAAGGAAAGAGGCTTAATTGGATTTAACAGTTCCACGTGGCTGGGGAAACCTCACAATCATGGCAGAAGGCAAGGAGGAGCAAGTCACATCTTATGTGGATGGCAGCAGGCAAAGAGAGGGTTTGTGTAAAAAAAAAACTCCCATTTTTAAAACCATCAGAGCTCGTGAGAACCATTCACTATCGCGAGAACAGCATGGGAAAGACAGTCCCCCCGCCCCCGCCCACATGATTCAGTCATCTGCCACCAGGTCCCTGCCACAACATGTGGGAATTATGAGAGCTACAAGATAATATTTGGATGGGGACACAGAGCCAAATCATATCACAAGCCACGCAGTTAAGACTAATATATTGTGTACTTGAAAACATCCAACAAAATAGATTTTAAATGTTGTCACTGTTGGGTGGCGCAGACACGTAAGGTACCACAAGATGGCGACAGTTCCGGGTTCTTCCTCCCTCTCCACACCTGATGCAATGTTAAACCCGCCAAGAAAGACCCAATAAGAAAATAACACCTCCCACTTCCCCCGCTCATCCCCAGGCCCGCCCCCCAGACCCAATCATCGATAACCACGTAGCCCTAAGGGATATAAATATCCCATCCCAACAGCACTCTCTCTCTCTGCGTGACCTGACCCGACTCTGCTAATAAAGATCTCTTGACTGCGTTTGGCGTGCTCTGGGTCTGCCTTTACTCTTTCATTGGTGCCGTGACTCGGATCGGGACTCCCCACCCCTCAGTGGGATCCCGATCCTTTTCCAGGCCCAACCCAGACCCCAAACCAGTCTTCACCCATTTTCCTGTTCGCCGACCTCTCCGCACAACGCTGGCCTCATTTCGGTAAGTCTTCCCCTCTGGGGCCTACCTTTCAGGCAGACCGTTAACATAGCCCTTCGATCCCCACCCTAGCCGCTCTAAAATGGGTAGAGATCCCATATATTCACAGCTTCTTCCTCCTACAGGACAGACCTAACCTCTGCCTTGCTTGTGAACTCCAGCAGCTCCTTGCTGCTCTTAAACTGCCAACCCCTCCCTCTGCCCCTGACTTCGACCCAGCCGACGAGCCCCCCCCATACCACCACCGTCCACCTTGCCTTCCGGCCACCACCCTTCTGGCCACCACCCTCCCCAACTCTCCCCCACTTCTTCCACTTCGTCCGCGTCAGTTTCGCCGGCCTCTTCCCCACCGTCATTTAGCCCTCCCAACACCTGCTTGAGATCTCACCATCCCATTCTCGCCCCCCTTAGAGAAGTAGCTGGAGTAGAAGGTATCGTCCGAGTCCACATTCCCTTCTCCATAGCTGACTTATCCCAAATCGAAAAACGCTTAGGTTCCTACACCTCCAATTCTGCTTCCTACATTAAGGAATTTCAGTACCTTCTCCAAGCTTATAGCCTCACCTTCCATGACATCTACACAGTCCTCTCCAACACCCTTCTCCCTGAGGAGCGTAGACGAGTCTGGGAACAGGCTCGCACTTACACAGATGAGGTTCACCAAACGACCCCAGCCTTGCCACTGGGGCGCAGGCAGTGCCCGAGCGAGAGCCTAACTGGGACTATAACACCCAAAATGGAGTAGCAGCCAGAGACCATTTTGCTACCTGCCTAATGGCTGGACTACAAAAAGTAGCCCAAAAGGCAGTTAATTTTGAAAAACTCCATGAAATAATACAAGACAAACATGAAAACCCATCCGCCTTTCCAGACCGCCTTACAAAGGCACTCCAACAATACACCAACATAGACCCAGAAACCCCCGATGGTAGGCAGCTCCTCATGTCCCATTTCTTTGCACAAAGTTTTCCTGACATCAGACAAAAACTAAAGAAGTTAGACAGAGGCCCCTTCACCCCTCAATCTGAGATATTGGCAATGGCGTTCAAGGTTTATCATAACCTGGACGAGAAAGCAAAGAGGCAAAAATACCAATTATTAGCCAGGCCTTTCCTCAGCCCATATCATGGTCGCACGGCCATAAATGCTCCAGTCATCCGCCTCACCGTCAGCCCCCTGGGTCCTGTTTTAAATGTGGAAAGGAAGGTCATTGGGTCCGAGAGTGCCCAAATCCCAGGCCCCCCGTTGGCCGTGTCCTAAATGCCACCAGCCTGGCCACTGGGCCGTAGACTGCCCCAGCTCCCAAAGGGAAGCCGGGCCAGCCCCCAGCCCCACTCCCGACCTCTTAGGACTGGTCATCAATGACTGACAGGGCCTTGGGACTCCTTTCCCGACACAACTTATCACCACACAGGAGCCCAGGGTCTCTCTAATGGTGGATGAATGCCTCATCATATTCCTCCTTGATGCTGGAGCTACCTTCTCGGTTTTGAGGGAATTCTAGGGTGTCACTTCCCTTTTTGGATCTCCTATAGTCAGGGTTGGAGGCCAAACCATATGTCCAAGAGCCACCCCTCCTCTCTTCTGTACCTTCTCCGGCCACATATTTTCTCACCGGTTCCTAGTCATGCCCCAATGCTCCCTTTCCCTACTAGGAAGGGATATCCTCTCTAAATTCAAAACCTCCATCACGTTTAACCCAACCACCCTCCCCAGATCCACCCCACTCGTTACTTTAGTAGCTGACTCCATACACCAGGCTCCCACCCCCACTCTGCCTTCGCTCCCAACAGGCGTCAATCCCATGGTTTGGGACACCACCACTCCCTCATTGGCCTCATGCACCCCCGTACAAATATTCCTCAAAGATCCACATCACTTTCCCAGTCAACCCCAATACCCTCTCCCCACCTCCAGCCTGAGGGGATTACAACCAGTTATCTCAGACCTCTTGAGAAAAGGGTTCCTTAGACCAACTCATTCACTATATAACACTCCTATCCTAGCAGTCAAAAAATCCAATGATATGTTCCACCTCATCCAAGACCTCAGACTTATCAACGAGGCCGTTAAACCCATTCACCCACTAGTTCCCAACCCCTATACCCTTTTATCCTCCATTCTCCCCAATGCCACACATTTTTCAGTAGTAGATCTTAAAGACGACTTCTTCACAATCCCCCTCTCTCCTCAATCGCAAGACCTTTTCGCCTTCACCTGGACCGACCCAGACACCCAACAATCACAACAACTCACATGGACAGTCCTCCCTCAAGGGTTCAGAGATAGCCCCCATATCTTTGGTCAAACTCTTGCCTCAGACTTAAAACAACTAAATCTTCCCCAGTCAAACCTCCTCCAACATGTAGATGCCTCTTATGCAGTCCATCTCTAGTCACCTCCCAAACCGACACCACTTCCCTACTCAACTTCCTTGCAGACAAAGGCTACCGGGTGTCCCCCCAAAAGGTCCAACTCTCACTAACATAAGTAACTTATTTGGGAGTCCTTCTTCTTCATGACTCAAAGGCCATCACCCTAGACCGCAAGTGCTTCATCAGAGGACTCCCCATCCCTAAGACAAAACAAGAAATACTTTCTTTCCTAGGATTAGCTGGTTACTTTAGAACCTGGATTCCTAACTACTCTTTACTAGCAAAACCACTTTACGACCTCTCCCGGGGACCCCCGTCCCAGCCTGTAGAGGCCACAGTCAAACAGCCCTTTCAGTTACTCCAATAGGATACATAATGGACAGCGCCTCACAGGGTATGCCGTAGTGTCCCTAACAAAAACAATTGAGGCAAAATCCCTGCCACCTAATACCACAAATCAGCAAGCTGAACTCATCGCAGCCACTCGAGCATTTGAATTAGCAGCAGACACCTCACTTACACTATATACTGACTCCAAATACATTTTTCACATCCTTCTCTCTCATTCAGCCATTTGGAAGGAAAGAGGACTCCTGACAACCAAAGGAACATCTATTACTAATGCCACCCTCATCACTCGCCTCCTCCAAGCTTCCTTACTCCCTACTAAAATAGGCATCACTCACTGCAAGTCCCACCAAATTGACTTGTCCCCAGTGACACAAGATAACAACAAAGCAGATCAGGAGGCCAGACAGGCAGCTTTATCAGCTCTACCCCCCACTCTCATGTTAACCATAGGCGAGCCATCAAGCCCTTTACAACTCACACAGCCACCGCCAACACAGTCGCCTAACCTCTCAAAACACGCCCTCTTCTCGTACCTTCACTCTATTTTCCACACAAATCCTCAAACACTGAAAACCTTCCTCAACTCCTTCTTCACCCTAGATTCCTCTGACCTACAATTCCTTAAACAGCTCACAACTGCCTGCCCCATCTGTCAACGAACAAACCCACAAACTCCCTTAAGGCCAGGACCCTTCCAGACCCATCAGGCCAGAGGACACATTCCAGGCAGTGATTGGCAACTTGATTTAAATCATCCCGAGGTTCGGAATCCCCACATCCCTCCAAACTGACAATGGTCCCGAATTTACATCCCATGTCTCACTAAATATAGCTGCCGCTCTTAACACCCCGTGGCATTTCCATATCCCCTATCACCTCTGGAAAGGTTGAATGTACCAACCATCCACTCAAGGAAACCCTCACTAAACTGTCATTAGAACTCCATCTAGACTGGATAAAGTTACAGCCTTATTCCAGAAATATAAACTTCATACTCCAGGCCCTCTCTTCTGGCTCTCCGCCTCTTATATCCTCCTCCATGGACTTTCCTCCCCTAGCAGTCTCTCATCACAACCTTATTACCTATTCACTGTAAAAGAAACCTACAACGCTCACAGAAGGTCACACACAAATGTCATAGCTACACTCGGTGCAATGCCTGGTCCTACCCAGCACAAACCCTAAGCATCACCCGCACACTCAAAACTAATTCTCAGCAAGTCTTGTCCCAAGTCAACGAGCACATCTCGCTAGGTGAGACCGAATTACAGTCACACAATTACACTCACCAGTCAACACCATCCCCATACACTCCTCTTGGCAACTATTCCTCAATCAAGGACTACTTCTATTTAATGCCTCTCAAGTTCCCACTTCCGACTGCTTCGAATCCATCGATTCCTCCCTCCCTGGCCCCTGTATACCCCAAGTTACCAAACCCAGTCTCGGCCTCCAGGGAACTGAGTTTTCTCCCTTCCTCTCACTCGCCCGGCCTGGGCCCCTCCTCCTTGCTCACTAAAATCCTGGTACCAGGTGGCCCACGGCCCTCGGCCTTCCAAAGGCCCATCAGTCCTTCCGTTTCGGTGACGATCGACTCGGAAGCTCTAACTCACCACACGGTCGATCGGCTAGTAGGGGACGCCCTACCCAGCCCGACGCCGTATATTCCCCTCCTCTCATAATGGGAGGCTCTGCATCCCTGCCGGCCGACTCCCCTTTACAATGTCTTGACATTGGACCTACCGCTCTAGTCTCTCAACTCACATTACTCTCCTTCTCCAAAGGCCTCCGGGACTACCAGTTTGATCACTCTGAGTCCAATTCTCTCACAGGCCCTCGACAAAAACGAGCAATCTTTTTACCCATCATGCTCGGAATCTCTCTAAAAACTTCTCTCCTAGGCACAGGGTTAGCAGCCACTTCACCAGGATACAGTGTGTCCCAACTTTCAGACTTACAGCCCAATCCCTAGACATTTAACCAGCTTCTCCTTAGAAATTATCAACTTTTACCTACCTGTGAAGACGAAGCAGGCAGGCTCCATAGACGGTCTCACAGCCTGCTAACGGCCCTTCAGTCAAACTTCAGTCTTCGAATGACAACAACGCACCGATTCCAGCAGTTCCTCAATGATCTCTGCACTGACAGCTGGCTCTTCGCTGATCCATCGTTACCGCTCGGATGGCTTACAGCATTAGAAGATCTGGATCTTCAACGGACCTTCACAGACTACACCGCCCAAGAGGTGTTCTCCTATTATACCCATCATACCCCGTGTCAAACCTCCCTAACAGCCCTCCCTAAAACTCTCTTTCCCTCTTACAACGCCCCCACTCAGCAGGAAGTAGCCAGACGAATCACGACGCCCCTCAACCCCCTCTTAAAACAAAAGGGAGGACTGTTGGGTGGTGCAGACACGTAACGTACCACATGATGGCGACAGTTTCCGGTTCTTCCTCCCTCTCCACACCTGATGCAATGTTAAACCCGCCAAGAAAGACCCAATAAGAAAATAACACCTCCCGCTCCGCCCGCTCATCCCCAGGCCCGCCCCCCAGACCCAATCATCGATAACCACGTAGCCCTAAGGGATATAAATATCCCATCCCAACAGCACTCTCTCTCTCTGCGCCACCTGACCCGACTCTGCTAATAAAGATCTCTTGACTGCGTTTGGCGTGCTCTGGGTCTGCCTTTACTCTTTCCGTCACCACAAAAAGATAAGTACGTAAGGTGTTGAATATGTTAATTACTTTTATTTAATTGTTCCACATTGTGTACATATATCAAAACATCATACCGTAGAAATGATATATTTTTGTCAGTGAAAAATAAGTAGCTTTTAAAATTAAAAATGTGCACATATACTTGTGTACCCTATGGTTTGATATTACATTACCTCAATTATTTATTTGAAGAACCGACATTCTAAATTATAATGTAGAGAAATTTACCCTTCCCCCATGCTTGTAGATAAGTGTTTTCTGTAACTTGTTTAGAAGTTTCTTTCTTTCTCTCTCTCTCTCTCACACACACACATACACACACACACGCACACACACACACACAGAAATTCTGTTGGGATTATTGGGAATAAATGAATCTTCAGAACGTAGATTGAAATGGACATCTTTAAAAAATTAAATCTTCCAGTACATGGACATAGTATATGCCACTCATTTAGGGTGTTTTTAAAAAATTTCTATCAATAAAGTTTAACAGTTTTTCAGTAGAGGTCTTATACATCTTATGCTACATATGTTTAAAGATACTTGACATGTTAGATAATTTGAATCTTTAAAAATATTTTCATGACTACTTCTTGCTGCTATATAGAAATAAAATTGATTTTTATATTCTATTTCAATATGACCTGTAAATTCCCTAAATCTTCTTAATAAAACTAATAGTTTATCTGAATTTGTTTTTATATTTTCAATACACACAATCATTTTATTTGTGAATAATGAAATTCACTTTTTCTCCTTTTTCTAGCTCAGTAACTTTATTTATGTTTTTCTCTCTATTTATTTATTTTTTACTGCTTAGGAACTTAAAAACTAAGTTAAATAGAAGTGGCAATAAAGATTACAGTTTTCCTGATCTCAAAAGAAACAGTAATTTCTAAAATCATAGTATATTTTCTAAAGAGTTTTATTTTTATGGACATATACCAGATTAAGAAAACTTTCTTCTATTCTAGTATGCTAAGATTTGGATTTCATAGAATATTTCTCTCAAAAGAAACAGTAATTTTTAAAATCATAGTATATTTTCTATAGAGTTTTATTTTTATGGACATATACCAGATTAAGAAAACTTTTGTCTATTCTAGTTTGCTAAGATTTGGATTTCATAGAATATTTCTCTCAAAAGAAACAGTAATTTTTAAAATCATAGTATATTTTCTATAGAGTTTTATTTTTATGGACATATACCAGATTAAGAAAACTTTCTTCTATTCTAGTTTGCTAAGATTTGGATTTCATAGAATATTTCTGCATGTATTGAGGTAAGCCCATCCATTTTTTAAAATTTGTTAATGAAGGAAAATGCAGTATTGAAGCAACCTCATATTCCTGAAATAGACCTGAACTTGGCTGTCACGTATTATCATTTTTTATATTATTATTATATATGTTATAAATTTTAAATTTGCAAACATTTTGTTTAGAATTTTTGCATTGAGATTAAGTTTGGCCTTTACTTTTTTTTCTTTAACTTTTCTCATCCCTATTTTATTTTTATTCAAGATTCATAAAATGCATGAAATGATTTGCTTTCTATTTATTTTTCTCAAAAGTTTAGTTAAATATATCAGATACATATTCTCCATAGAAGGTTTTAAATTACAGATCCATTGTCTTCAGTAAATAACATTTCAGGTTTTCTATATCTATTTTGTTAGTTTTGGTAAGTTATAATTTTCTAAGAATGTGCTTAATATATATGCACTTCAAAATAAATTTAGTTATAATGTTGATTATAATTTCCTTATTAGCTTTTTAATGACTAAAGGATCTATACTGATGGCTTTTCCAAGCCCGGTACTGGATGCTTGAATGTTCACTCATTTTCTTGTCTGTCAGCCTCAGCAGGAGTTTGTCAATTTTACATTTGGCTTTTTTCTTTGTTTTTCCAATGAGTTACTTTGGCTTTGAGGACTTCAGATATATTTGTTTTTAATTTTACTATTTTCTCAATAATATTATTAATAGCTATTAATATTATTAATTTTCTGTTGGTTTTCTATCTTTTTTCTAATTTTATGAGATGGATGCTTTCAGTATTTCTCAGTCTTTCTAAATATACAGGTAAAGTTATGAGTTTTATGTGCTACTTTTGATATGTAGTGTTTTCATTTTCCATAATCTTCAAGCATTTAGGAATTGTCTAGTTATTTTTTTGTTACTAATTGCTAGCATAAATTCATTATGGTCAGAAAATAAACAGTGTATTTTAACACTTTGAAATTCTTTTAGAATTGACTTCATAGCCCAGTATATAGTCAATTTTAGAAAATGGTTTTATGTGTGCTTGCAAGGCAGCTATATTCTGCAATTGTTCCATTATCATGTTCAAATATTGTTTTACCCCAGTTCTTTACTAGAGAGGAATATTAAGAGCTTCCACTCTAATTATCAATTTTTCCAGTTATCATTTTATCTCTGTTAATATTTTCTTTTTTAATATTCAAGACCAATTATTAGATATTAAAAAATTGAAATATGTAGTCTTGGTGAATTAAACTATTATTATGAAGTGACCCTCTTCATTTCTAATGTTTTTGCCTTAATGTTGACTTTTACCAATATTAATATATCTATTTCAACTGTTTGTTACTTTTTGTACAAAAAAAGTTTTCCAAGCATTTAATTTAAATAGCTATATCATTTATGTTTACATTATTAATATTTAAATATTTCCTCTGTAAACGTGTTATAAAATTTATTGCACTCTGACAATAAAAATACTAGAACATCAATTTCTTATATTAAATATAACTTGTTATACTAGACTTTACAGTTTGGCTTTACGATATGTTTCTCTTTGTTCTGCCTGTTCTGTTTCTTATTTCTAGTCTTTCTCTGTTTTGAAATTATTGTATTTTTTCTCTGGCTATGTTATTTTGAAGTTTAACAATCTAATTCTCTTTAGTTGTTAAGATATTACCACACACTTTTCTGACTTAAGCTAGTCAATTATTTTACCCTCCTCCCAGATAACATAAGGACTTTAGAACACATTAACTTCCATTAAACTATTCCAAACATGATTGTATTCTATTCTCTCTCTCTGTGTTTTTCTGCCTGAATAACTGCCTTTGATACTTTGTGACGTTTGGGGCTGTAATGGTAAATTTACCAATTTAAAAAAAAATTCAAAATGTCTTCATTTTACCCTCATCCTTGAAAAATATCTTCTCCAGATATAGTTCAGGTTGCAATTATTTTCTTTCAGCTCTTTGAAGATATAATTTTATTACCTTTAGCTTCCATCCTTGATCTTGATACTTCAGCTAGAAACGTAACTGCTCTTTTTTGAAACTAATCTTTTTTCTTAATGCTATAGTCTGAATGTTTCCACCCATTTAAAATTCTTATGCTGAAGTCTAATCTCTAATGTGATAGTATTAAGAGGTATGGCCTTTGGGAGGTTATTGGGTCATGAATAACCCTCATAAATGGAATTAGTGTACGTATAAAACAGGCCCAAGAGAGCTTGTTTGCCTCTTCCATAATGTTAGGTTATAGTGAGCAGTCACTATCTACGAGTCCGGAAATGGCCCTCATCAGATGCCGAAATTGCCCGTGCTTTAATCTGGGACTTCTCAAACTCAAGACCATGAGAAATACTTTTTTGTTGTTCATAATCTGTCTAGTTTATTGAATTTGTTACAGCAGCCTGAAAAGACTAAAATATTTTAATTGCTTTTAACATTTTTGTCTTTGCCTTTTCTTTTTCTGTACTTTTACTGTGATATGATAGATGTGGATTTCATTTACTTACTTGAGAAACAATACTTTCCACCCATAATCTCATAAAATATTTCATTACCACATTTTATTATTCTTCCAGGATTCCAAGATTATCCTTACCATAACTTCTCTCTTTATCCTGTATGTTTCTCTCTTGTATTTTCTGATTTTTTTGTCTCTGTTCATCTTTGTAGTTAATTTCTTCATTTTCCCCCTAAATTTGCTGTGTTTTCTTGATTGTTTCAATCTATTGATAGCAATATTTATTAATTCTAGAGATTCTATTTGATTCTTTTTTTCTAAGCTATCCAATCACTTTGTATAATTGTAAATCCCCTGCTTAAATTTTCAAGCCTGGCATTCATTTTTATTTCAAAATTTAAAAAGCATAGATGTTTCATGTTCTAATTGTAAGTAACTCCAGTGTCTATATTCCTGTGTCTCTATGTCTTTTCACCTCTGTCCTTCTGCTTATTTGAAAAATTACTCACTGTAATTATTTAATGATAGGATATTATTCTCCTCCTTCAGAGGTTATGCTTGACACATGGGGGCACCAGCAATTCAGTTACTCATTAATCTAATTCAATTTTATTTATTTATTTATTTATGTATTTTTTGAGACGAAGTTTTGCTTTTGTCGCCCAGCTGGAGTGCAATGGCACGATCTCGGCTCACTGCCACCTCCGCCTCCCGGGTTTAAGTAATTCTCCTGCATCAGCCTCCCGAGTAGCTGGGATTACATGCACCCACCAACATGCCCAGCTGACTTTTGTATTTTTAGTAGAGACAGGGTTTTACCATGTTGGCCAGGCTGGTCCTGAACTGCTGACCTCAGGTGATACACCTGCCTCGGCCTCCCAAAATGCTGGGATTACAGGGGTGAGCCACCGCAACCAGCCCTAATTTTCAATTTCAAGATTTTCTGGTCCCTCCAGATGACTTCAAGACTGGTTACATAGGAAGAGTTTAGTTTCAATTAACCTTACTCCTAGGGGTATAACCTTTTCAGTATCCATCCAAAATGGTGGGGTGACTTAGCAGATCCCTCCTTGTTGGACCCTAGGGAGCAAGACCAAGATTTTTGTTCCTTTAATCCTCTAAGACTTCAAAATCTGCAGCTCAGCCTCACCTCATCTTCTGGAAAGGAAAATAACCTTATTGCAAAAGCAGCTCTGAGAGTAGGGCTCACTTTACTTCTCTGGATTCCAGACAATCCAGTCTCATTCAGGCTTCTAATTTATTATCTTATTCTTCTCTAATAAACTTAAAAATTTTTGTTCTTAATGTGTCCAGCTTGTGAAGCTGCCTTCAGTGGGAGAGTTGATTAAAATTATCTAATTATTCTGGAATATTTTAATTTTTCCCTTTTTGCAGAGCAATCACATATTTCAGGGACCCTGTAAGATGTAGGGATCTCAGCTATAGTTCTTAACTTTATAAGACCCAAGTCCTTAACTTTAAACTCCAAGGAATATTTGAATGCCTTCTCAGGCAGACCATTGAGTCAAGATCACAGTCTGATGTTTCTAAGACTGTAATGACATTACTTAGTAAATCTATCTCTCTTGCTCTAGATTCTTTCTCTGTTTACTCATGGGAGAACCAACCTTCCTGCCTTCCTTCCTTTGTCCTTTCATTTTCCTTGTTATTCAACTCAACTTCTGTTTCTGATGTTGTTTTCCAGAATGTCCGAGTTTGGTTCGGAGGAGACAGAAACTATGATAGCTTAATGTGCCACGTTGACAAATTCAGAAGGGTCAATTAAAAAGTCAAAAATAAAACCCAGTGCTTTAAGAAAAAAGTCAATGTTTTACATTTATATATAAATATACATATACAAAATTATTTGTAGTTGGGCTTTTCAAGCTGCAGATAATCAACTACAAATATCTCTATGAATTGTACACATTTGTCAGATGTATATTTAGCAGTGTGCTATCAAGAGGGAAAACTAGCATGAGTTGTTGGCTCCTTCCGTCAAAATCATCACTAGGGAAACTATAAAAGTGAAAGAAATATGTGGATTCTGGGAGTTAAAACCTGCAACAGAAACTACAATAAACCTCCAGAGACCCCAAAAGTTGACATGATTTTTTTTTTTTTTTGATACAGAGTCTAGCTCTCTTGCCCAGGCTATAGTGCAGTGGCTCGATCTCGGCTCACTGCAGGCTCTGCCTCCCAGGTTCACACCATTCTCCTGCCTCAGCCTCCCGAGTAGCTGGGACTACAGGCGCCCCCCCACCACGCCCGGCTATTTTTTTTTTATTTTTAGTAGAGATGGAGTTTCACCGTGTTAGCCAGGATGCTCTCGATCTCCTGACCTGGTGATCTGCCCGCCTGGGCCTCCCAAAGTGCTGGGATTACAGGCATGAGCCACAGCACCCCGCTGACATGATGTTTAGCGAAAGTAGCTGTTATTGCCCCATTTAGGGGAAATGAGTGGAGGGGCACCTGCTGCAGCAGTGAGAATTCTGTCGCCTTCTCTACTGTTTTCCTATCACTTCTTTGAGATGGTATTGCCTGTGCTTTCACTGCAACAGGTTCTACCTTGTTCAAGTGACCACGTGTAACATCAGGAATCCTCAAAAGTCCTGGAGTTCTATGTTGTTGATGAAAACTGAACCAAAAAGAATTATTTTCCTAGGGCATTTACTCTTCCATACTTCTTCCTCCTCCAAATTTCCTATTATTGGTGCATTTTAACTTACAGGCACTCCCTCTTCTCAAAGCTGCTTTTTCTGAAGCACTGAATGGGGAATTTTTGAATATAGTAGTTCCCACATGAGTGCCAACCAAAGAGAATGGTCAATAATATTTTCCTGTCCCTGCTCTGAACTCATTCCTTCTCTATTTCTAAACTCAGTGCTAATACTGGGTCTAGACTTTGGCCCTTTCCTAATGCATATTACCAGAACAAACAATTCATACTCTCCAGAAATATGTTCTCACAGGCCAAAATAACCACACCCCTGTGGAGTATAATGCCCTCAGAAGAAAAACAGCAAATCTGTGGATTATTTTAACCCCTGAATAAAAATTTCTGGAATAGATGGAGTATGTGTGATACTATTTAGTTACAGGATTAATCTTTGTGTAAGTTTTTTCTTTCGTGATATAATTTCAAAGTTTAGTTTATTCATTTAGCATGGAAGACTGGAGAGCAGCACATGCAGGCGGGGAGTGATAATTAGGGACGGCATCACTAAAGACATGCCTCAATACCATCGTTTCCATAAAACTATGTGTGTAGGTGATAAGAATAGTTACCATGGATGGAATGCTCATTATATATCAGCCACTGTGCTAGGCAGATGGTGCACATTGTTTTAATTCTTAGGTAACTATTATCTACTCAAATGAGGAACGTAAGGCTTAGGAGGTTAAATGACTTATCCAAATCCCAACTGAGAAGTGTATTTCTCAGTTCTTAACCTGGCCAAAGAATTCCTTGGGGGAAACTGGACTATTATCTCAGGTTAAAGTTTTGTTTTTGTATAGTGAGGAAGGTTCTATTAGACTGCTATCTGGTAGTGACAGGAAATGGAGGGGAAAGGAGAGTCTCAGACTATTGGTGTCAATAAAAGAAAAGATGCAAAGTGCATATATACTTAGGACTAGTGTGCAAGTATATTCTCCATATATTGCCAAGCAAAGTTTCCAACCTTATCTGTGGCTATATGTATATATTTGAATATTGTCACTCTTTCAAACTTGCCTTGCCTTCAATTCTTGTTTTAACTTGTGTTAAAACACAAATTGCTCCTTGAAGTTTTCTGCGTCCCACATTCAGTTGAAGACTACAAGTCCTTTACAGTTTGTTCATGGCAGGTTGAAAACTGCAGTTACCCAGTCTAGTGCTTGGGGCACAATAGTGGCAATGGGGGTGAGGGGAAAGTTTCAACAAACAATATAAAAATTGGAATAGTCTTGGGTAATAACTTTATATTTTATCCCTCTGGCAACTACAAGTGATGAAGGTGGGTCTTAGGAGGCGGGATGAATTCTCATCTATCTTAATCCTCTTTGACAGCATAATATGTGCTTCTAGGCTATATACAACTTATATTACCAAAAGTTGATTTCATGCTTGAAGAAAGTATAGTGAACAATACCAAAGTTACTATGTTACTAGTTTCATATACTTTATTTAAAGAAATGTGATTGTAATTCTTAATGCCATCAGAATCAGTTCGCAAAGTTTAAGCTTGCCTTTGTAAACTTAGACTTCTTGATGCAATAGAAGTGGTTGCTTCAAGGTGGGAGGGTGCTGTAATAGTAGACTGCAGTCCACTTCCAGCTGTTTGTAATTACTGTGAGTTACATCATGATTCTCATGATTAGGGCTCTATAAATTAAACTTTTTTTAAAGGTTACGTTTCAATTATACTAGCATCTGTAAGGAAGATTATGGGAAAAGAAAAACATGTAAAGTGAGAAATACTAGAATATTAATCTTAGACATTCAAAAGTTTTACAAATTAATCTCTGAAGACTACTTCCCTGTAACAATCTTATTCTGCCATCCTGGGGGTCTATTTGTTCTAAAACTTCAGGATTCAAAGGAAAACATATTTGGTAAACGTTCTCTAGCAGCTGATGTTCATGAAACAAGAAAATCATTCCCATTACTTTATTTTAGCACCAGAAATATATTACATATTATCATAACAATCTGCTTTCTCTTTGCCATCAAGTCTTTGCTTAAATGAAACCACGGAAGTTGTATTGATAATGGCTAACACTGTGATTAAACAGTGTGTATCAAGCTATAGATGTCCCTATAATTTTATGATTATTTCAATTTTTATGAATACAAAGTTAAAAATGCTTAAGCATCCCAAACTGCAAAGTCAATTGATTAGTTTCTGCTACTTATGAAATCATTAAGATTCAAAATTTATATGGAGGAGAGTTAAAACGTGTAACTAAAAGTGAAAATTCTCTCCACCCCTAAGAGTCTCCTAGAACCAGTGGTGAAAGAAAAGCAAATGAGTAAGGTGAAGATCTTTTAGTTGGCATAGAGAGCTAAATCTACCTAGTATATTTGGCAAACTGAGAATTGTCAGGAAGTTTTCTGCTTTAGATTTAAGAATTATAATTTAAATGAATGGCAACTATAGGAAAACAAAAATATATGAGGTTCCATCCTCATTATCCTGCTTTAATATCTATCTGGACAAAATGATAACATTTGCTGCCACTGACAAAAAGGAAGAAATGGAGAGAAAAAAATACGTGTACCTTTTATATACTACTGTAATTTGTGCTGATTGTAATGTATATAAATGTAATTAAGATATATGTGTATATGTGTAGATGTGTGCGTTTAATTGAGCTAAAAATGTATTAATTTGCTTCAGTGAAGAGACTGAATTTGGAACAGTGCCTACAAGGCCCTTCTTTCCTTTAATAGGTCAGGGAGGCAAGTTTAATGAGGGACATAATAGGCATTTTCACCTATGCATTTTTCAAGTTTTCGAGAGTGACCTAAATCTTTGCAGTTTTTCTAGAAATGAGGCATTGCTTTTGCTTCATTACACTGGTATAGAAGTATAGTTTCAGAAGCTTTCAAGTGTTTTTTCTTTCTAAGTAAACTTTACTTGATGGGCTAGAGAACCAATGTGATAATATCGCCAACTGCTAAGATCTCTCTGAGAACATCTCAGACCAGACTCCATTTATGACTCTCATACATTTCCACTTTCACTGCTAAATCACCATAAAATCCTATGTGGCCACACATGGTTAGAGACTGTGGTAGACAGAATAATGCCTGCTTCTCAAAGTGCCCATGTTCTACTCTCCAAAACTTGTGAATACGTTAAGGAATTAATGTTTCAGATGGAATGAAAGTTGCTAATAAATGACTTGAAATGGGAAATTTATTCTGCATTATCCAGGTGGGCTTAATATAATCACAAAGTGTTTATAAGTGGAAAGGGAAGGTAGATGATTGTGTCAGAGTGATGTGATATAAGGGACACTCAACTAGTCGTTGCTGGCTTTGAAGATGGAAACAGGCCAGGAACCAAGAAATGCAAGCATCTTCTAGAAGCTGAACAAAGCAAGGAAATAGATTATCCCCTAAAGTCACAGAAAAGAATGTAGTCTAACCAATATCTTGATTTTAGCCTGGTAAGGTTCATTTTAGAATCCTGGCTTATAGAACTGTAAATTTTGTAATTTGTTATAGTAGCAATAGAGAACTAATATATGCAGTTCTACGTGTAGAATTACTAATACATGTAGCCTATGGCAATTAATCCTGAAAAGTCTGGATATTCCTCTTTCTTTAGTACACAGCTACACTGGTTAATTGCAGAAAGTTCTTCTGTGAAAGAAGGCTTAGAAGGCCTTTTGATGTTATGGCTTGTTTCTCAAAAGCATCCACTGTCCTCTTCATTCAAGTGGCCCTGGGTCTATAAACTGACTTACAGTCTCCAGTTCTATATTTTGATGGTTTAACTTAGGCTTTGTTCATTAGAACTATATATTTTTTTCATATATACTGAAAAATGAGACTTTTGTGAGCTTATTTAGGTTGATCTCAGGAACCAGCAAATGTGTCCACATGGCAAACAATTCTGATTACCACTCCAGCCTTGCCATCTATTTTAGTACCAGCACTTACCTTGCATTGACAGTTAAGTGCTACTATTTGGCATCATCCCTGGACCCCAGAAACCTCATGGGAGTCATTTCAACAACAATGTCTTCTGCCTTTAACTGTGGCCTACACACTGGACATCCACCATGGTGCTTTTCAAGAATGCAATACTCTCACCAATGTAATTATTAATGACTATGTGAAGTCTTACGTAGCTTCTGTGGAGACAAAATTAAGGGTTGTTTGTGTGTGTTGTTCATTATAAATTTACTCTGAAAACTTTATGTCACTAAAACTGTGGACTTTAAAAAAAATTGAGGTACTTCAGTTTCATTTACAATAAACCTCCCCAAAAGTATCAGCCAACCATCCAAACAAAAGATAGAATCCTACTTCTTGAGGTTGTATACTGAATGTAGTCTAGAAGCAGCCAGCCTCTCTCAGGCTTTTGAATTCCTTGTGTTTCTCTTAGTCATTTGTTACAACAGCCACTCATTTTGCCAAAGCTTTTATTTAAGTCACTTAATTCTAAGTGCTCACAGGTTTAATAAAATTCAATATGTCTAGCATGCCATTGGTTAATAGTGCCATCTTCGAATGTTAAATGGATCCTAATTGTATTCAAACTCAGTTGGGCAAGAACAATAATCCAAGTTTCCTCATTGCTTGATAATCAATTGCTAATTTCTTTTATTCCAAGTTGCCTTTTGGTCAGTGTTTTTATTTGCATATAATTCTAACCACTGACATCACTTTTGTAGGTAGGGATCTACCAGAAAGCATGACAGAAATTCAGGGAAGATCAGGGAATTAAGTTTTCATGATACACAACCAAGAACAGTATGGACATAAGAAAACATCCAACCATCATGTGATTATTTTAGACAAAATCCTTTTGCTATTAGTATCTGCCTTGTGGGACTCATAAAAAAGAGGGAAAATGGAAAAGTCAGGAAGTACAACAAAACCCCTGTTATAATTTTTGCAAAATAATTCAATACCTCTCTACAATGCTTATCAAAAGTGCCACTTACCATTAGCTTAGGTTACACTTTTTTTCTTCTAATTCACATGTATTTGCTTAGCATAGCCTAAGTCATTTGTGGACCCTGCACTGAAAAAATTTCTAGAAAATATAAGTTTTTTTTCTTTTACTTTATCTTTTTTTTGAAAGAAATAACACATATCATTTTATTTAGGGGTTGTTTGTTACAGCAACATAACCAATTGTATTCTTAATAATAGAATAGAATATGTGCATATGCATTTATAAACACACATACATATGCACACACACTATATGCATAGACAAACATACAAATTGGTTAGAGTGTAAGCATTTCTTTGTAGTCTATTTTGTTTTTTTGCTAAGAAATATATGTATTATTCAAAATTTGTTTACTGAGCACCTATTATGTCTTGGCCATTTTTAGGATTTTGATGCTAAATCACTGAGCAAAACATTTTTTAAAACCCATTGTCCATGGAGTTTATTTACATGGAAATTTATTCAAGTTTGTGAATATACAATTACTCTATTATTATTTTAAAAAATAATCTTAACCATTTTAAGTGTATACTTCTGTGATTTTAAATATATTAACTTTGTTGTGAAACAGATCTCCAGTACTTTTGCATCTTATGAAACTGAGACTCTATACCCATTAAATACTCTCCTCTTCCTTCTTTCCCCAGTACCTGGTAACCCTCATTCTACTTTCTGTTTCTATACATTTGACTACCTTAGATACTTTATATAAGTGGAATCATATTATGTTTGTCTTTTTGTGACTGGCATACTAGGAAATATAATCTTTAACTTTCAAATCTTTAGTGTACAGCAAGGCAGAGTAAGAGGCTGAGAGTTTTTGTTGGGTCAATCTGCAGTATTTTCCACAGCTGTTCTTAACATTCCTCATTGAAAAGAGGAAGTAAAAGCAAATCCCTCCTTAAATTAAAAAACAAAAAACAAAAAAACTGAGAGGAGCTAAAGAGGACTAACTTAGTGTGGGCTCTTCAGAAGCAATCCCTGAAAAGAAGGTTACTGTAGAAAGGATGAATTCTGAAAATTCTCATAGGTAAAATCTGAAGATTGTAATGAAAGCAGGAAAGAGCAGAGGTGTTTCAGATCAGCTTTAGCCTGATCTGGTGAGGTATTCTTGTTTGTGATTTCATCAACACTCCATTATGAGAACAGAGCTCCTGTAGTCCCATTTTAGTGAGTCATCAGCTAGATTAAGACCCAGAAAGGGGAGTTCCTATCAAAGATGATACTATAGAAAAGGATGCGAGTATGAGCCCGAAATATGAGTAAATATGAATTTAATAAGAATGTGTATGTCTGCTTTAAACCTAAAAGGAGAGAGAGAGACAGATGGATGCCCGTGTATTTCGTAGCAACACTTAAATAAGGTGGCAAGAATTAGCGACAACCTAAAAGGGGATCTGAAATCATATGCCATAGGTCTAAATAACTTAATTTTTTTGTAAATAAGTCCAGTAATTATTAAAATTAAAGGCTACTGCCTGTTTGAAAATACAACTGGGAGAGAAAGACAGTACAATGGATGTTAAAAGGAATTTCTGAAATTATCTGATTCATTCAATATAATTCATGCATTTTGTTGATAAATCCTCAACATTATGTGTTAAAAAACAGAATAATTGAGGATGTAGCAGACCCAATAAAATAAAATTTAGTGAGGTAAATGTACAGTTTGGTATTCACACTTAAAAAAATAAATTAGGCAGCTATATACTTTTTTTAAATGACCAAAACCTATTGAACAGGAATTCCTGGAGATAACAATGATAAGTTCAGGACAAAATACAACATAAAACAACACAAACAAATAAATAAACAACAATAACCTGAAGACACTAGAGAGTAAATTACACGGAAATTCTGTTTGGGGATCAACACTGAAGAAAAGTTAGCACTGGGTGAATTTCTCCTTTTCAGTTACTTAACGTAATAGAAAGCATCAGTCAATATCATGTGGGGTAGCTAAATCCCTGATAGAAAACATGCAGTCTGTCTGAGCCGAAAAAAACAAATAACAGAAATTTGTGGCAAATACAGCCTTGGGACCAGAAAAGAAGGAACCCCACAAAAGCAAAAGCTAGCCGAGAAGCACAAATTCTGTGTTCAGACTCTATCTAAATCTCTGCATGAGCCACAAATGTGCATGAGCTGGGCAGATTCAAAGCAGCCCAGATGAAGGTAAAAGAAATAAAACAAGTCCGAACTTTCTCAATCAACAGTTTTTAACTGGAATCCAACTAATTGTCAGACTTAAAAAATCAGTATTTCTCAGAGAAATAAAACAAAATTCAAAGTCTCTCCACAACACAATTTCAGTGACTAGTTTGTAAGAAAAAATTATTATTTGAAGCAACATAAAAATATGATCTAGTCTTAAAAAAAAGACAGCAGGACCAACCCCGAGGTGAGTTGAATATTAGAATGAGCAGACAAGGATTTTAAGAAATCAATTAAATTAATGAATAAGATTTAAAAAACAGTGATACCAAATAAAAAACATAAATTTTAACAGAAATATAGGAATCAATAAAAGGAAAATTCTAAAAGTGAAAACACTGGTGGTGCATGCCTATGGTCCCCACTACTCAGGAGGCTGATGCAGAAGAATCACTTGAACCCGGAAGGCAGAGGTTGTAGTGAGCCGAGATCACACCACTGCGCTCCAGACTGGGCAACAAGAGTGAAACTCCATCTCAACAAAAATAAATAAATAGAAAAATTTAAAAAAAAAACAAAAATACGATACGTAGATTTAAAAATTCACCACATGGGCATAAAAGCAGAATGGAAATGACAAAGAACAGAGTCCACAAACTTAAATATAGATAAACACCAACTACCTATCTTAAAGAGAGAAAAGATATTTTAAAACACGAATAGAGCCTCAGCGAGCTGCAGGATGTCAAAAGGTGTAACGTGTAATTTGGAGATATAATGGATGTACATGTTCCCATTTTATTGAAAGATATAATATTACAGATTCAAGAAGAAGCAGCTCAGTAAAGCCCAAACAGGATATGAAGAAAATGAGAGTGAAAATATGAAGAAAATAACAATGAGTACATCATAGTCAAACAGCTAAAAACAAAAGATAAAGGATAATCTTGAGAGCAGCCAGCAAAAAAAGACATTAAAAAGAGAGGAACAGCAATTCAAATTTCAAATGACTACAAACTTTTCTTCAGAAACAATGTTAGCATATGGCATGAAATAACATTTTTAAAAAGAAAATAAGCAAACCTGTCAACTGAAACTTTTAGATCCAATAAAAATATTTTTTATAAGTGAAGTCAAGCTACAGACTTGCAACAGCAAACATAAAAATGCTGAAATGGTTATGTTAATATGAGATAAAATATGTTTCAAGATAAAGAGCATTATCAGAGCTATCAAAGAACATTTGATAATGATAAAAGGGTCAATTAATTAGGAACCTATTGCTATAAAAATTGTGGGTGAGTCTAATAACAGAGCTTCAAAATACATGAAGCAAAAAATAACAGAATAAAATGGAGAAAGAGAATGTACCCATTATACCTAACAATCAGAAATTGCTAAAAAAAAAAAATGCAAGTAATAAGTAGTATGATCTGAATAACACTTTCAATCACCTTGACCTGGTGAATATTTATAGGACATTACACACAATAACAGAAAAATATACGTTTTTAAAGTGCATAGCATTTTCAGTACGATATAATACACATATGTTAGGCCGTAAAACTAGTCTGAATAAATTTGAAAGATTTAAAATCATATAGAGTATGTCTTCAGATCACAGAGGAATTAAATTAGAATCAATAACAATAATATGCCTAGGAAAACCTCAAAACATTTAGAAATTAAATAACACAATTCTAATTAATTTATAGGTCAAGGAACGAATTAGAAAGGATTTATAAAATACTTCAACCCTAATGAAAGTGAAAATGTAATATATGAATATCAGGCCTACTGCCTATTTTTTGGAAAAAAGCCACATCCTTGGGCTCATGTATTGACTGACTGCTTTCTTGCTGCAATGGCAGAGTTGAGTAATCGGGACAAAGACCATATGGAATGGCCACAAAGTCTATAAAGTATTTACAATCTGGCCTTTCACCAATGTAATTTGCTGACTCTAGAGTTAAGCTATCATTCGAAACGTTTTACCTCTTTTTAGAGGGATGGAGATTTTTAGCAATATTGATTATCTAGTTTCCAAGCTGTTTTACTCTATTTGTGTTGCATAAAGAAATTCTTGAGGCTCGGTAATTTTTAAAGGACATTTATCGGGTTCACAGTTCTACAGGCTGCGCAAGAAGCAAGGCACCAGCATCCACTCATGATGAAGATACCTGGCTGCTTTCACTTATGGTAGAAGGGGAAGACGAGCCAGCATGTACACAAATCACAGGCAAGAGAGAAAGCAAGAGACAGATAAAGTGAGAAAGAGCAAGAGGAGGTGCCAGGCTCTTTTTAACAACCAGCTCTCACTCATTACAGCAAGGACTGCACCAAGCCATTCATGCGGGATCCACCCACGTGACACAAACACCTCCCATTAAGTTCCACCTCTAACACTGGGGATCAAAGTTTAACATGAGATTTGGAGGAGTGCAATATCCTTACTATTGCATTTTGTCTCTGGACCAAAACTTATGTTCTTCTCACATTTTTCCCATTTTTATGCTGTTTCCTTTTTAATTATAAACACCACCTTTAGGTCATTCTTTTGTTACTAAGTATGATTGTAAGCTGTTGAAAATAGCAACACCACTTCTTGAACACTCTGCTGCTTAGAAATTTCTTTTGCTGGATACTCTAGATCCTCACACTTAAGTTCAATCTTCCATAACACCCTAGGGCATGGACACAGTGCAGCTAGGTTCTATTCTACCATGTAAAAATGGCCACCTTTTCTCCCATTCTGCATATGTTTCTCATCTCCATCAGAGGCCCCATGAGCACGGCCTTTACTCCCCATATTTCTATCAGGTTTTTTGACACAACTACTTAACGAGCCTCTACAAAGTTTCAAACTTTCCCTTATCCTTTCTGTCTTCTTGACTTCCAGACTCTTCCTACCTCTGCCCATAACCCAGTTCCAAAGCCAATTCCACATTTTCAGGCATTTTTAAAGCAATGCCTCACTCCTTAGTGCCAATTTTCTGTGTTAGTTTGTGTTGCTATGAAGAAACACACAAGGCTGGGTAATTTATAAAGGAAAGGTTTATTTGGCTCAAGGTTCTGCAGGCTGTGCAAAAGGCATGATGCTGCCATCCTCTGCTTCTGGTGAGGACCTCTGGCTACTTCCAATCATGGTAGAAGGTGAGGGGAAGCCAGCAAGTACAGAGGTCACATGGTGAGAGAGGACGCAAGAGAGAGAGAAAGTGAAAGAGAGCAGGAGGAGTGTTGGGCTCTTTTTAACAGCCATCTCTCAAAGGAACAGGTAGATTTTTCGAGGATGTGTAATTCTATTATTTATCTGACCACTTGTGCCAGATAAGCATGACAGATTCCACTTCCCATATAGGTTATCTTTAATTTTGCCAGAATTCCTCAAAGAATAAGCGTTTTTGAGAAATAAAAAAAAAAATTCAAGATAGATTTTTGGAAAGAAGAAACTAGATTTGCTAACAAATTACAAATTTATCTGTATCGGGGCATTTGCATTACAAAAAATGTAAAACTTTAAAAATCAATTTTAAAAGGAATTTTTTGTTAAAATATTATTCTTTAATTTCAAAAAGTTTACTTTTTCTATAATCACTTATTAATATTCACCAAATAAAATTCAGATTATTTGGACCAATAATATCAGGATAAAACTTCAATCATGATCTCTCAGTGTTTCTGGTTACAATTAAAAATGTCTACTTGTTGTAATTATGCACTAGAAATTGAAGAGCAGGTTAATCTCTTCTTTGTTTGAATTTAATTTCCTGCTAATTGATAAGACAATTGAGAATATCACAAAGCCAAAGCAGAATTTGCTTTTAAATATAGGCAATGCAACTGACTAACATTCAGTACATAGAAGAGCGTTCAATCTAGACAAATTTCGATTTCAACTCTCCTTGTATAGTTTTTGTAAGGCATTGAGATGATAGGAAACCTGTGGAGTACCTATGCCTGGCATATAGTAGGCATTCAATAATGATAATAACAATAATATTATTTTTAATTGTAGTTATTTTTATTTACCTCCAAAAGCAAGAAAACCATTACTATCATTAATACTACCTTTTTATATATATACTTTAAGTTCTAGGATACATGTGCACAACGTGCAGGTTTGTTACATATGTATACATGTGCCATGTTGGTGTGCTGCACCCATTAACTCTTCATTTACATTAGGTATATCTCCTAATGCTATCCCTCCCCCCTCCCTCCACCCCACGACAGGCCCCGGTGTGGGATGTTCCCCTTCCTATGTCCAAGTGTTCTCATTGTTCAATTACCACCTATGAGTGCATTAACACTACTTTTTCTATGAGAGGTCTCACCTGTAAGATAGAATATGTTGGAAACCTTAAATATGCTTTCTTCCTCTCTGCTTTTTGTCCTTTTTGTGTTCACTCCTGGAAACAATAAGATCTTTCTGAAACACTATTATAAATGCTTGATATTGATCCAAAATGCACTGTTATAGAAATAATTACACATGTCCATATATATATATATGTGCAATAGACACATGGTTCTTCAGTATTAGAAGTGCTCTTGGGAGAAAGATGACAGATAATATCTCTAAAGTTACACTGCTTTTAGAAGACAAATGGACTTTGTATTCCACTATAAGGGCTCATGTATGTGTCAATGACATTTTGCAAACAAATGAACAACGATGCTTCTGAGGCTGTTAAATTTGAAATCAGAAGAAAATGATAGGTAGCACTCATCATGTAGTTAAATTATGCTTACTAGCTACCGGAGGATAAGATGTAGTGTAGGCAATCAATCAATTTTGCAGCATATTTTTAATTTCTCCAGATATTTGTAGGGATTGATTGCTATTGTTCCATTAGGTAACACCATTGCATTATTTTAAGGTTGATATCATTAGCCCCAGGAACATGCAAAATATAAAAACTAAATGTTTAAAGAAAAGGTGACCTTCTATTTCAGAACACAGGTAAATAGTAAATGAGCTGTATAACCTCTAACATTGATGTTTCAAGGTAATTTAATAATAAGACCCTTAACTAAAATACTGAAGTGCAGTACTATACATCACACTTAGAGGCATTCACAGCCTGTAAGGACAATTAGTTACAGTGACTTTTCCAATTCCACCATATTAAATTCAATTAATCTATCATCGTTGAAAGATACCTTGGTTTTATTAGACATTTTCTAGGCATTACAGTCATTAATAACACTTTTAAATTCATATTTGTAGCCTGGAGAGACAAGTGTTTGTTTCCAAGACAATAGTTCAGACACTATAGTTTTTATAAAGGTTGGTAAAGGTCAACTCTGTGTGTGTGTGTGTGTGTGTGTGTGTGTGTGTGTGTGTGTGTGACAGAGACAGAGAGAGAGAAGAGCGAATTTTGTTGCTAATATTTTATTGCTAAGACACTTTGGAAATAAAAACCTCCACTCCGGACCACTCTGATGATTTTTCATGTTAGCCTTAGCCTGTTATCTCCAAGAAGGCAGAAACAAGATTTTGCTGTTTATGTTATATGTGATACTTTGCAGAGTGTTATGTTTTTATAGATATTAGTTTTGATTCCAAAGGAGCAACAGTTGATATTAAAACTGTTACAAACTAAAGAAGAGAAATACATGGAATAAGAAATCATCTCAATTATTCTAAATGGCAGTCCTCACGTGACATTTAGGTAGTGTATCTTAGTCTTTAAGAACTCCAGCTTTGGAGTCAGAGAAACGTGAGCTTGAGTCTCAGCTGCTCTCAGCTTCTTTGTGGATATTTGCTGATAATGGGCAACATAATTATGTTTTCTAAATCTTATTTTCCTCATTGATAAATGGGTAAAACAAGAACACTCATTACATTGGCTTGTGTGAATTATTGTTATGCATTTGTTTCATGTTCAAACAAGCAACTAAATTATTGAAAATGTATCTGTCTCTAAGATGCTTGAAGAACCTACAGCACTTGCCTAGTGTATGACTTATAGAGAGTAGGAAGGAAATAGCACCTGCCACTGTTAGTTGCTTACCAGTTTATTAGTCATGTCTACACAAAGCGTGACTAGTGATTAATCTTGTCAGTTACAGTAATCCTGTATCTTTACCTGGTTTAGGGTTGAGGATGTGACTCTGTTTTGGTGAAAAAGACATAAGAGTAATCCTGCTGAGGACCCTTGGAGAAATAGTTTCCTCTCTAATTAAAAGAGGAAAGTGCATAATTGGGCCCTTCAGTTTCTCCCCACCTTTCCCTGTGTGCACAGTTACAATGGATTATGAGGTTTGTAGCAGCAGCAGCCACAGGCAATCATGAGGGAAGAGGCAAGAGACTCATAAATGACTGAAGGGCCTGATGTAGTTGAACTGCTGAATTAACCTCTGAACTTGTCATTCAAAATTTATTACTATAACCCTATGTTTAAGCCACTGATCCTAGGGATGCTATTGTTTGAAGCCAAAAACATTATAGTCTGCTGCTATTGTTAAAATGCATAATCCTATTAAAGTTTTTCTTTGGGTAGTCCCAAATGAGAAGGAAAGGGGTAATATCTAAAAACACTTAAATTTAGTAATTGATGTATTTCATTTATTCATTGATTGGATACATGTTTATTCAACTGTAGAAGTGAAGTAAGTATGTGTTAGGTATTGTGGGGAACACTAAACAAATTGGACAGGATGGTGAATGAGCAACAGCACCTTATAATAAAATCCCATGGGGAGGAAGCATGACAGAACAAAATTTTAATCTGGGCATTGCAATAGCAAACATTATGGCCTTCAATTTACTTAGTTTCTCAGAGTCTCTGTAAAGTGAGTATATAGTGATCTCTACCTCTAGTACTCCTTCAAAAATTGGTGATTAGTGTTATCATTTATTATTTAGTCACTATCCCTAACCTAAATAAATAGTAGTTGGATGAATGAGCAAATTATATATTTTCTCATTGGTACTAACAATGACATATTTTGCCTAAACTTTAGTTCTCTAGAAAGAAAATGAAACAAATTTATTTTAGAAAATGTCGCTGAAAAATCAGTCACTAGAAATTTAAATAAAGATGTAGAAATGTTTATGAACCTAAGGCTATTGAGAGGATACCATCTATGAACCATTTATTTTCTTGGGGATTTTCTTCTCTGCATTATTTTGCAGCACTAGTTATATATTTTTGCTTAAAAAATGTAGGCCAAAATAAAATTTATATATATTCACTTTTTTATTTGAAAATACCAGTCTAGAATAATCAAAACCTCCTCATGTTAAAAGAGCCAGGTAAGTATACATACTCATACAAAGTATAATTAATACAGACATGTAATTTTAGTGACAAATAATTAAATATATAATAATGACTATTAAAACATCAATAAAGTTAGCCCTCCATATGTGCAAGTTATACTTATATTTATTTTTCTGTTTTTATTTTTTAATTTTTTTGAGACGGGATCTATCACTCGGTCACCTAGGCTGGAGTGTTAAATGGTCAACTTTATATAGGCGGATATACAGTGTATTATGTACAAATACTATGTTATTGTATAGAACGGATTTGAGCCTCCATGAGGTTTTATGTCTGTGGGGGTCCTGGAACCAATCCTCCATGGAGACTGAGAGAGGACTGGATGGATTTGTATGACCACTATTAACTTTCACCTTATTTTCCTGGCATATAGCCAAAAATTATACAAGGTAAAATTTATATTTGGCAAAAGAATTGGAGCCTTACCCTTATTGAATACAACCTAAAAATAAGGTAGCAATTGTCAAATCACCTACACACTTATTAACAGTAGCAATCATAGCTAACTTTTATTGAGCTAGACATTTTATGCTAGACATATATGTGCTAGACACTGTTCTAAGCACTCTGTGTATTAATTCATTTAAACTCATGATGTTACTAATATTATTCTTATTTTACAAAGGAAAAAACTTAGGTACGGAGTGGTTTATTAACTTGTTTAAAGGTACACAGTTGGTAAGTGGCAGATCTGGAATATGATCTGGGATATGACTGAGGCACTGTGCTGTCAATCCCATGCTTTTAACTATAACCTACCTTATTTGGAAGAGGTGAGATTTACATTAGGACAGCATTAGTAAGTGCTCATGGTTTAGATCTTAAATGCTTGGGGTTTCTGATAAATAAAAATTCGATAGGGTTTTGAGTAAGTACGGATGCTTGCTTGAGAAAGAGGACTTTTCCTAGAAACCTGACGAGTTGTGACTTGAATAGGCAGTGCATCACGGAATGTGTGCATGCAGGCAGGGAAAAGAGCAAGAGTAAAAATACTAGTGCAGTAGTACATTTATAACATACATGAGATTTTAATGATATGGATGAAAACATTTTAAGGAAACAAATTTTTATTTGTTTGTTGTCGATTCCTTTTCTTTGTAGTTTCCATGCTCCTCTATTCCCTTCAGAGCTCATTCTTCATTCAGTGATGTGGTAGGCTTCATACTGACTCCCCAAAGATAGCCACACCCTAATACCTGGAAACTTTAAGTGCGTTTTATTACATGGCAAAATACACTTTGCAGATGTATTTCAGATTATGAATTTCAAAATAGGCAGATTATTCTGGATTATCTGGGTGCGTGCTGATATGGCTTGGCTCTGTGTCCCCACCCAAAATTCTTCTTTTAGATCCCATAATTCCCATGTGTTGTGGGAGGGACCCAGTAGGAGATGACTGAATCATGGGGGTGGGTCTTTCCCATGCAGTTCTCATGATTGCAAATGGGTCTCGTGAGATCTAATGACTTTAAAAACAGGAGTTTCTTTGCACAAGCTGTCTCTTTGCCTGCTGCCATTCACATAAGATGTGACTTGCTCTTTCTTGCCTTCTGCCATAATTGTGAGTCCTCCCTATCCAAACCCTTTGTTCCATATAAAGTACCCAGTCTTGGGTATGTCTTTATCAGCAGGGTGAATGCAGACTGTTACAGTAAATTGGTACCAGGAGAGTGCAGCACTGCTGAAAAGACACACAAAAATGTGAAAGCAACTTTGGAACTGGGTAAGAGGCAGAGTTGGAACAATATGGAGGGCTCAGAAGAAGACTGAAAAAATGTGGGAATGTTTGAAACTCCCTAGAGACTAGTTGAATGGCTTTGACCAAAACGCTGATAATGATATGGACAATAAAATCCAGGATGAGGTGGTCTCAGATAGAAATGAGAAACTTACTGGGAACTGGAGCAAAGGTGACTCTTGTTATGTTTTAGCAAAGAGACTGGTGGCATTTTGCCCCCGCCCTAGAGATCTGTGGAACTTTGAACTTGAGAGAGACGATTTAGGGTACCTGGCAGAATAAATTTCTAAGCAGCAAAGCATTCAAGACATGACTTGAGTGCTGTTAAGGGCATTCAGTTTTATAAGGAAAGCAGAGTATAAAAGTTTGGAAAATTTGCGGCCTGACAATGCAACAGAAGAGAAAATCCAAATGTCCAACAACGATAGACTGGATTAAGAAAATGTGGCACATATACACTATGGAATACTATGCAGCCATAAAAAATGATGAGTTCATGTCCTTTGTAGGGACATGGATGAAACTGGAAATCATCATTCTCTGTAAACTATCGCAAGGACAAAAAACCAAACACTGCATGTTCTCACTCATAGGTGGGAATTGAACAATGAGAACACATGGACACAGGAAGGGGAACATCACATTCCGGGGACTGTTGTGGGGTGGGGGGATAGGGGAGGGACAGCATTAGGAGATATATCTAATGCTAAATGACCAGTTAATGGGTGCAGCAAACCAACACGGCACATGGATACATATGTAACTAACCTGCACATTGTGCACATGTACCCTAAAACCTAAAGCATAATAATAAAAAAAAATCATTAAAAAAAAAAAGAAAATCCCGTTATCAGAGGAGAGATTCAAGCTGGCTGCAGAAATTCACATAAGTAACAAGGAGCTGGATGTTCATCCCCAAGACAATGGGGAAAATGTCTCCAGGGCATGTCAGAGGTCTTCACGGCAGCCCCTCCCATCACAGGGCCAGAGGCATAGACGGAAAAGACGGTTTTGTGGGCTGGGCCCAGGGCCCCCATGCACTTGGTACCCTGCATCCCAGTCACTCCAGCCACAGCTAAAAGGGCCCAAGGTACAGCTCAAGCTGTGGCTTCAGAATGTACAAGCCCCAAGTCTTGCCAGCTTCCACGTGGTGTTGAGCCTGCGAGTTCACAGAAGTCAAGAATTGAGATTTCAGAAGATGTATGGAAATGCCTGGATGCCCAGGCAGAAGTTTGCTGTAGAGGAGCGGCTCTCATGGAGAACCTCTGCTAAGGCAGTGCAGAAGGGAAATGTGGAGTGGGAGTCTGCACTAGAGTCCCTGCTGCGGCACTGCCTAGTGGTGCTTTGAGAAGAAGGCTACCATCCTCCAGACCCCAGAATGGTAGATCCACTGACAGCTTGCACTGTGCACCTGGAAAAGCCACAGAGTCCCAGCTAGTGAAGGCAGCCAGGAGAGAGGTTGTACCCTGCAAAGCCACAGGGGTGGAGCTGCACAAGACCACAGGAACCCACCTCTTGTACTGGCGTGAGCTGAATGTGAGACATAGACTCAAGGGAGATCATTTTGGAGCTTTAAGATTTGACTGTCCCACTGGATTTCTTTCTTTTTTATTTCTTTTTTCTTTTTTTTTTTTTTGACAGAGTCTTGCTCTGTCTCCCAGGCTGGAGTGCAGTGGTGTGAGCTTGGCTTACTGCAAGCTCCACCTCCCAGGTTCACACCATTCTCCTGCCTCAGCCTCCTGAGTAGCTGGGACTACAGGTGCCCCCTACCACACCCAGCTAATTTTTTGTATTTTTAGTGAGATGGGGTTTCACCATGTTAGCCAGGATGGTCTCAATCTCCTGACCTCATGATCTGCCCACCTTGGCCTCCCAAAGTGCCGGGATTACAGGCATGAGCCACCTCGCCTGGCTGTCCCACTGTATTTCAGACTCGCACGGGGCCTGTAGTTTCTTTGTTTTGGTCAATTTCTCCCATTTGGAATGGTTGTATTTACCCAATGCCTGTACCCTCATTTCATCTAGGACGTAACTAACTTGCTCTGATTTTACAGGCTCATAGGCAGAAAGGGCTTGCCTTGTCTCGGATGAGACTTTGGACTTTTGAATTAATGCTGAAATGAGTTGAGACTTTGGGGGACTGTTGAGAAGGCATGATTGGCTTTGAAATGTGAGGATATGAGATTTGGGAGGGTCCAAGGGTAGAATGATATGGTTTACTTCTGTGTCCCCATCCAAATCTCATCTTGGGTTGTAATTTCCATGGTTCTCATGTGTTGTGGGAGGATCCTGGTGGAAGGTAGTTGAGTCACGGGGGTGGGTCTTTCCCATCCTGTTCTTGATAGTGAGTGGATCTCATGAGATCTGATGGTTTTAAAAATGGGAGTTTCTCTGCACAAGCTGTCCCTTTTCCTATTGCTATCCACGTAAGATGTGACTTGCTGCTCCTTCTTGCCTTCTGCCATGATTGTGAGGCCTCCACAGCCACATGGAACTGTAAGTTCACTAAATGCTTTTTCCTGTATAAATCACCCAGTCTTGGGTATGTCTTTTTCAGCAGTGTGAAAATGGATTAATGCAAGCACAATCTAATCACATGGGTCCTTAGGAGCAGGAATCTTTGGCTGGACTCAGGAAGATACAATAGCAGGAGAAGGGAGAAGAGGTGTGGGAGAAGGGACATTCAGGGAGATTCCAAGCCTGAAACTCAATTTGCTGTTGCTGGTGCTGAGATGTAAGAGTCACATGGAACAACAAGAGAGAGGCTTCTGGGAGCTAAGTGTGGCTGTTGGCTGACAGGAAGCAAATAAAGGAACTAGTTCTACAACATTAAGAAACTGAAATCTGTTAACATCCTGAGTGAACTTGAAGTGGATTCATCTCTATAGCCTCCAGGAAAGAGCTAGTCCTGCTGACACTTCCTTGGTTTTAGTCCAGTGAGATCCATTTCAGGTTTCCAAACTACAGAAACTGTGAGATAATAAATATATGTTGTTTTAAGCCACCAAATTTGTGGTAATTTGTTACAGCAGTAATAATAATTTAAAAAAATGGTGTGTAGAAGATTATATCTGGATTATGAGGAGGCAGGTGCAGACTGTGGTGAAATTTCTATCATTTTTCCTTACTCCCCACTCCATGTTCTGATAATAATGGAAATATAAATAAATACTCCAAAACCTTTTTCTTATGTTACTCAGGAGTCTGGTATTAAAAATTGTACATTTCTATTTTTATCTGTCAAGATTTTTAACTAGAAATGTCATCATTTCTTAAAGTATTTAAAAAATGGTACATTACATCGTCAATTTTTCTTCTCTCTGCAGTAGGAGTTTTCACTTAACTGGGATATTTTTATTCTTGGCCAATACTTACAGGAACACAGCGGAACAAAGAGTTGTGTTACTCTGAGAGTTTTTTGAGATTAGATCCTTTATAGATTTTTATATGAGGGAAGAAGAACAAGTTTTCCCTCCTGGTATATTGGAATATAAAAAGAAAACATTTAAGGCTGCTTTCTACTTATTGGTTATGAGATAGGTGCTGGTAACTAAGGTTGGTTGTGTTTTTTAACATATGAGATTTATGCCTTTTGTCAAGGGAAATAATTCCAGAACTAAATATGTTTTTCTCTTGGTTTATCTTTGTATTACTCTTTATATTCCAGGCTTTATCATTGTCTACTGCCCTCGTGTGGATCTGTTTGTGAGAATTAAAAACAACTACCTAATCAAAAAACTTGTTAATAACTTCAGCTGGCCTCCTTTTACAATTAATCTAGTTAGTTTAGCTAACTAGATTAATTGTATTAATCTAGCTAATTACAATTAATCTAGTTATGTTAGTTTATAAACATACAACATTGAGTTTTGGAATAATAACTTTTCAACACTAAAACTGTGAAACTTATCTGAAAGGACTATTCTATCCTGGACCAATTTCCTTCAGAAACTTAAGAAAATAACCAACAAACCTGATTTTAAAGCAGAGGATTTTTTCTTTCATTGAATGAATTTGAAGTGAATACTTTTTGTTGATTAGCTCCCTTTTTCTTTGTTTTTGGATTCAAACAATTAACGCTATAGTAAATAGCTTGGATTGAGGTTATTTATGGGCTCAGCAACATGGATTTCCACTCAGCAAGGCAGACCTTGCTACAGCCACTGCTGAGTGCTCAATTTGCCAGTAGTAGATACCAACACTGAGCTGTCAATATGACACGATTCCCCAGGGTGATCGGCCGGCTACTTGGTGGCAGGTTGATTACATTGGACCTCTTCCATCATGGAAATGGCAGAGGTTTGCCCTCACTGGAATAAACATTTACTGCAGTTATGGGTTTGCCTATCCTGCATGCAATACTTCTGCAAATACTACCATCGATGGACTCATGGAATGCCTTATCCACCATCATGGTATTCCACACAGCATTGCCTCTGACCAAGGCACTTAATTTACTACTTAAGAAGTGCAACAATGGGCTCATGCTTATGGAATTAACTGGTCTTACCATGTTCTCCATCATCCTGAAGCAGCTGGATTGATAGAACTGATTGGAAGGCCTTCTGCAGTCACAATTACAACACCAACTAGGTGACAATATTTTGCAGGACTGGGGCAAAGTTCCCCAGAAGGCTGTGTATGCTCTGCATTAGCATCCAATACATAGTACTCTTTCTCCCATAGCCAGGATTCGTGGGTCCAGGAATCAAGGAGTGGAAGTGGAAATGGCAAGGATGCAAACACGTCCAGGCTACGGTGCAAGCTGCAGCCGGACCTGTTTGGTGAGCTTGATGGTGAGCCTGGACTCACCATCATCCCTATTGACTCACTAGCAACATTTTTGCTTTTTGGTTCCATGACACTACACTCTACTGGCCTAGAGGTCTTAGCCAAAGGGGGGAATGCTGCCACGAGGAGACACAACCATGTTTCCATTAAACTGGAAGTTAACATTGACACCTGGCTACTTTGGGCTCCTACCTCTAACTCAACAGGCTAAGAAGGGAGTTACAGTGTTGGCTGGGGTATTGACCAGGACTATCACAAGTAAATCAGTCTACTATTCCACAGTGGTGGTAAGGAAGAGTATGCATGGAATACAGGAGATCCCTTAGGGCATCTCTTAGTATTACCATGCTCTTTGATTAAGGTCAATGGGAAGCTACAACGACCCAATCCAGTCAGGACTATAAATGACGGAGACCCTTCAGAGTCACTCTAACAGGTAAAAAACCACTACCAGAGGTGCTTGTTGAAGGCAAAGAGAATACAGAATGGGTAGCAGAAGACGGTAGTCATCAATACCAGCTGTGACCACGTGACTAGTTGCAGAAATGAGGACTGTAATCGTTATGAGTATTTTCTCCTTATTTTGTTAAGAACGTGTTTGTGCATGTATACACTTGTATTAAGAAAATATTTTCATTTTACTTCCTTTCCTTTTCCTTTATCATGTGACATAAGATTTATTGACTTTGTAACTGCATTTAAGTGTTGTTAACTTTATGTAATAGCATTTAGGTTAAGTATTAGTGCACGTCCTGTTACATAAAGGATACCTGTACTATGTTTGGAGTAATTATCACCTTATTATTGTCTTTATTTGAAGATTATATATGATTCAGAAGATGTGTATGGGTTCAGTCTGAAAAGGTGTGGACTTGTGATGGTTAATATTGAGTGTCACCTTGATCAGATTGAAGGAAGCAAAGTACCGATCCCGGGTGTATCTATGAGGGTGTTGCCAAGGGAGATTAACATTTGAGTTAGTGGACTGAGAGAGGCAGACCCACCCTCAATCTGAGTGGGCACCATCTAATCAGCTGCCAGTGAGGCTAGAATAAAGCAGGTAGAAGAAGTTGGGAAGAACAGACCGGCTGAGTCTTCCGGCCTTCATCTTTCTCCCATGCTGGATGCTTCCTGCATTCCAACTTCTTCAGCTTTTGGACTCTTGGACTTACACCAGTGATTTAGCCAGGGGCTCTCAGGCCTTCAGCCATAGACTGAAGGCTGCACTTTCAGCTTCCCTACTTTTGAGGTTTTGGGACTCGGACTGGCTTCCTTGCTCCTCAGCTTGTAGATGGTCTATTGTGGGACTTCACCTTGTGATTGTATGGGTCAATACTCCTTAATAAACTTCCCTTCATAGATATATATCTATCCTATTAGTTCTGTCCCACTAGAGAACCCTGCCTATACACTTCCCAATAGAAAGTTTATTTTCCAGCCAAAAAACATCCTCTGTATTTTATGATTGAATGTCACTTCCTCAGGACTCTCTGTTTTTACACATTCTCTGCGGAAACATCTCTCTTTCTCTGGCTAATTACTTTTTATGCTTTGGGCTTAGAAAAACAGTTACCAAATGTGGGAATCTATCTCTGATCTATAGTGCTAGATTGGTCCTCCTCCCTGCTCCCAGAGCACACTGAACATGACCACTTTTACAGTATTTATTATTCACTGCTATAAGTATTGATATTCTTATGAATCTCCTCTGAGAAATTTCTTTGGGACATGAAATGTGTCCTATTCTTTGCATCTACTATGCTTGGCTAATCTCAAATGTTCCTGGAAGAAACAGTATTTTTGTTTATAATAAAAACAAATAGACATATCAAATTCATCACAAATTGATGAATTAATAATAAAACCACAGTGTTACTTATCACCCAATATGGTAAAACTGAATTATGGACAAATAATCCATCTTTGAAGGAGAATTTTGAGGCCCCAAATATTTACGAGCAGGGTGTCATTTGGACTTTAAAGAGAGTATGCTCTTTAGTATCCTCTTCTGATGAAGCCAAAGAGAATAACAGCAGAGGTATGAATTCTTGGAAGGTGGAATCAAGGGCCATGGAAAACCATAGAGAGCTGCACCTGATCCAAAATTGTGGCCCTAAGAAAGAAGCATTTTCTATCTCCAAGACCGAGGTGTAGCATAATATTCATTCAGCAGGACCTGAGAACCACTACTACAGGCTTCTCATTCTTTTGCTTTCTAAATGGTAGTGTCTTTCTCAAAGTCTGCTAGACTTTGTAATATATAGTGACTAAAGATTTTGCAATATATTTTTCAAAAATCAAGAGACATGCCAGTAACAAAAGGCCAAAACTCTGACCTTTCTTTTGCATTTCTTGACAAAATGAAGGACAAAATACATAAAAACTCCCCCTACCTCACTGAATTTGCACTTGATGTGGCTCTCTGCCTGAAGTGTTCTTCTCATAAATATCCACGTTACAAATCCCCTTACTGTCTTGTAGTCTGAGTTCAGATGTAAATTAATCAGAGAAATCTTCCTCAATCACTTGTATAAATTAACAAGACACACCAATACAACTTCACTTCCTATTTAATTACCATGGTGTATGCTTGGACTGAAGTACTTACCATCATCTAATTTTTGTGTTTGTTTATTTTTGTGTGCCTACCCTCACTTTGCTGTAAGGGCTGTGAGATTCAGGACTTTGTTGTATTCACTGCTATTACCTCAGTGCCTAGAAGAGTGATTGGCACAAAGTAGGAACACAGTGTTGAACAAATGATTGAATGTGTTATAAACATTAATTCCTTAATAAAAAGACCTTTTTCCTCTTTCTTTATGTAGCCGTCCAACTGATCCTTGAAACACATAAAGCATATCACATTACTCACCACTACACTTAGACCACTTATATGTACAAATGTTTAAATGCCCTATTAACTACTTTTAATCATATTGGCCTTAATTCTATTTCCTCACCATTCCAAGGTTTTTTTGTTTGTTTGTTTTTAATTTGATCTTGGGGCCTTTTTATTTTCTGAAATACACTGCTAGATTTTCTATAGTGGGTTTGTTATTGTAGTATGAATGGCAAATATCTCAGCATACATATCTTGGCCTCAGAGTTTCTTCCCTAAAGTATTCCACATACACCTTCATATATACAAGCAGATGGGCACACACGTGCACACACACACATTTCCCAGTTTCCATGCTAGGCTCCTCATTGCATTTATCAAAATCTGAAATGTTTTAATTTATTTGTTCCCTGGCTTGTGAGTTGTTTTACCTTCCACTGGGCAATAAGCCCCATGTATGCAGGAACCTTGTCTATATGATTCACCTTATCTATTTCATTCACCATCGAGTTCCCAGTACCTAAAACAACATCTGATGTATGGAAGACACTTAATAATTACTGAATGAACAAATGAACCTTACATTCAGCCTAAATTTTAGTGCATTAAGACATTTTACCTCAAATAATTTTCTACATGAATATCATTTAGTTGACAATGACCTGTGTTCCAGTTGTATGTCTTTGCAAATCCTATGGACCTCAATATTAAGTGGACTAATTTATGGTGACCCTTTAATTTCTAAAGTTTTGTAATGCAACAGTCAATTAAACATCAAATGTCATTTCGATTATGTATATTGAAGTATTTGCTATAGTTAGTGTTTAGGAAGTTCAATATTCCACGGACTTACTCTTTAAAGGAGAATAAAGTAATATCAGTGTATCTTATATAGATATGGCTAAAAATGTGTTGTTACTGAGCAAAGCATTTAATTATTACTTTAATTAATTAATTTATTTAATTATTAATTAAATATTTAATTACTGTTGTCAGCAATATCCAAAGAAAAGGAAAACTTTGAGACAACTGAACGTTCTTATAGTAGTACAGAACAGATTAAGGAATATTATATTATTCCTACTTAAATAAACTTTCCAAATCCAGGCAACCTAGCTCTAGGCTTAGCATCAGTTGGTTGGTTGAGTCAACCTCAATAAAAGATGACTGTTTCTAGAAAAATTAGGAAAGTAAGAGTCAGACAAACCTGTATCAGTTCATGTTTTAGCCACTTTAGGCAAATCACATAATCTTTTCAACTCTCCTCACATTGTATCCAAGTGATCATAATATGTGTGTTGTGAGGGCTAGAAATATGTTTAATACGCATAACATAACATATCATTTGTAATGTATTAGGTGCAAAATAAACTCTATAGGCTGTTATTAAAATATTGAGTCATATGATGGTAGGAAATTTTTTTATTGATCTTTAATAGGATTGTTCTTTTCAAAACATAATGGTGAAAATGGAAATGTATTTAGATGTAAAGAAAGTTATGCAGAAGTTTTCTTAAAATATCAGTAAAACATGGTCAATACTAGTTGCCAGTGATATGTGTGCATATTTGACTTGTGTATGAGAATGAGTCCCAGATCAAATGTAATTAGTAAAAGTTGATAATGAAAATATTATTTTAAAACAGGGAGATTTTTCAGATAAGAAATGTCAGGAATGAATATATTAGTGTAAACACAACAACATAATTGTACCATTTATTGAGTTCCTGCAATTTCACTAGGAGCTCTATGTCTAGTTCTATGTATAGCTGCTATTTAAAAATCCTCAAAACTAGGTAATTTTTAAAGAACAGGAACTTACCTCTCACAGATCTGAAGTCTACAAAGTCCAAGTTCAAGCTGTCAGCATTTGGTGTCTGGTAAGGGGCTTTCTGCTATGTCCTCAACATGGCAGAGAGGGTGAACATTGCGTCCTCACGTGGCAGAAGGGCAAAAAGGACCCAGGCTAGTTTTCTCTAACCTTTTTATAAGGCACTAATCTATTCATGATTTTGGAGCCCTCATGACTTAATCAATTCCCCAAAAGGCCTCACCTCTTAAAACTAGTACAATGAAGATGAAGTTTCAACATGAATTTTGGAGGGAACATCAGTATTCAAACCTCCAAGGAGAATGTAGTATCTTAATTTTACAGATTAAGAAAATGAGGGTTTCATTCTGTGACATAACATATGCTTTCCAAATATAACCATAGAAGTAATATAAAAGATAATTAAACCAAAATAGCCTGAATAGATTTTTCTCTTATAAAAATAAAAAGTGAATATGAATATACATACCTGTAACCATGTGAGATTTCTTAGCTTATTTGAAATCTATGAATCTATGCATAAATTCAATAAGTATCTAACATGATACTATTTAGTGAATTTTAGGTGAAGTATTTATAATATGTTTGTTTTGCAAAGCAAATTAGAAACTGAGTTTGTATGACTTGTTGTTCTCTTTACTGTCTTGGGTTAATTTCAAGATGGTAATCTTTGGGGTTCCTTGGCTTCCTCCTTGATTCTCATTAAGTATTTCTGTTCTAAATCTCTGATTATGGTGCAACTTCTAACTACTCAAGCACAAGAAAAAGATTAGATACTTGCTTGATTTAGAAACACAAGAACCCCAAGGAACTAATCTAAACTTTCAGTGCCTAGAGTAAGGAGATTTGAAAGCCTATCACATCCAGGAGACATATGTCAGAAAAATACATGTGTCAAAAGTCAGGCATTATAAGCTTACAGAAATCCGCCATAACCAAAATTATTTTAGCAAAAATTATTTTCACTGACTGTATTTTAATGCTTCTCATATCACAGATTTCTAAAAGTAAAATAATATAAACTATTGAATAAACCCTTTTGTACTTCTTCTTAAGACAAAATATATAGCAAATGAGCTCTTTGACAGGGCATTAATTGATATTATTTTACTTGAATTTCATAAATAATGAACTAGATACTATATTCCTCAAGGCAGAAACATGTCTTTGCAGGTTTTATATTTTCTATGACATCATATACGATCCAAACTGTAAATACAGTTGAACCAAATGTTCCCCATTTAAAGCTGGCCACAGCAAAGATTTCAGTTTTATCCCATAATATATAAACATGCTATGGGCAAGAGCACAACCAAACCTTATAAAAGAGGCACCTGTGGTTTTTAAATTAAGCCCATTTGCTGTAATTAGCCAGATTTATTTTTCATAAGCCCACTTTTTTCATTGTTTTTTAAACCATCCCTGGGATGGTCATAAACACCATGCAGTATTTATGGGGGAGGATTTTGTTTCTCAAAACCCCAGGTGAATTGAAATCAAATCACCTAGGCCACTACTAAAAGAAAGAAAGAGAAAAAGAAATTGAGGGCTCTGGTTAACTCAGCTCTAGTTGTAGGCGATTCAATCTAAATAAAATTGACTGGCATTAGTGCAGTTCTGTCTTGTACAATCTCAGTAGATTTACCTTTCCCTTGGAGGTTAATTTCCAGCATGGTTATTATTGATTCACAGCTTACATTTCTGCATGATTAACCCTTTAAAAATAACTGTGCATCCAAAAAGAAACACAATTTGAAATAAAATCTCAAGGAATTCCATAGAATAATTGTGGCCATTTAAAAAAATTTGAAATATATTTAAGAATAGCCAATGATGTTTAAAATCAATGCAAAAGAATTACAGATTTGATACATATCAGATAATCTTTTTAGAATTATTTGAGCTTTCCTTTTTTTCCAGATGTACTAAAATTTTTCTCAGAAATGCTATGATGATTTAGCTAAAAATATTTTACATATATTGCTTTGCTTAGCACTAGTCATAAAAAGAGAAGCATTTGCCCTTTTGTGTATCAGAGCAGGATTTGTAGAAGTTTTATCATAGGCCTTTCTTCTTGTAAAGCAAAAAAGGCATAACCAGAAATGACAGACACTTAAAAAAAAAGTTCTCAGACTAATATATGGTAATTTCAATATTCTAATGAAAAGAATTTGAGTGAAAAAAGCATTCCTACTATTCTGGAAAACTGGCAAACACCCCTGTTTATAGTCAATAGCTGATATGGGTAAGAAAAATTATAAATACTATACTTGATTATTTCAAGTCTATTTGTTCTTCGATGTTATTGTACAATGACTCTTAATAACAGCACTATGTTTCACAGGTGGCAAGGAAAATAGATATATGTGGATGATCTCATATAAGAGTGTATTTAAGCATGAAAATTTTATCAAGAACACAAAAACGATCAAACTCTTGATCAGCATAATTTCAAATCTAAAAATTGATTAAAAGGAAATACATAGAAACTTTGACACAGTGTATAGAGCACACAAAGATATTAATTTACTAGTGTTAAGTAAATTTAAAAAAACTCAATTTCCAGCTAAAGAAATAGATACCCAAATCATAAAGTATCTACTTTAAAAAATATTTTCCAAAGCTACTAAGTATAATTTTGTTGTTTTAATCTATTCCGAAAATAGTTTGGCATTGCCAATAGAGTGGAAAACATAGGTAATCTGTAACACATTCATTCCATCTGTATATGCCTTAGAGAAATTCATACTCTTCATCATAAAATATCTACGTACAAAAACGATCAGAGCCGTGTGGCTTCTGATAGCAAAGTAATGAAGACACCTCAGATGTTGTTGCTAATAGAATAAATTAAATTTTTGTGATATAGTCATATAATATTGTACTATATACATAAAAAGGCCTATCCATATAATGTCATGTGACACAATGTTTAAAATTTATTTATTTATTTATTTATTTATTTTTGAGACAGAGTCTCGCTCTGTTGCCCAGGCTGGAGTGCAGTGGCGCAATCTCGGCTCACTGCAAGCTCCGCCTCCCGGGTTCACGCCATTCTCCTGCCTCAGCCTCTCCTCAGCCTCTCCGAGTAGCTGGGAATATAGGCACCCGCCACCACGCCCGGCTAATTTTTTTGTATTTTTTTAGTAGAGACGGGGTTTCACCACGGTCTCGATCTCCTGACCTCGTGATCCGCCCGCCTCGGCCTCCCAAAGTGCTGGGATTACCAGCGTGAGCCACCGCGCCCGGCCTAAAATTTGTTAAATACTTAACACAATGTTGAGTTGTTTTAAAAGTAGGATACAAAATAAAATATACAGTATAAGTTCATTATGTAAATATTTTTAAAAGAAAAATGATACCATATTGTTTATGGAACATATGGAGTTGATAAAGATTATGTAACAATGAGATAATAATTTTTATAAATTTAAAAATTAGCAAATATTAATGTTAGTAAACACTTATTAAATTGAGGAACTAAGAAGTAATCCAGAGTAGGCTTCTTCGTGTGAATTTAGTTCATAAATGTGTGTTATATTTCACAACACATACTTTTAAATGCATAATTTCAAACTTAATTATTGAAGGGAGAAAATAGCTATGCTATAATATTAAATACGATAGCATACCAATTTTATTTCCTTTTTGCATGCGTGTGTGTACATATATGTCTATGTGTGTATTTACATATACAGTTATATAAGATGGGAAAAAGGAAACAAAACAATAGAAGAAAGAACTGGTGAACATCAGGTTACTTCAGGTTACTTTTTTGTAAGGGTTGAAGCAGAGAGACCTCCTTATTACTCTGATGCAGGTAGATTGGAATCTCCTGTTTCTAGGAAAAACTGGTCTGTTTGGGGACCCCTCTGTTTCCTTAAAGTTTGATTATGTGGCATTTGGCATGAGTGATGCTTTTTTGGTTTAGTCTTGTCTACTGGAGCCTAGTGCAGGAGTTCAGTCCAAAGCAATGGCCTCCCATAATTTTTCTTTAACACTTTCAAATTTCTACCCCCTCGGTAGCAGAGAAAACTGTATTTACTTTAGCTCTTACTTGATCTTTAGTCAAGCTAAACATTCGTCTTTTGAAATAATTGTTCAGCTTCTCTTATTTTTATTTCTCACTAAACCCCTGCTTCTTTCGAAGATGATGTCCAGACGAATGTAGGCAAAAGAAGTCATGTAACTTTGCTGAACAGAAGTCAGTCATTGAACCAGCCAAGTAACCTTTGACTACTCTGTGCTTCACAGCGACATTCCTTGTCTGCCTGGCTCTCCCTGTCAGTGTTTAAAGTGGGTGTCAACAGATGACACAATTCATGACCTTACACGCCTTCAGTCTGTTCTCAGTGGCCCTTCTGGTTGACATGACTTCCATATAACTCTCACTGTCTAAAATCATTTTCGAAGCTTTGCCGTATTTTCCAACCAACCTGCCCCACCTGTAGCCTCTGCTATGAGTACTGCACATCCTTTCAATGGCCTACCCCGGTTGGCAACCAGGCACTGAAGCCAGCACAGCACCATATAACCACATGAGTCTTATATGCACATTTGACTCCCTCTTCTCTCTGCCTACTCGTCGGCTCTGTCCCCTTAAATGGCCACCTCATTTTAGTTCAATTCTAGTCTGCCTTCAGTGCTTTTTTCAGCTTCTCTGTACATTTGTAAAGTAACCCTTTTCCCCTTTTTGAGGCTTAGCCCTTTGGCTTGGATTGGAGACAGGAAAGTGAAGGGGCACTATTAGCTTGGATCCTGAACCCCTCCTCAATCTCTTTGTCCTCTTTCTTTTTCTCTCCTTTCCTTGTCATGTTTCCTCAATTCTTGGTCACGTTTCTAACTTTTTCCCAACTCTAGCTTCTGAAACTTTAATGAAAAATAGGGTATGTTATTTAAGTTATTTAAAAAAAAAAAGAGCTGGGCACAGTGGCTCACATCTGTAATCCCAGCACTTTGGGAGGCCGAGGCAGGCGGATCACCTGAGCTCAGGAGTTCGAGACCAGCCTGGCCAACATGGTGAAACCCCGTCTCTACTAAAAGTACAAAAATTAGTGGTGTGTAGTGGCGGGTGCCTGTAATCCCAGCTACTCAGGAGGCTGAGGCATGAGAATTGCTTGAACCTGGGAGGCAGAGGTTGCAGTGAGAGGAGATCATGCCTCTGCATTCCAGCCTGGGTGACAGAGCACGACTCCGTCTCAACAACAACGACAACAACAACAAAAACAACCCTCTAGGCCCTGCTGCTTAACAGGTTAAATGTGAAGTAAAATAAATTTAGAAAAATCCTTATCTCTAATGAAGACTGGTTTTGAAGACATTCTGGAAAATCTTATTTTGAATGGCAAAAGTTTATTATTATCCTTTGTTTTTCTACCTATCTTCTCTGACCATCCATATATTTCTCCGAAGTATGTCTTGGGCCAAGTGAAAGATATTGGAATAAGAAAAATTAAACTAATTTTCTTACAAAATGTCCATTATATACGAATAATAAAAGTCTTAAAAATAAACATCCCCCCAAATAGTAACATTTTTTGATTGTTTAGTCAGAGGTGATTTCTATTGCCTTCTTCACAAAATTTCCCCAAACATTTTTAGAAGGACAATGTATTATATGTATAACCAGATTTTTAAGAAATAATGAAAAATACTTTACAAAATCTGAAAATACAAATTATAATAGTACATCTGTGTCAGGCAAAGTGCTTGATTTTTGTTAGCCTGAAACAGAGTCACACAAGGAAGGGAAAGTCCCAGTTAAGGTGAGGAGATTCTAAACTATTTTTCTTGACAATAAAATAAAATTAAACAGAAAAATACATTATTTATTTAAATATTTTTCCCTTGAAAGCTAAGATAATTAGTAATCTATGTTCTGGAATCAACATGAAAGGAAATGTAAGTACTAAAATGCAATTATTCTCAAAAGAAATTAGGTAAACATAATCTAAATCATTACCTAATCTAAATTAGGTAAACGTAATCTAATCATCTCCTTTGTCAACACCTTCACATACCCAGAAGCAATACTTTGCATTCTTCAATCCGATCAAGTTGACACTCGACATTAACCATCACAGGAAGTATGAGGTGAGAAGTTTAGTTGGCATGGGTATGTTAATTAATTTGGATTTTATATTGAAGGAATAGGAGAGACAATGATGGGTTAAAAATCAAGATCAAATTCAGGCATGAATAAAAGGTTAGCAGGTATTGAAACCAGGAAGAAAGTAGCAATATTTTAGGCTGAAGAAAAAGGTAGAAAGCCAAAAACGTTAATGGAACTGAACTTAGGCCATGATTGTGGGATAGTGAAAGTACAGCAGTATAGAGAGAATGAGAATCTAGACTTGAGAGAACTTGATGAAGTGAGAATGAGGGAAAGGATGACTAGAGGAAAATTCTCAACTCTCTTATTGTACAAGAATATCCAAAAAGATCAGGTTTTGTATACATAGTGAGACTATCTATATTGAGATTGAATGGTCTAAGATTTATCCAAATGACCATATCAACTTGGACATGTACATCCACAGTTCAAAAGAAAAAGCAATCACCTGTATATATATATCGCTCTCTCTCTCTCTCTATATATATATATGTATATCTATCTATCTATCTATCATCTGAGTTCAGGGACTAGTTAAAGGAAAATGAACTGGTAGACATGCAGAAAATGGTAGACGGATAGGAGAAGAAAGAAAAGTATTTTAAGGAAAGTTGAGGGAAGAAGTTTTATTAATGGAGTAAGAATGGTATTGAAGTCTAAGAGAAGCCAACCAAGAAAAAGGTCTAGTGAACTTGGCCACTATGATATAAATTATGGGGGAACAATTCTAGGATAACGTATTTAAATAAATGTTTGAGGGTTTGATGGATGTGTAATGCAAAGAGGTGGAAGTGTTGAACTTTAGGCTAGTATTTATTACAGATAATAGTGAAAGAAGGAAGTGCATCAGGGTAATACTAGTGTTACCAGTTAAGGATGTCCAGGTTCTTGGCATTTTGAACAAAGAATTGGACAAAATGCACAAAGAAAGCAAGTAAAGAATGAAGTCAATTCTCTATCAGGCTTTAAAGAATATTTTATTATCTAAACTGTTTCCACATCTTTCTCCCCTACTTACTGGTTTGTTACTACATTGTTTCATAAATAACCTTTTCAAATCTATAATTTGAACTAACTTTTAGATAACTTCTGAATTAGACAAAATTATTATTTTTCTCACTAATACCACAATCTTTCTGGACCATTGTATATGCAGAATTTTGTGTTTACTAGAATTCTTATCCTTAGTAACCTAAAGGTTTACTGAAATCCTAAAAAGCAAGAAATCCTGAACTATCAGATATGGGCATTTATAGACAAGAATAATGCCACAATTTTAGGAACAGATTTCCCCATATCACAACTCTTTCTTAATTGGAAAAGACCCAAATATTCAATGAGCATTAAAACTAATTTTAAGATTTTAATTTACACACAAAGTTTACTGAAAACATTTATCTCATTCACTGTACTCAATTCTTTCACTTTAACAGTTTATCTAGACAAATTCTGTAAACTGAGATGTTAGACATTATCATTTAAAGTTAGTTATTTCTTTGTTAACCCATGTTTTTACTAGCTAGTGAACATCAGGTGCTCACCTAAACCTAAGTAAGATTCTCAAAGTTAAATACATAGGTATTTTTGCCAATAACTCAAAAGATTTAGCTAATGCTGAATTACTCTCATTTGTTTAAAAAAAAAAAAAAAAGCATGTAAAGCAAGATCATTTTGTTTTGGCTGGGTTAATAGTTTTATAACCTTCTATGCCAAACCCCGACACCTGAAAATATCTAGAAGAGACAAATATAGAATCCAGACAAAAATGTATGCTGACAATTCTGAAGGCATTTCTATTTTTATTTTATGAATAATTTTAAAACTAGCTTGCTTAGTAAAGTTATACTGAAGTCATGTGAACTTGAAGCTTGCTTGAAAATTGGTGCACACCCATCAAGGGTCTTGAGTGAGAAAAGGAGAGAGAGAGAGATTGAGATTCCCATGTATGGAGCCGAAAGAAAAAGGAGAAAAATAAATCTTAAACTTTGGGCTTACCTCCTAGTTGGCTTGCCAAAATATGTTACCAGTGGAAGGTGTCCAGATTCTTGGAGTTTTTAACAAAGAATTGGAAAAAACACACCAACAAAGCAAGGAAAGAATGAAGCAACAAAAGCAGAGATTTATTGAAAATGAAAGCACACTCCACTGGATGGGAGTAGGCCCAAGCAAGTGGCTTAAGGGCCCAGTTACAGAATTTTCTGGGGTTTAAATATCCTCTAGAGGTTTCCATTGGTTACTTGGTGCACACCCTATGTAAATGAAGAGGTTAAAATGAAGTTACAAAGTCATTTACTCGGTATTCCTGTCATAGCTGAAGTGTTTCAGTTTGATTTAGTTCTAGGAAGTCCTTAGGTTCCCTGCCTCCAGGCCCGATTCTCCTGCCTCACTAGGATTGTCTATTAATGTCTGAAGCAACTTGAATGGCAAGTATTGGGAGGTGGCAGGGTTTTGATGAGGAAGATAATGAATTGAGAAATGATGCTTGTTTGGACAAGGCCCTAAGAACATGGCATAAATTAAATGTGGGAGTAATTGGAATTAAGAGCTAAAAGATTATTCATCGTCAAACAGGAAGTAGAGATATTTATGAAAATATATTTAGGGCCTATTCCTGAGCTTTCAGTGGTAAAGTTAGTTTTATAATTTTCAGTTAGTCTAGGTTTGTTTGCTTTTCATTTTTTATGAAAGTATTTGCACTGTTAAACTAAACAGTAATCTAAATTATCTGAAAAAATTCATAATCAGAAGTAGCAGAAACAAACAAGTATTGATCAGATTTATTAAATCAATTATACTGTCTCAGAATAAAACTGAAAAATAACTACTTGGGGAACTACACTGTGACCTCATAGAGCACAATGTAATTTTCACTTTCAGTCCATGATCCTGCATTTTATGTATTGTCAGACTTATCTCTTTGAGGGTAAAACTTTTCAGTTATGATTTATAAAAAGTAATAATTTGATCTTTAATTCATCTATAAATATGAAGCAACAAGTTACACCAGCAAAAAAATAGAAATTTTACTTTTGCCATATGTTAATATATACACTCAGCAAATAAGTTATGCCTTGAGTTTTGAAATGATTAGTCTCAGAAGCAGCATAGAAAGCAGTAACAGCAGCATTAGTAGGGACAGGGTGTGCTACTCACATATTTACTCACTATAACGATCATAGCCAGTTGTAAATAGACAAAATAAAAATCAGCCATAAGCTGTTATAAAAATGTCACAATATTTTAAAAATACTTTTGGGTGAATAGAAAATCTGTAATCTGTAAACCAAAAAGTATCTGAGATAAGTCACAATCAATTTAGAAACTGTATTTTGCCAAAGTTAAGGATGTGCCATTGGCACAGCCTCAGGAGGTCCTGATGACCTATGCCCAAGGAGGTCGAGGGCTACGACTTGCTTTTACACTATTTAAGGAGACATAATAATCAATACAAGTAAGATTTGCATTGGTTCAATCCGAAAAGGCAGAACAACTCGAAGCAGTGGTGCAGAGGTGGGGCAGCCAAGTCACAGAAATGTCTGGGTTACAATAAGGGGTTGTGAGGGCCTAGATGTTTTCATGCAGATGAAGCCTCCAAGTAGCAGGCTTTAGAGATAATAGGTTATAAATGTTTCTTATCAGTCTTAAGGACTGTGTTGATGTTAATGCTGGAGGGATAAAATGAGGCATGTTCAACCCCCACTTCACTTCATGGCATGAACCAGTCTTTCAGGTTAAATTTTAGGGTGCCCTGGCAGAGGAGTAGGTCCATTCACATGATAGCCTGGTGAGTGGGATTTGAATTTTATTTTTTTTTTACAAATCTATAGATTTGGACTTCTTGATACTTAAAGATACATGCCTGTGTTAAGAGAAACAGTTAGAGAGGAAGGTTGGAGGGAAGAAGGAACAAATGCCTAGGCTGTGCAATTTCCACTCTGGATCCAGGAGGGACAGGGTTCTATCACTGTTCACAGCTCCTAAGACTAAGACTCCAGACAATTTATCTGGATTATTCCTCCCTTAAACTTCCTAGTGAAACACCGGTGGTTTTTTATGGCCATAGCACTAGTCTCTTGAAACAGCTAACTGTGTAAGTTACGTGTCCTATTACCTTGTAATGTCAAAAAATCCTGTACCAGAAGAAAAGAAGTTAAAAGTCTTGTGTTGTAAATTAGAATTACCAAGCTTAAAATGCAAATATGCCCTGGAAAGGCAGCACTTAAACACCCATTAGTATAAGATTTGCTTTTGTTTTGAAGCTTAAGGTAAATGGAAATGGGGAACCCCAAGCATATATTAGGTTCATGAAATTAAGGATGATGACATAAAGCCAGAGTTGAGCTTCACATAAGACAAGATTCACACTCGATTATACCTGGGTTCCCACTGAAATTCAGAAGGTCAACAGAGAGCCAAATGTGAAAGCATTTTTGCCTTATAGAAGCAAAATAAGCAGGTCTTCATTCGACTTAAGATTTGGAAAATTTTTTGCTTGCTGTTAACAAGTCTCATTTCATATTAAAGACTTTTATATACCATACATTGGTCAATGTACAAAAGAAGTTGTTATAAAGACCTCCTAAAACCATACTTTGTTTTGCATATCTGATGAAGTGGAAGCAGCCATAAATACCTTGGTAATTTCGTCCCTCTGTCACTATAATAGGCCTAAGTTTGCTAATCTTTCGCACATTGAATTTAATAATAGTTATTTGCAAGTGAAGAACATACTATCCCAAATGACCACAACTGAAATGCAAATGTAATTTCTTAATATATAAGAGCAGATGCTTTAGTGTTAGAAAAGGCTATAAGGCTGTCTCTTAATCCCTTTTACTCTTCTTACCACTTGTAAAACTTGGGGTAACTTATGAATGGTAAGCCTTAGTTTTCATATACATTAAATAGCACTTCATGGAATTTTAATGAATATTAAATAATGTTGCAGAATTTTGCTCCTTAGTTCAGTTAAAACTAGGAGCTTGTCACACAACCAGGAAAATTTAGGCACAGGGACACATTGAAGGGTGAGTACAGCAGGATTTTATTGGGTGAAAAGGGAAAAAAAAGAAAAATAAAACTCAGCAAAGCGAAACGGAGTCCTGCTAACAGGCCCTTCACCTCCCAGATTGAGTCCCAGGTCACCACAAAAGCTGAAGAGAGTAGGCGCCTCCCTTGCATAAGGCAGGAATTCCCCATGGCTCCACCCACTTCGTGTAGTGCGTAGGTTGGGCTCCAGTCGGCTGTGGGCATGCCCAGACAAGCCCTGGGCAGGTTCCCTCATCTGCTCAAAAGCATCTGATGTAAATACTTGTAGGGCAGGCTGGAGATTCTCTGGGGACCTCTTTTTATCTGCCTAGGCATTTGGCTATCTCAATATAATGCATTGTAATGAGAGGTGAAGCTGGCTAGGCTTTTCTGTCCGTTGGGGACTTGGAGAACTTGTATGTCTAACTAAAGGATTGTAAACACACCAATCAGCACTATGTGTCTAGCTAAAGGTTTGTAAATGCACCAATCAGCACTCTGTAAAAATGCACCAATCAGAACTCTGTGTCTAGCTAAAGGTTTGAAAACGCACCAATCAGTACTCTGTAAAAACGGACCAATCAGCACTCTGTAAAATGGACCAATCAGCTCTCTGTAAAATGGATCAATCAGCAGAATGTGGACGGGGCCAAATAAGGGAAAAAAAACTGGCCACCTGAGCCAGCAGTGGCAACCTGCTTGGATCCCCTTCCATGCTGTGGTGGCTTTGTTCTTTTGCTCTTCACAATAAATCTTGCTGCTGCTCACTCTTTGGGTTTGCACTACCTTTATGAGCTGTAACACTCACCACAAGGGTCTGCAGATTCATTCCTGAAGTCAGTGAGACCATGAGCCCACCGGGAGGAACAAACAACTCTGGACGCGACACCTTTAAGAGCTGTAACACTCATTGCAAATGTCTGCGGCTTCACTCCTGAAGTCAGTGAGACCACGAACCCACCAGAAGGAAGAAACTCTGGACACATCTGAACATCTGAAGGAAGAAACTCCAGACACACCATCTTTAAGAACTGTAACACTCACTGCGAGGGTCTGTGGCTTCATTCTTGAAGTCAGCGAGACCAAGAACCCACCGGAAGGAACCAATTCCGGACACAGTAATACATAGTAATACATAGTACATGCTTAGGAGATGTTAGTGAAGAAGAATCTTGACAATGATAAAGCAGTGGGTTGCTTGCCTTTTAATAATAGAATAGCATTTGTTGCCTGTTAGAGTCATTTGGAAAATGACATTTTTCTTGGACTTACAGTAAGTTTGAAAGAATAACTACAGAGACATAATTTTTTTTACAGTATATGTGCAGAATATGTATGTTTTGTATGTGGCACAGATTTATTAGCAGAAAATGCTATTTCTACTAGATTCAAGACCGTGTTTTAACTAAAACATTATCTTTACCTTAAAAGGTAAAGATTCTAAAAGGTAAAGTTTTACCCTAAAACTCTATTTTCTGCAAGCTATTTTATTTTCTAAGAAATAGTGGTAGATTATTGGAAAGAGTTCACAGAAGTGGGCTTCTGGAAATGGATGAGGTTAGTGACAAGAACCCTTGAGAATTTTAAGTACACAATATTTGCACCAGCAAACTGGAATGGTGGGAGCCAAGGTTAGACAGGCATAACCTGCATGGAGTCTAAGGTCAGCACTAAGCCCTTATCTATGTCCAGTAAACTCATAATACTACTACTTAGATGAAGGAAGTGACAAGACTTCAAGCGATTATTGATGCCTACTTTCATAAAATCTACCTGCTCGGATAGGAAAAGCAGACCTATATTATTTCAGAGAAATGAAAACCTATTGTTTTGCAATACCACTAGAGAATGTGTACATTTTGTAATAAACATTGTTGCAAGGAATTTATACTTCCAATATAACCAATGTGTTTCATAATCATTTATTATTTATTGTCTACTAGTTTCTATGCGTTTTGTATCACAATTGTATTAAATCGTCACAGCATCTCTGCAAGGGCAAATTTCTTAGTCTCATTTTGGTGATGAAAGCTTTGAAGCTCAGACAGTTTAATAGTGTTGGCTAAGGATGCACAACTGGCAGATGGCAAAACACAATTCCGTTGTTAATGAGTTACTATCATTATATATTCTTTCTCTATTCTCCCTGACGGTAGGTAACTGATTGTATAACACCACTTAATCAATCTTATATGAGCTATAGTCTCAGTCATTTTTCCTTCCTATCAAGGAGAATGCTTGCAATGCAGATAAATAAATGTGTATCTTTTTGTTTAATAAGGAAGTTACGATGGACTCATTCTCAGTGGGGCATTTAATTTGAATTTTATTTTTTCACTTGGGATTATGTGTATTGATGAGACACTTCATGGTTCAGGACCAAAAGTATAACAACTCATTATAGTTGTTAAGAATATAGCTTTGGAATTCAGCAGGCTTGAAATCTTGTATCACCTGCATTGCTTTCTAGGTAAATTATATACTAAGTAAATTTTGCTAAGTGCTGAATCTCCCTAAACCATACTTTTCTCGAAAGCAAAAGGAGAAATATAATACGCCTGTAATCCCAGCACTTTGGGAGACCCAGGGGGTAGATCACCTGAGATCAGGAGTTCAAGATCAGCCTGGCCAAAATGGTGAAACCCGGTCTCTACTAAAAATACAAAAAATTAGCCGGGCATGGTGTCAAGCACAAGTAATCCAGCTACTCAGGAGACTGAGGCGGAAGAATCGTTTGAACCTGGCAGGCTGAGGTTGCAGTGAGTGGAGATTGCACCATTGCACTCCAGCCTGGGCAACAAGAGTGAAACTCCGTCTCAAAAAAAAAAAAAAGAAGGGAAAAAAAAGTTTTGCTAGAGGAGACATTAGTGAAGCAAAAGGTAAGCATTTAACAGATGATACCATACTTTTTATTTTTAACAACTTGTTTGAAAGTGTTGTCGATTTGCTTAAAGTCCAAGTTATATTTGTTTTTTTCCTCTTATATTGATATATCCCATTTTCTTAAAATAAAATATATTCCATTTTTCCAAACTTGCCCAAGTGTCAAAATCTAATAGCCAGTGAATTATAGTATTTGTTTTAACCAGGCATTGACCATTTTTTTTCTGTAAGGTTCATGTAAGTAAATATTTTAGGTTTGGTTGGCTAAGCAGTCAGATGCAACTACTTATCACTGCCTTTATAGCCTATAAGTAGCCAAAGATAATATGTAAATAAAAGGTGTTGCTGTTTTAGAAGAAAACTTTATTTTCTTTCTTTTTTTTTTTAACTTTAATTTTAGGTTTGGAGGTTCATGTGCAGGTGTGTTACATAGGTAAACACGTGCCATGGGGGTTCGTGGTACATGATATTTCATCACCCAAGTATTAAGTCCAGTACCCAATATTTATCTTCTCTGCTCTTCTCCCTTCCCCCACTCTCCCCCTTCAAGTAGATCCTAGTGCCTGTTGTTCCCTTCTTTGTGTTCATAAATTCTTATGATTTAGCTCCCACTTATAAGTGAGAACATGCTGTATTTGATTTTCTGTTCTTGCATTAGTTTGCTAAGGATAATAGCCTCCAGCTCCACCTATGTTCCCGCTAAAGACATGATCTCATTATTTTTCATGGCTGCATAGTATTCTATGGTATATATGTACCACATTTTATTTATCCAATGTGTCACTGATGGGCATTTATGTTGATTCCATATCTGGCTATTGTGAATAGTGCTGCAGTAACATTTGTGTGCATGTGTCTTTTGGCAGAATGATTTATCTTCCTCTGGATATATTCCCAGTAATGGGATTGTTGAGTTGATTGGTAGTTCTGCTTTTAGCTCTTTGAGGAATTGCCATACTGCTTTCCACAATAGTTGGACTAATTTACACTCCCACCAACAGTATATAAGTGTTTCTTTTTCTCCACAACCTCACCAGCATCTCTTATTTTTTGACTTTTTAGTAATAGCCATTGTGGCTGATGTGAGATGGTATCTCATAATGCTTTTGATTTACAATTCTCTAATGATCACTGGTATTGAGTTTTTTTATATGCTTGTTGGTTGAAAGTATGTCTTTTTATGAGAAGTGTCTGTTCATGTCATTTGCCCACTTTTTAATGTAGTTATTTTTCTCTTGTAAATTAAGTTCCTTATAGATGCTGGATATTAAATCTTTGTTGAATGCATAGTTTGCAAATATTTTCTCTCATTCTAGAGGATGCCTGTTTACTCTGTTGATACTTTCGTTTGCAGTGCAGAAGCTCTTAAGTTTCATTATATCCCATTTGTCAATTTTTGCTTTTGTTGCAATTGTTTTTCATGTTTTTGTCATGAAATCTTTGCCCAGTCTTATGTCCAGGATGGTATTTCCTAGGTTGTCTTCCAGGGATTTTATAGTTTTGGGTTTTGCATTTAAGTCTTTAATCCATCTTGAGTTGATTTTTGTGTATGTTGTAAGGAAGGGGTCTAACTTCAGTCTTCTGCATATGACGAGTGAGTTATCCCAGCACCATTTATTGAACAGGGAGTCTTTTCCCTATTGTTTGTTTTTGTCAGCATTGTTGAAGATCAGTTGGTCATAGATGTTTGGCCTTATTTCTGGGTTCTCTATTCTGTTCCGTTTGTCTATGCACCTATTTTTGTACCAGTACCATGCTGTTGTGGTTTCTGTAGCCTTGTAGTATAGTTTGAAGTCAGGTAATGTGATGCCTTCAGCTTTGTTCTTTTTGCTTATGATTGCCATGGCCATTCTGTATCTTTTTGGTTCTATACAAATTTTAGATAGTTTTTTCTAATTCAGTGAAGAATGTAATTAGTAGTTTCATAGGAATAGCATTAAGTCTGTAAATTTCTTTGGGCAGTGTAACCATTTTAATGATATTGATCCTTCCTATTTATGAGCAGGGGATGTATTTCCATTTGTTTGCATCTTCTCTGATTGGAGCAGTGTTTTGTAATTCTCTTTGTAGAGATCTTTTACCTCCCTGGCTAGCTGTATTCCTCAAAATTTTATTCTTTTTGTGGAAATTGTGAATGGGATTGCCTTTCTGATTTGGCTGTCAGTTTGGCTGTTGTTGGTGTATAAGAATGCCAGTGATTTTTGTACATTGATTTTGTATCCTGCCACTTTGCTGAAGTTGTTTATCAGCTGGAGGAGCTTTTGGGCTGAGACTATGGGATGTTCTAGATATAAAATTATGTCATTTGCAAACAAAGATAGATAGTTTGACTTTCTCTCTTCCTATTTGGATGCACTTTCCTTTTTTCTCTTGCCTGATTGCTGTGTCTAGGACTTCCAATACTATGTTGAATAGAAGTGGTGAAGTGGTGAGAAAGGGCATTCTACTTTATTTTCTTTTTTTTTTTGAGATGGAGTCTCGCTCTGTCACCCAGGCTGGAGTGCAGTGGCGCAATCTTGGCTCACTGCAAGCTCCGCCTCCCGGGTTCACGCCATTCTCCTGCCTCAGCCTCTCCAAGTAGCTGGGACTACAGGCGCCCGTCACCACGCCAGGCTAATTTTTTGTATTTTTAGTAGAGACGGGGTTTCACCATGGTCTCGATCTCCTGACCTCGTGATCCACCCGCCTTGGCCTCCCAAAGTGCTGGGATTACGAGCGTGAGCCACTGTGCCCGGCTCTACTTTATTTTCAAAAACAGATTGTAAGTGAATTTGGCCTGTGGGTCACAGCTGGTTCATTCCTGAATAAATTATTGATAAGTGGTCATTGATTATCTACTGTTATTCAACATATCAGTAGAATCACTTTATATCTATGAACAACTAAATATCTAAAAATGCAACACATATTAACTAATGTATTTGTTTTAAGAAAATTGCTTGTTTTATTGGCACTGTCACATGCATTGGTGTCTCTGCCTGTCTCTTTTTCTCAATCTTATTTCTGGATTCTGAATAAAGAAAGAAATAAGCAGCAAAATCTTAAAAATATGTAATATGTAGGTTAGCTGGCTTTCAAAATGTTTTGTTAGACCCAAAATAGTAATGCCTTTTGCAGCGTGACCTAGTATTAACTTACATACACGCACATATATGCGCATGCATGTGTGTTAAACTCTGATCTATTCTATTTCATTTCATGCCATCACATTATATTCTTTTTCCAGCAAAGGTAACATAAAACTAGGCTCCCTAAAATAATTTCATGATATGCTATTGCATTATAAACTATAGTTTAGGAAATTAAGATAAGGCATAAGGATCCAGAAACTTACGGGATAGATCTTTAGTGGATTCCTATCCCACAGACATCTTTTCCCATAATGTTGCAATACAATTGCCAGGTTCCTGTACCTGCTGCACAACAATGGACCAATAGACTGAGAAAACAGAGTTTGCAGAATAGAGAGAGTTTAATAATAGCCAGGCCACTGAGTGAACGGAATCCTCAAGCCCTAGGGTTTTTAAGGGGATTATGGAGGGTGAGGGCCTGGAAAATTGGGGTCATGGATTGGTTGGGACACAGGAGATTAAATCATTAGGATGTGAAAACTGCATTTCTTGCCACATAGCAAGAAGGAATGAAGAAGCACAAGTGGAAACTCCTGATAAATCCATCAGATCTTGTGAGACTTATTCACTAACATGAGAATATCACGAGAACGACTGACCCCCATGATTCAACAACCTCCCCCGGAGACCCTCTCACAAGATGTGGGAATTCTGGGAGATACAATTCAAGTTGACATTTGAGTGGTGACACAGCCAAACCATATCATTCTGCCCCTGTCCCCGGCCCCGCAAATCTCATGTCCTCACATTTCAAAACCAAGCATGCTTTTCCAACAGTCCCACAAAATCTTAACTCATTTCAACATTAACCCAAGAGTCTACAGTCTGAAGTCTCATCTCAGAAAAGTCAAGTCCCTTCCACATATCAGCCCGTAAAATCAAAAGCAAGCTAGTTACATCCTAGATACAATGGGTGTACAGGTATTGGGTAAATACAGCTATTCCAAATGGGAGAAATTGGCCAAAGCAAGTGGGTTGTAGGGTCCATGCAAACCCGAAATCTGGCAGGGCAGTCAAATTTTAAAGCTCCGAAATGATCTCCTTTGACTCTAGGTCTCACATTCAGGTTGTGCTGATGAAAATGGTAGATTCCCATGGTCTTGGGCAGCTCTGCCCCTGGGCTTTGCAGGGACAGTCTCCCTCCTGGCTGATTTCACAGTCTGGCATTGAGTGTCTGCAACTCCTCAAGAGGCTGAGGAAGGGGAATTGCTTGAACCCGGGAGATTGCGGTGAGTGGAGATTATGCCGCTGAGCTCTAGCCTGGGCAACAGACAGAGTGAGACTCCGTCTCCAAAAAAGGAAAAAAAAAAATTAGACTCCTTGCTACTTCTGCAAATTTTTGCAGCCAGCTTGAATTTCCCCTTAAAAATGGATTTTTCTTTTCTATTGCATTGTCAGGATGCACATTTTCTGAACATTTATGCTGTTTCCCTTTTAAAACTAAATGCTTTTAAGAGCACCCAAGTCACCTTTTGAATGCTTTGCTGCTTAGAAATTTCCTCTGCCAGATACTCTAAATCATCTCTCTCAAGTTCAAAGTTCCAGAAATCTCTAAGGCAGGGGTAAAATGCTTCTAGTTTCTTTGCTAAAACATAACAAGAGTCACCTTTGTTCCAGTTCCCAACAAGTTCCTCATCTCCATCTGAGATCACCTCAGCCTGCGCCTTATTGTTCATATCACTATCAGCATTTTTGTCAAAGCCATTCAACAAGTCTCTAGGAGGTTCCAAACTTTCCCACATTTTCCTGTCTTCTTCTGAGCCCTCCAAACTGTTCTTACCTCTGCCTGTTACCTAGTTCCGAAGTCGCTTCCACATTTTCAGGTATCTTTTCAGCAATGCCCCACTCTATTGGTACCAATGTACTGTATTCGTTCTTTTTCATGCTTTTGATAAAGACATACTAGAACTGGGAATAAAAAAAGGTTTAATTGGACTTATAGTTCCATGTGGCTGGAGAGACCTCAGAATCATGGCTGTAGGTGAAAGGCACTTCTTACAGGGCGGTGGCATGAGAAAAATGAGGAAGAAGCAAAAGCGGAAACCCCGATGAACCCATCAGATCTTGTGAGACTTATTAACTATCATGAGAATAGCACAGAAAAGAGCAGCCCCCATGATTCAATTACCTCGCCCTGATTTCCTCCCACAACATGTGGGAATTCTGGGAGATACAACTGAAGTTGAGATTTGGGTGTGGACACAGCCAAACCATATCAAAGCCATTTGTAGAATCCTTAAGGAATTCAAGCCTTTTTCTGCTCTACTTTGAAATACAGAACTGATTCTCACTTGATGTCAGAAATGCTACCTCTATTAATAAGTTGACAACTGTTCCAAAATACTTTTGGAGAACATTTTTGAGTTGGAGAAATAGACTAGAATAAAAACATAAACAAAATAAAAAGTAGAAAATGAGCCATTGTTTTAAAGTCTGTTTTTTGCCTAGTGACAGCAAGACATTACATAGCAAATTTGTTTCTCTTAAGCAATCTTTAGTCAAATGCTTTTTTTCAAAATTTATAAAGTTTCTTTCTCAGAGCTTTTTTGGGGTTACAGAGAAATTAAAGCAAGCCCAGAAAGGTCACATTTACTCTGCCCCAGACCCCATTCCCTCTGTCCTCAACAGTTTTCGTTATTAATATCTTGCATTGATGTGAAACATTTGTTACAATTGATGAACTAATATTGATATATTATAATTAACCAAAGTCAGTAGTTTATATTAGGACTCACTTTTGTGTTTTACAGTTCAATAGCTTTTGACAAATGCTTAATGTCATGCATCCATTATTACAGCATAGCAGAGAATGGTTCCACTGCTATAAAAATGTCCTGTGCTCTGCCTATTCATCCCTTCCTTTCTTCCTTTCCTAACCCCTGGCAACTACTGATGTTTTTACCATCTGTGTAGTTTTGTCTTCTCCGATATGTCATATAGTTAGAATCGTATTGTATGTAGTCTTTTCATACTGATTTCTCTTACTGAGAAATATGTATTTCAGGTTCATCCATGTTTTTTCGTGGCTTGATAGCTCATTTACATTTATTAAAAAATAAGATTCTATTTACCATAATTTATTCATTTACCTACTGAAGGACATCCTGGTTGCATCTAAATTTTGGCAATTGTCAATAAAACTCACATTAAAAATTGTGTGCAGGTTTTGTATGGATGCAAGAGTTCAACTCACTTGGCAAATGCATAGGAGTAAGATGGCTGATTATATGCTAAAACCATATTTAGTTTTGAAAAAACTGCCAAACTCTTCAAAAGCAGTTGTACCATTTGCATTCCCACCAGCAATGACTGGGAGTTCCTGCTTGTCCACATATTTATCTACATTTGTTGTTTTCAGGGATTTAGATTTTAGCCACCCTAATAGGTGTAGTGCATGACACTGTTTTAATTCACAATTTCCTAATGACATATGATGTTGAGCATCTTTTCATATGTTAATTTTCCTTCTGTGTGTACTGTCCACTGAGGTGATTGCTCAGATCTTTTGCCTACTTTTTAATTGGATTCTTTCTTTTCTTATTGTTGAGTTTTAAAAGTTCTTGCATATTTTGTGTACAAGTCTTTTATCAGATATGTTTTGCAAATATTTTCTCCCAGTTTGTAACTCATCTTCTTATTTCCTTAACAGTGTTCTTCTCAGAGTAGTTTTAAATTTTAGTACAGTCCAGCTTATTAATTTTTTCTTTCATGAATCCTGCTTTTGATGTTGTATCTAAAATCTCATTGCTAAACTCAAGTTTACCTAAATTTTCTCCCATTTTATCTTTTAGAAGCTCTGTGTATTATCTATAATAGATAATCATATCATCTCTGAAGGAAGATAGTTTTATTTCATTCTTTCCTTCTGTATGTCTTTACCTTTTCTTGTCTTATTGCATTAGCTAGGACTTCCAGTATGATGTTGAATAGGAGATGTGAGAAGCATATCCTTGCCTTTTTTTTTTCCTTATCTTAGGGAAAAAATCCTTAGTTTGTCATAATTAAGTGTGATGTTAGTCGTAGGGTTTTTTTTTTGTTGAGATTGTTTTGATTTTTTGTTTTTGTGTAGATACTCTTTATCAAGTTGAGGAAGTTCCCCACTATTCCTTCTGGAGGCTCCAGAAGAAGAATATATTTCCTTGATTTTCTTAGCTTCTAGAGGCTTTCTGCATTTCTTGGCATGTGGCCCTTTTCTCCACCTTTCATGTGCATCACTCCAACCTCCACTTTCATTGTTATATCTCCTTTATCTGACTTTGATCCTCTTGCCTCCCTCTTAATAAGGTCCCTTGTGATTACATTGGTTCGACCATGATAATCCATATTAATCTGCTAATCTCCAGACCTTTAATTCAATCACATATGCAAAGTCTCTTTTCCCATGTAAGGTAACCAATTTATAACTTCTGGAGATTAGAACCTAGACATCTTTGGGAGGGGGCATTTATTCTGTCTACTACAGTAACATCCCTTGCTTCTATTTTTTACGATTTAAGCCTGCCTTTCACATTCCTTTAGATTTACTTAAAATACCACTTACACAGTGACATTTTTCCTGAACCATTTAGTGAGATTTATTTTCCTTTTCCCTTATGCTTTCTTTGCATCATTCTTCTGGCTTTATTATTTATATTCATTTGTATTCACTAAAACTCTCTTTACCTCTTCTTGTTGTCTCCAGACTTTTTTTTTTCAATTATCTTTCCATTTCATCATTACAATAAGAGCTTAAGAATACCTATTCCTAAACTGAGTGCAGTGGCTTATGCCTGTAATCCCAGCACTTTGGGAGGCCAAGGTGGGCAGATCATTTGAGTTCAGGAGTTCAAGACCAGCCTGGTCAACATGGTGAAACCCTGTCTCTACTAAAAATACAAAAAATTGAGCCAGGCGTGGTGGCATGCACCTCTCATCCCAGCTACTTGGGAGACAGAGGCATGAGAATCACTTGAACCCAGGAGGCAAAGGTTGCAGTGACCCGAGATCACGCCACTGTACTCCAGCCTGGGCAACAGAGTGAGACCCTGTCTCAAAAAAAAAAAATACTTATTCCTACAACAAATATTTGTTTTGCTCCTGTTGTATGTCAAGTCCTGTGACAGGAACTAAGATTTTTAGGATAAGCAAACGACAATTTTTTTTTCTTAACAGACCTTAAAAATCACAAAAATGTTTAATTATAATATGACATAAGTTTATTGAAGATGAGATTAAGTGAAATTGCATAGTGCACCTGAGCTGGTCTGGTGGGGGAGTGGTGGTGGTGGTGTGGTGGTAGAGGTTAAGAAGAGGTTGGAGATTCACAAGGATTTAAAAATGAGATCTGAGGCTTGGAAGATGTTTCCAGCAGAGAAAAAAAGCATATACAAGGGGTTTACAGCAAGAACAAATATTCAAAGAGGTCATATTAGGTCAGAGGAATTGCATATGGAGAAAGGGAAAGAACGGCACTAGGTTAGGCTTTAGAGGTAGGCAAGAGCTAGATCTTAAGGGATTTTGAGCCATGTTACAAGTTCTTACTGGTAACTGTGGGGTTTTAAGCAGTGAACTACTATGGTGTCATGCAGGTTTAAAAAATATCACTATGATAATTACATTCATTTTTAAACATATTTGATTATTTCCTTACAGCTTGATTATATCCCAAAATAATTTTTCATACTACATTGTATATAACCTTACTAATTAAGAATATTTTTCACGGCCGGGCACAGTGGCTCACACTTGTAATCCCTACACTTTGGGAGGCTGAGGCGGGCAGATTATGAGATCAAGAGATGGAGACCATCTTGGCCAACATGGGGAAACCCCATCTTTACTTAAAATAAAAAAATTAGCTGGGTGTGGTAGCATGTGCCTGTGGTCCCAGCTACTTGGGAGGCTGAGGCGGGAGAATCATTTGAACCTGGAAGGTGGAGGTTGCAGTGAGCAGAGATGGCGCCATTGTACTCCAGCCTGTGTGACAGAGCAAGACTCCATCTCAAAAACAAACAAACAAAAAATATTTTGTTACTTCCTACAGTCTTTATTTTTGGAAAAATAGTACTTGTTTATTAAGCATAATTTTTATGCTTTGGAAAGTTCCTAAATTGGGAATATGCCTGTTATTTCTCCTTCGTATTTCTCCCCATTCGCTACCCTCCACATATGTACACAATGTCTGTCTCTCACTCCTCTCTCTCTCTCTCTCCACACACACACACACACACACACACACAAATTGAGAATCACCTTATTACGCTCTAAAGTCTAAACTCACGAGGATCTCATTTCATACTCTCCTATTTAGTATTCATTTGCTTTTATAGTCTCATACTTCACTGTGGGTTTCTCTATTAGTACTCAATCTCATTGTACTATTTGACACATTTTTTTCTAATATGTCATAAACCTCAGTGTAAGTCTTTATGAGATTTCAACTGCATTATGCTATCCGCCTACATTAAGGGGAAATCGTTATATTAAATTAACTATTGTGTAAATACTTCATCCTATACATTGTCTATACATTGAGAATATATAAGAAATATTTCTTTTACAGCCATACTACTACTACCAAATTAAGTTAGTCTTTATCGCACAGATATTGTATATAGTGTTAAATATTGTATTTCTCTTTTTAACTTTGCCCCTAGGAAGCTTAAAGTTGTATTTGAAGGCCCGTTCTAGCAACAGTATTGATTGACTAGACAACATTATTGTGTGTGTAACTCTTAACTGAAAGAATTATTATTTTCTTACCATTTTTTTACTTTTCTAAGTATACGTGACCTACTATTTTAACCATCTTATACTTCATGTGTTTTAGTTTTTTATTGTAAAGTACAACATGCATAAGAAAAATTATACAAAACAGCTGTCTGAATAATCAATTAGTATTAAACACTTATAACCACCTATGAAGACAAAAATGGCAACACTGTAAGTCCACTAACAACCCCCTGCATAACCAGTCTTATTGATAGTTGCTCCCTTCCATTCCAGGATATACCCAATATTAATTACTTGATATTTAACCAATATTATGATTTGTGTGGTAATTAGTTAATTGCTTTTAATTACATTTTTACTTATATAAGTAGAGTCTTTAAGATGTATTCTTGTATGTCCTGTCAGATTATTTTTCTTCTATCTTAAAAGTTTCCTGTTGTACTTTTTTTTGTGTAAGACTACTGCTGGCAGTCTGCTTTCATTTTATAAAAACATATTTTCAAACTTTCCTTGAAGAAAAACATACTGAACATAAAATTTTAGTTGCAAGTTATTTTTCTATCTTGGAGTAATCATTGGACTATCTTCTGGCTTCCATGTTTTTTATTAATATAATGGCTATCAGTCTCACTGGTGTTCTTTTGAATGTAATCTATTTCTATCTCACTATCCCAGGCAACCATGTTTTAAGATTTTTCTCTTTGTATTTATATTTCTGCAGGTCTGCTTTGATACATCTTGGAATAAACTTGTTGTGATTGTTGTTATTTATTGAGTTTGAAGTTTTTGGGAAAATATTAGTCTGTGGATTTTAATGCCTTTTGAAAATTCTCAAGCTTTTTAGATTCAAATGTTGCTTCTCTTCCATTCTTTCTCTCTCTTCTCTTTCTGGATTCCTAAATGTATGTCTTATATTTTGTCTGTATCTTCTATGTCTTGTACTTTGTCTTTTTTTCTTCCTATTTACATTATTTACAATTAATTTCTTTCATTTTATTTATCATTTAAAAATTTTAATTTCAATTTTAAATTACATTTTTTTAAATTAAGGTATTGTAATTTCAAAAGCTGTTATACAAAATAATGCAACAAATATTTTTTGGTACACTTTGCCTAGTTTTTCCGATGGTAACATTTTACAGGACTGTCGTACAACATCACAAAGTATGGGCATTACTAAAATCAACTGACGTTATTCAGATTTCCTCAGTTTTACTTGTAATTATTTGTGTGCATCTGTGTATATTAATGCCTCTTTTTACATACATTTTTAATCTATATTTCTGTTCTCGAATTCTCTTCGACTTTTTTTATCCTTCAACTATTCTCAGATATTTTTATTTATTCTAGCCTTGGTTGAACCTGACCATAAATTTCTTAAATCAGATTATTTTTTAGCTGCTCTAATGTTTTATTGATTTTTTTTTAAATATACATGGCAATTGTTAATTGTTTTAGTTTCTTGCTAAAAGTTTTACATTTAGCTTTTTTCCATAAAGGAAATGCATAGTTATTTTTAAATTTTCTATGTCTGGTAGTTCTAATCTCTGGAATACTAGTATATCTGCTTCAGTTATTTCTTGTTTCTACTGCTTCTCATTGATCCTGTCATATTTTAATGTTTCTGGTTACCTGTATTACATGCTAATGAGGGAGTTTGAAGATTGTAGAAATAATTCCAGGTATTGGATGACACTTTCTTCCTCTAGAGAAAATTTTAAGTTTCCATAGACTGGACCACTAGAAATATGGGATCATCTAGAAGGTGACATCAGCAAGATGGCAGAATAGAAAGTCTCCTGGTTGATTCTTCCCAGAGCCACAATTATTTCACAAGCATCCATAGACAATAGTTCCTTTGTGGGAGTTTTGGGATTCAGGAAGGAGTTTGTGAAACCTTGGTGGATCCAAAGACCTAGGAGGGCCGTTCTGAGGGGGCAGACTCATGCCTAGGTGGTAGACTTGCTGAGCACCATCCTGGCTCTAGACCCAGAAAATATCCTTGTTCCCCTGAAGACTCATTTGTCCTTGATTCTACTACCAGAACCATCCACCAAGACATCAGTTACATTCACTTGTGCTTTGGGTGACAGGTCTACTGACCTTCGTCCTGGCTGTGATCATCTTAATAGATGCAGAAAAGCTTTTGGCGAAACTCAACATATTTTCCTGCTGAAAATTTTTAACAAATGAAATATAGAAGCAATGTACTTCAACAAAATAAAGGCCACATGTGACAAGGCCACACCTAACATCATACTCAATGGTGAAAATTGGAAACATTTTTTTTCTTAGATCAGGAAAAAGACAAGGGTACCCACTCTTAATACTTCTATTCAACATAGTTCTAACCAGAGAAATTAGGCAAGAAAAAGAAATAAAAGGCACCAAAATCAGAAAAGAAGTTATCATTGTCTGTTTGCAAATGAAATGATCTTATTCAAAGAAAATCCTAAAGACTTTGACAAAAACTGTTAGAACTAATAAATGAATTCAGTAAAGCTGCAGGATACAAAATCAACACACAAAAATCAGTTGCATTTTTAGACACTAACAACAAGCTATATGAAAGAGAAGTTGAGAAAATAATCTCATTTATAGTAGTATGAAAAAGAATAAAGTATTTCGGAATAATTTACACAAGAAAGGCAAAGAACTCTGCTTTGGAAATTATAAGACATCGATGAAGAAAATTGGGGAAGACACAACTAAATGAAAAGATATTCCATGTGAGTGGACTGGAAATATTAATAGTCTTAAAATATCCACACTACCCAAAACAGCCTACAGATTAATTGCAATCCCAATCCAAATACTAGTGGCATTTTTCATGGAAAAAAAATTCTAAAATTTGTATGGAATCACAAAATACACCAAATAATAAAAGCAACCTTGAGAATGAACAAAGCTGGAGGTATTGCACTACCTGATTTCAAAGTATATTGCAAAGCTATGGTAATCAAAACAGTATAATACTGGGAGAAAGACAGGCATACAGGCCCATGGAACAGAGAGTTCAAATATAAACCACATGTATATGATCAATTAACTCATCTTTGACAAGGACACCAAGAATACACAATGGGGAGAGGAAATGCTCTTTCATAAATGGTATTATAAAAATTTGATATCCACATACAAAAGAATGAAATTGGACCCTTGTCTTATATCATATATAAAAATTAACACAAAATGGATTAAGGAATTAAATGTAAGATCTGAAACGATAAAATTTTGAGACGAAACATATGGAAAAGTTCCCTGATATTGGTTTTGGCAATAATTTTTGGGATATGACACCAAAAGCACAGGCAAACAAACACAGGTAGGACTACATCAAACTAAAAAGCTTCTACACATCAAAAGAAACAGTCAACAAAATGAAAAAGCAACTTATGGAATGAGGAAAATATTTGTAAACCATGAGCTGCAGTATCAGTGTGTCTCCTAAAGTTTGTATGTTGGAAACGTAATCCCCAGTGCACCTCTTAACAATGTTGAGAGGTGGGGACTAATAGAAAGTGTATAGATCATGAGGGATTTGCCCTCATGAATAGATTAATGTTATCAGAGGAGTAGATTGACTATAAAAGTGAGTTTTTTCCTGATTTCCCTCCCCTATTCTTGCCTCTCTCACCCTTCTGCCTTCCACTATGGAATGGTGCAATAAGAAGACCCTTGCCAGATGTCAGCATATTTATATTGGACTTTTCAGCCTCTAGAACTGTGAGAAATACATTTATTTTCTTCACAAATTACCCAGTCTCTGGTATTATGTTATAGTGGCACAAAACAGACTAACATTGAAAATTGGTGCCAAGAAGTGGTGCTGTTACTGTAACAAATAACCAAAGAAAATGGTAGTGGCTTTGAAACTGGGTAATAAATAGAGGCTGAGGTAATTTGGGAGAGCAGGCTAGGAAAAGCCTTGTTTGTTAAGAGTCATTCTGGTAAGAGCTCAGAAGGAAAGAGCTGTAGGGAAAGTCTGGAACCCCTCAGAGATCACTTATGCGATCATGATCAGAATGCTAGTAGAAATGTACTTAAATAGTCATCAGAGAAATGCAAATCAAAACCAAAGCGATATATCATCCATCATCTAGGATAGTTATTATGAAAAAGACAAGAGATGATAAGTGTTGGTGACAGTGTAGAGAAAAGGGAACCCTTCTGCACTGCTGGTGGAAATGTAAATAAGTATAGCCATTACAAAACACAGTATCGAGGTTCCTCAAAAAATTAAAAATAGAAATTCTATAGGATACAGCAGTCCCACTTCCTGATATATATCTAAAGGAAATAAAATCAGTATCTCAAAGAAATACCTGCATGCCCATGTTCATTGCAGTGTTATTCATAATAGCCAAGATATGCAAACAACCTAAGTGTCCATATGAATGAATGGATAAGAAAAATGTGATATATACAATAGCAAAGTCTTGGAACCAACCCAAATGTCCAACAATGATAGACTTGATTAAGAAAACGTGGCACATATACACCATGGAATACTATGCAGCCATAAAAAATGATGAGTTCATGTCCTTTGTAGGGACATGGATGAAGCTGGAAACCATCATTCTCAGCAAACTCTTGCAAGGACAAAGAACCAAACACCGCATATTCTCACTCATAGGTGGGAATTGAACAATGAGAACACATGGACACAGGAAGGGGAACATCATACACCAGGGCCTGTTGTGGGGTGGGGGGAGGGGGGAGGGATAGCATTAGGAGATATACCTAATGTTAAATGATGAGTTAATGGGTGCAGCACACCAACATGGCACATATATACATATGTAACAAACCTGCACATTGTGCACATGTACCCTAAAACTTAAAGTATAATTAAAAAAAAGAAAAATGTGATATATATATATCTCATATATATTATATATATCTCATAAATATTATATATATATAAAATTTATCCAGTGGAATATTATTCAACCATAAAAAAGAAGGAAATCCTATCATTTGTGACAAGATACACAGACCTGGAGGGCATTATGCAAGTAAAATAAGCCAGATGCAGAAAGATAAATACTATATGATCTCACTTACATGTGGAATCTAAAAAAGTCAAACTCTCAGAAGCATAAAATAGAACAGTTACCAAGGGCAGAGACTAGGGGTTGGGAGGAATGGAGTGATGTTGGTCAAAGGGTACAAACTTCAAATTATAAGACTAAGGAGTTCAGTGGATGTAATATATAGCATGGGTTGTGATGGATGTGTTAGTTAATTCGATGGTGGTAATCATTACACGATGTGTAAGTATTTCAAATCTTCACATTATATATCTGAATATACACAATCTTTGTCTATTGAATATTTAAAAAAAAAAGACATAAAGGATTGCCTAAATTTAGGGCTTGAGGTTTGTTAATGACTCAAATCACCCAGGATGAATTTAGGGAAGAGTTAATTTACTTCCAGCTTACTTTTACTCTCAGTGTTCCAAACTTTGGCGACACACTCCCAAGTAGAGGGTTGCATATTAACTATTATAGACATAACTATGTTATCACCATTGGTTAGTATTAAATTACATCTTTTGGATTTACATGTCAAAAATTTTCTTCTGTCTTCTAGTTATCTCTTTTGGATCTTTCAATGGCCCTTGGGTAGAAGTGATCTTATCTGACAGACTCACCTTTTCTAGCTTTCAATTTCTTTTGGATTTTAGCTTTAGTTATTATTTATCATTCTTGTTAGTTCTTTGAACTCTTAGAGATACATTTCTTTATTTTCCACTTTTGAAGTTTGGCTTCAGTGGGAACATTGATCTGAATTACCTAATCTGCCATTACTCAAATTGAGTTTTCCTTCTTTATACATATATTTCGATTAGCAATCTCCAAAGCTTTGTGAAGTGACTTAAGAGATATATAGTATATACCTACGTGTGTGTGTTTGTATACATCTGAGTGGTTCTCAAACAACAAATATTTCCTGATCATCAACTGTGTGCTAATGAGTCTGGTAATTACTTTACAGCATAGGAGATATAATCATTGAGGAATTTGTGATTGAATTACCTTGCTATGTTTTATTTATTATACTAAAGCTCATGTTCTTCTAAAGGAAAAAGAAACTTATCAAACAGGAGTTTCCAAAATTGTACTAGGATTATATGTGATTATATATGATCATTCAGCTAGTACTTTTAAAGATCTAAAGGCTTCCTTTGCTAAAAATAAACTGTAGTTCATTTTATGTATTTTTGCAAACACCATGCATGACAATAGGTAGCACAGATTACTAGTTAAGGGCAAGACTCTGGAACCAAATAGCCTGTCTTCACCATTCACAGGTGGAATGACAGGCAAATTACTTAAATTCTGGGTGCTTTAATGTCCTTATCTAGGAAATAGAATTTGTAATAAATATATTTACTTCAGAGGGTGTTATGAATTTATATTCATAAAGAAATTAGTGCTTAACACATTGAAGTATAAATACATTACAGGTAATGTTTATTAAAAATCTTAAAAACATTGTGATAGATAACTTTATGTATCAATTTGGCTGAGCTATGCTGCTCAGATATTTGCTAAAATGTTATTCTGGATGTTACTCATGTTAAATGTAAGATTTCCATTTTAGTCAGTGGACTTTGCATAAAGCAGATTGCCTTCCATAATGTAAACAGGCCTAATCCAATCAGTTGAAGGCTTGAATAGAACAAACCGTTGACCTCCACTGAGCAAGAGCAAGAGGGAATTCTGGCAGCAAACTGCTTTTGGACTTTAACTGGAGCATCAGTTCTTTCTTGGGTCTCCAGGCTGCTGGCCCAGCCTGCAGATTTTAGACTTGCCAGACTTCACAATCAATGTGAGCCAATTTTTTTAAATTTCTTAAAATAAAACTCTCTCTCATATATATGTGTGTGTGTGCATGCACATGTTCTATTAGTCTTCTGTCTCTGGAGAGCTCTAACGAATACTCCCACATTTTTTTTCATTATTTTCCTAATAAAGATGATGTACCCGATGACAGGAGGTTTAGCACTATTAAATCCAATACAACATCTTAATTTTTTATTAGTTTAGACCATGGCTCCAAGCTGTTGTGGTGGGACTTACATCTTTTCTATCGATAATAATGTGGCAGAGAACTATGAAGGTGGTATTATGATGCCTAACTTACAGTGTTATATGTTATATACGCACCCTTCCTCTGGAACGTCGGTGGGACCAATGACTTGCTCCTAACCGACTAAATACATAAAAGGTGGTAGGATGCGTGTGATTATGTGCATGTGATTATGTTACATAAGCCCAAAGTGCCTGTCTGTCGGCCTCTCTCTCTCCCTTGCTGTCTGTGAGTAAGCAAATGGCTACACAGGGGAATCTCACATGGTAAAGAACTACTGGTATCCTCTAGGAGGTAAAGTCTGCTCCAGCCAACAGCCAGCAAAACACTGAACCTCTCAGTCCTATAACTACCTGGAGCTAAATGCTGCTAACAACCACATAAGAGAGGAAGCAGATTTTTACCCAGTTGAACCTCCAGATGAGAATCCAGTCCTGGCTGACAATTTGCAGCATGGCAGAGGGCCTAGAAAAATAAAGCATGCCTGGATTCCAGATCCACAGAAACTGAGAGATAATTAATGTATGCTGTTTTAAGCTGCTAAATTTGTGATAATATTATTGTATAGCAATAACATCTTTATTATTATATAACTTCTGTAAGAAAGATTATGTAACTTTGGAATCATGGCATATTTACTTCGTTTTACATAATTCAAGTCATCTATATTTCTCAATGGCTTTAACTTATATTCCTGGAGGATCCTTAAATCCTGGATTTCCTCTATGGCCCTTTCTCTAATGTATCTATATCACTATACCTAAGAAATAAAATAAGTTGGAGGAAGAGGACATGAGAGAGGAGGAACAGGAGCATTAGGTGCTTCATGTCCTGTGCCAGTTTCTATGATGCTACTTGGTACTTTGTGCTGAGTTTATCAGTTCCTAAATTTTTCCATAGGCTACAATGTGGTGGAGACCAGACGAGATATTTTAGCCATCTTTTTATCCTGAATTACCAAGAACACAGTAGGTATTTGTTTAATGCATGTAAATTAAATGGAAATATTTAATTCAGTTGAAAATGTTACATGAAGAATATTTGCTTACACTTAATGCAGGGAACTAAAATATTTCAAACAGAAAAATGGAATTTTACCAAGAAGAGTTTGGATATTTGCTCTCCTTTTTATTGTCATAGTAACAGTGTACTTTTTAGGGTGTCCTTATAATATCCACCAGTTTTCCACTTTGCTGTCTTTAAAAATAGGAAAAAAGCACACTGATCATCTCTAAAGAAAAGGGAATAAATAAGGTCATATTAAATGTAATTTAAAATAATACAAGCAATCATTTTAACTGGGTGTTATTACATCTACAAATAGTAAACAATATGTAGTATAATAGCATTTGTCTTAAAACACACAGGAAAATTCATGAAATCTCACATGTGTTAACCACTCAACATGATGATTTTGAGAGTTTGTAACTTCATTTCCGTAGGAAGCCATGGTAACTTAGCTATTAGACTTCCTTTCTGATAGTATCACAAACCTCAGATTATATATAGATCTCAAGCACCTTCTTCATAATGTCCTGCCTTACTCATTGTGCCAGACCACTACAGCTGTTCTCTTCAGAAGGATGTGTCCACAAAAATTACATTAATTAATGTTAATATGTTTATTATATCTAATTTGCTGTGTATCTGATTTAAAAGGCCATTTTTCATTTTAATAACATACATAAGACCAGGAAGAAGTAAACTTAATATAAGTAATAAAATGACTTGTCATTTTATTTTAAAATGAGAAAAAAACAGAACTTTCCATATGTAGAGTGAAGGAAGGAGATGGAGGTTTGTTAAGTGTAAGTACATATACATGTGCTCATATGGATATATTATATGTATAATACACAGAGACACACACATATTTATGCACACACATATAAGTTGTGTATACACACATGTAACTGTACATACATATAAGTGCAATACATGACATATATGCACATAAAATAATAAACATGTAAATTAGTAGTATGAGACTAACAAATTAAGCATAATCCACATAACAATTATCTACCTCACACTGGGCATGGTGGCTCATGCCTGTAATCCCAGCACTTTGGGAGCCCAAGATGGGTGGACCCAGTTGAGGTCAGGAGTTCGAGATCAGCCTGACCAACATGGCGAAACCCCATCTCTACGAAAAATACAAAATTAGCTGGGCATGGTGGTGCATGCGTGTAATCCCAGCTACTTGGGAGGCTGAGGCAGGAGAATTGCCTTAACCTGAGAGGCAGAGGTTGCAGTGAGCCGAGATCCTGCCATTGTACTCCAGCCTGGGCAACAAGAGGAAGACTCCGCCTCAAAAAAAAAAAAAAATTATCCACCTTGCTCACAGAACAAATATTTTTTTTTCTATTTTGGTACAGAATAAAGAGAGTAGTTATTATATACTCAGTTTGTTTATATTATAATGACAAGTATGTCTTTTCAATAACTTTGTCTCAGATTTATTACCTAAGCAACATAGGGGAGAAAGGAGGCACTATATGCTAAAAAGCCGAAAGATTATGAAGCCAGGGATAGTGCATTTGACCTTGTGCAAGTTTCACAATTGATTCATTATATAAAGTATGGATGATGATGATTATTGCCTTCTAGCATTAGTTATTATAAGGATTAACTGAAAAAAATGTTTATATAGTGATCAAAGGACACTATTCCTTCCGAATTTGAGATTAAGGAACAAGCATATTAAGAGTTATTTGGGAGTAAATCATAATCTTTGATATCGCTGTGGTTTTAGTTTAATGCTAATTTTAATATAGATGGAAAACAGAGATGCCTACATGATGTGATTTCAAAACTGCCAAAAATTCTTATCCATGATTTGCAAAAATAGCAATGATAATATATGAAATTATTATATTATTTAATTTCTTGATTTCAAGACCATGTAGACTCTAAAAAATTGATAATTCTTTACATTTGTTTTCTGCCTTAAAATTTACAAGATTTTTTGCATACATTATTTACTTTAGGCTTTAGTCAAACCTATGACTTAGGCATATTAAAGATAATTATTTCATACTTGTAAGCCTGGGCCATGTCAGAACTGAGATATGAACCCAATGCTTTTAACCCAAATGGGCATAAGCCATGGTCTTTCCAGCTAGCTATGGCTGACTGAAAATTATATCTAGAAAGATTTTCTTCCATGGAGAATATGAGGCAAATTAAATCAGTTCCTATCTTCAAAAATATATCCCATGGTAAGTGGACACAGAGAAAGTTGTGATGGGAAACTGCATCAAGAAAATTGTACATTATGAGGCCAGAGTCTAAAGGGAAATGTGAATTGAAGTGTTGATTATAACATACTATGCTATCATTAGATTTCCTAGAGCTGAGAGGAGACTAAAGGAAACAAAGTAGATAAAAAGTGTCACTAAGGAACACTTAAAGATACTTTGTGATCTAATCCTAATCCAAACTCATGTTTCTCTTGTCTGACTTGCATTTTGTAATTTAATTATTAATTCAATCATTCATTCAACCAACATTTACCATGTATTAGGCACTGTTCTAGGTACTTGGCATGCAACGGTAACCAAAATGATGAGGAGTCCTACTCCCCATGAAAGTGAAATTGTAGTGGGAAATATTTAAAAAGCTTATGGACCTCCCACAAACCATCATTTTTTTTTTCACTTATGACTCTTCTATCTGTAATGCTTACTAATCTTTTTTTTTTTTGAGAAGGAGTCTTGCTCGCTCTGTTGCCCAGGCTGGAGTGCAAATTGCGGGATCTCGGCTCACTGCAACCTCTGCCTCCCAGGTTCAAGCCATCCTCCTGCCTCAGCCTCTCGAGTAGCTGGGATTACAGGTGTCTGACACCACACCCAGCTAATTTTTGTATTTTTAGTAGAGACGAGGTTTCAGCACTTTGGTCAAGCTGGTCTCGAACTCCTGACCTCAGGTGATCTACCAGTTTATGCCTGTAATCCCAGCACTTTGGGAGTCTTCCTAATCTTTAATATTCTGTTTAACTCTCACATTTTTCAATTTTTCAAAGTCTTCCTGAATCTTGCAGTCTCATCATGGCCTCATATCTTATGTGCCTATATATGCCTCTACTATTACACTTAACATATTTCTTTACCTTTGTTACTGTTCTTACTTAAGGACAGGACTGAGTCTGCTTTGTATGCATATCCATGCCAATCCAAGGCCTTACACACATGCATAATATAGGTTTGTTGAATGAAATAATAAATTTCATTTGCAAATATATCCAAGAGTTAATTTTACTTTTTCAACATGTTTATCTGTTTTGCTGATTGAATTTTGGTAAATGTTCAGCTCAGTTTTTTGGTCCGTTAGTCTTCATTGATCAAATGCCTAGACAGCTGCCAAATGTCTCCATCAACATGAAACCCTATAGACTTATTTTTTCCTATTTGTAAAGACCCTTAAAATAGATAAATACATATATAAAACAATTATGTTAAGATAAACACAAGAAACCATGATACTCACAATTAACATAAGTAGTACTAAATAACTGTTCTATCTATACCTTTAAATGCCATGATAGTAAGACAACTGTTTGTGAATTATATATACTTACATATATGCACATACACATTATACACACACATATAAATTATATATGCATATAGACACACACACAGAGAACTAATGACCGACATTTTTACTATCATTTTCAAAAACTTTGAGCAGCACATTAGCTGAAAGATAATAAAGAACAAATTCCAAACCCATTAGGGAGAAGAATTACCTATGGAGCTGGAGTAGATCTGATATATCCAACAAAATTGGGGAAGGCAACTTGAATTATGATCCGGAAGACTGACAGAGTGATTGATAGACTTCTGTAAACCCATGGGGCTCGTAGAGGGTTTCTTCGTTCTCTGTCTGGAGTCAGAGCAACTGTCATGGTTCTTTCAATCGACAGCTGAAGCCTATGAGAATATATAATGAATTAACATAGAATTTGTTTCTTTTTCTGTCAGTTTTATGATAACAGGAAAAGTACAGTTAGACATATGCATTAAACTGCCAACTTGTATTTAGTAATTATTCATTTTATAATTGTTATCTGTTTACTTATTTGCTATTACTTCTCATCAGCTTAGTGAGTTTTCTTTTAAGCTAATGAGCACCATTTATATAATTGCTCAAGGAACCTGTTATTCTTCACCCTTCTCTTCGTAGCTCTTGTTTTAAGAACAAATAGTCCTTTCTTCTTACTAGCAGCATACCTGGATTGACTTTGCTGTTCTGTGACTTACCAGTTGGGTTACCTTGGCCAAGTTACTTACCCTCGCTGACTTTTCTCACTTGTGAAATAAATATCTCCCCATATTGTTATGAAGATGCAATAATACTGCATGCCAAAAAGCAGAAACTCTCTAGATACCATGGGTAGTTTTTCCCAGTTCATGAGTATAGCTCTTTAAGTGATTGTGTTCTCACATTATATATTTGATTACTAGCATAGATTCACTTAGCTACTAGATTCTTAGTTACTAGCATAGATTCACTTAGCTACTAGAGACAATATTTTAGATTATAACCTGGGTAATCTGGCTCCTATAATTCATAGAATGTTAGATTAATACAGAAGAATAGGTAAAAATAAAATAAGTTGTGGTGCTTATTACATGCCAGGTCTGTGCCAAGTACTTAATTTTTATTATTTCATATAATCTCCATCACAGTCCTGAAAGGTAGATAATTATTATTTTAAGAGTTAATTTAGGCTGATGAAATTATATAGTTGCCTTTGCTCTACCACCCAATAGGTGGTGAATTTCAGATTAAACTCCAGGCAATAATGATTTTTAAATCTATTATCTTTCTATATTATCATGCTGTCTTCTATGTTTCGAGGACTCTTTCTTAGGCGTAATTTATGCTGATTTTCTCCCTTTAGATTAAGTTCGGTCTGAGGAAATTAAGTAACTTATTCAAGGCAAAGTCAAAACTTGTCTTCTCAAACTTTTAGTTTTATATATATTCGTTAGTTTTTATTTTAACCTTTGACTTATTGCTTTCTTATAACCACATTTACATATTTCAACAACTTTTCTGTGTCTCTACATGTCTCATTATTTTTAAGCCTACATGTCTTTCAATCAGACTTTATGTCAAGAAGAGATCACTGGGTTCTAAAGCTGACCTCCAGTGCAGTGTTTGGCAACATGCAACTCAATGTCTTCATCTCCTTATATTGGCTTCTATTGTGAAGGACGCTAGTGAATGATTTTAAAGTACTCTGCCAAGTATTAAGTGACAAAAGTGATCATAGCTGCATATGTCCAGCAATGGCCTTAACAGTACCATGCTACTTAAAACTATACATACAAAGAAATACGATGAGTATTTAAAAATATCTATATAATTTATCCTTTTAGGAGAGTCTACATTTGTCAGAGTCTACATTTTTTCAGTTGTCACAATAACGGCACCCCTTTTGTTTTCCTTTTATGCTATTTTTTAAAGTTTGATAAAATATCCACCTTTTCAGATCATTTATTCTTTGGACTGACTGCCTTAGGAATCCTGTAATTCTTCAAAATGATAGCCAGAAAGTTTGAAATATGTCCCTCTTCTCAGATATAAGAAGCATAGTTATCATAATGACTGACTTTTAACACAGATGACATAATTTTAACATCATAATGGAACTAAGAATTCTTAGTTCTGTCAAACAAAAAAGAGATGTTAGAAAGTTCATAATTTGTAGCAGGCCCAAATAGATAAAACCAAACACATTAAAAACCTTATAACTGAGAATAGGGTGTCTGCAAACAATGGAAAGCAAGTTTTGCTTAGGAATTGTCTGCTGGTGTGTGGAAACTATCAGCATTGCTAACTTTTCATAGGCGGCAACACAGGGCTTGCCTCACCATTCCTGCTATAAAGACAATTCCTGCAGCATGTTTACCCGTTTCTACCAATCAGTTTCAAGATATATAACTCATCTTCCCATAAACCCTACTAGATAAAGTTAGGGTCTCACTCAATGTTACATAAGAAGTTAATGATAAAATAGAAACCAAAACGGTGAGGACTCAGTAAATGCCGTCCTTCCCTCTGCCTTCTATAAATATTAGTACAGTACATTTTTCAGTAGCATCCATGTCAGCGTTCCACTTCATAGCACGGGCAGAGAGTCAGCACAGGTGTTGTTAAGTAGAATAGGATCCTGTTCCTGGTATGTGTTAAATCCATGCTGAAAAAATATCTATGTATAGTCACTGTATTCATACACAGGTATTACAAGTATTAATGTAAAAATCTATATATAATTACATGTCGATGCTATGATTACTCTCTTCAACATATATTTAAGCTTATTCTAAGAAATTAGCCTTTCATTTTAATAATAAGATTAAATATAATTAATTTAATGAATTATTAATTTTTATCATGAATTAATTTGAGTAATTTCTTTTATTTTCAAATATAATCTTTAATTCATTTATCTGAACAAAGGTTTATTTATGTCAAAACTTTTTATTTATGCAGCTACTTTCAACTTTCAAACTAATTTCACATTTTTTCATTTGATCTTTACAACATACCAGTAGAAGGGAAAGGTAGTATTAGTCTAAGACTAATAGAAGAAGAGAAGGAGATTGAAATTAGTATGAACAAATGTGTGTATTGGTTCTAAGGTAGGAAACAGTTATTTCTGCAACAAAATTAATTTGCCAAATATTTATGTTCAGGTAGTTCATCACATAATTTTTATCTATAAACATTTATGATTAATTACTATAGCACTGAGTGTGAGTCAGACAGGTGAATTTTGGATCTTTCCAGAGGCATTTTTCTAAATGGATATGCAGTATTATTGTTGTTGTAATCAGCAATATTTTTTTTTCCTGTAGCATCAGTCTTCTTCCTTCAGTTTCTTTGTGCTCTTAAGATAACACAGCATCCATCTTGAGTAAGGATGCAGTCATTGCAAATTCCATGGAGAAGATGTCAGCTGTGGACAGATAAAAACTACTGCCATGTTTTATCTGGCTTCTTAGAGATAAGCACTCTGAGGTCAAGATAAGTTTTTATGGTCCTGTGCTGTTTATTAATTGCTTTAAATTATGATTAGAGGTCAAAACACAAGGATCCTTCTAATTTATTTCATAATTATTACATGTGTATTGTCTGTGTGTATGTGTGCACATGTATTATGTCTCAGAGGAAAAAGGCGAAAAATATGTATAATGTATAATGAATTTAGAGACAAGAAATGTGAGAGGAGACATGATGTTCTGACAGCCAGAGAACTATTGAAGTATGGTGTGTAGCCCTGTTGGAGGCTGTCTGTCAGCTTGAAGAGGAAAAATCCTTGAAACTATTTTGTTCACAGCCTTGAACAAATCTGCAATGTAAGATTAATTTTTATTTGCATAAAGATCCCATTACTCATATAATTAGTGATTATTTTGTCCTCTAAAGTTCTACATGTCCTTTTAAGGAGCAAATTGGCTTGGTTGTCTGCAAATATTTAACTAATAGAATACAGTTTGTTTCACCCTAATATATTTTCATGCCATTTTTGTGCTACTGTCAACATTATTAAATTCATAATTTTGTTTTCATGCTTGGGCTATGTTATATCCCCAATTCTCAAAAATGAACTCACGACTAAAATGGGATTCACTGAAGCATAAAAAGTGATGAATTTAAGAGTAACATAAATAGTGCAACCCAAAATAACATCATAAACAAAGAGTGAACTGGTCTCCAGTGGTGAATATGAGATGCAAATCTGTATATGCGGGGAAAAATAAACCTGCAAGTGTCGTGATTTCACAGATGTGGCCGGAAAAGAAAAGTGCAAATAGGTAGTATGTTTATGAATATCTAAAAAATTTGAATTATATTTGACTGAAAATTCATTTATCACTCTTCCCCAGTTCATTTTCAGTTATAAAGCCTTGCCAAACAGAGGAATAAACATCTGTCAGAACTATTACTTGAAGTATAGATTAGTGCGTTTCTTCTGCTTCCTTGTGAAGTCTCTGGCTTGTACTCTGAGCATTTTCCCCACTCCTGGACCACATGAGTAAGGGTAATCATCCACTTCAGAATCATGAACAAAAAACCTAAGCTCATTCTGGAAGGGAAGAAAAGAAAAAAGAAGGGAAGAAATGGTGAGGAAGGTGAGAGAAGGGAAGGAGAAGACAGAGAAGGAAAAGAGAAAGAAAAAAGGCAGAAAATGAAGGGCTCAAAAGCCCCTGATTTTGTCTGAGGAGTAAGGAGTAAGGAGAAAATACTTTTGCTTTTAGGCACCAGAAGCCTGCATCAATCTGGATTAATTACTGAGCTTTGTTTTTGTTTCCCACTGTGAGGCCCACGAACACGTTAACTACAGCCCTTTGATTTGGGCACCTGGTTGCAGTAAAACTGTTCTGTAACCTAGACATTCTGCCTTAGTTTTGCCCACACCCCAGTGACTCATCGTTTTACAATCTGAGACACTTTTACACCCCTACAAGAGAGAACTTAGATGCCATGTCGTTCTGGTGGGGTGGTGGTGATAGTGGTTGTGGTGGTACTCTCATTGCAGGGGTGGAGGTGGGGAGAACTGGAAATAAAAAGTTGGAAACTCATTTGACTTGCGACATCTGTGAACATAGGATCCCTGCTGTAAAGCCATTGGTATTTTATTCTGGTACAGTAAGAAAGGATTTTTAAAATAACATGCATAAAATAATTTTCTTTCAGTAAATTGATTAATTTTGTTGCCAGTGGTATAGAAGAGAACAAAGTAGGAGAAGCATGGAAAGTTTCCTTCAATAGCAAAAACTGCTGATGAAAATGTAAAACCAATGGTAAAATTAATAATAAACATTATGCTTAAAGAGAAAGCAGAAGAAGCTATTGTCGAAAATCTTTTTTGTCGAATGATATTCTAAGATGATGTGTGATATTAATTGCATATTCAAGGAAGAAGAATATTTACTATGTTGTAGGTGCCTGCAGTTATTTTGCTTGACGGTTGAATGAAATCGATGTACAAACTGAATAAACTCTCAGCTTATACACAGTGCACATATGAGGGCATCATAGTTGATGACTTTTTATTCTGCTTATCAATGAGGAATCAGTACTGCAGTTAAGAGATTTTTTATTTGGTTACCATTTATTTTGTGCTGTGGTATTGAAAGGAGGATTAGAAGGAAAGGAAGGGATTGTTGTGTGAATGGAGTTGAGGGTACTTGAGTACTAATTTACATTCTACTTTATTCATAGTGAATATTTTGTGGACATTCATATGCCTTCTAACTTTATGTATCAAGAAATAGTAAAAATGTTAATTCAGTCCAATTGCGGCCACTAAATCTGTCACTTACTAAAAAGTGGGCTGTGAGTTCAAAAATTTCCTTCGCCAAGTTAGCAGATCCTCTCTGTCTTGGGTAAGTACCTGTATGACTGTTTGAAATTGTTGTTGATATTAACAGACTATATTCAATATTGTCCCTCAAGAACATTCACATATTTCAAGTAATTTCCTCAGTAGCATATCAACCGTATAGATTCTGTATGTTAAATTACTTAAGCCTATCTTCCAGGGATGAAATAAAGTATTCAATGTTGAGGATTAGATAATAAAATTTCTTAAATAGATTGTGTAGCAAATTCTTTACCTTTGATACTCAGATTAATTTCCTACCAACTGGTTATACTTTTTAGTTGTTGAAGGAATATGCCAATGAGATAATGTCAAGTAAAAAAAAATCACATTAAAACACATAGAAAAATATGCAAAATCCTAGAAATGAATCTGACAAAACATGGATTAGAAATTCACTTATTGTTCTTCAAAGATACAGGATTCATACCTATTTCTCTCTTATCTTCAAAATTCATTTAGAAAATGAGCCAGGTGCAGTGGCTTACGCCTGTAATCCCAGCACTTTGGGAGGCTGAGGCTGGTGGATCATTTGAGGTCAGGAGTTCAAGACCAGCCAGGCCAACATGGCAAAAGTCCGTCTTCTACCAAAAAAGACAAAAATTATCCAGATGTGGTAGCACACACCTGGACTCCCAGCTACCTAGAAGCTGAGGTAGAAGAATTGCTTGAACCAGGGCGGCAGAGGTTGCAGTGAGCCAAGGTTGCACCACTGCACTCTAGCCTGGTTAACAGAGTGAGACCCTGTCTCAAAAAAAAAAAAAAAAAAAGATATTTAGAAAATGAATTATTTTTAAAATGGGTAAGTCTCTTGGTTAATTTTATTTAGCCAATTATTGGATAAGGGAGTACTTTTAATGTCCAACATCTTATCCATTAACTTCCTGTTTTGTTTGATTCTGTACTTCTTAAAGCCGAATAGCAGGGTGGAGGAGCAATTGAACAACAGGAAATCCTCACTCCCAGCCATTATTGCAATAGGTGACATAGTTATATGTAGCGTCAATAACTGCCTTTGAACCAAACCCGAGGACTTCTGAATTCATACTGAGTGCTATTCAATTTATTGCTGGTGTGATAGCAGATAAATAAAGAAATCGATAAGAGTTTGGAATTTTTATAGCAAATTAACAAACTACCATATACAAGCATGTGATCAATGGACTGATCTACCTGAACAATTTAGACCAGTTTTGGTGTACAGTCTACCCTCCATATCTGTGGCTTCTGCATCTATGGATTAAACCAAAATTGAAAAGAATATATTTAGAAAAGAAATTGCATCTGTACTGTACATGTACAGACTTTCTTTTTCTTGTGATTGTTCCCTACACAATACAGGATAACAACTATTTACATAGCATTTGCATAGTATTAAGTAATATAAGAAATCTAGATATAATTTATATAGGAGAATGTGCATAGATTATCTGCAAATATTATGTCACTTTATATCAGAAACCTGAGCATCTGCAGATTTTGTTATTGAAAAGAGGTGCTGGAACTAATCGCACATGGATGCTCAGGAACAACTATAGTTCATCTTGTGGGGTGAGAAACTTAAGTGCAGTAGAATCACAATACAGCACGTATTTTAGTTTGCAAAGTATTAATATAACTCAAAAGGATATACAAATCAGAGAAAAAGTATCATTTGTTTATTTTCAATACTTTGCTATTTTTGCATCATTTTATGTTTTAGTTAAGTCTGGTTATAAATTAATAATTTAATAGTATTAGGTAAAATAAGGAAGTGATATTTGTATTATGTATTTTGAGTTTTAATTTACAGGTGATTAAACATTCTTCTCTGAACTACTTTTTCAATAAAAGTTTAAACTTTTCTAAATACTTCTGAATGGCAGTTGTTTGTTTTTGATCTGACCTTAGGTTAAGAGAAGCTTGATTTAAAAGGACAGTTGGTGATGGGGGGAGGGGAATATTGCAATAGGGTAAAGGAGACTTGCAATAGGAGGACTCTGACCACAAAATCTAAGAGTCACAGGGGTAGGGAAGAAAGGAATTTTCTTTTATCGAGAGGAGTAAATAAGGCTAGAGAGAATCAGGTATGAGGGAGTGTGGTGAGCAGGTGATATGACTGGACCTTTCATTGGGGAACTTCTTTATTTGGGGCTGATTCTTGGGACGTATGGCTTAGAAGAGTCATTCCACATTCTGATGATGGCTCAGGCATAGGGTGGGTTGAAGCTCCGGATTCCAAGGAGAGGCCAGAAGCTTAACTAAAGTTGTGTCTAGTCTAGTTAGCAGGCATTTTGTCCAGAGTGGCCATTGGGTATCCATCATTCAGCTAATCAAACATGAGACAAGGAATGGGAATGTGGAAAGTCTGTGTCTAGTTTGTCACAGGTGAACAAGAAAAGCAATTATGATTCTTATCTAAGTCATATGGGAAAGGGTATTTCTTTGAAGTAAGCCAAGTTTTTTGGAACACAAAAGAGTGAGGGATTTCTTTAACCTTTGATGTTTTTCAGAACAGGGATCAAGACTAACATTGCTAGAAGTGAACTAAACAGTGTCAGTAGAAATAACTGCAAAGTCCCAAAGAGTTACTACTAATTTTACTTAGAAATATAATCTCTTCCGAGGTGGGTGGATCACTTGAGTTCAGGAGTTTGAGACCAGCCTGACCAACATGGTGAAACCCTATCTCTACTAAAAATACAAAAATTAGCTTGGTGTGGTGGTGGGCACCTGTAAACCCAGTTACTCGGGAGGCTGAGGCAGGAAAATCGCTTGAACCCAGGACGTGGATGTTGCAGTGAGCCAAGATGGCACCATTGCACTCCAGCCTAGGCAACAGAGTAAGACTCAGTCTAAAAAAAAAATACACGTATACATATACATATGTATATATGTGTGTGTGTGTATATATATATATGTGTATGTGTATATATATATATATATATATATATATTCTCTTTTGTACTGAATTCATTTTTGTAGCCATGCTTGATAGAGGGATCCTAAAACTGCTGTGTTATTTGTGGGCCCATAATGTGGCTAATAAAGAAACAAACCATCAAAACTTGAGCAGTAATTATGAACAAAACACAAAAAACTTTAAAATAAAAAAAAGTTTGAAGGAAAGTATATTGAATTAAAAGTTGCTAGAAGCAGATGCTTCATATTTTCCCTATGAACAATACTGCTTTGCAGGATTCTAATAAACTAGCACTTAGCTAAGACTAAAAATATACAATTGCCATGACATTACTTTTGCTTGGAAATGTTGGGTGAGTTTGTAGCAGAGAAGGTAGTGAAAAATACCACTTTCCACTGATGCCATAATGACATGTTCCAGAACAGACTAATGATAAGAAGGATCATCTTAGAGCACAGTTATAGTATGTTTTTCATTGCAACTTGCAAATGCCCAGATGTGGTTAACATGACAATTTATAAAATACATACATATGATTTGAACATAGTAGCTATGGAAAGGAAGAATATGTTTTTCAGCTTCATTGCTGGAAAACACAACCTTGAAACATAAAAGTATAAAGGATTACATAGTTCTTAAAATGTGGTTTAGAGCTTAAGATTTTTTTGAATATGTTTTGAGGACACGGCTGTGATATCAGAAAACCTTCTGAAGTTCTTATGTAGATTAAGGAGGGAGCTGGTGCCAGAATGTAAATCAACACACTGCTTCTTTCAAGGAGAGAGATTTCCTGTGGAAAAAAAAAAAAAAAAGTGCCTAGTAACTTGGTAACATTTGTTAATTATAGAAAGGCTAAAATGTTAAAGTTGAGACTATTACTATGTGGTAAAATGGAAAGCTGATCATAAATAACAATTAATGCTTATTTAGGAATCAAATATTCTGTTCCAAATGTTTCAATTACTGAATAAACATTTAGTGTTTCTATAATATAAAAAAAATCATTTAGTCCCAACTTTTACAAACTATAAGTTGGACCTAGTTTTCATATTAAATATATTCAGCATTTATAATTTTTTAAATTTTTGCTTGCAAAGAAGAATACAACACAGCTTTCAATGGCAGATAAACTGAAGAGTTAATACAAGAGTTAAAAATCTGGAAGGATCATCTCTACAGATTCCTTAACATGTTTCATAATTTAATAATGATAAGTTAAGTAGAGAATGTTGATATTACATATATGTGAAAAGTTATTGTTATGGTTTGGATTTGTAATCCCCACTGTTGGAGGAGGAGCCTAGTGGGAGGTGATTAGATCATAGGGCTGGATCTTCCCTTTGCTGTTCCCGTGATAGTGAATGAGTTCTCATGAGAACTAGTTGTTCAAAAGTGTGTAACAGCTCCACCTTCACTCTCTTTCTTCTGCTCCAGCCATGTAAGAAGTGCCTGCTTGCCCTTCACCTTCTGCCACAATTGCAAGTTTCCTTGAGCCTCCCTGGCCAGGCTTCCTGTACAGCCTGTGAAACCATGAGCCAATTAAAGCATTTTTTGTTTATAAATTACTCACTCTCAGGTATTTCTGTATAACAGTGTGAGAACAGACTAATAGACTTATCATTGAACAACTTAAGAATTTTATAGAGACATTCAATTTGAATTTTCCAAAAGAATAAGATACACATATGGAAAATCTTTGAATCAGGAATTGTTCTCTTTGATTATAAGATAGTTTAAAGTTAATTATAATTTTATAGGATATGTTATTGAAATTGCCTACTGATAGTGATTGAAGATGAATTTTGAAAATCAACATAATTTGCTTTCTTCTGGATAAAAGTTAAAAATAAATATTCTGAGATGGACTGAAATCACTTTAAATTTCACCTTCCATTCAATTCAACAAACCTGTATGAGACTGGGTTCTCCACCCATGTTATTAAAACAAAATATAAATATCATTTAGACATACATTAACTCAGGCAAATAACACTATCATCAGTCTCACATAAATCAGATAAGCTAACAAGCATGAAGCAAGCTCATTTATCACATTAAATACTTTAAGTATTGATATGCATGGTATTCATCAAAGTGGCTATAAAGGAATTTAACATGGAGAGTCACCATTTCTTTTATAACTTGTCATTCATGTATACTTTGACATGATAGAAAGGTAGGGTGTATTAGTGATTCTCTACCTTACCACTTTTGAACAGTCAATGAACATGTGAAGATGTGTTAATTCTTTTTGCTTATGTCAGTGGAATTTGGTCTTTTTTTCATATGCCTATTTTACTCTTATATTGTTTATTAAGTTACTGTTATATTTTGCAAATCCCTCTAACCATGATACATTATTAATTTAAATATATTAAAAGTGGTATTTTGTTAAATGTAGTTTGAATGAATGTAGTATCAATGAATATTTAGAACATTGATATTCTGTCCCAATTCTGGGCTCTCCCCTTTTATCTCTTTTTCCCATCGACTTCTCTGTATTCAAAGCCAATGTCTACTGTTGCATCCTGGGCCACTAGCCTCCTTCAGTGAACTAAAACTTATCTCCAGCTTAAACTCAGCTCTGACAGCTTGCACATTCTCTTTGTAATGTTTAAATATGACATGGTTTTGCCTGATTCTTTTTTTTTCAGACACTAGCATCAAAAGGTAGGTATGTATTTGCAGGTTTAAAAGTGACAAGGATTGTCTCTGAATACAAGTTTCATAAAATGTACCTAAAAATGTATACTATGTATATTTTTGTGCTTTGAACATATTTTTAAACTTTTAAAATATAAAAATGACAGTTACCAAAAAATATTCATTCTCTATATGCCAGATATACATATATATATACACATCTCCAGTGTACTCACAAAGAATAAGAATGCAGTCAAGAAAGATAAGTAAATATTAAAGCTATTACAAATAAATAATTTTGACAACACAAAGAATTATGATGTTTTATAACAAACTGTGTTTTTATAATACTGTATTATAAGCATATAATACCCAACCACAATAGGCTGAATAATGTGCCCCTCACCCCCACAAAGATGTCCATATTCGAATCACCAAAATCTATGAAATGTTGCCTTATATGACAAAGTGAACTTTGTCGTTGCAATTAAGAATCTAGAGATAAGGCAATTATAATTCGTTATCTTGTTGGATTCTATATAATCAAATGGATCCTTATAAGAGGAGATCAGAGTTACCAGTAGGAGATGTGACCATGGAAACAAGAAGTTGAAATGATGCGAGAAAGAAGCCATGGGCCAAGGACTGCAGGTGGTCTCTAGAAACTGGAAAAGGCATGGAAGCAGATTGTCCCCTAGGTCTTCCAGCAGTAAACCACCCCGCGGATACTGGTATTAGCCCATTGGAACTAATTTTGGACTTCTAACCTCCAGAACTGTGAGATAATAAATATGTGCTGTTTTAAGCTACTGTGTGATAAATAGGAAATGAATACAGTGACCTAATATTTTTTGGTGAGAGATTTTCCACAGTAAATAATATTTAATCTGAAGCACAAAGAAAAAGCAAAAACTGGTCAGGTAAAGAGAAACAGAAATTTCTGGATCGGAAGAATATTGCGTATATAAAGGATTTGAGGCAAGAAATAGCATGGTGACTATACCAGTTTCCTATTGCTTCTGTAACAAATTCCACACACTTAGTGACTTGAAACAATGCAAATTTATTATGTGACAGTGCTGGAGGTCAAAAGTTTCAAGTCAGTATCACTAGACTAAAGTCAAGGTGTTAACAGGGCTGTGTTTTTTCTCAAGACTCTAGAGGAAAATTCATGTATTTGACCTTTGCAGCTTCTAGAGATTGTCCATATTTCTTGGCTTGTTGTCTTTTTGTAACCAGCAATCACATCACCCCAACCTCTCTTTTTCTGACTCTTCTGCCTTCCTCTTTCACTCATAAGGACCCTTGTGATTATACTGAACCTCCAGGGATAATCCAGGATTATCTCCCTATCTGCAGATTCTTAATTTAATCACATCTTTAAAGTCCCTTTTGCCATGTAAGATAACATATTCAAAGTTTCTGGGATTAGGATGTGGACATGTGGGTGGTGGTGGTGGTGGTGATACTGTAATTATCACAGTGATTTTCAGAAATGGAAATGGCTACAATGTCAAGAGAAGAGAGAATGAGACTAGCAGCAAGAGACAGCCTTAAAAGATAAGCGACTGTGAGAGGCCTCATACACCATGTTAAAAGTTTCAAGTGTTATCCCAGATGAAATTATTTTATTCTATCCTGGAATACCTGGAATCTTTCCTAGCAATGTATTGATTTTCTTTTTCTTTTAAAGCAGAAAGGTAATTTTGACTTCCATGTGAGGAACTGATGAGATATAATTAAATAGATAAATTCAGAGGTTAGGAGAGATGGTTGGACAATGTTGTATAATAAAGATGAAAATAAGTAGCTCAATTAAAGAAGCTTTCCAGAGGAAAAGTTGGAAAGAAATGGTCAATGATTGGAATGATAGCTGATCAAGTAAGCTTGAGCATCATCATTTCTGTAAACCCTGACATGCATACATGGAGGCCTAAACTAAGAGAGAAGAAACTTGATAAGGGGCAAAAAATATTGGGTTTAATTATGGACCTACTGTGTTTTGCTACCGTACATACGTTCAACTGAAGATTATTGTTTCCACAGTTCAGGAATACAGATATGAAGGCTGGACAGAGGATGATATATTTGTGATTCACAGACATAAACACGTCATAATTCAAACCAATGGAGTGGAGATATTGCTCAGCAAAACAATGTTGATTGAGACAAGAAAAGGCTGAGCAATTTCCACAGTTAATGGAGTAAGGGAAAGCAGACCAAAAGTGACAAAGTACTATCTTAGAGCTAGAAGAATGCTCGGAGGTTGAATTGTCATGAGAACCAAGAGATGAGAGTGTTTTGCAAATAAGATTTCTTATTATTTTGAGATATTTTCATTTGATTCCTATTTATTGAGACTTACTTATCATGAAAGGATGTTGGCTTTTACCAAAAGCTTTTTTTCTGTGTCTATTGAGATGATCATATTGTTTTGGTTTTTAATTGTATTTATGTGGTGAATCACATTTATTGGTTTGCATATGTTGAACAAACCTTGCATCCCTGGAATGATGCCTACTTGATTATGATGAATTAACTTTTTGATGTGCTGCTGGATTTGGTTTGCTTGTATCTTATTGAGCATTTAGGCATCTATGTGCATCAGGGTTATTGGCCTGTAGTTTTTGTTCTTGTTGTCGTTGCCAGATTTTGGCTGCAGGATGGCGTTGGCTTCATAGAGTGAGTTAGGGAGAAGTCCCTCCTACTCTATTTTATGGACTACTTTCCATAGGATTTACTACCAGTTCTTCTTAAGTCTGGTAGAATTTGGTGGTAAATCCATCTGGTCCCAAGGATTCTATTGGTTGGTAGGTTATTTTATTACTGATTCAATTTCAGAACTCATTATTGGTCTGTTGAGGGTTTCAATTTCTTCCTGGTTCAATTTTGGAAGGTTGTGTGTTTCCAGGAATTTATCCATTTCCTCCACAACCAGCATCATACTGAATGGGCAAAAGATGGAAGCATTCTCTTGAGCACTGGAACAAGAGAAGGATGCCCACTCTCACAACTCCTATTCAACATAGTACTGTAAATCCTAGTGAAGCAATTAGGCAAGAGAAAGAAATAAAAGGCATCCAAATAGGAAAAAAGAAGTCAAACTATCTCTCTGTGCCAACAATATGTTTCTATTCCTAGAAAACTTTAAAGACTTCACCAAAAGGCTCCCTGAACTGATAAATCAATTCAGTAAAATTTAAAGATACAAAATCGGAGTATAAAAATCAGTAGCATTTCTATACACCAATAATATTCAAGCTAAGAGACAAATCAAGAATGCAATCTCATTTACAATAGTCAGAAAAAGAATAAATACCTAGGAATACACATAACCAGGGAAGTGAAAGATCTCTACATGAACTATAAAACACTGCTGAATAATAATAGACGACACCAAGAAATGGAAAAACATTCCATACTCATGGATTGGAAGAATCAATACTGTTAAAATGGCCATACTGCCTAAAGCAATTTACAGATTCAGTGCTATTTCTATCAAACTACCAATGTAGTTCTTCACAGAATTGAAAAAAAACAAAACTATTATAAAATTTATATGGAACCAAAAACACCCCTAATGGTCCAAGCAATCCTAAGCAAGGAAAAAAAAAAAAGGCGGAGGCATCACATTGCTTGACTTCAAACTATACTACAAGGCTACACTAAGCAAAACAGCAACACTGGTATAAAAAAAAACGCATACAGACCAAGGAAACAGAATAGAGAACCCAGAAATACAGGCCCACACCTACAACCATCTGGTCTTCAACAAAGTCGACAAAAATAAGCAATGCAAAAAGGACTCCCTTTTAGCTGGGATTGCTAGCTATCCATATGCAAAACAATGAGACTAGATCCATCCCTATCACCATATATAAAAATTAACTGAAGATGAGTTAAAGACTTAAATATAAGACCTCAAACTATAAAACCCAAGAAGGCAATCTAGGAAATAACCATTTGGACATCGACCTTGGCAAAGAATTTATGGCTAAGTCCTTAAAAGCAATTGCAACAAAAACTAAAATTGACAAGTGGGACTTAATTAAATTAAAGAGCTTCTGTGATAGACTGTCAATAGAATAAACAAACAATCTACAGAATGGGAGAAAATATTTGCAAACTTTGCATCCATCTGACAAAGGTCTAATATCTAGATTCTATAAAGAACTTAAACAAATCAAGCAGTAAAAAACAACCCTATTAAAAAATGGGCAAATGGTATGTCTTCTTCTCAAAAGAAGACATACAAGTGGCCAACAGGCATATGAAAAAATTCTCAACTTTACTAATCTTCAGAGAAATGCAAATAAAAACCACAGTGAGATACCATCTCATGCCAGTCAGAATGGCTATTATTAAAAAGTCAAAAAATTGCAGATGTTGGCAGGGCTGCAGTGTAAAGGGAATGCTCATACACTGCTGGTAGGAATGCAAGTTAGTTCAGCCACTGTGGAGACCAGTTTGGAGATTTCTCAAATAACGTAAAACTACCAGCTGGGCGTGGTGGCTCATGCATGTAATCCCAGCACTTTGGGAGGCCAAGGTGGGCAGATCACGAGGTTGGGAGTTCGAGACCAGCCTGGCCAACATGGTGAAACCCTGTCTCTACTAAAAATACAAAAATTAGCCAGGCTTGATAGCGCATACCTGTAATCCCAGCTACTCAGGAGGCTGAGGCAGGAGAATCACTTGAACTCAGAAGGTGGAGATTGCAGTGAGCTGAGATCGCACCACTGCACTCCAGCCAGGGCGACAGAGCGGGACTCCATCACAAAAACAACAACAACAACAATAAAACTACCACTTGATCCAGCAATCCCATCACTGGTATATACCCAAAGGAAAACAAATCAATGTACCAAAAAGACATAGGCACTTATATGTTAATTGCAGTACTATTCGCCGTAGCAAAGACATGGAACTAACCCCATTTCCTATCAAGGGTGTATTGGATAAAGAAAATGTGGTGCATATACACTATGGAAACCATGTATCCATTAAAAAAAACCCCAAAATCATGTCTTTTGTAGCAACACGGATGTATCTGGAGGCCATCATCCTAAGCGAACTAATGCAGAAACAGAAAATCAAATACTGCATGTTCTCACTTACAAGTGGGAGCTAAATATTGGCTATATATGGTCATAAACATGGGAACAGTAGACACTGGGGAATACAAGAGACAAGAGGGAAGCAAGGCTCAAAAAACTACCTATTGAGTACTATGCTCACTTCCCAGATGACAGGTTCAATCATATTCCAAATTCCAGCATTACACAATATACTTTTATAACAAATCTGCACATGTACCCTTAGAAACTAAAAGTTGAAAAAGAAGAAAAAAAAAGTGAGATTTTTTTCAACTGTGACAAAAGTTGCTAAGAGTTTTATGAATGAAACTTTTATGAAGTTACCTTGTGCTTCTCATTTTAATTTTGTCTCAGCTTTTACAAAATTTGATTGATCTTGTGTTTACCCATGTTGGGATTTTAATTTTCTTCCCATGTTTATTCTATTCATTTTTTCAATATATCATGATTTATTCTTGTTGTTCTTCTGATGTTAATCTTAAACAAAAACTGATCCCCTTATAATTACTTTTAAAAATCCACTTCTCCATTTCAGTTCTTTTAATGTAAAACTTATGAACTTTTAATGATTTTTATGATATGTGATCACAAGTTAATATATAGAGCTCCTTTTCCATGTACAAGAGACCGTTGGTTTTCTTCCCATTGTCTAACACTAAAGCAAACCACACCTTCTATTTTTTCTAGTAGGAAAGGATCGCCCCATCATTTTAATGATGACTTTTAAAAACAAAACAAAATAATCACCATCACAACAAAACAACCAACTTTATCCATGATATTAAAAATAATGGGTTAATTACTAGCTGAGCTAAAATTCTTTCTTGGCCGATTAAATATTTGACATACTGAAATTATTTTTTCTAGATATTCACAACATGTATAGGTCAAAATAAAGTTTTTTTTTAAATCATTGTTTCTGACACATTAAGGAACTGAATTTAAAGCAAAATGCCACAGCACATTATGAGTCAGTTGGGAATAGCAAGTAGGTGTAGTGATCTTTCCAGTACTTATACACATGGGCATGGTAAAGATAACCTTTCAATGTTTCCTTTCCCCCTCCCCCTCCCCCTCCTCTCCCCTCCCTCCTCTTCCCTCCCTTCCCCTCCTCTCCCCTCCCCCTCCCCCTCCCCTGCCCTCCCCTCCTCTCCCCTCCCCTCCCCTTCCCTTCCTTTCTCTTTTTTCAGACAGAGCCTCCCTCTGTTGTCAGGCTGGAGTGCAGTGGTGCAATCTCGGCTCACTGCAACCTCTGCCTCTCGGGTTCAAGCTGTTCTCCTGCCTCAACCTCCTGAGTAGCTGGAACTACAGGCACCCGCCATCACACTCGGCTAATTTCTGTATTTTTAGTAGAGACGGAGTTTCACCATGTTGACCAAGATGGTCTCCATCTCCTGACCTTGTGATCCGCCTGCCTCGGCCTCCCAAAGTGCTCGGATTACAGGCGTGAGCCACCATGCCCAGCCACCATTCAATGTTACTACATGCATGTTTCTTTCTGATCTTCTAAACTTGCATATTATAATATTCTTAAAGGAATAAATAGAGTCATACCACATAAGCAATTTTGCTTTCTTCTTGCTTTTATCATTTAATATTGCGTTGTAAGCATATTTACCATTTAACATTAATAATAGTTTTTAAGTGAATAATATTTCATCCTATAGATGATGTGTAAGTTTAAACATTTTAGTATTATAGGACTCTTTCTTTCAAAATCTTGCATATAATTCACTTTTTTTGGCTATTACCTTAGGAAACATACCAAAAAACAAAATTATTGTATAAAAGTGTATAACCGTTTTTAAAACTCTTGTTATTTATTGCCAAAATGCTTTACCACATCCTGTAATGAGCACATGACATCTCTTGTTTCAACCATGACAAATTAGTCTCTGGTTCTGATTCCTGGGGTCGGCCTCTCAGTTCATCTTGCTCTATTATTCTTGGTTATCCCCTTTCATACATTCCTTTTTTCATCTCCCTCCTTGGCTACTTTTAAAGACATTGCTCTCTTGGCATTTGAGCAGCTTTCTGAGCCTGCCATCTGCTCTTAGCAAGTTGGGAGTCCCAGAGAGTTTTTATATTTTTAATAGTCTCAGTCTTTTTTAGTCCAGGCTGCCGATGCTTTTGCCTTTATAGCTTTTTCAAAAATATTGTGGGATTCTCTTTATCTGGTTTCAGTCCATTCCATAAGCCAAAAAGCAACGTCCACTCTTCTTTGGGATACAGCTCTATAAAGACATAGTTTCTGGTTATTTGGACAATGCACTAAAATATTATTATTATTATTATTATTGTAAGTTCTGGAATGCATGTGCAGGATGTGCAGGTTTGTTACATAGGTAAACATGTGCCATGGTGGTCAGCTGCACCTGTCAATCTATCTTCTAGGTATTAGGCCTAGCATACCTTAGATATTTTTCCTAATGCTCTCCCTCCCCTTACCCCACCCCCAACAGGCAATGGTGTGTGTTTTTCTCCTCTCCGTGTCCATGCATTCTCATTGTTGAGCTCCACTTATAAGTGAGAACATGAGGTGTTTGGCTTTCTGTTCCTGTGCTAGTTTGCTAAGGATAATGGCTTCCAGCTCCATCCATGTCCCTGAAAAGAACATGATCTTGTTCTTTTTTTATGGCTGCATAGTGGCAATTCCTCAAAGATCTAGAACGAGAAACACCATGTGACCCAGCAATCCCATTATTGGGTGTATACCCAGAGGAATATAAATCATTCTGTTACAAAGATACATGCATGCATATGTTCATTGCGGCACTACTCACAACAGCAAACACATGGAATCAACCCAAATGCCCATCAATAACAGACTGGATAAAATCATAAGTTATGTGGCCAACCCCAGAATAAGAAAGGGAGGACACTAGCAAGTTATATGGTGAATGGCAAGGTTATAAGGAGGATAAATATGTGGGCATATTTTTACTATCTACCACACTATAGAAGAAGGAAAAATGGTATTGGAATATAACCAGCAATCTCCGCTGTAGCTCTGTATGAAATTCTTAAGCCACAAGCTAATTTTGTTTCTAAAATTCTATATAAACTGTTTCATGTATGCCTAACATTTAGTATCTCAGATGACAAGCATTGGGGTTATCTAGATTTTGCTTTTAGGTAACAATTTTTATGTACCTATCTCTTTTTTTTTTTTTTTAACTTGCAATGTACAGTTGTTTTTTTTTTTTTGTCTTACGTAGCTGTAGCTCTTTTGTGTAAAGATGAAGCATGAAGAGTGTTTTAAATCAGTGTACTTGAAAAGTTTAGGGAAGTTTAGAATATTGTTTTTCAAATTATATCTTTATGAGAAGGTTCTGTTTGGAACTAAACATGTAATTTCTTTAACAGATACAGTTATAATAAGATTTTTTCTTTCTTACTCAGTGGTCATTATTTGCTTATGTTAATCGAAGTATTTGACCAAATTATCTAAGCTGTTGAATTTTTTAACATATAGTTGTTCAAAACATTCCCATATTTTCCCTTGATTGCCTGTGTAAGCAATTGGGATATCTCCTTTTTCATTCCCAATATTTTGAATTATTTTATCAGTAATATTTCTTATCAATTTGGCTAAGGATTTATCAATTTTATTGCTCTATTAAAAGAACCACCTTCGGTTGTATTAATTTTCTTGAGTGTGTATATATATACTCAATTTCATTATATTTTCCCTTATCTTTATATCCTCCCTTCTGCCTATTTTCAGCTTTATATCCTTTTTTATGGTAAAGTGGAAACTTAGATTATTGATTTGAGACCTAATTTTCCAATATAGATATTTAATGGATAAATTTCCTTTGAAGATTTTACTATGTCTCACAAAGTTTGGTATGTAGGGTTTTCTTTGAGTTAAATGTAGTTCAAAATATTTTCTAAATTATTTTTTAATTTGTTCTTTGCCTCATAAATTATTTGAAAGTATATTGATTAATTTCTAATTATTTAGTAATTCAGTTATCTTTATGGTATTGAGTTCTAGTTTAATCCCACTGAGGTCTGAAAACATACTTTGTAAGATTTCAGTCCTTTGACATGTATTGAGATTTGTTTTATGGTTCAGACTATTGTCTGTATTGGTGAGTGTTTTATGTACACTTGAAAAGAATGTGTATACCCATGTTACTGGGTACATCTTTCTTTGTTCCTCCCTCCCGCCTTTCCTCCCTCCCTCTGTCCCTCCCTCCCTCCCTCCCTCTCTCCTTTCTGTCTGCCTGCCTGCCTGCCTGCCTGCCTGTCTGCTTGCCATCAAGATTTACTCTTCATTTTGGCTTTCAGCAATTTGATGTATCCAGATGTGTTTTTCTTTGCCTTTATTGTGCTTGGGGTTCTCTGAGCTTCTTTCTTGAACCTCTGGTTTGTTTTTATTTTTTGTTTGTTTGTTTGTTTTCAGAGAAAGGCTCTCACATTGTTGCCCAGGCTGGAGAGCAGTGGTGCCATCATAGCTCATTGTAGACTCCAACCCCTGGCCTCAAGCTATCCTCCTGCCTCAGCCTCTCAGTTAGCTGGGACTGCAAGTGATCATTTTCTAATTGAGGGAATAGGCAGCCATTATCTCTTCATAAGTTTCTCCTAGTCCACTTTTCTATCTTTCCAGCATTCCAGTGACATGTATTGTAGACCCTTTTGCTATTCTCATAGGTCTTAGATGCTCTGTTCCTTTTTATTTATTTATTTTTTTTTCATTTTCTGCTGTTGCTGATTTTGTTGTTGTTGTTGTTTCTATAGTCATACACAGCAGAATGACATTTTGGTCAACAACAAACCATATGTATGACAGTGGTCCCATAAGATTATAATACTGTATTTTTACTGTACCTTTTCTATATTTAGATATGTTTGGATATATACAAATTCCATTGTGTCACATTTCCTTACAGTGTTCATTACTGTCACCTGCTATACAAGTTTGAAGCCTAGGAGCAATAAGTTACAACATACATCCTAGTTGTGTAGTAGGCTGTTACATCTAGGTTTAGGTAAGTGCACTCTGTGATCTCACAATGACAAAATTGCCTAGCCATGCATTTCTCAGAACATATCTCTGTCTCTAACCAATACAAGACTGTATTTCAGTTTGAATAATTTCTATTAATCTAACTCAGTTTCACTAATTCTTTCCACTGCTATGCCAAGCTTTATAATAAATGCGTTAATATATTTATCATCTCTGATTTTTTCTAACATTTCCGTTTGAATTATTTTATTTTTTATGATTTGTAGAGAAAAGGTCTTGCCATATTGCCCATGCTGGTCTTGAACTCCTGGGTTCAAGTGATCCTCCCACTTCAGCCTCCCGAAATGCTGCTGTTACAGGCATGAGGCAGATTACTCACCATGCCTGATCTGACTTATTTTTTAATACTTGCTATTTCTTTGCTGAAATTCCCCACCTGTTAAGGGATTTTTCCATTTTTTTCATTAGATTATTTGAATGTTAGTCACAGTTATCTTAAAGTCCTTGTTTCATAGTTTGAACACCTGGGGATATCTCTCATCTGGTTCTGTAGATGGTTTTATTTCTTAAAAATGGATACTATTTTTTCCATTTTATATGTCTCATAATAGTTAATTGAAAACTGGATGATATGTGTAAAATAAAAGTAGAATGTGAGGTAAAAATATTTATGACTGGCAGGGGACACGCCTCTTCTTCTCAGGATATTACTATGGTTGGTTGTGTTAAACTAGTCAGCAGTTGAGCTGGAGCTGGGTTAGGGTTTTGTTCTTGGTATACCTACCCTTAGTGTATTAAGAAATTCAAATTCCTCTAGTAATGGGCCACTGCTACCTTGTGCTTAGTGTGGGTGTATTAATTTTCTAGGACTGATGTAAAATAATACCACAGACTGAATGACTCATACAACAGAATTGTATTGTCTACAGTTCTGGATGCTAAAAGCCTGCCATGTTCCCTCTGAAAGCACTGGAAAAGATTCGTTCCACTTCTCTTTCGTAGCTTCTGATAGTTCCTTGGCTTATGGTAACATAATGTCAATCTTACATGGTGGTCTCTCCTTGTAGGTGTCTATCTTCAAATTTCCCCTTTTCATAAGGTTATTAGTTATTTATATTTATTTATATTTCATAAGGTTGTTAGCAAGATTAGGAACTCTTGCTAAAGTATTATGTCAACTTATCTTAACTAAGTATGTCTGTAACAACCCTATTTTCCAATATGTCACTTTCTGAGATAATTGGGGTAGGGATTCAACATTTGAGTCTTGGTGGGATATAATTTAAACCATAACAGTGGATATAGGAGTGAGAGACAGTGGATATGGGAGTGAGAAGTGGTTTTACTCTGTGCTCCATCCTCTGCCTTCAGCAAGTCATACACACCTGTGTGCACAGAGTTCTCTCTGTGTGCTCCTGGCTCTTCAGAAGTGGTAGATTGCTGTTGCTTATTATTTGATGCAAGGCTTGTTTAAGGGGCAGGTGTGTTTCTCTTTTCTGCTGCTCCTGCCACAGTCTTAGGAAAGTCTTGTGTGACTGACACTCAGGAGTGAGGCATCTTGAATTCTTGCTCCTTCTCTCACGGCCGACAAACTCTCTCTTATATATGATGCAGGGTCTATATAGCAGGTGTGTTTCTCACTCCTCCACCCATGGCATCCAAACTCTCCCTTGTGTCAGAAAAATCTTGGCTGTGAGTGAATTTCGTGCCTTTGCTCCAGTCGCAACAGCATTTTATCCACGTAGGGTTCTGGGGCACAAGCAGATTTTCTGCATGCCCAGTAGAAGATGGCTTTGGCCTATTATTTCATGGTGGAACTGGGGGGAAGTGACAGGTTTTTCTCTCCCTCTCTCAAAGGCATCCAACCTTTGTCTGGATCCTAAGATGAAAGGATATTCACTCTTACTTCAATCAGCAGAGAGCGTTAGCTTCTACCACTCACATCAGTGGAAGCCAGTCTTTGCCTTGGACCTGGGAAAGGGAGGGTTTCCTTCCCCCTCCCACTGCTATAGTCAACATTTCCTGTCAAAGTATGATTCGGTTCCTGAAAAGAGCGGGTAATTTTCCCCTTCCTCTAAAAGCAGCTTGCTTTTGTTTTGTTTCAGAAAGGGGTCCGGCAGGTTTCTACCCTGTTCCTGGGCAGCAGCTTATCACCGCCTTGCATTTATGGGCAGCCTGAGCCTTTGATGTCCTTCTCTAGGTATGACCATTCCATTCTCAAACCTTGGCAGGCCCTGTAAGCCAGTGTCACAAAGGGAGCTCACTCAGTTTTCTTGCCCTCCCATGATAGAGGCCTCTAGAAAAGGGCTGCAGAATGGAAACAAACTCTTTGTATATGGGGCTGTCATGTATTCTTTATGGTCACTTTAGCCCATGGAAGGGTTTGTCACCCTTTGGAATTAGGTTTTCCTTATTATCTTGCAATCTCAGCTCCCTGATGAGCTAAAAAAAAATGGATTACAGGTTATCCAGACTTTTCTCATATTTAGGTTTGGAGTGACGTTCTGTTTCAGATTTAATATCTTAAGTGTTGGTAGAACCCTTCCTAATTATATCCTCTAGAATTTTTCTTCCATTCAGTATTTTTGGCTCATTCCTTATAAACACTTAATTTTTATATCATATTTCCATTCTCTGTCTTTCAGAGTTCTCATATTTTCTTTCAAAATCTTTCTTCTTCATTTCTTCTGTGTTTTCTACTCCAGATCTTTGATGATGATTTCTTGTCAATAATTTTCTTACTGCTTCATGGGTATTTGAAGATTTGGCTTTCATCCTTCCTCAAGACAAACTGGTATCTTCTAAGTCCAGATTATTGTCTTTGAATCTCATATGTTGGCTTGCCTTTCTGTATGATTCTTCCTGCTTCTTACTTCTATTTTATAGCAGTCATATCTCCTTATAACATATTGAGGACAATTTTTAAAGTTTTCTAACATTTGTTAAGGTTACACTATAACATTTCTTCCTGATACAAAAACTTTTCTTTTGAGTTTCTAGATGATGTTCTTTTTACTTTATGCTGTAGACTTTTTTTTTGATATCCCCAAATTTGTTTATTTTGAAACTATTTTTGCTTAGAATTCACATTTGTACCCAGGAAACATCAAATGTGAGAATTCACATTTGCACTCAGGACCCATAGTTTTATTACTGTTCTTTACGATTTTGGTAAATTCGTCATTGTATTGCTACCACTGGAAGGCAAGCTGTATTACACAAATACTAGGACAATGTCTAGCTTATATAACATGCAAAAATTTCATTTGGTGTTAATTGACAGAGGCTATGTCTTTCCTGATGTTTTCAGATTAGTTTATTTAAATCAACTGAATACATGGAAAATGAAAATCTCCCAAATAAATAGCCTTTTGTTTCCTTTCTTTTTTTTCCTTTTTATCTTCTTCTCTAGTGCTTTACTTTTGGGGAACTATGCTGCCCAGGAGGCACTGTCTTCTATAATTTAGAGTGTTGACTGTGAATGAAAGCTTCCAAATAAATATAGAAAGAAAGATTCTGCTAATAGTTAGGAAATGGTTATGAGTTATTCCAGCCAACACCAAAATACATCTACACGGGATGATTACAGTTCTGCTGCCTTCTGATCAGAAATTAACTGTGGACTGGAGCCACTTCCTGCCTACCTACTTCTGAGAAACAGCAAGCTTGTTTTGTTTCACTTGATAGAGCCACAAATGTGGTTTAATTAATTGAATTTGCCAATGAAGCTCCATGGCTTTGATTACTTTAAGTTCCTCTTTAATTTTGGCAGTAAGCTTAGTGATTTGGTTTTGACATCATTATATAAAATTATTTTCTCCTTTCCACTTACAGGCATCTAGGAGAAAGTTAAAAAGTTGGATCAGAGACTGCTAATCAGACTTCATTTCTACCCTGAAAACCTAACATCAAGTTTCCAAAAAATGACATATATTCTATGGTCATCATATTGATGCTAAAATTGGTGATTTTTGAGAAAGTAACCAAACAGCTGTTTATTACAGATATGGCATAGGAGGTATATGGTGCTTAATCATTTAACTGCATCTGTAGTTTAATCAATTGTTGTCAGATATTTACTGAGGGCCTAGCAGGCAGTCTGAGCTATCGAACCTCCACTGTGGCATCACACTACGAATTTCAGAGTTTTGAATTTGACAGAGCATTCTTAAAGCAACCCTCTTTAAATTGGACTTACAGGCTGTTACCTAGTTAGATAAAATATAACTTTTGTCAATTCTAATCTGCACTAGGAAAGAACATCTAAATTAAAATCAAACAGAAATGGTGTGCTCATTTCCCTTTCAATCTTTCTTCCAATTTAGAATATATTTCACTCTCTAAGTCTGGAAGATACATAACATAGCTCTGTGCTGTGATGCTAGGTTATCTGTTCTACATTTCTAGGGACAGTCCATTTGGATCCGAGTTCTTTGATTTTTCACTGGGCTTGCTAGAGATAGTCAAGGGGAACTAAAATCCCCCATTGAAAAGCAGTGAAAAACAGTTCGAAAACTAATAAACATAATAGATCTGAATCATAAATTGGAGCAACCTGGTAGACATGGGGGCTTTCAGAATAAACCAGACCTAGCATATGAAAACCTTACATTTTAAAGTTCGAGGTAAGTGAAGTAGGGTTAGTTGCTAAAGCAAATACTTGCTCCCAAATTTCTTGGGTTATTAATACCTGCACAGACACTGTCTCCATCTCCCACTCTTTTAAATGAGATTAATCTAGAATGTGAAGAATTAAATAAATAGCACTATCATAGCTGGTGATTGGTAGAGTCACATTTTGCCCTCAGGTCTTCGTGAGTGCAAATACTGTGCTCTTTCTCTTCCATTCTTCTGCCAACAACGCTTAGGATTTCAATTACGTTTTCAAGTTACAAAGGTCTAGGTTGACTTCTCAAAAGTTAATGTCTAGCTGGAAGACTTCGATATATAAACAGCAAACTTGTATAAAAGGTGGACTATGAAAGGAATCATTCTAATAAGGGGGAGAAACCTTATAGGAGAGCATATTCGTGACTGGGGCAGTTGGGTAGGTCTTTGAGATCTGGAAGAAAACATTTAAGGTTTGCAGTAAGTTCTGGGTGATCTGAGAGTCTCAAGAATGGATCCAAACACTAAGAAACAACAAAAACAAAAATATTTAGATTTATAAATTGAAACAGAAAATGTCATGCTAAATTATTTTCTGGACTAAGATTAAATATACAGTCTTTATCTTCTGTGTTATTTCTGTTTTCACTTCAGATATACAGCCGTGTTGTAGCATTTTAAACATTTAGGTAACTTGGTGAACTCAGTTAAAGGAATGGCATCTACCTGGCCTGGACATGGAATGTGTGTGGAAGTTACTTAAACTGTCTTAAAAGGTCACTCAGCATTTGCAGCTTACAAGATTTCAGGAGTCAGAGGCAGTGACTAACATCTTAGTTCTTATACAGACATCAACAGCTTAATTCTACTACAAAGTTACAAAATATCTTTGATGTTCTGAAGCAATGTTTATAAATATTTTTTAAACTTTAAAATATTTATTACTCAAAGGAAAGGATGGGGAAGGAGCTTTAAGAAAGGAGGTTATTAATGAACTGTAGGGTAGACTACAAAATTGATGACAAATGCTTTTGGAACAATAGATTCATCTTTATGCTAAAATGAATAGGTTCAATTTTAGGTGTATTTGAACATAAGTCTGTAGCTCGGTTGTGAATGATCAGGTTAAAACGTTTGGATTTTTCATTAGGTGATTGGGAACAATAAAACATTTGAGCAGTTAAAGGGAGAGTTCAAGTAGTATTACAAGAGGTTAAAACTGGCAGGGGTGCATTCTATCAGAGGAAAGAAAGCCTAAAGGCAGACTATTAGTCAGTTTTTGTTATATAACAAAGAGCCTCAAAATGTCAGTGGCTCAAAACAATAAACATTTATAGCTTCTCTTTCATAGTTTTGTAGGTCAGCTGAGGCAGCTTGTTTTCAGATTGCAAATCTTCTGGGCTTGCTATTGACTGCAGGTTGGGTTCAGATCTGCTCTACACTGTCTCAGCCTGGGACCAGGGTTTACACAGGACATTTTTTTTTTTTTTTTCTCGTGGCAATGACACAAGCACAAGAAAAAACACCTGCTGACTCTTAAAGCCTCAGTAGAGTAGTAGTTATTGTCACTTCCTTTCACCTTTCATTGGTCAAGCTAAGCATCAATGGGGTGGAAAAATATTCTTTGCTCATTCTGGTGGTACTACAATGTCACATGGCAAAGGGTGTGGCAGCATAATTGTGATCCAGAGAGGGACTGAAGAATTGGGAACAAGGATTAAATCTACCACATAGAAAGAGACTGTTTGGGGACCTACTGCAGCAATCTAGACTTGTGGTGATGAGAGCCTTGACTAGTGTAGTGACAGAAGAAATTAATATTGACAGAAAGGGAAGAATTCAAGAGGTATTCTTAGCAAAGAAGGAAGAGGATTTGCTGCCTGACCTGGTGTCAGGAATGTGGGAAAATGATTTCAAATCAATACAAAGTTCCAAGAGTAAGTGACTGAGTAGATGGCTGAGGATAATTTGTCTTAAAGACACGAAATTAGAAAGTTGAAGAAATGACTCTGAAGGTCAAGTTTAACCAGCTCCAAAATCCATAATTTCTAACACCATGTTGTACTGCTACAAGTCACATTATTGCCAGAAATAAAGCACAATGTGGGTCACATATATGGGGAATTGGACAAGTCATTATTGCTCTTAATTGGATCTATTGGTTGACTTCCTCCTAGTACCTATTGGGATCTGAATATGTCAAGCTAAAGTTTTAAGAATCAAAGTCACACATTCTCTTTCAGTAATAGTTGGTTTTAGACATTTCAAAACAGCTGGAGATTATAAAGCTTCCCCAAGAAAATTTTAGCTTTGTCTGTTTGAACCCAATTCTATGGAATTAAGTTTTTGAATTAGACAATTAACTTACTTATTGGTTTTATTGGCTATTTTTTTACAGCTTCTTTGTATTGTGATCTTTTGGTGTATCAGTTTTTTTTCTGGCTCCAAGCTAATTATGTATGCATGTAAATAAGAAAAAAATTGAGAAAGATAATAATATGTAGTATGGAAACATTGAAAGGATTATTGCAAACATGAGGATAATTATTATTATTTAAATGGCTCAGAATATACTATGACAAATATAAAAAATAAGCAGTGGAAATTTTAAAAAATGTTAAATAGATCTTTAGAATTTATCAGTTGACAATTTTTTCAACAAAATCGAATGGATTGACTATATTTTGTTTATATTTACACATGATTATTAATAGCTAGTTAAGCAAACTTATACTAGTTCTTTATAACATAGAAGCTATTATGGCTATGAACCAGAATTTGGATAATTTAATGAAAACATCCCACCAATAACATCATATGACATCATGTGGAGAAATCGATAGGTTTCTTAAATGTGTTTGTCAATATTCATTTTGATGTTGTATTGCTACAGTCTAGCACTATAACAAAAACATTTCTGTGTATTTTTCTCCTCTCTTTGAGACCATTTAACTTCCATTGCTCTGCTTCCCAATAACTAAAATATAATAAAATAGAAAAAGAGAAATACTATGGCATTTTTCCAGAATACTACATCTATGACTCTTTTTACTTATCTTTAGTATCTCACATAAAGGAAGACTATATTTATGAAAAGCATAAGTAAGTGATCAGTAGAAGGAAAAAATAATATATTAGAATAAAAGAGTAATTACAAAAAATACTTTCCTTGAAAAATACAATTAAATATATTAACAACTGTTTGCATTGATGTCCTCAAATCAAAATTTGGAAAAGTAAAATGCAGAACTAAATGAAACTGTAACTGGAAATCCAAATATTTTTTCAGGCACAGAGACCTTAACTTATAACAATATAAATTGTTGAGTGGCTTGGACTTAAATTCTAAAGTCAAACTCAGGAAGTTTGAATCCTTTTCCAGCGAAGCTGATTTTATACCTTAACCCTTGATATTTCCTTATAAGGAGGGGTGAAATACCTAAAAGAATTGAACCAAAAGAGCATGAATTCATTGTCCTCAAAATGACAGTGTTATGTTTACACATGGGTAAAGCCTAAAAATTCTTTAACTCACCACTGATCACAATATGAAGCTGAGTTTAAAGAGAAGGAGATAAAAAGAGATTCTGCATTTTAAAAGCAGTTATAGTTTTTCTTGATTCCTTGGCAATTCCAGTGTATCAGTAGTGGAAAGAGAGACAGATGTACTTGGAATCTTCAGAGTCGTGTACTGGTGGTGGAATCTCAACCCTCAAAGAGTATGAAATGGGCTTGGATAAGGCAGTTTACTGGGGCTTTCAGCTCTAGCAGAAAGGGAGACAGTAGGAAGGGACATGCTGCCAGCTCCCCAGAAGCAAGTTAGTCTGGTTTTTATGCTTTCTTGAATGTTTTCCAGGTGACATCATTGCATGTTTGGGGTGATCTGTTGGTTGCACCTTCACAGTCTTGTGTCATGCTTCTTCATGCATTGCATGTTTCATTAGCATCTTAAATTTCCACCCAGGGATGTGATTTTGATTATTAAAATGAAGCAAAGATTAGGTTAGGACAAGCTATGATATTACATTGCTTGTGTACTTGCGAAGGGTCTCTTGGAAAATCCTTATGGTTGAGGGCCACGATGTTTGTCTTTAGAGTGCTCTGTTTCTTTCATGTCTGATTGGTTGATTTGATGAGAGGAAGTGTTTGTGGCCACAAGTCCATGAGACTGGCACAACCAGCAGCACGTAAGAAGAACGGGGAAGGGTCCCTGTCCCACTTTCCCTGTCTGTCTCACTTTTAATGTGGTTGAAGATTGAATTATTTGAAATGATGTAAAAAATGTGAATTTTTGTGTTTTTCCCCATTTAAAATCTCATTATTATAAATTAACATTTTAGAGATGACTGCACCTGATGTATTTGAATATCAAATTTGTAATCTTTGTTTTGAACCATGAGTTGTCCAATTTCAGAGCACTACATTTCCCTGCATTTTTAAAATCATTTCTATCACTGGTAACTCTTACGTATACAGCATGTAAAGTTACATTTTTTACTGTAATCAGTAGAGAAAAAATGCAATATAATTTCAAGATAGAAGTGATAGTATTGTTTTTATTTATTATGAAAAACCTACCTAGGTATTCTGAACTTCGCTAAAGGTATTATTTCAAAATTTAAGAAAATAGCCATTAGAAGATTCAAGTTTCAAAATGATGAAGGAATTGAGAGAAAATGAAAATTCTGGATAGTCTGAGCAAGCAATATGCTATAAAATACTCTACAACTACTTCCTTTTTGTTTTTGACATTTTATGTTTTATTGTATGAGAATTCTGGAATGAAACATACACTTAAACAGGCCTTAGGAAATTCATTCTAGATATGAATAGATTAAAATATTTGTAAGGGGGGGAAAAAACCACAGGTTAGCTGGAGTCACACAGAATTAAGCCAAAACTAAGATTTTACCAGTCACTGATTATGTGACTATGGGTTGGTTATTATCATACATCTCTTAACTGAGGGAAATTTTTTAAAAAAACTTTCGTGGGTTTACTCTGATGACAAAAATAGATGATATATATGTTTAATTTAGTTCTATCATATTATACTTGGCATATAGTAAACTAAATAAATGATTGCCATTGTTCTTATTGTTATTTATTCTCAATGTAGAAGTATATTGAGTGCTGATACCTAACCCCTGACACCTGATCATTTGAAGACAAAAGCATTGATTTTGATGATTTTGCAGTTACTCTATATATTTTGTTAGCTTTTTAGAAACTAACTTATCTACACTATTTTTCCTCCTAAGCCTCATTTTACATATTTTATTTATAATCTGTACAAACATCTTTATATTTATGTTTCTGTTCCAAAGTTTTCCTTTAAACTTTGAACTCATATATTCTACTGCGTATTTGACATACCAGCTTGTGTATCTATCATGCCAGTGTTGAAAACTGAACTCTTGATTAGATGCATAAACTCTCTTCTCTCCAAAAACACATGCACACACACACACACAATAGTAACAAAAACACTAATCCACTGTTCCAGTTACTATGGCTTAATAACACACAACTCAAATCACACCAAAACTTGGTGTCTTAAAGAATGATGATGCATATTTTGCTCATATATATGCACTTTAGGCAGGGCTTGGTAGGGATAGTTGGTCTCTGCTGCATTTGCTGTCAGCTGGGATCATTCCAAAGGCTAGGATCTGGAATCACCTGAAGGCATTCACGGTCTTGTCATTTGGTTGTTAGCTTTCAGCTGCAATTTTAACTGTGGCTGTCAGTTTGAACACCTACACAGCCTTCCATGTAGCCTTAACTTCCATATAACCTGATGGCTGGCTTCCAAGGGTGAGTCTCCTGTGAGTAAGACTGCCTTTTATGACCATTGCACACTGCATTCTATTTGTTAATGCAGTCACTGTGATCCAGCTGGGTTCAAAGGAGGAGAAATAGACTCTTCCTGTAGATGTGGAGCTGCAAGATTCTGGAAATGGTTGTGGGATCAGAAATTGTTGCTGTAGTTATTCTGGAAAATACAATCTTCCACACCAACCAAGAAACAAACTCCAGTTTCTTTATCAGTTATTCCAATCTCAGTAAATGTCACTACCGTCTTCCTATTTGCTCAGTTCAAAAGCCAAGGAGTCAACCTGAATTTATCTTTCCTTTTTCTTTTACTCCCCACATGAGAAGTCCAGCTGGTTTTATCACCTATATAATATATCTTTTTTTTTTTTGAAACAAGTTCTCACTCTGTTGCCCAAACTGTAGTGCAGTGGCTCAATCACGGCTCACTGCAATCTTGACTTCCTGGGTTCAAGCGATATTTTCATCTCAGCTTCAGGAGTAGCTGGGACTACAGGTGCGCTTACCATGCCCCGCTGTATTATGTATCTTGAATCGTTTTCTTTCTCTCCTTTTGCTTTGTCTTTTATAAAAACCAACATATTTTTCCTCCTAAACTGTTAAATCCATTCTTCACATATATGCAACTTACCATTAGTAACAAAAATTAGCTAATGTCACTTTCTTGCTTAAAACGGCCGCACATAAGCAGGAAGTATTTCTTAGTTTTTCTACATGGAGGTGTGATACGAGTATACAGAAGATATTGCTTGTGTAAAGTGGAAAAGAGTACCATCTCAAGCAAGTTTGATTAAGATCAGCAGAATATACTTTCAGCCGGGCGCAGTGGCTCACGCCTGTAATCCTAGCACTTTGGGAGGCCGAGGCAGGCGGATCACGAGGTCAGGAGATAGAGACCAACCTGGCTAACACAGTGAAACCCCGTCTCTACTAAAAACACAAAAAATTAGCTGGGCGTTGTGGCGGGTGCCTGTAGTCCCAGCTACTCGGGAGGCTGAGGCAGGAGAATGGCTTGAACCCGGGAGGCGGAGCTTGCAGTGAGCCCAGATAGTGCCACTGCACTCCAGCCTGGGCTACAGAGTGAGACTCTGTCTCAAAACAAAACAAACAAACAAAAAAAGAATATACTTTCAGGTGCTCTCTGTCTTGAAGTAATACAAATGAAAAACAAAAAAAAAAGATTAGATGAGTTTTTTAAACACCCAGAAAACCACGTTTTCTTTTGTTAGTATTTCTCAAAAATTGTTTTATTATTTTTTCCTGTAAATAAATATACCGGTTGTAAGCTTTTTCCTTCTCTAACCACCATTTTGAAATGGATCCTATAGGTTTATTTTTAATATATGCATATTTAATATTTATATCCAGTGTATAATTGCATAAAACAAGTAGCCAATTTGAAAAGACACAAACTATATATAATTTGCTTTTTTCTATTGTGCTGCTCCATGTTCATATACAATACATTAATATTTATTCATAATCAACTGAGGATAAAAAGTAGTAAGATTTTAGAAAGTTAAAACCATATTTCTCAATATCCTCTATATTTTTATCTGCTTTTCATGCTTGATTTTCCTTATGCTCAATAATATTAGTACATTTACACAATTAAAAAATCCCTTCAAATATAAGCTATAACCTGTAATCTGTGATAGAAAATGCATAAAATATTTATAAATTTGTATTTATTTACACACATACTTCTCTGGCAAGAATTTTAGGTTGCTACATTTTCCTTTCTCCAGCGATTTCGTATTCTATGTGATGAAATTCACACAAGAAGTTTAAGATCAGGGCAATTTATATTTTATAAAGGCTTATTTTTCTTTTCTTTTTCTTTTGCTAGTGGTACCCTTACTAATGACAGTTTTTATTTTTCCTGCAAACTGTGAAATAGCACGTATTGTGTATGCCTGGGGCATACACGTATGCTTTTAAGCAATATGTGGACTGTTCTTGCTTGATGATCAAAAACTGGACAGATATGCTATATTTACTCGTGAGATTTTAACTCTTTTCAATTGATACCCTTCTAATAATTCTTTAGCTATTTCATAAATTTGTGTATTATTTTAGTTTAATGGAAGGCATTTTGTATTTAAGTTATTCATAAAATAAATGACTTTTGAAGAGACTTCCTGACCTTAATAAATTTAGGACTATGTTGAAAACTAACGATTTTTTTTAAATGATGTGTTTCAGTCAGTGTTTTTTAAATTATTTTTAAAATTGTCTTGGCTCTGAAACATTACTTTTCAAATTAGTTTGCACTTACGTATGATCTTAGAAGACCTTATATTTCATAGAAGCTTTTTTTAAGTGGGAAATTATTCTCCGAAACAATAGCTTCCTTATTTTAAAAATTGATACAGTACAAAATTCACATTGTATAATACTCTATATAAGAATTCTTTCACTAATGAAATTATTCCATATCTGTACTTTAGATTTTGAAGTCATTGTATTAGTTTTCTACTGCTTAGTAACAAATTATCACAGACTTGGCTGTTTAAAACAACACGTGTTTGTTACCTCACCACGTCTGTGACTCATGGATCTCGTCGTGGTTTGCCAGGATCTTTCCCAAGGCTGCAGTCAAGATGTTGTTCAAGACTGGAGTCTAAGGTCTGCTTCCAAGCTCTGTAGTTTTGACAAAATTCAGTTTCTTGCAGTCTGTTGAACTGTTGTTCTCAGTTCCTAGCTGGCATTGGCCTGGGGACTTCCTTCTTTTACTTTCTGGGCCTCTCCAATATGGCTGCATTCTTCATCAAAGAGTTACCAGAAAGGGGTCCAGATACAGACCCCAAGAGAGAGTTCTTGGACCTCCTGCAAGAAGGAATTTGGGGCAAATATCTACAGTAAAGGGAAACCAAGTTTATTAGGAAAGTAAATGAAGAGAGAATGGCTACTCCCTAGGCAGAGCAGCAGCATAGGCTGCTCCACCGAGTATGCTTATAGTTCTTTCTTGATTATATGCTAAACAAGGGATGGATTATTCATGAGTCTTCTGGGAAAGGCGTGGGCAATTTCTGGAACTGAGGGTTCCTCTCTGTTTTAGACAATATAGGGTAACTTTGGAATGCTGCCATGGCATTTGTAAACTGTCATGGTGCTGGTAAAAGTGTCTTTTAGCATGCTAATATATTATAATTAGTGTATAATAAGCAATGGGGACAACCAGAGGTCACTTTCATCACCATCTTGGTTTTGACCGGCTTTTTTTTTTACCACAATCTGTTTTATCAGTAGGGTCTATATCTTGAAACAATCACCTATCTCATCCTGTGACTAAGAATGCCTAACCTACTGGAAATGCAGCTCAGCAGGTCTCAGCTTTATACCAACCACACGGCCCCCATTCAAGATGGAGTTGCTGTGGTTCAAACATCTCTGACAAAAGTGTGCAAGTAGGGAAAACCATAATGAATGCCAAGTTACAATCTTATGTAACTGTTGGGTTTTTAATAGTCATCTTTCTTGATTTCATTCTAAACGTTCTAAGTCAGTGACAAAATTCTTATTAAGTATTGCACAGTAAATGATAGTGTTGGCACCCTATGTCCTAGTTCTTATCCTAGAGTTACAAGCTGAGAGCCAGTCAAATTGTTCTAAGGGAAGAAAAACCTGACTCCGCATCCACCCCCATAGTGAGTGGAAAAGAACAAATGATGGTTTTCTGTTATAAAGGCAAGAAGGTACTTTCCCTTCCTGTCTCCTTTCAACTCCTGGAAGGGGTGTCCTCCTTTCTTTAGCCTTTTGTTCTGTAAATAAAACCCCTCTATGACACAGATAAACTTTGTATCTAGTCTACAACCTAGAGGAGTCTCCAAGGTCCTGGGTCTCATTCCAAATTGAAATGTAAATTCCTTGGATTATAGATTTGCAGTCTTTCCTGGCACCTCAGGGACTCAAGCAAGAAATCTACTCCTAGCTATAGCCATTTAGCCCCCTAAGAAGATAAAAGAAGTTCTATTACTCTTTTAAATTAGAACAATTAACTAGACAAATGGCTACATATCTAATTCTCATGAAATGTGAACGTCATAGCAGCTAGAGCTATTTACCTGAAAGTTGAGAAATCTAGGAAAAGTTTTATTTTCACACATTAACCTAATCATGGAAATGATAAATCATCACTTTTGTCATACTCTGTTAGTTAGACATAAGTCATAATCAAGAGGAGAGGATTACACAAAGGCATGAATTCTAGATAATGCTAGTAAGAGGAAATTATTGGAGCCATTTTAGAATCTACCCAGCCCCAGCACAGCCACATTTGAAGACATAAATAATTTTGAAAAAAAATGTAGATAAAAATAATTGTATCAACTTTTATATATAACAATGATTTTTTAAAAATCTAGTTTCATAAAATATTTTTGCTCAATCTACCTGAAAAGTTCTTAGATGGGTAAGTAAACATTAGACTAGTCATGAATCAATATGACAATATTCTGTATTCAAGTCAGTTAAATTTAGTTTTAATTAATTTCCTTTAAAAGGTTTTGTTCTTATCTTTCCAATCAATACAGAATTTTAAAAAATAATGGTAATCTATACCTTACGTGAATATAATATTTTATGTTTATGAGGTGTTTATTCTTCTCACACAATGTGAGGAAATTAAATTCTAATTAAGAAAAATGTCTACTTCCTCAAAGTTACCCAACTACCAAGCAGAGTTTTGCCCCTGCCCCATTGGAAGTTTCTAATAGTGAAGTCCTTAGGTCTCTCAAAAAAAATCCCTGGAGGTTGAAAAGAGATTTTGTTCCTTAGATCACAGGGTGTGAGAGATCACATGGGCTGCTTCAATGACATGGTAAGTGGTTGGATGTTGTTTGTTACCTGGATGGGCTGTAGGTGTGGACCCAGGCTAGGGTAAGCTGTGTCCTTGGATGACTATGAACAGTGGGTTGACCTGGCCCAGCACTTCGTCACTCACTAAGGTGCCATTCGAGTACTGCTTCAGCATCTCCCACAGCTTCCAGTGTTTTCTAACAGTGGGCTCGTCTGTGCTGAAGGCTCAGCTGCTCCATTTTCACTTTGTCATACTATTTCTGGAAATTCTCCATCCCTATGTAGTCCACCATCACCTTGGCGAGCTCCTCAGGTCTCCTAGGTTATTCTCCTCAGTCTCTTCCTGCTCCTTAGGAGTCAATACTGACAAAAATAAAGCCCTTTTTCTTTTTTGGATTCAAATTTCCTACATATATCAGAAATCTTAAGGATCTTTTCACCCTTTTCAACAATCTTTATCAGGGCCTTGAGGATGGCGTTACTTTCCAGCGTGAGTTTGACTAAGTTATGGGATCCTGCCTGGGCTTAAGTTTTCACAGTTGTCCAAGGATCAATTCCTTGTCATTGTGGACATATCAGTTTTCATCTTCACTCTGGGGCTGTGTATCATGATCTTGCCTTTTGAAATTGTTATGCCATCCTGTAGTTTCTGTATTTTTTTCATCTGTACTTTAGTCTCTTTAAAGGTCTTCTCATCCTTCACCTTCAGGGTCCCAAAGGCAATCTTTCGATCATCTGTGGAACCATGTTTAACCCATGTTTCCCATTCATAGTATCAGGAGTATTTCACATATATTTCAACTTTTTCATTATGATTTCAGTATTTTTTTTAACATGAAAAGGATTAACAAGGAAGGGAGACTGAAAAGAATTTTCTGAGAAATATATATTTTTCACACTCGTATTTCTTTTGTCCCTTCTCTCTTCCTTTCTTTCTCCTTCTTTCCTGTTTCAATAATACAATCTTCCTAAATGTATGAAGAATTAACTTCTTATGGAAACAGTGTTACTTCTATTGTTAATATTGATAGGTTTATTTCCTTGTTCTTTTTCTTATAACTACCAAGTGTAAGCTAGAAAATAAGAATTTTATTGATGAGTACTTTTACATTAAATTATTAAGTGATAAGTAATGCATAGCAATGATTCATGCTTCAGCAGACCAGACATATATTTTTCTATAAATTGTCACATTTAGTAATTGAAAGTCCATCTAAGAACTACTCAAATGTAGAAAAAAATCTGGTTAACAATAGTGATAACAGACAAATAAAACAAAGAGCCAGATCTTATTAAAACTGAAACACAATTTATTGAAAATCTTCAGTACATACCGTGTCATCAGATTGCATCCCCAGCATTCCTGTAGTAAATGAATCAAAACCAGAGGTGAGGAGAGTATTCCTTCTTAGTAAACTGGCAAATTCCAGGTCACTAGAGCTCATTGTGAACTTTATCTTGCATGTAAAAAATATATACTTTTTAAATTTTATCGTCAAATAGGCAAATAAATAATTGCTTTTTATGGTGACCAATTTTGAAATCAGAATTCTAAGGATGCTTTAGATGATGCTATGATCTGAATGTACATGTCTGCCCACAATTCATGTTAAAACCTAACCCCCAGGTGATGGTGTTAAAAGAAGGAGCCATTGGGAGGTGACTAGGTCCTGAGGGAGGAGTCCTCACAAATGGGAATAATGTCCAGGTGAAAGAGGCCCCAGAAACCTGTCTTGCCATTCTGCCGTGTGAGGACAGAACCAGAAGGTCCCATCTTGGCAGGTTCTCATCAGACGTTGAATCTGGTGGTTCCTTTATCTTGGACACATCAGCCTCTAGAACTGTGACTAATAAACTTCTATTGTGTATAAATTCCCCCCGTCTATTGTAGTGTGTTATAGCTGCCCAACTAGACTGAGACAGATAACTCAGTTATTAACTGTTATTTTGATGGTTATTAACCATTATTTTAACTATCATTAAAAATAACAGCAGTTATGGTTGTCATTTTTTATGTTTATAAATGAAAAGTCTAACTTCTTGGTAGCATTATTATTAATATTTATTAAACTAACAGAATTTATTTTTTTACTAGAATACCACAGAGAATTTTATTTTATTTTTGCAAAATCTGGCCTAATAAGAGGCTGTTATTTGGTAGTTCAAGTTCTTTATCTGCAAAATAAGAAGAACTCAAAATGCATAAAATCCTTGTAGCTCAAATATTTATTGACTTTCATTCTTTCTTTTCCTCTAATATTACTGAAATACAAATAATTTTATTTTTCAAGAACAATTATATGGCAATTGATATGGTCCTCAAATCTCACCTTGAATTGTAGTAATCTCCATGTGTCAGGGGCAGGGCCAGAGGGAGGTTGATTGAATTATGAGGGCAGGTCTTTCCCATGCTGTTGTCTTGATAATGAATAAGTCTCATGAGATCTGATGGTTTTATAAGGGAGAGTTCCCCTGCACACACCATCTTGCCTGCCACCATGTGAGACCTCACTTTGCTCTTTCCTTATTTTCCACCATGATTGTGAGGCCTCCCCAGCCACGTAGAACTGTGAGAACAAACTAATATAGTAAATTGGTACCAGTAGAGTGGGGTGCTGCTGTAAAGATACCTGAAAATGTGAAAGCGACTTTGGAACTGGGTAACAGGCAGAGGTTGGAACAGTTTGGAGGGCTCAGAAGAAGACAGGAAAATGTGGGAAAGTTTGGAACTTCCTGGAGGCTTGGAGGGCTCAGAGGACAAGAAGATGTGAGAAAGTCTGGAAACTTGTTGAATGGCTTTGACCAACATGCTGATAGTGATATAGACAATAAAGGCCAGGCTGAGATGGTCTCAGATGGAGATGAAGAGCTTGATGGGAAATGGAGTAAAGCTCACTCTTGCTATGCAAAGAGACTGGCAGCATTTTGCCCTTAAACTAGAGATCTGTGAAACTTTGATCTACAGAGAGATGATTTAGAGTATCTGGTGGAGAAATTTTTAACTGGTAAAGTGTCAAAGAGGAAGCAGAGCATAAAAGTTTGAAAAATTTGCAGCCTGACAATGCAATAGAAAGGAAAAACCCATTTCCTGGGGAGAATTCAAGCCAGTCGCAGACATTTTCATAAGTAACAAACAGCCTAATGTTAGTCACCAAGACAATGGGGAGAATGTCTCCAGGGCAGGTCGGAGACCTTTGCAGCAGCCCTCCCATCACAGGCCCAGAGGCCTAGGAGGAAAAATGGTTTTGTGGACCAGGTCCAAGGCCCCTGTGCTGTGGGCAGCCTAAGGACTTGGTGCCTTGGTTCCCAGCTGCTCCAGCTATGGCTAAAAGGGGCTAAGGTACAGCTCAGGCTGTGGCTTCAGAGGGTGCAAGCCTCAAGCCTTAGTAGCTTCCACATGGTGTTGAGCCTGCAGGTGCAGAGAAGTCAAGAACAGAGGTTTGGAAACCTCTGCCTAGATTTTAGAAGGTTTATGAAAACGCCTAAATATCAGGCAGAAGTTTACTTCAGGGCAGGGCCCTGATGGAAAGCCTCTGTTAGGGCAGTGCAGAAGGTAAATGTGGGGTAGGATCCCCCCACACACAGAGTCCCCACTGGGGCACTGCCTAATGAAGCTGTGAGAAGAGATCCACCATCCTTCAGACCCCAGAATGGTAGATCCACTGACTGCTTGCACTGTTTGCCTGGAAAAGATGCAGACACTCAATGACAGCTCATGAAAGCAGACAGGAGTGGGGCTGTACCCTCCAAAGCCACAGGGGCAGAGCTGCCCAAGACCATGGGAACCCACCACTTACGTCATGATCAATGATCAGCATGACCTGGATGTGAGACATGGAGTCAAAGGAAATCATTTCAGAGCTTTAAGACTTGACTGTCCCACTAGATTTTGGACTTGCATGGGGCCTGTAGTTTCTTTGTTTTGGCCAATTTATCCCATGTGGAATGAGTATTTTTACCCGATGCCTGTACCCCCATTGTACCTAAAAGGTAACTAACTTGCTTTTGATTTTACAGGCCCATAGGTGAAGGGACTTGCTGTGTCTCAGATGAGACTTTGGGCTTGGACTCTTGAGTGAATGCTGGAATGAGTTAAGAATTTGGTGGCCTGTTGGGAAGGCATGATTGTGTTATGAAATGTGAGGACATGAGACTTGGGAGGGGCCGGGGGAGAAATGATACAGTTTGGCTGTGTCCTCAACCAAATTTCCCTTGAATTGTAATAATCCCCACTTGTCAAAGGCAGGGACAGCGGGAGGTAATTGAATCATGGGGGCAGGTCTTTCCTGTGCTGTTCTTGTGATAATGAGTAAGTTTCATGAGATCTGAAGGTTTTATAAAGGGGAGTTCCCCTGCACATGCCCTCTTGCCTGCCACATGTAAGACATCCTTTTGCTCTTCCTTTGTCTTCCACCATGATTGTGAAGCCTCTCCAGCTGTGTGGAACTGTGCGAACAGACTAATACACCAATGTAAAATAAAAAGTAGATTGTATTTTTGAAATATGAGATTAAGCATCAAAGTTTAAAGAAGTAAACCATGTGGATTCTGGTTCTGTTATATTAAATAAGAAATTAAATATATTGATTTACATACATAAAAATACATAATTCATTTATTTTTATAATTTAAGCATACTACATTGATTTATTCAGACAGCATTCTCTCTTCATAGAAAACTACAACAGGTTTTATTGGCTCCAACTCCATTTGTCTCCTACTCTGCTTAGGGTCACTGGTGACCTCCATGTTGTCAAATCCATACACATTTTTCCTTCTTTGTCTTACATTTCTCATCAGTATTTTATTTATTTGATAAATTTGACCAGCCTCTTTGAGTAAAAAAAAAAAGTCTTTAATTCAATTCATGATATCTTATTCTTCAGTTTTGAGTTTCCTTTTATTAATATGTTTTCTTCTTCTCTGGCTATTTCTGTTTTATACAACCTAAGAACTTTGTATAGTGCTTGTTTTTGTTGTTGTTTGTTTTTTCCCTCACATAATATATACTTACTTTGTCTAACTCGGGCAGTCCCATGCCTTTATAAATTTTATATGATTACATCTCTCAGAAGCACATCACCAGTATCAGCAGTCCTGATACTATCTTTGCATTTCAGGCTCTATAAGCAGCAATCTACTACACATCTAAAATTTCCTTTAGACCTTTATCCTTTCATCTCTCTTTGCTTGAATATATCTTAAGCATCTTAGTTCTACCATGATCAAAATTATTCTGCCTTATCTCTGCAAACAAATCTACTCCTCTTTTAGCCCTCACTGTTTCAATAAATGACACTACCATCCACTAGTTAGTTACTCAAGAAATGAAGCAGAGGAACCCTTACATATGATTGTACACCAAATTCTGCCAATTTTGTCTTTAAAATAATATCTTAAATTTTACAAGTTATCTCAATTTCCACCCCAACACTCTTTCTTAGTCATCCTAATTTCTTATCTTCTGTAATAATTGCTTTCACTCTCGCTCCCAACTAATCCAGTCTTCTCATAACAACCGAAATAATCCTAAAATATAAATCAAGTGATGTTATTTCTCTGATTAAATGTTTTCCAAGGCTTTGCATCGCACTCAGGACTAAATTTTAAAGTTTGGCCATGCCCTCATGATGCCTTTCTAGTCATTCTTACTCTCCAGTCCTTCTTACCCTCACTCTTTGCTATCCAGTGCCTGGAAAATTCCCTCAGTCCTTTATACTTTTCTCTCTCTTTCATTGAAGTACACCTCTCCATTACTGAGCTCCCTTTACTCCATGCTCAACATTCTTTTTTCTTTTCTTTGATACGGAGTCTTACTCTGCTGCCCAGGCTGGAGTGCAGTGGCGTGATCTTGGCTCACTGCAACCTCTGCCTCCCACGTTCAAGCAATTCTCCTGCCTCAGCCTCCCGAGTAGGTAGTATTGCAGGTGCATGCCACCATGCCTGGCTAATTTTCAATGTTCTTTTGCCCAGCTAATTCATACTCATCAATGAGATTTTGGCTTAAAAGTCAGTTTCTCAGTCCTCTAATTGAAATGAGTTGCTTTTTGCTTGGAGCACTGGTTTCCTTTCTTTCACAGACAGCATTAGTTTCTAAGCATGAGTTTATTTCTGTGTTATTTGTTTGCTTTCTCTTCTTATTGGCCAATAAATGGTGAATGCTGTTTCTCTTTTGCCCATATTTTATCAATAAGTTCTAGTATAGTAAATAGTAGATAATGACAATTTTGTTGTAATATCCACCTCAAATTTCATTTTTCTCTACAAATCCAGCACAATATTGGGCATGTTTACATGCATAAGTCATTGTTCCCTGATGGATCATCCCTTTTACCTCTTCTCTTCAAAAAGTTCATCTTATCTCAGGAGGATGCACTTATCAATTCTTCTTCAAAGTACTTCAAATCAGTTTGGTGTCCCCTTTGTTGTGGAACTTTCAGTGCCTCTGAAATATCATTGCAAGTTTCATTACTTTATAATTTTTTTATCTCCATTTTCCCTACCTTTACAGGTAACAAATTTAAACATGTATTCAATTCATGATATCTTCTATCATTTCTTCCTTAACTATTTACAAACTTGCGTTTCCATGTTTTCTTAATTTATCTACTAATTATTTTTAATTTTGAATAATTTCAGTTAGAAAATGAGTAACAGCCATAATAGTACAATAGTAACTGCAAAAACTTCTATGATTGTTTGCTATTTTAGAAACCCCTTTAATTATATATAAACAGAATGTTTCTCTTTCCAAAAACCGCAGGAGAGCTGAACTCAGCTTTTATGTGTCTTTTTGTCAGGAAAGGAGAAGAACAGTGTTTCAAAGATTTTAACTTATCTTTGCCTGACTGGAAACTTAACTGAAGTGAAAATTTATATGGGAAGTTGATCACCAGAGCAGAGTATTAGGCTTGATTTTCTTCTCTACAACCAGAAAACACATTTTTGGGTGACTTGGGGACAGAACATTAAATGAGCCCACTAAAAGATAGGTGTGCAACTTGTGTTTTTCTTGGTACAATGTTATCTCTTCTCAGGAAGGTGTCAGAAATGCTGATTACCAAGAAATCAGGTTTTATGGGAGAAAGAAAAGACAGTGAAGTAAGGCTGTAAGTGAATGATTCGCTTTATATCACATAACACAATTCATCTGGCCAGTTTGTATTTGGTGGTGTTGTCAACAGTTATTTGAAAAGAGCTAATTCATAACCAAAGAAGGCAGATTCCTCAAACTTTTTTTCACTGACATTTTTTCTGTGTGTGTGTAATGTGGTGTCACTGGTAAGATCAATTTCTAGAGACTCCGTCGGAAGAAGAAAAAAAATGCAATTACTTTGAAGGGCAGCCAATGAAATGATTAGAATTGAGTATAATTATACATTTTTGTTATCAGTGTCTATACATATTTCTACTTTCATTTATTATTTGCACAGTGTTCCTTTTACCAAAATCAATCATAGTCTTTAAATAGGCACTGTAAGGGATCCAAACAGAAAAGAATCTTTCATTGACAGGATTTTGTAAGTGGTGCTACTTATTTCTTTTGGCTCACTTGACTTCGAAACTTGTAATAAATTTTCCCCAATTGCTTACATATGATATACTTGTAGAGTTTAAAAAATTATGTTGTTTTGTAGATAACAAACAGATTTATGGAGAATAGATCATACTCTGTTATGGGAAATACCAAAAAATTAATATATATTGTTCTAAAAATAAAACCACAAAGTAAGTAGAGTCACAATTCATTCTACTCTGATAGTCAATGTACAATTCTAATTTTATTTTATTTTTATTTATTCAGTTTTTAGAGACAGGGTCTGGTTCTGTTGTCCAGGCTGGGGTGCAATGGTGCTATCATAGCCCATGCAACCTTGGACTCCTGGGTTCAAGCCATCCCTTCCTAAGTAACTAGTAGTACTATAAGCATGCCACCATTCCCAGCTAAAGTTTTTAAAATTATTTTTTGTACAGACAGGGGTCTCACTGTGTTACCCCAGCTGGTCTTGAACTCCTGGCCTCAAGCAAGTCTCCTGCCTTGGCCTCCCACAGTGTTGGGATTATGGGCGTGATCTGCTGTACCCAGCCAACAGTTCTTAATAAATGAAGGACAATTTTTTATTCTGATTTAGTGAATATTATATATATTTTTGCTAGATATCTTTCAAGCATTCCCTGCTGTCTTCCATTGATATGGCCAATTGCTTGCACTAGACTCTTATTCTCACTCTTGATGCACTCCTGCATAGTTCCTTCTAGTAGGGCCTCTTGTATCTACTGTCTTCAATATCCTTTGCAAAGCTCAGTGCTTGTGTCATCCTTGGGAATGTAAATGGTGTCAAATATGTTCATCTTAGGTAGTATCAATACTGTCAAACACTTTAGTTTTTTCTTTCTACATCCTGAGTTCTCCCTTTTTCCTTTATGTTTGGCTCTTCTTTCTGTCCAAAGTAACAGTCTGCCCTTGGCAAAATACCTAAAATCTGGAATATAAATAGCGGTAGCTCAATACTTGGATTTCAGGCTGAATTATTATACTTTGTTTATATCTTCCTACTAGAAGCAGAGCCCTGCTTTAATTGTTCTGTCAGTACTTACCCAGTATAATGAAGACAACAGATACATATCTTGTCTAAGTTTTCCTTTAATTTGTAAAAATCTGTGCTACAGAAAAGTGACAAAGCCTTTAACAATTCCTTAGGTTAATTGGTAGCAAGGTCATACAATCTTAGTTCTAGCTTAACATTTTTATTTACTTCGATTTTCTATAGAAGTGACAGCTAATTATAAGAAGCATATGTGTATATATGATATATACCTGATTAAACTTTATTATAGAGAACTGAAAATGTAGAGACTATACACCAATCAAATAAAAGTTTTTTAAAAACAAAGTCTGTTGCTTGCAAATATCACTCACATTAAATATTGCTAAATAAATAATGATTATTAGAAGTTAATTCTAATTAATTATTATGGTTTTATCAGAGTAACATTTTTATACTCCATAACAAAAAATATTCAGTGTGGTAGTTTCTTCTCAACAGCAATATTTGAAATAGAAAAATAGATCACAGTCTCCTTTTATGTAATTACACTTTTCTCTCAGTAGATCAAGTACAGTATGAATTGTGATGAAAGTCAATGAATAATTAATATATTATGCAACACTTTTGCAAAAATTACCTTAGGAGGAGATGGAATTTCATTGTTAATTGATGTGAGAACAAATTGCAAGTTTTCAATGCTTAATCTTTGTAATCTCAATTTTATTAGAAAATACATGTTTAATATTAGCATTACAAGTGTCATCATGTTGCAATTTGAACATTTTGAAACATTGATAATTAAAATAATAAATGAATGTAATTCATCCATTGTGGAAAGTCATAGCTAACATTTATGATGTAAAATAAACTTATTTGATATATTAATTATATAACTTATTATTTTACTAAAATGCTTTGCATCACTTTTGAATCCCTATAATATACCACATTATTGCATTCCAATACAAAATTGTAAAAAGTATAATGGAAACAAATAAAATACATGTCATAGTTTGAGGAAAAAATTATTGTGAAGTGTAAATTTTAATAACGTTTTATGAGGTAATATATTTACCAATACTAACAAAGGAAGAAAGAATCAAATAAAATAGAGCTATGTAGGTAAAATTGAATTATTACTATTATGTCTTTATAGTTCAGGCACATTTTACTTATATGTAACTTGAAATGCTATTCACTTAAAGAAATGTAATAAAATTCATTGAGCATATATAAATAGGATTCTCTGAGGATTTTGTCGCAAAAAAAAAGGGCGAAAGGAAGAAAGAAAGGAAGGAAAGTAGGAAGGAAGGAGAAAAGGAAGGAGTGAAGAAGGGGGAGACAGAAAAACATAAATCCTAACTCCGTTTGGCAAAAGTAGAGCTCTTGTGTTCTTACAGAGGGAAAACTTTTTTTCAAGTGTCCAAATTCCTAAAACATCCAAACCAAGAATTCAAAATAAAATGAATTACAAAAATGAAAACTATTAAATGTTGTGTTATTAAAAACAAAACTGCCCTATTTGGTCAAGGTGTACTATCATGTTGTAAGCTATGGTGTTGCCATTAAAAGGTCCATGATATCACAATGGCCATATTCAAAAGAAAGGACGGAGAAGCGTGGATTGTAACAGTTTGTGGTGATGCGGAAATTGTGGGCATTCTTAACTTTACATGCTTGGCAGATAACTGTTTTAGAATGCTGAATTGGAAAATACAAATATATATTAAATATATTCCCTATAACATATGCATTTTATCTCATTCCCTTATCTCTAAAACAGGAGGAAAAAAAATTTATAAAATGACGAAGGTAAATCAAGGGAAAGGGAAAAGTTTCCGTGGAGATATATAATTTCCAGAGATACTATTGATCCAGAAAAAGAGAAAAGTCAGCACGAATAAGTTTCAAATGTAAACTACTGGAAAATTCTATATAATGAAAATAGTTGTTAAATAATACATTTTTCCACACCAAAATATAATTTTAACATTCAGGAAAAAAAAAGCCACTATTATTTGCTTAAATGGCAAAAAGACACTGTGAGTTGCTTAACTGAAGCACCATCATCATATTAATATTTCTAGCAATGTTATTTTTCTTCTAGTTAAGAGTGAAGCACACAGTATCAATATTAATTTCAGTTCATCTAACCATAAAGTGATTCAAAATTGACTTTAGGTAATATTTCCTTTAATAATATACTGTTATATTTACATAGGACCAATTAAGACCTTTTAGGTAAAATCATAGTTTGATATATTCCTGTTGAGACTTAATGTGTTTCTTAAAAATATGCAACTTATTAAGATCAAGTTATGAATATTTTGATAATATTGTTGCAAGATCTGGTGATGTTCTTTCAGCTAATTCTGTGGAAAAAGACAATTTAAGAAGAAACCCTAGAAAATGCAAGGTTGGTAATGTTTGAATCTCCCACTGATTTAAAATATATTAAACGCCCTGAATGAGTATTTAAGACATTGCTTTACAACTTCTGCTAGTACGGATCCTAGAAAGGACAGAACTGGCTTATGTAGACTATTAATTATAAAATATTATTACTTTCATATTTAAAATGACTTTTCTGATCGGTCGTAGGATGGCAATTATTCTCTATGTCATCACTAGTGATCAATGTGATAACACAACCATTGTCTAGATCAGTTAATAAATCAGTGAGGGAAATCTGCAGGAAATCCTGTACTGCTCTCTTTCATGACAAGCTTCACAAAATGCTATGGGGATGAATGCAAACGAAGCCTAAAATACCAACCCCCACTGCAGTGATACAAAGGAGATAGTTACTGCTGCTCTCGACAAGGCTTGCTTCTTCCTCCATAACCAGAGAATAATTAATCTCTAAAAGTACTTAGTTTTAGAGCTTACAAAAGCCAGCTTGATAATCAGAATATTATCCTTTTATGGAAGCACAGCTCAAAGAAGCAAGATAAAGTCACATTCCAACTTATTTCTGTATCCAAAACTCTTGGAGAGGAAATAATAGTCTTCTCTCTTCATTGGAAAGTTATAAGCCGTCCTCAAATAGCATGTTGTCCTTTTATCTAAGCCCTTTATAATTACCATGTTTATATTTTCATCACTTATCAGTGATTTGTTGCACTGCTACTGACTCTACGTGGTTACTGGTATGCTACAGCCAGACACTTTGGAAGAGACTTTTTCTTTCCCTGAGAGCCAGGTTGCTGAGAAAACAAAAAAATAAAAAAGAAAGAAAACGAGACAGAGGTACTTTCTGCTGGTTTTTGCAAAGACCCCCCTATGACCTTTAGGATTTAGCAATTGATACAGCTAACATAGTGCCTGGCCCTTTTGTCTGGATCTGGGTCTAGGACATGGGTCTCTGTTTTCAGGGCAAGAGGAACCTCATGAAGGGTTATGGCTCATGGCTTCTCTAGAAGGTATTGTTATCTAATGGCCAAAGTTGAGCAAAATTTTTAAATTAACAGATGTGAAATCAGTGACCAAAAAATTATAGAGTAGGCTATGTTTCTCAAGGTTTTTGCCAAAATATTTCTAATGCCATAGAACAATAAATCAGGGACGTCTAGTAGACTGCTTGGTGCTCACTGCTGCTCCATTCTTAAAAGTTTATGAAAATCTCTGTAGAAAAGTGGTTTTCCAAAGAAGTGGTACAATACAAAGTTGAAATTTTCAATAAATAAATATTATTACTGGAAAATTTAGTTAATTGTGTCATGAAACAGTCACTGACTAACTCATTAGTCTTTTTGCTATGTCATGCAGGGGCATGCTCAGTAAAGAAAGATCACTCATTCTTTCCCTTTTTTCTTAAACTAATAATACCACAATTTTTGTCACATGTAATTTAAGGTGAAAAACTACTTATATTACCAATGATCAGTTCTCTTTTTCCCATTCTTAAACTTCATTCCCATTATAAGGATACTGTCAAATACAGTACAACAATTCACAGTTTTGCTTACAGTTGTTGATGTGAGTGTTCAGTCTTGAAAAATAACTGCCAAGTAATTCGAATTTGTGAGCAACTTGCTAGATAAACAATGAATCCTTTCTCTTTATTCTCATGTTTACTCTTTGCCAGAACATCACTATTTTTCTCTTTGAAGAAAAGCAGCAAATAAATTTTGACCAGTGCATTTTACATGCCAAGTAATGATTTATCTGTTGTATGAAAAAGTTTATGCCAATTCAAATTCCCTTATAAATATGGCCAAAAAGTGTTTAAATTATTATTTCTTAATTTATCATGTTAGCACTCACTTGAAAACACTGAAAAAACTAGGATAAAAAGTATTTAAGCTGAAAGATGGCTTGCTGTTTCTGGGTTCCAGATATGAAATGGGTGCGGTGAATCCCACTCTTATATTTTTACCTGTTATAGTTTTAGCCCCATATAAGTATGTATCTCTATTTTATCCAGTTGAAATTAAACTACTGTAAATATTAAAAAATTTCATTATGAGTAATTTCACAATTAATTCTGTCTTCACAAATAATTTTTTACACCTGGAGAAACAAAACTGCAAGATGACCAAAATGCTAACTATTTCTAAAATTTCAAGATTATTCTCTAGGTGATTTCAGTGTTTCAATTAATTATTCAAAAACATTTTTAAGCATTTTGAAATAAAGGATTTTTTTCCACCTTGGCTTTCTCTTTTTGAGCAAAATAGATTCATTCATATGTGTGTGTGTATATATATACATATGAATGAATCTATTCGGATATATATGTTTGTATATAGATATATAGGTATATCTATTCTTATTTATTTATTTATTTATTTATTGAGTCGGTGTTTTGCTCTTGTTGCCCAGGCTGGAGTTCAATGGCACGATCTCAGCTCACCACAATCTCCACCTCCCAGGTTCAAGCAATTATCCTGCCTCAGTCTCCCAAGTAGCTGGGATTACAGGCATGCACCACTATACCCAGCTAATTTTGTACTTGAGACGGGGTTTTTCCATGTTGGTCAGGCTGGTCTCAAACTCCCGACCTCAGGTGATCCACCCGCCTTGGCCTCCCAAAGTGCTGGGATTACAGGCGTGAGCCACCGCACCCAGCCCATTCATATTTTTAATGTAGTACTATGCTTCATAAAATTTCTAAATATTTTATGAGCTTATTCTTCCAACATGACTTTAAAACTGATCTTATAAAAACCTTCATCTATTTTTATTTGCTTGTCATAGGTGGAAATCTCAGTTTTCTAATTCAGATGTGTAATAAACAAAAATTATTTTTCTAAAATTGAATTTATTTTCTATTTTTAGCTCTATTCTGTCAGAATGTCAAAACCATAATCCCAATTATTATTACTCAGTCTCCCCTCTCCTTTTCAAGGAACTGTGTCAAGGATCTATGTGTCTTACATAGTCTAAAGACATTGGAGGGTGGGGCTGGCCATCTAGTCCTAAATGTACTCTGTCCACATTGACTTCTATTGAGTCACATATTGTCTTGCTTGTTTCTTAGTGATCAGTCTGTACATGTTGCTACTGAATTATTCCAGGCTGTCATCTGATGCATTAAATTCAGCGAATCTCTTTCTTCTTTAGCACCACTCTTAGGCAAAGAGAAATTCTTCTGTTGCTCCCGCAACAAATTATGCTCAGGGACTTTTTGAGCTCTATTAATCTCCAATCTGCTCAGAAACTTTATGTAACTGTTTTTATTTTCGCTCTGTTTTGTGTTGCATGGATTTCATTCTGCTGCCTCTGTGCATTCTGGGACACAAGGAGCTCTGTGACACTTCTCAGGTTCTACTTGTATAACACATACTTCTGCCACCTTTTTCTGGAGACTCACTACCTTGTTAAGGTGCTACTGGGAGACAGGGTACAATTGGATTATGGTCTTAGTTGCCTCAAACATGTCCAAGATAAATGGATGGAATAAAAATAACAAAACATAAAATACAGAATAATATTGACTCGCTATTTAAGTGCTTTTAGATGCATTTTTATTTATTTATTTATTTATTTTAATATGAAGTTATTTCCATTTTCCAATTCCAGGCTTTTTCTCTTACCTGGGCTTTGTATTCCATCTCTTATTTTCTAAGGCATTTTTTTTTTCACATTTAACCACTTTTTATTTACTGACTTATTCTGTTGATGATGACGATGACTACAACGATAGTTGTATCAGTCAGGACAAAGTCGGGAAGACAGAACCCATGCCAGGTAGTTTGGTAGAGGAATATAACATGGGAACCTAGTTGTAAACGTGAAAAATTAGATGAAAAACCAAATGGGTCATAGTAAGACAACCCTGAGCTTAGCAACAGGTGAAAGGTATGATCATCCCTATAGCTGGAAGTACAAATGGGACACGATGATGCTTCTCAAGTTCAGTTACTGAAAGTCTTCAAGGAGAGCTCAAACCATGGAGAAGGGACAGGTTCTGTTGAGATCTAGCATGGAACAGACAGAAAGAGAGAGGAAGAAAGATAAATATCCTGGTTTTTCCTTTTCTTTCTCCCTAGTGTTCTGCTAGTACATTCAGGATCCTGAAACGAATTAGAAGTCAATGGACAAGGGTCCTAGGAAATGAAGGAGTCAGACATTTGTGGTGACAAGCAAAGCAATGGGCATCAGGGAATGAACCCAAGAGTAAACAAATTAATCACAGCTCCAATAGCCAAAGGACAAAAACATATGTAATCTTTACCAACCTTTGATGTAGGTACTACTGTTATTTCCACTTTAGAGGAGAGAAAACTAAAACAATGTCATGTTTAAAAAAAAAAAGGTAACAAAAATAAAGAACAGGTTGTTTAGGGGGCCGAAGGAAAAGGAGAGGTGTGGAGAGAACATTAATTCTTCTTTTAGATTGATTAACTTGTTAAAATCAACAGATACTCCTTCAGTAAATAAAAATGAAGTGAAAATGATCAAGCACCTCCCATTAAAAAAAATTCCTAATTCTTAATTTTTCCTTGATGTTCTTCTATCATTCCTCTCATAATCAAACTTCTTGAAAGATTTTTATTAATTACCCATCTTTAATTCTTGTATTTTCACTAACATTATACACGGAAACATTTTCTAATTCTTCCACTCCATTGGAACAATACTGGACAAGGACCCCAGATGGTTGTTCATCATGACACGCAGTGAGGGCTTTTCATATTTCATTCCATCTTATCTGACCCTTCTCTGTTTTTCTTGGCAAATTTTTCCCTATTAGCGTAAAACACACTAGAAACTAAAAAAAAAAAGAAAAAAAAAATCCAGGCAGAAAGTTGGAGAAAGTAGAAAAAGGAGGCCACATGCTTACCTTCTAATGAGCCTTCTAATGATGAAGACACTACACAGTTTCTATTTATGTCCCTTTGGCCAGGACTGATTCATATAGCTACACTTAGGTTCAAGGAAGGATAAGAAATACTCTTTTTGCAAGGTGGCAATGTGCTTATCTAAAGAATGGTGAAATAAGGAAATCCTTAGCAGAGTTCAAGAACCAAAGAGATGAGGGTGTGGCCACTTCATCTATGTTAATGTTGAAATAGCTGATAACGATAATGAGGTGGGGAGGAATTCTTTGCCTTGAAAGAAATCTTCAACAAATGATAAAGAGTAGTAGCTTAGCAGAAGACATGAAGACATAAGGAAGGGTGTCACTCTTATAGATGGATGGCAAAGGCTTTAGCATTAATTTCCTCAAAAGTACAGGGGGGAACTAATTAATTGGATATGGCAGCAAGAAGAAAGGAGGACACCTATCACATCACATTATCCTGAGGTTTATAGGCTGAGAAAGAATAAAGGGACTTTCTGTTAAAAGCAATTCAGCAGAAGAATTTCCACAAAAGGAAGCCAGGGTTAATAGAACTCGGCCACTGATAAGAACATTCAGAGAAGCGGTGGAAGTTACAGGGGAGTTTGCTGATTACAAATTGTAAGACTGAAGTGGATGAGAGAGAGCTGAAGATGATTGTGTAGATGAGAGTATGTAAAGAGTGGCACAGGTAATGGTGATTATCAGCATATATAGGCACATGAGGTATCATGGCCTCAGATCTCAGTCTGAAATGAGGCTGAGTTAAAACACCTGGGTCCTGGTGCTTTCCAGTGATTTATTAAAGAGCAGCTCTTCAAAGTTTCCACTTTTGATAAGTTAAAGAGGAAGGTTTGTTGTGATTGCTTGTTTTACTTTATTAGAATTCTTCATAGCCTTCTTCCTACTAGAATATAAACTCAGTGAAGTCGAGGACCCACTCAAGAATGCGTTACAGTGCTATTCCCAGGAACTCGCATAGTCTCTGGCATGACATACTAGGGGACTTACTGAAAAATTTGCAGGGGCCAGAATAATAATACCAGTTGAGCATCCCTAATCTGAAAATCCAACATCCAATATGCTCCAAAACCTGAAGCATTTTGAGTGCCAACATGATGCCACAAAGTAGAAAATTCCACACCTGGCCTCATGTGACAGGTTGCAGTGAAAACACAGGTGCACAATGCACAGTTTATTCAGTCTGCTGTTGTTTATAGTTGCTGTTGTTTAACAGCTGATAGAGGTATTCTGATGATGCTGCTGTGCTGTTTAGTTATGCTGAACACATTGTCTTTTCACTGTATTAGTGATATGTCATATTTTTTACTTAAACACCTACATGTGAATAAGAAAATGATTGCTTATTAATAGCATATAAGTTCAGAGTCAGGAGTGATGGCGATGCCAAACAACCACAGATTGTCCACTTGGGTGGCTTAGATGGCGACCCCTTTGCTTTCTGATGGTTCAGTGTACACAAACTTCGTTTCATGCACAAAATTATCAAAATATAGTGTATAAAATAACCTTCTGGCTGTGTTTGTAAGGTATATGTTAAACTAAAGAATTTTGTGTTTACACTCAGGTCCTGTTCCCAAGATATCTCATTACATATATACAAATATTCCAAACTCCAAAAAACCTGGAAATACTCATGGTACCAAGCATTTTGGATAAGAAATACTGAAGCATTTTTGCTCTTTTTTTTTTGAAATGGGATCTCACTCTGTTACCCAGGCTGGAGTGCAGTGGCTAGATCACAGCTCACTGCAGCCTTGACCTCCCAGGCTCAAACAATCCTCCCACCTCAGCCCCTGGAGTGGCTGGGACCACAGGTGCATGCCACCATGCCTGGCTAACTTTATTTATTTATTTATTTATTTATTTTATTTTATTTTATTTTATTTTTTATTGGGTCTTGCTTCGCTAACTTTCTTAATTTATGTATGTATTTATTGGGTCTTGCTTTGTTGCCCAGGCTGGTCTTCAAGTTCTGTGCTCAAGTGACCCTCTGGAGCCTCAGCATCCCAAAGCACTGAGATTATAGGTGTGAACCACCGCCTAATACTCAACCTTTATAAGCAGTTGAAGTGGGCTGGATTTTGTCTTCTTTATTAAAGAAAGTCTTTGCATATTTAATTTAAATTAAAGAAGGCAGTTGAAATTTAAAAGGGAAAATATATTTTTCCCTTTTTCTTAAAATGTGATACTTTATTGGTCTATCTTTTGCTTTTCAATTCTTTATAGACATGAAGGTATAAAAAGTATTTATTTGGAGATAAAAACGGTGGCAGGGCTCTGATAAAGGGCAACTGAGAGAGGCAGAGTCTCACTGAGGAGTTGTCAGAGCTGTGGTGAACATCACATACCCTTCGCTGCCTCCTTTGTTGAGCCGATCTACGCAAATGCAGACGCTGGTTGTTCAAGGGAGGACTGAAATCCAGACTTGTATATGAAATGTCCTGATTTTGAAATGTTGGTTCAAGTTTTCAAAATGTAGTTAAGGCAGTGGGTCTCCGCAGCTCCGTCGGCGGGAGGAGCTGCAGCCCAGCTTCGCGAAGGCTCTAGGCGCGCCCCCGCCCGCAGAAACCTGGCACATGCCCTCCCCGCCGCCAGGATGCCCACGAGGAAGGTCAGCTTCGACAAAGGGGCGCCAAGGAAGAGCCCAAGAGGAGATCGGAGCGGTTGTTAGCTAAACCTGCTCCTGCAAAAGTGGAAGCGAAGCTGAAAAGGGCAGCAGCGAAAGATAAATCTTCAGACAAAAAGGTGCAAACAAAAGGGAAAGGGGAGCAAAGGGAAAACAGGCCTAAGTGGCTAATCAAGAAACTGAAGATTTACCTGCAGAAAACGGGGAAACGAAAACTGAGGAGAGTCCAGCCTCCGATAAAGCAGGAGAGAAAGCAGCCCAGTCTGATTGATACCGTATACCATGTCTTATCAGCTGTACCTGTCTCCCTTCTTGTACAATCCAGAGGAATATTTGTTATCAACTATTTTGTAAATGCAAGTTTTTTAGTAGCTCTAGAAACATTTTTAAGAAGGAGGGAATCACACCTCATCCCATTATTTAAGTGTAAATGCTTTTTTTTAAGAGGTGAAATTATTCGCTGGTTGTTTATTTTTTGGTACAGCCAGAAAATACTGTGGGATATTGAATTATGGGAGGGTTTGGCTGTCTTGAGTGTCAGCTTAACATTCTGTAGCTAGGGGGGTTAGTTTTTATATCCTATAATACAATGCAGGTTAAATGGCAATATAGAGCATGTTCTGCATTTAATGTCTTGAATATTTTAAATTACTTCTATTCCCATGTTTTGTAGTAGAACTGTTTCCCACAAAAAACTACTCCTCGACCATGGCTCTCCCTGTGAGAAAAGTGTGCGCTCTGTAACATCTTTGGTTGTGGTAGTCCTGATTTCCTAATAACTTTCTTACTGTGCTCTGAAAGATTAGAAATTTGAATATGTCGTGTATATGCTGTTCAGTTGTGAATTGGTGGGGCATATTTAACAGCTTATCAACATGTGAAGGTGCTGGTACTTGAGAGCCTTTAAGGAAAATTTGCTTCCAAATTTTGAGGGGGAAAGTCACTGGAATAACTTTAAAAGAGAATTACAAAACATGGCCTTTTAGATTTTCGGTATGTATGGGTTTTTTTTTTTAATTTTTTGTTATTCTTATACTTTAGGTTTTAGGGTACATGTGCACAATGTGTAGGTTTGTTACATACGTATCCATGTGCCATGTTGTTTTGCTGCACCCATTAACTCGTCATTTAGCATTAGGTATATCTCCTAATGCTGTCCCTCCCCCCTCCCCCAACCCCACAACAGTCACCTGAGTGTGATGTTCCCCTTCCTGTGTCCATGAGTTCTCATTGTTCAATTCCCACCTATGAGTGAGAACATGTGGTGTTTGGTTTTTTGTCAATGCGATAGTTTGCTGAGAATGATGTTTTCCAGTTTCATCCATGTCCCTACAAAGGACATGAACTCATCATTTTTTATGGCTGCATAGTATTCCATGGTGTATATGTGCCACATTTTCTTAATCCAGTCTATCGTTGTTGGACATTTGGGTTAGTTCCAACTCTTTGCTATTGTGAATAGTGCCGCAATAAACATACGTGTGCATGTGTCTTTATAGCAGCATGATTTATAGTCCTTTGGGTATATACCCAGTAATGGGATGGCTGGGTCAAATGGTATTTCTAGTTCTAGATCCCCGAGGAATCGCCACACTGACTTCCACAATGGTTGAACTAGTTTACAGTCCCACCAACAGTGTAAAAGTGTTCCAATTTCTCCACATCCTCTCCAGCACCTGTTGTTTCCTGACTTTTTAATGATGGCCATTCTAACTGGTGTGAGATGGTATCTCATTGTGGTTTTGATTTGCATTTCTCTGATGGCCAGTGATGATGAGCATTTTTTCATGTGTTTTTTGGCTGCATAAATGTCTTCTTTGGAGAAGTGTCTGTTCATGTCCTTCACCCACTTTTTGATGAGATTGTTTGTTTTTTTCTTGTAAATTTGTTTGAGTTCATTGTAGATTCTGGATATTAGCCCTTTGTCAGATGAGTAGGTTGTAAAAATTTTCTCCCATTCTGTAGGTTGCCTGTTCACTCTGATGGTAGTTGCTTTTGCTGCACAGAAGCTCTTTAGTTTAATTAGATCCCATTTGTCAATTTTGGCTTTTGTTGCCATTGCTTTTGGTGTTTTAGACATGAAGTCCTTGCCCACGCCTATGTCCTGAATGTTATTGCCTAGGTTTTCTTGTAGGGTTTTAATGGTTTTAGGTCTAACATTTAAGTCTTTAATCCATCTTGAATTAATTTTTGTATAAGGTGTAAGGAAGGGATCTAGTTTCAGCTTTCTACATATGGCTAGCCAGTTTTCCCAGCACCATTTATTAAATAGGGAATCCATTCCCCATTTCTTGTTTTTGTCAGGTTTGTCAAAGATCAGATAGTTGTAGATATGCGGCATTATTTCTGAGGCCTCTGTTCTGTTCCATTGATCTATGTCTCTGTTGTGGTACCAGTACCATGCTGTTTTAGTTACTGTAGCCTTGTAGTATAGTTTGAAGTCAGGTAGTGTGATGCCTCCAGCTTTGTTCTTTTGGCTTAGGATTGACTTGGCGATGCGGGCTCTTTTTTAGTTCCATATGAACTTTAAAGTAATTTTTTCCAATTCTGTGAAGAAAGTCATTGGTAGCTTGATGGGGATGGCATTGAATCTGTAAATTACCTTGGGCAGTATGGCCATTTTCATGATATTGATTCTTCGTACCCATGAGCATGGAATGTTCTTCCATTTGTTTGTATCCTCTTTTATTTCATTGAGCAGTGGTTTGTAGTTCTCCTTGAAGAGGTCCTTCACATCCCTTGTAAGTTGGATTCCTAGGTATTTTATTCTCTTTGAAGCAATTGTGAATGGGAGTTCACTCTTGATTTGGTTCTCTGTCTGTGATTGGTGTACAAGAATGCTTGTGATTTTTGTACATTAATTTTGTATCCTGAGACTTTGCTGAAGTTGCTAATCAGCTTAAGGAGATTTTGGGCTGAGACAATGGGGTTTTCTAGATATACAATCATGTCATCTGCAAACAGGGACTATTTGACTTCCTCTTTTCCTAACTGAATACCCTTTATTTCCTTCTCCTGCCTGATTGCCCTGGCCAGAACTTCCAACACTATGTTGAATAGGAGTGGTGAGAGAGGGCATCCCTGTCTTGTGCCAGTTTTCAAAGGGAATGCTTCCAGTTTTTGCCTATTCAGTATGATATTGGCTGTGGGTTTGTCATAGATAGCTCTTATTATTTTGAGATACATCCCATCCATGGGGCCAAGATGGCCGAATAGGAACAGCTCCGGTCTACAGCTCCCAGCCTGAGTGACACAGAAGACGAGTGATTTCTGCATTTCCGTTTGAAGTACCGGGTTCATCTCACTAGGGAGTGCCAAACAGTGGGTGCAGGACAGTCGGTGCAGCGCACTGTGCACGAGCCGAAGCAGGGTGAGGCATTGCCTCACTCGGGAAGTGCAAGGGGTCGGGGAGTTCCCTTTCCTAGTTAAAGAGAGGGGTAACAGATGGCACCTGGAAAATCGGGTCAGTCCCACCCTAATACTGCACTTTTCCAACGAGCCTGGAAAACGGCACACCAGGAGATTGTGTCCTGCACCTGGATCAGAGGGTCCTATGCCCACAGAGTCTCGCTGATTGCTAGCACAGCAGTCTGAGATCAAACTGCAAGGTGGCAGTGAGGCTGGGGGAGGGGCGCCCGCTATTGCCCAGGCTTGCTTAGGTAAACAAAGCAGCCAGGAAGCTGGAACTGGGTGGAGCCCACCACAGCTCAAGGAGGCCTGCCTGCCTCTGTAGGCTCCACCTCTGGGGGCAGGGCACAGACAAACAAAAATTCAGCAAGAACCTCTGCAGACTTAAATGTCCCTGTCTGACTGACAGCTTTGAAGAGAGTAGTGGTTCTCCCAGCACACGGCTAGAGATCTGAGAACAGACAGACTGCCTCCTAAAGTGGGTCCCTCACCTCTGAGCAGCCTAACTGGGAGGCACCCCCCAGTAGGGACAGACTGACACCTCACTCGGCCAGGTACTCCTCTGAGACAAAACTTCCAGAGGGACTATCAGACAGCTGAATTTGTGGTCTCACGAAAATCCGCTGTACTGCAGCCACCGCTGCTGACACCCAGCCAAACAGGGTCTGGAGTGGACCTCTAGCAAACCCCAACAGACCTGCAGCTGAGGGTCCTGTCTGGTAGAAGGAAAACTAACAAACAGAAAGGACATCCACACCAAAAACCCATCTGTACATCACCATCATCAAAGACCAAAAGTAGATAAAACCACAAAGATGGGGAAAAAACAGAGCAGAAAAACTGGAAACTCTAAAAAGCAGAACACCTCTCCTCCTCCAAAGGAACGCAGTTCCTCACCAGCAACGGAACAAAGCTGGACGGAGAATGACTTTGACGAGTTGAGAGAAGAAGGCTTCAGACGATCAAACTACTCCGAGCTACAGGAGGAAATTCAAAACAATAGCAAAGAAGTTAAAAACTTTGAAAAAAAATTAGACGAATGGATAACTAGAATAACCAATGGAGAGAAGGGCTTAAAGGAGCTGATGGAGCTGAAAGCCGAGTATCGAGAACTATGCGAAGATTGCAGAAGTCTCAGCAGCCGATGCGATCAACTGGAAGAAAGGTTATCAGTGATGGAAGATGAAATGAATGAAATGAAGCCAGAAGGGAAGTTTAGAGAATAAAGAATAGAAAGAAATGAACAAAGCCTCCAAGAAATTTGGGACTATGTGAAAAGACCAAACCTACGTCTGATTGGCGTACCTGAAAATGACAGGGAGAATGGAACCAAGTTGGTATGTATGTTAAGACTTGTGTACAAATTGAAATGTCTGTACTGGTCCTCAACCTATAAAATCTCAATGATGAAAGAAAAAAATAAAAAAATAAAATGTAGTTAAGACAAAATATATTATGTATGATGGTCTTGTTTGAGCTCTCATCCTCAGGCTTGTCTTCTGTTGTGTATTCAATAAATATTTAGTGAAAATAATGAAAAAATGGTTTGAAGAAGACAATTTAACTTATATTAAACATTTGTACTTAAAGCAGATCCTTCTTTAAATCAAGAAATTGTTTGTACTATAAACTTTTCTTTTATAATTTCTTATTCAGAAGTTATTTTTCAACTTCTTAAAGGTAACATGATGCTGTATTCAAAACTTTTGTTTTACCCAGAGTAAAGCAAGTGTAAGAATGCAGAATCATTTCTTTATTTGAAATTATTTTTATGCATACTTTAGGATTTGTTGTGACCCCTTCCTAAAGATAAAAATAATTTATTCAGGTAACAAAATTGCTTTTGAAGACCTTGTATGGCTCATGAATTATTTTATGTATCAGATTTAATTATTTCCAGTTTGTTTTTTTTTAAAAAAAAACAATTTCACACTAAGATGGCTCTTCTCTTGGGGGTTGTAATCAATGTGTAAGGAACACCGATAGTAAACGTTCAGGTTTCTGCTAGTTATGGTTGTAAGAGTTAAAGAAAGAGATAAGAAACGTGAAATGCAGCTCGACGGTTAAAGACACATTTATTTTAGAGAAAATAAACCTGAGCGGGTCTTCTGGTCAATTTCAGTCAGGATCACCTTCTCTTACAGAATAAGAGTGTATATTGGTTTTAGGGTGAGGGGGCTTATCACAAGCTTGGAATGTTTGTGTGTGAGGGAGAAGCTCATGGCAGAGTTGGAATGTGTCTGGTAGAGGGGAGGTTATCTTGGGGCTGACATCTTTCCGGCTGGAGGGGGTTATCTTGAGGCTGAAACCTTCCCTGCCGGAGGGGGTTATTTCTGGGCTAGCATATCTCTGGTGGAGGAGGAGTTTGGAATGTTTCTGGTTGGAGATGTTAGCTGTGGTTTATTTTTGTGCTGGCCTTAGCTGATGCCCCTTGGATTTAGGGGGTTTTTGATTAAAGGTGAACTTTAGAATGAGGGGCTTGTCCAAGATGGAGATGCTCCTACTCTGTCAATGGTAACATTTAAAGTATTTCCATCTTGGTTTCCAAAATTGTCCTTAAAAGATCTCCAATTCAAGATCTCCGATCTCCTCTTGGGCATCATTGAGACCCCTCCCAAAACAAACAACAACATAAAGCTTAAGTCAATAAAAATATATCTATTTTACATAGAAATCTATACACAAATTTTTTTTAAAGTATGCTTTAACTCAGGCCGGGCAGAGTGGCTCATGCCTGTAATCCCAGCACTTTGGGAGGCTGAGGCGGGTGGATGGCTTGAGGTCAGGAGTTTGAGACCAGCTTAGCCAACATAGTGAAACCTCGTCTTTACTAAAAATACAAAAAAAAAGTAGCTGGGCATGGTGGTGTGTGCCTGTAATCCCAGCTACTCGGGAGGCAGAGGCAGGAGAGTAGCTTGAACCTGGGAGGTGGAGGTTGCAGTGAGCTGAGATGGCGCCACTGCACTCCAGCCTGGGTGACACAGTGAGACTGTCTCAAAAAAAAAAAAAAAAAAAAAGAAAGAAAGAAAGAAAGAAAGAAAGAAAGAAAGAAAAAAAATATGCTTTAATTCTAGTGTGGAAATAGATTTGAATTTATAAATATATTTTGAAACTCATTTTTATAAGTGTGGACCAGCATGCAAATAAATGCTAGTAATCTGAGCAGGTCCTCTATGTGAGAAAAAGAGGGAGAAATTGAATATATACACCAACAATGGCCAGACCATATGTAAAAATAAAATTCTAATCTGCAAACTCTGTAACAACTGGTTCAGGAAGCCAAACCACAAACTGTGCAAAATGGTCATGACTTGATCAGTAAATAACAGCTTCCCTAATTTTGCTTCTGGTTCCAGTTCGGAATTAACCACAGAGAGCCAAATAGGTGCCTTCCCTTCTAGTTAGCCTGCCTCCAACTACCCAAGGACAACAACCTACAATTTCACTTTGAAGATTTCTCACTCCCCTGCTGGACTTTGAATCTTTGCCAAAAGCAATTGATGGTGGCTGACTCCCTTGCTTTATGGCAAGCTCTAAATAAACAATCTTTGCATATTCTCATTTGGATGGTTTTAATTTATTTTCATGAGAGTTATATATTTTTGTTGGTTTTTTGAAAGGGATGAAAAATGGTTTGTTGGTCTAGGAATTAAATTGACATAAGACAGATTAACAGGAGAAAAACAATTTTACGTGTATATGCACAGAAGTTCATATGAGAAAAGGCCAGTTAGTTGAAGCTTATATAGCATCCTGCGCTACAGAAAATAACTGTGGTTTGGTGCTTCTGGAACGTGGTGAAGGCGAGTTACAGGAAGGTGAAGGGAGGAAGATGATGAACAAAAATTGCATTGTTATGAAGATAAAAGTCTTTCAGGTGATAAAGTTATCTCAGAATAGATTTTTTTCCTGGTACTGATATTTTTACTAATGAAAAATTTAAAATAGATGTACATTTCCTTTACAAAGGGGAAATTTATATTTTAGGCAGTTGAGGGGGAGGTAAAGAACTTTTACTGTGTTGGCTGGTTCTCAATTTTTTAAGCTCAAAATAACTAATGTGCCAAAATGGCATATTTGGGGGTGATATGTTCTGAATTCCTTTAGATTAAAATAAATACAAGTAAGTAAATGGACAATGGGTGCTTACTCTGTCCCAGAAAGTCTATGAGATAAAATGCAGCAGTATGTTATATATGGTAATTGTCAGGCCTCTGAGCCCAAGCTAAGCCATCATATCCCCTGTGACCTGCACGTATACATCCAGATGGCCTGAAGCAACTGAAGATCCACAAAAGAAGTGAAAATAGCCTTAACTGATGACATTCCACCATTGTGCTTTGTTTCTGCCCCACCCTAACTGATCAATGTACTTTGTAATCTCCCCGACCCTTAAGAAGATTCTTTGTAATCTCCCCCACGCATAAGAAGGTTCTTTGCATTCTCCCCACCCTTGACAATGTACTTTGTGAGATCCACCCCCTGCCCACAAAACATTGCTCCTAACTCCACCGCCTATCCCAAAACCCATAAGAATGAATGATAATCCCACCACCCTGGCTGACTCTCTTTTCGGACTCAGCCCGCCTGCACCCAGGTGAAATAAACAGCCTTGTTGCTCACACAAGGCCTGTTTGGTGGTCTCTTTACACGGACACATGAGACAATAATATGTTAGTGTTTTCTAAAATGGTAAAAAAAAAGAAGAAGAATCTTTACTTCTTCCCAGACAAATAGGGAAAGAATACTTCCAAAATGGGTCTGGGTCAGTCTTTAGACTACATAGCTTTTTTTTTTTTTTTGAGGTGGAGTCTCGCTCTGTCGCCCAGGCTGGAGTGCAGTGGCGCGATTGGCCTCCCAAAGTGCTGGGATTACAGGCGTGAGCCACCGTGCCGGGCTGATGACATAGCTTAATAGGACATTCAGTGAAGGACTTAGATTTCAAGGAAAAAAAATATTTTTCCTTGACAGTACTGGAAAGATGGAAATATGTTTGTTGTAAGAGGGAAAAGAATTCTCAGTTGCCTGTTTAAAAATCACAGATTACCACAATCCATGTGACCTTCCACTTGTCCAAATTTAAGGAGACTCCTTTTAAAAACAGCAATATTAACTATGGTAGTGTGTGAGCTCCAAGCAGGTTTATATTAATAATGATGATGATGATATTAAAAACAACGAAAAAATAATAGTGGCTATTGTTTACCAAGTGTCTACTGTGTATTAGCCTGTTTTTAAATTCATTTTCTCATTTAAATTTCATAAAATTCTTGCAAAGTAGATGTTTATCTTTGTTTTAAAAATGAGGAAATAGAAGCTTAGAGTGTACAATGAAATCCGGAAATCACATGACTAGCATGAAAACTGAAGTTCAAACACAACTCTCAATGACTTAAAACATACATCCTTTCCTTAGTATTTCTAAGATTTTCAGATTCTTTTAAAATAATCATCTTGACAGATATTTTTAAAAAGTCAAGTTTGAATGGGTTTTCTAACAAGTCTTTTTGATATTACTATGTTATGCTTTTAGTTTTGCTTTAAGGCAGTAACAGTAGGAAATTTAATATTTTTATTCCTTCATTCAATGTGTATTGAGCATTTAATCTGAGTGATGCACTCTCCTATGCATAGGAGATGAAAGGCAAAAAATCTCTTGCATGCCAATTGCTTAGAATTCAGCAGAAGAGAAGATTCTTTTCCTTACCAAGAAAACAACAGAGCTCTGCATGCCTGATAAAGAATAGGGTGGGGGTAAAGCAAATATTTCAGAGAAAAAGTGACAATCCTTCCTCCTTTTTATTCCTTTAACAAGTATTTGCTTATCATCATGTATTTATCAAGAACAATTCTAAATCCTGAATTGAAAGGGGAATAATGCATATTTTTTCAATTTTAATTGCTTACCGTTATAGAAGAGCAATGCACATACAAATAACAAATGACAGTGTTAATGTTTAGTATAAATGCTTAAAGTTGTCAGGGTAGTGGAGAAAAAGATCCTTTACTAAGAGTGTCAAGGAAAACATTTAAAATGAATATTAGTTCACTAGGTTTCTAAGTGAGGGAAGGAAATTTCTGCGCAGCGGGGCAACACACTCTAGGTATTTTTGGGTGGTTTGCTGCACTTGTTATTGTCAAAATTGTGGAAAGATGTATTAATAAATGCCCTGTTGGATCATCTGGGTGCCCAACATACTTTTTTCAGCTTCATTACTTCCTTTTGGTGATCAGAATCAATAATCTCTGCCAGGCTGGTGACTACTTTCCTTGGCATCAGGAGCTCAAAATCATTGAGAAACATGTGTAGCTTAAATTTTATTGACACTATTGATAGGCTCTCTCTTAGAAGAAAACCTGAAGAATTCTAGAATCTAATGTTGTAGAATAGGAAGCATGAATTCTTTCAGTGGGTTGATGGAATCGGCAATGAGCAAAGTCACTCCTAACTCCATCCTTTGTCCTAGACGTATGTATTTTATCTATTGTGGACACGGCACCATTTAATGGCTCTTGATTTAGGGTGAAAACCACATCTGGAGTTTGGTGTCCCATCCTTGCAGAGTCCCATCTCCAATTTAACACCTCAGCTGTATCATCAAAATGCTGTCTCAATGCTACCTTAGGCTGGCAGCCTCTGAGTGGTGCAGTATGTGATTGGACCAGTATATCCTGTGTCCACATGCCCAACATCACACCTCCTTTGTTGCAGAATGGCTCTTTTAGTTTGAGATGATGTTATGCATGATGATGTGACATTTATTTAAATATTCTGCAACTTAATTGAGGCTCTGTGGATAGTAAAGAAAAACCTAACCAAAGATTTATGAACATTCCGGTTAAGAGGACTGACTGCTCTTTCCAGGATTGTAGGGTTACAATGTAGTTAACTTGCCATTAATTTGTTGCTTGGTTTTTGTAAGGGATAATTTATCTGAGAATGAACTAGATTTAGCACTGAATATCCTCTGTCCTGGCAAAACCCTCAGGTGTAGACATACTGGGATTATTGGTCACCCTAGACAGCACTTTATTAGTGGCTCTGATTCAGTCTATATTGATGGCATGTTGGACATTGGGCAGTAACAGTAGCTAGAACAGCCTCGGTGAGTAGGAGTCCATGCTGTAGGGCCCATGCATATGCTGTATCTTCATCATCATAGATTGTCTATTCATAAGCCTAGTGTGTCACCAATGGGGTAGTTAATATCAGAAGCTGGCTGATATCAACTGATGTCAGAAGGTGGCTCAGATCACTTGGCTGTGTCATTATATAGACTTTTCTTTTTAGGCTTTTTATGTGGTGATTGTTCACTCATGGACATCAACATGCAACTTTATGCTTACTTTCATAGTCATGCTTTAGGCTTACTTTTGTAAGTTCATCCATATGCCTTTACCTTAAACTTCCTTACCCATGATCTTTCCCCCAAGTCCCAATCAACAAGATGAGGCAATCAACCCACTGAGATGAGGCATTTGCCAATGCCCTTAATTCTATATACATTCTTCATTTCCAGATGCCTATACTTGAAGCTGTGTTCCCTTTAACTGTACTTATTTCACTGTATCAGTTATTTATTTCTGCATACCAACTTTCTCCCCAAATTAGTGGCTTAAAGCAACAAGCATTTGTTATTTTTCATGGTTCTGCTTTTTGGCTGGCTGTTCTGATGATCTAGATGAGGCTTGGCTGATCTCATCCTTTATACATCTGTGGTCAGCTGGTGGCTTTTTTGGGCTCTGACTTGCCTAGGATAACCTTGGCTTGCATAAATTCATGCTCTTCTACATTTTTCTCCTGCAGGAGAACCTGTATGTTAACATAGCAGTGGCAAGGCTTCATGAGAAAAAGCAGATATAGTCAAGATCTTTTCAATCCTCTGCTTCCACCAATTTGTTTCTGTGCATTGGCCAAAGCAAGTCATAATGAGTCAAGTTTAAGTGTAGGAGTGTACTGTGAAATAAGTGGATACAGTGAGACATGAATAATTAAAAAACTGATCCATCTCAGGTATCAATGTCTTTGTCTGTATTCAATTAAGAACACAGAATTATTGCAAGCTGCATTGGAAATGAGAGGCTTAATATAGGAATTAAAGCGATACAAATGTGGGAGGAACTGGAGAAGTGAGAAGCTGAAGGAACAGAGAAATAGCAAACATCTTAGCCCAAATTACTCATATGGGTGGGTAAGTGATCAGTGACAGCTTGTGGGAATGTCTGAGAAGGTAAGATCATCTGCTCATGAAAGTGAGATCATGAAGAAGGTGGTCATGGAGGCATCTGTGAAAATCACCACCGTCTGTGGAAGCTGCTGCCAAGTATGTGGTGGTAGTTTGGGGGCTGATTTTGGTTGGCGAAATCAGAAGCTGGATAAACTGGTTGCAGAACAAGAGGGGACTGGGGACAAAGTGGAACCCACCACTACTCTCATATCAGTATTCAAAAGAATATAAAACAGTCTACTCTTCTGTGTGTCTCTCTCCTATATAGTGTGCCTCTGTGTTACAGTCATGTTACCATGAACATTCCCTTTTAGATTTATTAAGTTAACTTACATTTTATGTATTCAGTAAACTTAATGCATTTCTCTTTTCCAGACCCATTAATTCACTTTTCTCCATCTTCTTTTACCTAGTTCTCTCAATATTTTCATTCTATTGCCTTAGACACTGCACCCTGCACTTCTGGGACAGCTCAATTTTCCCAAACTTTTGTCTCAATGTTCTTTCAAATAAATTCTTACCTGACCTGCAGCCAATTCCACTAGGTACCTCTTCATTATAAATTAGATATTAATCAGTCAATAAATTGAAACTTCTATCAACTGAGTGACATTTTGGAGATCCTGTGTCATATAACATAAGGCTGATTTTAACATGAGTGGTACAGACACTGTTGGATACAAATGAAGATGTTTTGGTATAAGTAGGGCACTGGCCAATTCTTAAGTTAACACAATGCATACAAGCCATGGCCTCATAAATGGGTACATCTTCTGAAAAAATTAGGTTGTAATTTTTAAAAGTACATTTAATAATTAAAATAATACTTTTAATAGGCTGTCACGTCAGGGATTAACATCAAAGAGAATTACTCCTTGCAGGGAAATGATACAGGCTTGTACTGTGGTATAGCTGCAGACACATGAAATCATGGATGAAGCTGGCCATTACAGGATATCATGGCAAGAGAGTAGAAAACAAAAGAATGCTTCTTTTGGATATATCCCTTTTGAATTTTCAAAAGTCTGTTTTCTATGATGGAAAACACAGAATTGTGCATTTATGACATACATATTTCAGATTGTGATATAAGAAACTTCTCTGCTACCCAATTTAATGCATTTATTGCTGGTGGATATATCTGTTATTATGTTTCAATAAGGTACTCACATTTGTGGTGCATTTTTTATTCTCACTGCTAGTACTTGACTATTTGTAATAATATTAAATGATTAAGCTACAAAATTTCTTTAGCATTAATAAATTGTATTAGGAATATGCATTTGGAAGAATAAATAGTAAAGAACCCAGAGGTATCAACAACATCCCAAATAGTAGAGCAAAAACATCCCAAACAGTAGAGCAGAGCCAAAACAAATACAGATTTCCCCATGACAAATAATTTTATTCTTGTGTTTTGAAACTGCAAAACTTTGGTGAACTTGAACATATATGAGTACTTAGATTCAAAATAACTGAATTTCATTACTTTTCTCAATTCACACTTTAATATTTGTGCTTTCTGAATAGAGAGCTCTCTTAAAAACCTGCAAAGAATATGTTGCTCATTTAGGAGACATATTTAAGCGACATTTTAGGGGCAGCAGAAAAATTTTCAAATGTCAGACACTCAGTGGTACTTGTTGTTAAAGACAAGAAAAATTTTAGAGTAAATTTTATGTTGTTTGTTTTCAATGAATTTTGCCCAAGCATAAAACTATTTAAAAAATATCAAAAGATCTAGTATTAGGACATTAGAACACTGCTTTTGTTAAAGTTTGCAGTGTAAGAGGGGTGGTAGAAGAGCTAATATTGAGTAGATTTCATGCAGATAGATAACTGAAAAACATTATATATAAAATATTTAAAAAATTTTTAAATTATCACTTTTGTGAAGCAAATCATACTGAGCCAGTCAGTGATTACATAAGGGTAGGACTACTTTTTACATCAGACAAAAAACATTTTAATCTTTTGTATTGACTTTTTTTTCTTGCAATACAGTCCCCTTGCATATATTTGTACATACTTTATTTTGAAAAACATCATAAACTTAGTATGATTCTGATATAGTAAAACTTAATATAATTCTGATTATTAATGATATCTACAATGTGTAACAAGAGAAACAAGTTATTATCAGTTTTAACCGTATAAAAATATTGATCACAATTTGGACAATCCAATTTATTATCATGTTTTAAGTATCTTTTTGTAACCAATTCATTGTATTCAAGACTACCTGTCATCCTTTCCCTTCCTGTCTCTTACTTTGCTTTTCTTCCCTTTCTTTTTCAACAACAGAGAGCCATTTTTCTGCTCACTTTGTGATTTGTTCTATTGTTATAGTCCATCAGTATATCTGGTTCTATCAGCACCACTGAGAGTTTATGAGAAGTTGCATTGCCTTTGTAGTAAAGATTTTTCAGATAGCACTAGATAGACATCTTGTGACTGACTTTTAAGCACAAAACAAAATGAGTATTTTGTTTTTCTTGTTGGAGAGGTTCTGTCAATACACAGTACATCTTTCAGTTGTCTTATGTGCCATTTTAAGTCTATGTTGGTACATCAGGCAATGCAGATACCCATTTTTTGGTTTTGGTTTGTTAGCTTACAGTTGAAGCAAGCACATATAGGGTTGGCTGAGTGTACTTATTTTCTCAGTGTTTCTAGTGTAGCTCCCCAAAGTAAATTAATATTAATGAGGAAGAAAACATTACCAGGCTGGATTTGTGTTTAAGAATTAGTGACAAAATCAGAAAGAAAATATCTTTCTCATATTGCTTATGCAGAAAATGCTTAATTTTTCATTCAGTTCTTTCTAAGCCTCAGTAATTTCATAATAGCTTCCACTCCTCAAGGAAAATAAATTACAGAGTACAAAAGGGATTTATTTCATATATGTGAGTACTAGCTTATTTGCTTATGTAGAGGAGAGAAGATTTCTTTTCTTTACCCATCACTAGGTTCATGGCTGTGGCCCTTATAACATAAAGCAATTTAACAAGAGAGAAGCATACACATTTATTTAATATTAGTTTTAAGTCACATAGGAGCCTTCACAAGGAAATGAAGACCAAAATAAACAGGTAAACCTGTGTGTCTTTTATGCTAAGTTTGATGAAAAAGTGAATAGTCATGGAGAAGTATGATTGGATAGAAAGGTACGCTCTAATGACAATAAATAAAATAAGACTTACTTGGATTCTTTCCTGTGTCCCCATTCCTTCAAAGGTAAGGATGTTTCCTTTCTCTGAGTATAAGGAGGGGACTTCGCAATGAGGATCTTTTGACCTACTTCAGGGGAAAAGTGGGAGAGGTGAGAGTAAAATGCTTCTGCTGTTTTCTCAGATGCCAGTGTTTTGGGACGGCGAGCGAAAGCTCAGCTCGAGCTGTAACAAACATGGACCAGAAGAGAGTGCAGTTGCAAGATTTAATAGAATGAAAACAGAGCTCCCATACAATGGGAGGGGACCCAAAGAGGGTAGCCATTGCTGGCTCGAATGCCTGAGTTTGTATCCCAATGATTGTCCTTCCCACTGTGCTCTCAGGCAATACATGATTGGCTATTTCTTTACCTCCTGTTTTTGCCTAATTAGCATTTTAGTGAGCTCTCTGATCGGTCGGGTGTGAGCTAAGTTGCAAGCCCCATGTTTAAAGGTGGATGCGGTCACCTTCCCAGCTATGCTTAGGGATTCTTAGTCGGCCTAGGAAATCCAGCTAGTCCTGTCTCTCACCACCATACCTGGCTAATTTTTGTATTTTCTGTAGAGACAGTGTTTTGCCATGTTGCCTAGGCTGGTCTCAAACTCCTGAGCTCAAAAGATCCACCCACCTTGGCCTCCCAAAGTGCTGGGATCACAGGCAATGGCATTAATTTATTCATGAGGATGCAGCACTCATGACATGACCACTTCCTGAAAGGCCCCTCGCCCCAATACTGCTGCAATGATAATTAAGTTTTTAACACCTGAATTTTGGAGAGGGGACACATTGAAACCATAGCACCATGACAAAAATATTTTCTATGTATAGTACACATGCATTTTCTGTATGTGCTATGACATAAAGAAATCTCAAAGGCCTTTTTTTCCCAGATAGCCTTTCTTTTAAGGCGGAACTAGCTAGGCACAGTTTTCACTTGAGTCATAATTACCTTATTTACATGTAATATTTCTCATTATACTATAATTCCTGTAAGATGGGGGAGAAATTTGTTACTGATTCGCCAGTGAACTGTGATTGTGCTGTTTAGTTTGAAAACCTTATTTCTTTTTTATACCAGAGCCATGTTCTTTTTCCCTCACTTATGCATTCTAAAGAAAGTAAAATGTGATAGAATTCTGTTTCCTTTACTATTTTCCTTGTTCCTATACAAAGGTCACATTGATGCTAACACTCTTTTCTAAATTTGCTAATCTAACCTACTTTTTATCTACCCATGGGACTCCATATTTTTCTCTTCTCCAATGTAAGAAGTTATCTTCTCACTAATACTGCTAACTCAATACTACACTATTTTGTTTTTATCCATAGATCAATAGAAATGGCTTCCCCTCCCTTATCTCTGGTTAATGCCAGAGGCTTTTAAATAACAGAATAACATTTTGGATTTTCTATCCTGATATTTTGGGGAAAATAGATGCTGTCCATTGTTGGGTACTTATAATATTGCAGCTATTTTTGGAATCACCTGAATTTGCTGTGAAAATTGGCTACTTTTTGCTGTTTCTAAAAACCTCATATCAGCAATAATAAAGTTCAGTAATACACAAAAGTACAAAGCTAGCTTTTTTTCAGTTTGAATCTTCTCTACTTTATTGCACAGAGCTATAAGTATAGTTTTCATAAAAATGAAAATCACCCTGTATTGATTACACATAGTCATTCTCCCTGCCTATTTCATGTAAGCTTCCACCTCAAGATCCTTGAAACGTTTCTTAGCCAGACAGAAACACTTGGAATATCCCTTTTTCTCTTGGAACTATGAGAACTATCCAGCAAGTTTCTTTTTTTTTTGAGACAGAGTCTTGCTCTGTCTCCCAGGCTGGAGTGCAGTGGTGCAGTCTCGGCTCACTGCACGCTCCGCCTCCCGGGTTCACGCCATTCTCCTGCCTCAGCCTCCCGAGTAGCTGGGACTAGAGGTGCCCGCCACCACGCCCGGCTAATTTTTTGTATTTTTTGTAGAGACGGGGTTTCACTGTGCCCTCGATCTCCTGACCTCGTGATCCGCCCGCCTCGGCCTCCCAAAGTGCTGGGATTACAAGCGTGAGCCACCGCGCCTGGCCTATCCAGCAAGTTTCTATCAGAATTATTATTAAAACATTATTTTGGCAGAAAAAAATTGAACTTTAATATGTAAAGAAAAATTTAAATTGGTACACCTTTAGTCAATGTCAGTGCTTTAAGTTTCTGCATAAGCAAATGAACATCTAACATAAACAGTAAAATGAAACGAGAGACTTCTCTAATCAGAAACTGCTAACCTACCTCTATAAACTTTCCACTCTAACCAATAACATTTATTTTCTTTGCCTTCCTTTCTTGTTCAGCTTGTACAAATTTGCTGACTTTGCTGCTGCAGCAGAGCTCTCTGAACCTCTTCTGGTTCTGAATGATGCCTGATTTATAAATTGTTCTTTGCTCAAATAAACTCCATTAAATTTATTTTATGTAAAGTCTTTATTTTAATGAGTACCAGTGGGGTAGTTCCAAACATTAGCTGAACATAAGAAGAAAGGAAGGGACGTGTTCAGTGTGGTTGAAAAACGCTTCAGAGATTTCGAAGATCCCTGGAAATTTCATATCATCCTAGTGGCCACATTTAGGAGCAAGTAGGAAGTAAACTACTGATATGTGCTGCATGTGTGCCAGCCGAGGTGCTAATGGTCCACAGTTAAATTGTAACTGCAGAAGAAAAGATTCAAACTCTGTGAAATATTTGAAGGGATTTATTCTGACCCAAATGTCAGTGGCCATGGCCCATGAAACAGCCCCAGGAGATCGTAAGAACATGTGCCCAAGGTGGTCAGGCTACAGCTTGGTTTTATACATTTTGGGGAGATAGAAGACATCAAGCAATACATGTAAGATGTACATTATTTTGGTCAGGAGAGGTGGGACAACTCAACATGGAGGAAGGGGGTTCCAGGGTGTATGTGGATTCAAAGATTTTCTGATTGGCAATTGTTTGATAGAGTTTATCTAAAGACCTTGAATCAATAGAAGGGAGTGTTTGGATTAAGATAAGGGTTAGTGGAGACCAAGGTTCTTATTATGCAGATGAGGCCTCCAGGTAACAGGCTTCAAACAGAATAGATTATAAATGTTTCTTATCAGACTTAAAAAGGTGCCAGACCCCTAGTTAATTCTCTCTTGGATCAGGAAAAAGACCTGGAAAAGGAAAGGCATTCTCTATAGAATGTACATTTTTTTTCCACAAAACACAGCTTTGCAGGGCCATTTCAAAACATTTCAAAGAAATATATTTCTGTTGTAAAATACTTCAATTTATTTCAGGGCCTGCTATCTTGTCACATTGGTGTCTTATTGCTAAAAAGAGTCTGTTTTCTCAGTCTTAAGTTCTCTGTTAATGTTAATACTGATCTGTTGTGCTTGAATTCCAAAGGGAGAAAGGTATAATGAGGCGTGTTTGACCACCCATTCCCATCATGGCCTGAACTAGCGTTTCGAGTTTACTTTAGAATGCCCTTGGCTGAGAGGAGGGGTCCATTCATTTAGTTGGGGGGCTTAAAATTTTATTTTTGGTTTCCATAATAGAACCACTGTGGTCAGAAAATATAGCATGCCAACAAAGTGTGATATTCTCAATATGAACACCTACGTATCAAAGCAATGCTATTATATATTGCTTTAAGTAAACTAGTTCAACCATTGTGGAAGACAGTGTGAGGATTCCTCAAGGATCTAGAAAAAGAAATACCATTTGACCCAGCCATCCCATTACTGGGTATATACCCAAAGGATTATAAATCATGCTGCTATAAAGACACATGCACACGTATGTTTATTGCAGCACTATTCACAATAGCAAAGACTTGGAACCAACCCAAATGTCCATCAATGATAGACTGGATTAAGAAAATGTGGCACATATACACCATGGAATACTATGCAGCCATAAAAATTGATGAGTTCATGTCCTTTGTAGGGACATGGATGAAGCTGGAAACCATCATTCTGAGCAAACTATCGCAAGGACAGAAAACCAAACACCACATGTTCTCACTCATAGGTGGGAATTGAACAATGAGAACACTTGGACATAGGGTGGGGAACATCACACACCAAGGCCTGTTGTAGGGTGGGGGCAGGGGAGAGGGACAGCATTAGGAGATACCCCTAATGTAAATGACGAGTTAATGGGTGCAGCACACCAACATGGCACAGGTATACATATGTAATAAACCTGCATGTTGTGCACATGTACCCTAGAACTAAAAGTATAATAATAATAAAAAAAGTATTATATTTTACTCAAAGGAATCACCTTAGAGAAATAGAATTGGAGAAAGGTATCTGTTGCCACATACTCTCCACATGTAATTTAAGAGTTTTGAATTCTTCAGGACCTATACCACTCCAAATATTCCACCTATGAAATTTTGTTTTTGGTTAACTACATTCAGATTATTATAAGAAACTAAAATGAGGCCACAGGTAAATAAACGTTCACATGAAGGTGAAGATACAGCATATATGAATCTTGAAAAGACCACAGGAGTCAGAAGTAAATCTTAAACACTCATGACACATGTTTGACATTACTAATAAAAACAGAAATTTCCACCAAAAAGAATGATTGTACTATATCATATTTATTATTATTAATTCATAATTAGTGTTTTATTCTTCTGTCTTTCATAAGCATGGACTGTCTGTGCTATGGACTTAAGTGGAGATTGTGAGCCAGTTTGGTCCTTTAAGGAAATTAACTCTAATGAGGTAGGACAGTAATATAGGTTAAAACAAACAAACAAACAAACAAAAAAAAACAGTAAGTGCAAGATAGTACTTAGAGGCTGCCATAGTTTTAAGGTTTAAAGATGTTAGCAAAAGCAGTTGTAGTTGGGGAAGTCTTCCAAGAAATTAAAAGACTTGTTTGGATTCTCAAAGAATGGAGAAAATATTGCCAAACTGAGAGGAGGTGGAGAGAGCACGCAGGAGGTGGGCAGCCTTCTAGGAACAACAAAGAACTAGGGATTTGTGGTGAATAACTGAGTGTGGCTTCAGCAACTGATTTCCAGTGGCAAACAGCTGGTGAGAAGATGGGACATGCAGGCTGGAGCAAGAAGGCAAAGTGTGCCCACACCCTAGGTGGCTGCTCAAAGAACACTTAATGCTGCCTCTCTCTCCTACAATGCCTGTCTGATGGAGCAGGTGGTACCAGGTACGGTTCGGTGAAAATTTATAATTGCTAATATTGTTTTGTTTGTAAATTCATTTGGTGGAATTTAAGTTCTAGAGAGGAAGTTTATCTGTGCTTTTTCTTTTTTAAAAAAACTTTGGTTTCTGCGTGGGACTTTGCTTCTATGAAAATCCTCCTGAGCTATCTGGAATATGGGTTTCTCTCCCTTTAACACAGGCATAGGAAACACAGAAGCCTTCTTCAAAAGCTGTCTCTGTTCCTGAGGACCTATCTTGTTTCCATGACAACCAACTTTTTACCCTCCAAGAACCCCCTCAGTGCCCCCTGGAGGTCTCAGAAGCACCACTGTATGTTGGCATGTGTTTTCTAACAACAACAAATCACTTTGGTCTGTGGCCATTAGGATGTAATTGCTACAAAGTGTGTTGATGAGTGATCTAAAATTGACTAGGATCCTCAAGTTTAGAGCTATTGATTCTTGCCAAACATTATGCCGACCCTTCGGCTAGACAGAATACCTGTCAATTCTGGAAACAACTTCACAGAGTTTGTGGGTTTGCATTGGATGCAACATAAAATCGAATGATATGACACTCTATTATGAGGCACTAGTGATAGGTCTTGCCAAAAAAGAAAGGAAGGAAGGATGGAAGGAAGGAAGGAAGGAAGGAAGGAAAGAAGGAAGGAAGGAAGGGAGGAAAGAAAGATTTTTTGTTGCATTAAGCAATAAGGGTATCATTGGTAACCTTTTCTTAAGGCAATTTAGGTTGAGTGTGTTAGCAAAGACAACTAACAACGGATAGATAAGTGAGTGTAGTATAAGGAAAAGAAGACCCAATATTTGTTCAAGGACCTTGGTAGTGAAAAGAAAAAAAACAAAGTAAAGCTGTAGGGGAAATAGAGTCAAAGGAACTGTGCTTCATTTTCGTTTTTCACAATGGACTAATTTTGTTGATGTTTAAGAGTTCAAAAAAAGAGCAAGCAGAATGAGAGAGACCCAACACAAATATAAAAAAGGGCTAATTGATAGGCAAATGTAGTTTAAAGAGATAAGAAGGAAGGTAGAGGAATTGTCCTTGAGTAGAAATAGGGCATCCAAAAAGGCATGTTATCTTCTTCCAAAAGTGGAGGTAAGGAGATAAAGGTATTTTGAAAAAAAAAAAAGAGAGTACATAAGGTAAAACAGATAAGTACATTGGTAGCTGAAAGAGGATGAGAGGTCGAGGTTAAAAAAAATCTGTTTTGATATAGGCAATAATAGCAGATATGTATATTTATAGATATATTTTACATAAATATATAAAATGTTTTGTAAAATATACAAAAATATACATAAAATTTTTATATATGTATATATAAAATATATAAATTTATATGTATTTATATATGATATATAAATACATACGTATATGTGTCTGTCTGTGTGTGTATATATATATTAATTTTTAAAATGTTTTTAGAGACAGGGTCTTATTCTGCTTCCCAGGCTGGAGTGCAGTGGCACAATCATGGCTCACTGTAACCTTGACCTCCCAGGCTCAATCGTTTTTCCCACCTCAGCCTCCTGAGTAGCTGAGACTAATGACACCAGCCATCATGCCTACCTAATTTTTGCATTTTTGTTTAGAGATGTGTTTCACAATGTTGCCTAGGTTGGTCCCAAACTCCTGGGCTCCAGTGATCTGCCTGCCTTGGCCTCTCAAAGTGCTGGTATTACAGTTGTGAGTCAATGTGCCCAGCCAAAAAATATATTTGATATAGCAATAATAATAATAATAATAACAACAACCAGGGTCTTGGCTGATGCTTATGTTCCAGGTTAAATGTTTATGGATCAATAGGGTCATGCTTGTGGTTCTAGATCATGCTTGTTGTAGATTCTTGATAATGTTATTTTTCCCAGTGAGGTACATTTGATCTTCTGCTAGGAGTGAAAAAAATGCTTTATGTGACTTAGAGGAATAAAGCCTCAAAATCCCTACTATACCCAGTATTAAGAGTGAGAACCCTGGGCAAAATATTAAAGCCTTTAAATGAAATGAAAGAAAACTTCTACAGTGTTGGATAGCTGTGAGGTTAGTGGGATGGCAGGAAGCTCAGTCTTACAGTGCCTTGTAGTCCACCACAAGGACTTTGAACTTTACTTTGATTATGGCAGAAAATCATTGAAGGGTGTATAGGAATTGCACAACATATATTTTAAAATAATCACTTTATGTGGTGCAGAGAGAAGACTAAACAGATTAAGGATATCAGCAGTGAAAACAGAAGTCTATTGCAATAATTCAGGAAAGATTAAGCTAGGTTGGACTACAGTTACAGAAGTCCAAGAGATGTAAGTGATAGGATTAGATACATATTTTAAAGGTAAGAGAAAAGATATGTTGATGTGGAGAAATACAGGCATCAAGGTTAACTCCCAAATTTTTTATCTTAGTTACTAAAAATCCTTCACAACAGGGTTTGGGGTTAAAACTTAGGAATTTAGTTTGGGACATAGTAAGCTTAAAGTCTCTAGTGCAGGGGTCCCCAACAACTACTGGTCCCCATGGCCTGTTAGGAACTGAGCTGCACAGCAGGAGGTGAGAGGCTGGTGAGTAAACATTACTGCCTGAACTCTGCTTTGTGTCAGATCAGCAGTGGCATTAGATTCTCATAGGAGTGTGAACCCTATTGTGAACGGTGCATGTGAAGGATCTAGGTTGCGCACTCCTTGTAAGAATCTAATGCCTGATGATCTGAGGTGGAACAGTTTCATCCCAAAACCATACCCTTCCATCAACAATCCCAACCCAGTTCATGGAAAAATTGTCTTCCATGAAACTGGTCCCTGGTGCAAAAAAGCTTAGGGACTGCTGCTCTAGTAGATGCCTGAGTGGAGATATCATATAGGAAGGGTGAGCCTGAGTTTAAGGGATGTCCAGTTTGGAGACACAGATGTAGGTTTATTCAGCATGTGGGTATCTTTTAAGATCATGGATTAGATGAGATAACCAGGGGAGTAAGTGTAGATAAAGGAGAGATGGAGTTTGAGGATGGTGCTTCATGGTGGTCTAATTTCCAAAGCTCACAAGATTAAGAGAAGCCAGCAAAGGAGCCTGGGCAAAAGTTAACTACAAGGAAGCAAGGACAGCCAAAATAGGCATGTATCCTGGAAGCTAAGAAAAGAAAGAATTTCAGGTCGGAGTGCATGTTAGTCCATTTTGCATTGCCTTAAAGGAATACCTGAGACTGGGTAACTTACAAGAAAAGAAGTTTATTTGGCTGTTGGTTCTGCATGCTCTACAAGCATGGCACTAGCATCGTCTTCTGGTGAAGCTTCAGAAAGCTTTTACCCATGGTGGATGGTGAAAGGGGAGCAGGTGTGTCATATGGTGAGTGGATAGCAAGAGAGAGAGGGACAGGTGTGACACTCTTTTAAACAACCTGATTTGGTGTGAATTCAAAGAGTGTGAATTCACTCATTACTGTGCGGAAGGCATCAAGCCATTCCTGAGTGATCCATGTCCATGAGACAAACACCTCCCACCAGGCCCCACCTCTTACATTTCAGCATCAGATATGGAGAGGCCAATTTCTAAACCATATCCAAGTGATTGAGAAACCCAGGCAAATATTAGTTCTGGCAATCTGAAGGTCTATAGTGACATTAAAGATAACAGTTAATGTGGAATTGCGAGGATAAAAATGTGATTGGATTGGGTTCAAGAGAGGAAAGGAGACAGATTGGGGATGATGGGTATAGATGCTACTTTCAAAGTGTTTTATATTGTTTAAAAAAAGGCAGAGAAATGTGTTCATAGGTGGAAAAAGGGGATGTAAGTTCAAATTAAAAAAAACTTTTTTGATATAAAAACGATAGTGCATGTTTTTGGCTGGTGGTTATGTTCCAGGTTAGAAGAGGGAATTAACAATGCAAGAGAGAGAAGAAAAGCAGCCAAAGCAGGGATGGCGTCCTGTGTAAAAGTGAAGGTTTGGCCTTGGATAGGATTTTGAACAGTTTATCTCTTGTAACAGGAGTGAATTAATAAGATATATGTACTGAGCCAGCTCAGCCGGTAGATGTGGTAGTGATAATCGAGAAATTTGTGAACTTTTTCTTCTGACTGTATTAATTTTTTTTCTTCCAGAGAAATATGAATAAAACAGAAGTAAGTTATTATTAGAAAGTGAGAATTGTGAAATGCATATTGGATGCTAATAAAGAGATTGGTATCTACTATTTTATACAGTAGTACAATTTTTTTCAACCTCAACAAGATCTCTAACCCACTGACTCTGTTGTTTTCTTACCATTCATCAGTCCCCTGTTTACTTCACTTCCTTTCTTACCCCATAGCATTATATTTGTAAATGCTTACTGCCAAATACTCTCAACTCCCTAGGCCCTTTATGCTTCTTTTACATGTGCCTGGTAGGAAACATTAGTCCAGCATACTTATCTTCTTTATTTGTGATGTATTAATGCTCCTAAATGCTAGGGGACAATAACATCCAGCAAGATTGCATGATTTCATTTTAAATTCATGAATATAAATTCAATTTGTAACTTAACACTTAGCAGAAACCCAACTATTTTTATCTAGAAAATTTTCTTGCTCATCTTCTAAAATTGTAATTTTTCTTTTGTATTTTCTTTTATTTATTTATTATTTTTTAGAGATAGGGTCTCACTTTGTCACCTAGCCTGGAGTGCAGTAGCATAATCACAACTCATTGCAGCCTGGAACTCCTGGGCTCAATTGGTCCTCCTGCCTCAGCCTCCTGAGTAGCTGGGGCTACAGATGTGTGCCACCAGGCTCAGCTCATTAATTAATTTATTTTTTTTTTAAGATATGGGTTCTCACTGTGTTGGCCAGGCTGGTCTCAAACTCCTGACCTCAAGCAATCCTCCAAAGTGCTGGGATTACAAGCATGAGGCACTATGTCCAGCCCTTTTTAACTGACTTATACCACTTACTCTCCTCTTCCTTCCAAAACAATAATGTCACCATACACTTAACTAAGAAAATTGAATACATCAAATGGGACTCATTCATTTTCCAATTACTAAATTTATACATCTACCTGCAGCTGCACTCATATTCTCTTTCTCCATTTTTATTAAAATGGTGAAAGCATCTCACTTCCTCTAAGCCTAATTCTTCCACATGTGCAATTAATCCTATTCTTTCTTGTCATTGTAAGATATCTATCTTCTGTTTTCCACTTATCTGCTGTAACATATGTCTTTCTCTTTCTACCTTTTCACTTCCATACTGTATTTTTTTAAAAAGAAACTGAATGTTTCTTGTATTCAAGTTTTCACTCGATTTATTAAATTACAGATTTTATATGTTTGATTCTCTCAAAAATATATATTAAAAAAACAAATGTGATACCCACAATGTGTTTCAATGACTTCAAGCTTATCATTATGTCTACACATGATTTTGACATAAATTATCAATTCCATGCAGTTTATTCAATTATCTCTTACTTTCATACCAGTCTTCCAACTACACTTAATAATTAAACAGTGCTTCACTTACCTAGCCAAGGAAAACAAGATTGCTTTCTGATTATGGACAGTTGATTCTTGCCCCTGACATAATAACTGGTTGTGTCTTCAATCTGATTGAAATTCAAACTGGCATTAGTTGAGTTATGTCTCTTCTTAAGTTTTACCAGCCACATCAGTGATGCTTTCCAGATCCTACCTACTGGTAACAGCTTCCTAATATCTTTGCCAGTGAAACCTAAATTTAATTTCTGACACCCAGGATCTCTGAATTGACCATTTTTTTCTTCCTTTTTTTTTTTTTTTAATAAGTCATCATCCATTATATTAATTAAAAACAACAACAACAAATCACTTTTCTGGTTCCAGTATGTAAAGAGGTAGGAAGTCACCACTTCATCCTAATGACAAGTAAAAAAGCTGAACAAACTGAAAAATCAACACATCTTAGATCTGTAAGAGAAGCAAGATCACAAGGCAAAACCCTGCCCCCCAAATTGGAGAGACAGATAGATGAATACAGAGATCTACAACTTACTGGAATAGAAACTCATAAGTAGAAACCTCTCCAGGGACCAGTGCCAAAGTAGGAAATCTAAACTGTAATGGATAAACTGCTGGAGCCTTAGAAGCTCCAGGTGGACCCAGTTTTGGGGATTAGGCGGTTCCTCACACTACTGAGTTTTACCTCTGGAAGCTTGACAAGTTTCTCAGAGTAAGTATTGAAGAAAAATGCCCTCTTGCTCTTGGCAGGGGAAGGGGAAAGGTAGCTATTTTGAAACACAACAAAAAATTCTATTCTGCTTAACAAGGGATGGCCTCAGGAAAAACTATTTAACTATAGCCTAATTGACCTGGGGGAAGGGAAATACCCAATTCCACCCACTCTAGCCTTCTAATGGAGGAAGGGAAAGACACAATGCCAATCCATTCTAGCCACCCTGTTCCACCTAAGAGGAGGAAAATAACAAGAAGAATGTGTAACATTCACAGTCCAGGGGCACAGGCTTATTAAAAAACAGAGACATAGCAAAAGGCAAAAAAACACAGTTCGAAGAGACAAAACAAGCATCAGCACCAGCTTTGGATGTGGCAAGAATATTGGAATCATCAGATGGAGAATTTCAAACACCAATAAGTAATATGTTAAGAGCTGTGATGGATAGACAGTGTAAAGGAACAGATGGGCAATATAAGCAGAGAGATGGACATTCTAAGAAAGAATCTAAAAGAAATCCTAGAGATAAAAAACACTGCAACAGAAATAATAAATGCATTTGATGGGCTCATTTGTAGACTAGGCATTGCTGAGGAAACAATCTCTGAGCTTGAGAATAAGACAATGGAAATCCAACTTAAAAGCAAATAGAAAAAAGAAAAAATAGAATAAAATATCTAAGAATTGTTGGACAACTGCAACAAGTATACGTGTAATAAGAATACCAGAAAGAGAAGAAAGAATAAATAAAATCAATATTTAAAGAAATAATGACAGAATCTTTTCAAATTAATTTCAGACACCAAACAACAGATCTAAGAAGTTCATAAAACAGTAAGCTGGATAAATGCCCAAAATCTACACATAGGTATATCATATTTGACTCTCAGATTATCAAAGATAAAGAAAAAAATCTTGAAAGAAACCAGAGGGTGAGTAAAACACTTTACTATAGAGGAGAAAAGGTAAGAATTACATCCAGTATCTTCCTAGAGATTATGCACACAAGAAGAGAGTGGAGTGAAATATTTGAAGTGTTGAGAGAAAAAAGCCACCTAACTAGGATTTTGTATCCTGCAAAATGATTCTTCAAAAGTAAAGCAGAAATAGACTTCCTCATACAAACAGAAGTTGAGGGATTTGTTGCCACTAGACTTGCCTTGTATGAAATATCAAAAGAGATTTCATTTTCTTCAGAGAGAAGGAAAATTATGTAGGTCAGACAGTTTCATCTTGTCTTAGTCTACTTGAGCTGCTATAACAAAAAATACCACAAATTGGGTGGCTTAGAAACAACAAGCATTTCTCTCTCACAGTTCTGGAGTGTGAAAAGATCAAGATCAAGTCACCAGAAGTTTTCGTGTCTAGTGAGTGTCCAATTCTTATAGCTGGCACCCTCTTGCTGTGTCCTCACATAGTGAAAGGGGCAAATGAACTTCTTCAGGCCTGTTTTATAAGGGAACTAATCCTGTTTATGAAGCTTCTGTCCTCATGACCTGGTCATTTTCCAAATGTCCCCACCTCCAGTGCTCTTACTTTGGGAGTTAGAATTTCAAGAGAGGAGCTTGGAGGAGACGCAAACTTTCATGCTGTAGCAGATCTACATAGAGAAAGGAAGAGCATCAGAGAATAAATAAGTGAAGGTAAAATAAAACTTTTGGTTGGGCTCAGTGACTCATGCCTGTAATCTTAGCACTTTGTGGGGCCAAGGTGGGTGGATCACTTGAGGTCAGGATTTCAAAACCAGCCTGGCCAACATTGTGAAACCCCATCTTTACTAAAAATACAAAGTTAGCTGGGCATGGTGGTGGCTGCCTATAATCCCAGCTACTCGGGAGGCTGAAGAGGAGAATTGCTGGAATCTGAGAGGTGGAAGTGGCAGTGAGCTGAGATCCCACCTCTACACTCTAGCCTGGGCGATGGAGCTAAAACTCCATCTGAAAAAATAAAAATAAAAAAATAGCCGGGCGCGGTGGCTCACGCTTGTAATCCCAGCACTTTGGGAGGCTGAGGCGGGCGGATCACGAGGTCAGGAGATCGAGACCACGGTGAAACCCCGTCTCTACTAAAAATACAAAAAATTAGCCGGGCGTGGTGGCGGGCGCCTGTAGTCCCAGCTACTCGGAGAGGCTGAGGCAGGAGAATGGCGTGAACCCGGGAGGCGGAGCTTGCAGTGAGACGAGATCGCGCCACTGCACTCCAGCCTGGGCGACAGAGCGAGACTCCATCTCAAAAAAAAAAAAAAAAAAAAAAAAAGTGTCATCTTCTCTTATCCTATGCAACAACGAACCATTTCTTGATCGGATTGTGACATGCATTGAAAAGTGGATTAATTTATGGACCAAACAGGTGGTGGAGCCAAGATGGCCGAATAGGAACAGCTCCGGTCTCCAGCTCCCAGCCCCAGCGACACAGAAGACGGGTGATTTCTGCATTTCTGCTTGAGGTACCGGTTTCATCTCACTAGGGAGTGCCTAACAGTGGGTTCAGGACAGTCGGTGAAGCGCACTGTGCGCGAGCCGAAGCAGGGCGAGGCATTGCCTCACTCGGGAAGCGCAAGGGGTCAGGGAGTTCCCTTTCCTAGTCAAAGAAAGGGAAAACAGACGGCACCTGGAATATCGGGTCAGTCCCGTCCTAATACTGCGCTTTTCCAACGGGCCTGGAAAACGGCACACTAGGAGATTGTGTCCCGCACCTGGCTCGGAGGGTCCTATGCCCACAGAGTCTTGCTGATTGCTAGCACAGCAGTCTGAGATCACGCTGCAAGGCGGCAACGAGGCTAGGGGAGGGGCGCCCGCCATTGCCCAGGCTTGCTTAGGTAAACAAAGCAGCCAGGAAGCTCGAACTGGGTGGAGCCCACCACAGCTCAAGGAGGCCTGCCTGCCTCTGTAGGCTCCACCTCTGGGGGCAGGGCACAGACAACCAAAAACTCAGCGAGAACCTCCACAGCCTTAAATGTCCCTGTCTGACTGACAGCTTTGAAGAGAGTAGTGGTTCTCCCAGCACGCAGCTGGAGATCTGAGAACGGACAGACTGCCTCCTAAAGTGGGTCCCTCACCCCTGAGCAGCCTAACTGGGAGGCACCCCCCCAGTGGGACAGACTGACACCTCATTCAACTGGGTACTCCTCTGAGACAAAACTTTCAGAGGAACTATCAGACAGCTGAATTTGTGGTCTCACGAAAATCCGCTGTTCTGCAGCCACTGGTGCTGACACCCAGCCAAACAGGGTCTGGAGTGGACCTCTAGTAAACTCCAACAGACCTGCAGCTGAGGGTCTTGTCTGGTAGAAGGAAAATTAACAAACAGAAAGGACATCCACACCAAAAACCCATCTGTACATCACCATCATCGAAGACAAAAAGTAGACAAAACCACAAAGATGGGGAAAAAACAGACCAAAAAAACTGGAAACTCTAAAAAACAGAGCACCTCTTCTCCTCCAAAGGAACGCAGTTCCTCACCAGCAACGGAACAAAGCTGGATGGAGGATGACTTTGATGAGTTGAGAGAAGAAGGCTTCAGACGATCAAACTACTCTGAGCTACGAGAGGAAATTCAAAACAATAGCAAAGAAGTTAAAAACTTTGAAAAAAAATTAGAAGAATGGATAACTAGAATAACCAATGGAGAGAAGGGCTTAAAGGAGATGATGGAGCTGAAAGCCAAGTTTCGAGAACTACGCGAAGAATGCAGAAGCCTCAGTAGCAGATGCGATGAACTGGAAGAAAGGGTATCGCTGATAGAAGATGAAATGAATGAAATGAAGAGAGAAGGGAAGTTTAGAGAAAAAAGAATAAAAAGAAATGAACAAAGCCTCCAAGAAATTTGGGACTATGTGAAAAGACCAAACCTACGTCTGATTGGTGTACCTGAAAATGATGGGGAGAATGGAACCAAGTTGGAAAACACTCTGCAAGATATTATCCAGGAGAACTTCCCCAATCTAGCAAGGCAGGCCAGCATTCAGATTCAGGAAATACAGAGAACGCCACAAAGATACTCCTCGAGAAGGGCAACTCCAAGACACATAATTGTCAGATTCACCAAAGTTGAAATGAAGGAAAAAATGTTAAGGGCAGCCAGAGAGAAAGGTCGGGTTACCTACAAAGGGAAGCCCATCAGACTAACAGCTGATCTCTCAGCAGAAACTCTACAAGCCAGAAGAGAGTGGGGGCCGATATTCAACATTCTTAAAGAAAAGAATTTTCAACCCAGAATTTCCTATCCCGCCAAACTAAGCTTCATAAGTGAAGGAGAAATAAAATACTTTACAGACAAGCAAACGCTGAGTGATTTTGTCACCACCAGGCCTGCCCTAAAAGAGCTCCTGAAGGAAGCACTAAACATGGAAAGGAACAACCGGTACCAGCCACTGCAAAAACATGCCAAATTGTAAAGACCATTGAGGCTAGGAAGAAACTATAGCAACTAACGAGCAAAATAACCAACTAACATCATAATGACAGGATCAGATTCACACATAACAATATTCACGTTAAATGTAAATGGGCTAAATGCTCCAATCAAAAGACACAGACTGGCAAACTGGATAAGGAGTCAGGACCCATCAGTGTGCTGTATTCAGGAAACCCATCTGACGTGCAGACACACACATAGACTCAAAATAAAGGGATGGAGGAAGATCTATCAAGCAACTGGAAAACAAAAAAAGGCAGGGGTTGCAATCCTAGTCTCTGATAAAATAGACTTTAAACCAACAAAGATCAAAAGAGACAAAGAAGGCCATTACATAATGGTAAAGGGATCAATTCAACAAGAAGAGCTAACTATCCTAAATATATATGCACCCAACACAGGAGCACCCAGATTCATAAAGCAAGTCCTCAGTGACCTACAAAGGGACTTAAACTCCCACACAATAATAATGGGAGATTTTAACACCCCACTGTCAGCATTAGACAGATCAACGAGACAGAAAGTTAACAAGGATATCCAGGAATTGAACTCAGCTCTACATAAAGTGGACCTAATAGACATCTACAGAACTCTCCACCACAAATCAACAGAATATACATTTTTTTCAGCACCACACCACACCTATTCCAAAATTGACCACATAGTTGGAAGTAAAGCTCTTCTCAGCAAATGTAAAAGAACAGAGATTATAACAAACTGTCTCTCAGACCACAGTGCAATCAAACTAGAACTCAGGATTAAGAAACTCAGTCAAAACCGCTCAACTACATGGAAACTGAACAACCTGCTCCTGAATGACTATTGGGTACATAATGAAATGAAGGCAGAAATAAAGATGTACTTTGAAACCAACGAGAACAAAGACACAACATACCAGAATCTCTGGGACATGTTCAAAGCAGTGTGTAGAGGGAAATTTATAGCACTAAATGCCCACAAGAGAAAGCAGGAAAGATCCAAAATTGACACCCTAACATCACAATTAAAAGAACTAGAAAAGCAAGAGCAAACACATTCAAAAGCTAGCAGAAGGCTAGAAATAACTAAAATCAGAGCAGAACTGAAGGAAATAGAGACACAAAAAACCCTTCAAAAAATTAATGAATCCAGGAGCTGGTTTTTTGAAAAGATCAACAAAATTGATGGACCGCTAGCAAGACTAATAAAGAAGAAAAGAGAGAAGAATCAAATAGATGCAATAAAAAACGAAAAAGGGGATATCACCACCGATCCCACAGAAATACAATCTACCATCAGAGAATACTACAAACACCTCTATGCAAATAAACTAGAAAATCTAGAAGAAATGGATAAATTCCTCGACAAATACACCCTCCCAAGACTAAACCAGGAAGAAGTTGAATCTCTGAATAGACCAATAACAGGTTCTGAAATTGTGGCAATAATCAATAGCTTACCAACCAAAAAGAGTCCAGGACCTGATGGATTCACAGCTGAATTCTACCAGAGGTACAAGGAGGAACTGGTACCATTCCTTCTGAAACTATTCCAATCGATAGAAAAAGAGGGAATCCTCCCTAACACATTTTACGAAGCCAGCATCGTCCTGATACCAAAACCTGGCAGAGACATAACCAAAAAAGAGAATTTCAGACCAATATCCTTGATGAACATTGATGCAAAAATCCTCAATAAAATACTGGCAAACCGAATCCAGCAGCACATCAAAAAGCTTATCCACCATGATCAAGTGGGCTTCATCCCTGGGATGCAAGGCTGGTTCAACATACGCAAATCAATAAATGTAATCCAGCATATAAACAGAACCAAAGACAAAAACCACATGATTATCTCAATAGATGCAGAAAAGGCCTTTGACAAAATTCAACAAACCTTCATGCTAAAAACTCTCAATAAATTAGGTATTGATGGGACGTATCTCAAAATAATAAGAGCTATCTACAACAAACCCACAGCCAATATCATACTGAATGGGCAAAAACTGGAAGCATTCCCTCTGAAAACTGGCACAAGACAGGGATGCCCTCTCTCACCGCTACTATTCAACATAGTGCTGGAAGTTCTGGCCAGAGCAATCGGGCAGGAGAAGGAAATAAAGGGTATTCAATTAGGAAAAGAGGAAGTCAAATTGTCCCTGTTTGCAGATGACATGATTGTATATCTAGAAAACCCCATTGTCTCAGCCCAAAATCTCCTTAAGCTGATTAGCAACTTCAGCAAAGTCTCAGGATACAAAATTAATGTACAAAAATCACAAGCATTCTTGTACACCAATCACAGACAAACAGAGAGCCAAATCATGAGTGAACTCCCATTCACAATTGCTTCAAAGAGAATAAAATAGCTAGGAATCCAACTTACAAGGGATGTGAAGGACCTCTTCAAGGAGAACTACAAACCACTGCTCAATGAAATAAAAGAGGATACAAACAAATGGAAGAACATTCCATGCTCATGGGTTGGAAGAATCAATATCGTGAAAATGGCCATACTGCCCAAGGTAATTTATAGATTCAATGCCATCCCCATCAAGCTACCAATGACTTTCTTCACAGAATTGGAAAAAACTACTTTAAAGTTCATATGGAACCAAAAAAGAGCCCGCATCGCCAAGTCAATCCTAAGCCAAAAGAACAAAGCTGGAGGCATCATGCTACCTGACTTTAAACTATACTACAAGGCTACAGTAACCAAAACAGCATGGTACTGGTACCACAACAGAGACATAGATCAATGGAACAGAACAGAGCCCTCAGAAATGATGCCGCATAGCTACAACTATCTGATCTTTGACAAACCTGACAAAAACAAGAAATGGGGAATGGATTCCCTATTTAATAAATGGTGCTGGGAAAACTGGCTAGCCATATGTAGAAAGCTGCAACTGGATCCCTTCCTTACACCTTATACAAAAATTAATTCAAGATGGATTAAAGACTTACATGTTAGACCTAAAACCATTAAAATCCTACAAGAAAACCTAGGCAATACCATTCAGGACATAGGCGTGGGCAAGGACTTCATGTCTAAAACACCAAAAGCAATGGCAACAAAAGCCAAAATCGACAAATGGGATCTCATTAAACTAAAGAGCTTCTGCACAGCAAAAGAAACTATCATCAGAGTGAACAGGCAACCTACAGAATGGGAGAAAATTTTTGCAACCTACTCATCTGACAAAGGGCTAATATCCAGAATCTACAATGAACTCAAACAAATTTACAAGAAAAAAACAAACAACCCCATCAAAAAGTGGGCAGAGGACATGAACAGACACTTCTCAAAAAAAGACATTTATGCAGCCAAAAAACACATGAAGAAATGCTCCTCATCACTGGCCATCAGAGAAATGCAAATCAAAACCACAGTGAGATACCATCTCACACCAGTTAGAATGGCCATCATTAAAAAATCAGGAAACAACAGGTGCTGGAGAGGATGTGGAGAAATAGGAACACTTTTACACTGTTGGTGGGACTGTAAACTAGTTCAACCATTGTGGAAGTCAGTGTGGCGATTCCTCAGGGATCTCGAACTAGAAATACCATTTGACCCAGCCATCCCATTACTGGGTATATACCCAAAGGACTATAAATCATGCTGCTATAAAGACACATGCACACGTATGTTTATTGCGGCACTATTCACAATAGCAAAGAGTTGGAACCAACCCAAATGTCCAACAACGATAGACTGGATTAAGAAAATGTGGCACATATACACCATGGAATACTATGCAGCCATAAAAAATGATGAGTTCATGTCCTTTGTAGGGACATGGATGAAACTGGAAAGCATCATTCTCAGTAAACTATCGCAAGGACAAAAAACCAAACACCGCATGTTCTCACTCATAGGTGGGAATTGAACAATGAGAACTCATGGACACAGGAAGGGGAACATCACGCTCCGGGGACTGTTGTGGGGTGGGGGGAGGGGGGAGGGACAGCATTAGGAGATACACCTAATGCTAAATGACGAATTAATGGGTACAGGAAATCAACATGGCACATGGATACATATGTAACAAACCTGCACATTGTGCACATGTACCCTAAAACCCTAAAGTATAATAAAAAAATAAAAAAAAAAAAATAAAAAAATAAAAAAATAAAAAAAAATTAAAAAAAAACAAAAAACGACCAAACAATACACTAAAAAAAAAAAAAAAAATAGAAAACATTTACTTTTTAATTTACTTACTCTTAATTGATCTGACAGATAACAGTTTGTTCCAAATAATAGCAACAATAGCAGATTACACTTTCTTCTCAAATTCACATGAACTATTCACTAAGACCACATCCTGGACTATAAAATATACCTTAACAAGTTAAAAATAATAGAAATCATATGTCTGATCTCAGACCACAGTGAAATTAAACTAGAAATCAATAATGTCTATGTAGCTGGAAAATCTCAAAATATTAAAGAGTAATTAAAAGGCATTTTAGACTGAATGAAACTAGAAACACAGGGATGCAGGAAAAACAGTGTTTAGAGACAAATATATACCATAGAATCCAAATACTTGAAAAGTAAAAAAAAAAAAACGTATAATCCATAATCCAAGCTTGCACTTACGAAACTAGAAAGAGAAGAGTGAATTACATAAAAAGTAAGCAGAACAAAATAAATAAAAATTAGAGTAGGAATAAATAACATTAAAAGCAGGAAATCAATAGAGAAAATAAATACCAAAAGCTGTTTCTTTCAAAAAATTAATAAAACTAATAAGCCTGTAGCCAGGCTAAGAAAGACAAGACACAATTACTAATGTCAATAATGAAAGAATGATATCACAACAGATCTCATGACTATTAAAGGAACAACCAAGGAATACTATGAATAAATGTACGCCAACAAATTTAATAACCTTCACAAAATAAACCAACTCTTTGAAAGACACAATAAAACTCAGACAAGAAGAAATAGATAATATGAAGAGGCCTAATTCTATTAAATAAATTTAGTTAATAATTAAGAACCTTCTAAAATGGAAAGCACTGGGCCTAAATGTGCCAGTAATTCTACTAAATATTTAAAGACGAATTTATACCAATTATCAACAATTTCTTACAGAAAGTCAAACGCAGAGGAAATACTTTCTAATTCATTGTATGAGGTTAGCATTACAGTAATACCAACACCCAATGAAGACATTATAATAAAACTACAAATCAATTTCTCTCATGAATATAGATACAAATATTGTCAACAATATATTAACAAATAAAATCCAACAATATATAAAAATAAAAATATACCATGGCTAAGTGAGATTTATCCCATGTATGCAAGGTTGGTTCAATATTCAAAAGTCAATTAATATATTTCATCACATCAACAAAGTAAAGAAGCAAAATCACATGCTCATATCAATAGCTACAGGAAAAACATTTGAAAAAACCCAACACCCATTCATGATAAAAACTCTCAGTAAACTAGGAATAGATGGGAAGTCCTCAACTAAATAATGTATAAACAACCTACAGCTAACATCATACTTAATGACAAGAAACTACAAGCTTTTCCCTTAAGATCAGGAGCAAGATAAGGATGTTCTCTCTTACCACTCCTTTTTAGCATGGTAGAGGAATTACTATATAATTCAGTAAGAGAAGAAAATAAAATAAATGGTTTTAGATTGGGAAAAAAAAAGTATCTTTGATCATAATGATATTATATTCTATGTGTAAAATCTGAAAGAACTGGTAAAAAAAAAATCTCCTGAAACTAATAAGCATTAAAGCAAGGCGGCAAGATATAAGGTTAACATACAAAAGTCAAACACCTTCCTATACATTAGCAATTTATAAGTGTAATTTGAAATTAAACACACATTATTATTTACATTAGCATCTCAAACATTTGGCAGGTATAAATCTAACAAAATATGTGAACAATCTAAATGAGGAAAACTGCAAAACTCTGAAGAAAGATATTAAGATCTATATGAGGAAAACTATAAAACTGTTGAAAGGCATTAAAGAACTAAATAAGAGATATTTTATGTTCATGAATGAGAAGACTCAATATTATGAAGATGTCAGTTCTTCCCACTTAATGGATAGACTCAATGTTATCCCAATAAAGATCTCAGCAAATTATTTTGTTGATATTAACAAACTGATTCTAAAGTTTGTATAGAGAGGCAAATGACCCAGAATAGCCAACACAATATTGAAGAAGAACAAAGACTGACACTACCTGACTTAAGACAATACAAAGCTACAGCAATCATGACAGTGTGGAACTGGCAACAACAACAACAACAAAAGATAAATCATTTAGTGGAGCAGAATAAACAGCTCCAAAATAGGTCCATGTAAGTATAGGCAACTAATCTTTGACAAAGGAGCAAAGGCAATGCAACGAAACAAAGGCAGTCTTCACAACAAATGATGCTGAAACAACTGGACACCTATGTACAAAAAAATGAATCTAAACGCAGACTTTACACTCTTCACAAAAGGTAACTTAAAATGAATTATAAACCTAGTTGTAAAAGGCAAAACATAAAACTCCTGGAAGATAATATAGGAGAAAATTTAGATATCTAGGGTTTGGCAGTGCATTTTTAAATACAATACCAAAGACAAGATTCATGTTAAAAAGAACTTATAAGTTAGACTTTATTAAAATTTACAAATTTTTGCTCTATTAAAGGCATTACCAGAAATATAATCAGACAAATGACAGACTAGGGGAAACATTTGCAAAACACATGTCTTATAAAGGACTGTTTTCCAAAATAAACTAAGAACTCTTACAACTCACAATAGGAAAATGAACAACATTAAAAAAAATGGGTCAAAGGTTATCAGAAACCTCACCAAATAAGGTATACAGGCTGCAAATAAACATTTGTAAAGATGCTCCATATCATATGTCATTAAGGAAATGCAAATTAAAATGAGATGTCACTACACACCTATCAGAATGGCTAAAATTCAGAGCATTAACCAAACACCAAATGCTAGTGAAGATGAAGAACAACAGGAGATCTCATCCATTGCTGGTGGGAATGCAAAATGGTAGTCAATTTAGAAGTCAGTTTGGCAGTTTCTTACAAATCTAAACATACTCTTAACCATTTGACCCAGCAATCACATTTCTTGGTATTTACCCAAAGGATTTGAAAACTTAGATCCCCACAAAAACTTATACACAGATGTGTATAGCACTGTATTAGTAATTGCTCAAACTTGGAAGCAAGCAATATGTCCTTCAGTAGGTTAATGTACAAAACAACTGTAGTACATGCAGATAGTGGAATGTTATTCAGTACTGAAAAGAAATGAGTAATCAAGACGTGAAAAGACATGGAAACAATGCATATTAAGTGAAAGAAGCCAGTTTGAAAAGGCTACATAGAGTATAATTCCATCTATAGGATTCTGAAAATGGCAGAGCTATGAAGATAAAAATTAACTAAAAAGATAATTGGGTGCCAGAATACAGGGAGGAGGAAGAGATGAATAGGTAAAGCACAGAGGAATTTTAGGGAAGTGAAACTACCCTGAAATGACACTACAATGGGGCATGCTTGTCTTTACACGTTTGTTCAAAACCACAGAATGCACATCACCAAGAGTGAACCCTAATGTAAATTGCAGACTTTAGGTAATAATATGTCAATATATGTTTATTAGTTTTAACAAAATTTAATACTCTGGAGAGGGATGTTGATATTGGAGGAGGCTATATGTGTATGGGGGCGGAGGGTATATGGGAAATCTGTGTACATTCTATTCAATTTGCTTTGAACCTAAAAAACTTCTCTAAAAAATAAAGTTTATTTTAAACCAAACAAAGCAAACAAAAAACTTTTCCATCACTTGCTTAGTTCTCCTGAACAAATTTGACTTAGTGTATCTAGGAAGGAACCACCAAATATTTGAATCTTTAAACTTTCATCTCCAGTTCTATAGAGCTATCTATCAGAATCTCTATCGTAACATTACTTACAAATATCTTTTAGTCTTTTAAAAAATAACTCACCATTACTTGAAACTGCCTAAATTCTTTACTCCTCTTACTGTCACTGATTCTTGAGAGTGCTATTGCATCACCAGTGTCTACTTCATCTGAATTAAGTAAGATCAATACTCTTGCTACGCCAGCTGGAAGAAAGCTATGTTGGCAGGATAACTTTTATACTTCCAGTTCACCTCACTCAATGTTTCACTTAAGGCCAGTGACCTATTTGATTCCTGGTTTTGGGAGATGGAGCAGAACATACACAAATGGCTTATTGAATTAGTTATGGTATGGGTTGAGTTTCTGTTTGTTTTTGTTTGTTTGTTTTAAAGACATAAAGATTAATTGTATGTAACAGAAGTTTATCTCTCTTACTTTTTGGCCCAGAGGTTGGTAGTAGTTTCATGAGTATTAGGCCTGTTGGCTGAGAGAGCATCCGTTACCTTCAATTTCTAGCTTACATTTCTTGTTTTTGGGTGGCTATTCTAGTTGTCACCATCTTCCAGCCAGCAGAGAGAAATGAAATGGAGGGCAACAAGCCCTTGTGGCCACTTAGTCACAAGAGATGCTCAGAAATGTACTTTACATTTGGGCTACTGTGGCTCAAAATTGAGGGGAGAGGGTTGGTTGTTGACAAATGGATGAGTGGATACTAACAGATGGTTAACAATCTCTTCCTCTCTGGCTACTCAAGTATCAACATATAACATTTTCCCCACTCTTGTATCCAAAAATGTAATACAACCTTCCATGTAGTCACTGCCTTCTACACAAAGTCTAGAGTCACTGGGTAATATGCAATGCTCTCTGTTGAGTTTGGATGTTACTCCTCAAGGTCTGGTGATATATAAATTCATAAATAAATCATTTCTCTTTCTCCACAATTTTCACAAAACACACACACACCCCAAATACACAGAAAAATGGGAAACAGAAATAGAGTATTGAAAACCAAAGGCCAGTTTTGGCCATTTGGAATTGAAGAATGCATAGCAGTCACTAATGCATGGCAATGACGAACTCCTGCTGGGCAGGAATTATAAAGCCTTTTGGAATTGTCGGTGGAAAAACTCCTTGGTTAGACTCTAGTTCATGTCTGATTTATCCATTTTCATCCTTGACTTTGGCTTGCTTTCTGAAAGGTTCCTGCATGTCCATTATGTTATAATGGTTTTTTAATCATTCAGGCTTTTTATTTATTACATTATTAGGTCTGCTCTTTCCTTAAATTAGCTGAGGTGACATGAGGCTATAGAAGAGAAAAAACAGTCTTGGCTAGGAAAGAAACCATAATATGATCTCCATTACTAGGCTTCCCCCTATATCTGGCTGAGAAATCTTAGGAAGAAACACTGGGAAAAGTTATTGGGATACAATTTTGTCCCTTTTGGTAGTGGCATGTAGAAAAAACCGCAACACTGGTGTTTCCAATACATCACTAATCTCAGTCCATTTAAATTGCAAGACACAGGAAAGTGCTACAGTCTAAATGTAGGTGGCTTGTGGTTTGTGTGTGCTGTGGTTTAAATTCTGATCTCCATGGTTATGGTATTAGGAGGTGTGGACTGATTAGGAGTTGGGGAATAATCTCTTCCTTTGGGAAATGATTAGGTCATGGGGATATATCCCACAAATTAGATTAGAGGCCCTATAAAAGAGGGCCAGAGAGAGACCCTTCATCTCTTCTACCGTGTGAGAACACAGAAAAAAGGCAATCTACAAACCTGAAAGTGGACTCTCACCAGACACCAAATCTGTTTGCATCTTAATCCTGGACCTCCCGGGCTCCAGAAGTACGATAAATAATTTTCTATTGTTTATAGGCTATCTACTTTATGGTATTTTGTTATAGCAGCATAAATAGACTAAGGCAACAAAAACCCTTTTAACAACAATATGTTCCATTCCAACTCTGCTTGCAATCTGGCTACTTTTCCTATCTTCATTTGCACCTTCCAGAATCTTGCTAAAAGCCACAAGGTGAAGTCACACACAATGCAACACATTTACCTTTTCAGAACTGCTTTCGGGCTTGGAAAGCATGTGGTTCACTTTCCAAATACTTTGTCATGACATAATAAAGGTTACCAGAGTTTTAAAACTAAAATTTTATGTCCTGATGTGCACAGCCCACCTGGGAAGCTGATGCTTAATTTGCGATTTTTATTATGGCAGCATTATATTAGTAGGTTCCAAATCATATATTAATTATGATACAGCATAAATTGCTATACCTGTTACTCCCCGAAATACAGTCGGTCAAACAAAAAAGAATTTATTTTTCATGTAAAATTCTAGAGAAATATGAAGGTTTTAGAATGTCTGAAAGGTAATCCAGAGATCCAGGCTGGTGGAGTCACTCTGCTATCCTTAGAAAGTAGTGACTGTGTCTAATGTACTATTTTGTGTCATGTCTTCAGATCCAGACAGGAAGAAAGACAAAATAGATGGTAATATATTTTCTTTTTAAGGATGTGACCTGGAATTTGTTTATTTCACTTTATTTATCATTGCATCTGGATGGTACAAGAAGCAGGACAGCCTTGGCCTCTAGCTAGGCATCCATCTTCCCTGATGAAATTCCACGGGGAGGAGGCACACTTCTAACGTTATAAAAGGAATTGTGATATTGGGAGACAATTAATCATCTCTGTCACATCTAAGCAGAGCATGGATGCATTCTTTTTTACTGTTCATACTCTCTGTGTATAAAATATACTTGGAGTGAGGCCAGGGGCCTGTCTTTAATGACTCCTAGAAGCCAATTTCTTTCTATACTCATTCTATGGGATGAAGTGGCTGAGGCAACCATTTCTTTTCTTGCACCTGGCTGGAGAAATGAAATCCTGTAGAACCAATTTACCCTGCGAATGTATCCTAGCCATGTAATAAAAGGGGAAAGCTGCAGTTTAGTTTTACTAGGCATAGATTTGTTATTTTGATCCCAGTATATCTTACTCCTGTGCTTATTCATCATTTGATTCTGAATTTGGTAGGGAAGAAAAGAGTGTAATTTATCAGTTGTACTGATAAATTAGCTACTGCCAGGTTAAGAAGCTACATTAAAGAATGAATAGATTTTGCAGTTACAAAATCTATTCATTCTTTAATGTAGCTTCTTAACCTGGCAGTAGCTTTTTTGCTGTGCTTAAATTTACATACCTACTTTACTGATTTAGCTACTTCATTTTGCCCAAAACCATGGACATCTTTCAGCCCTCACCTTACTCGATCGCTTAATGGTTCTTGATGGAGTTAGATGTTCACTTTTATTTAACTGCTAATTTTTCTAATTTGTTTACATGATTTCGTACTTCCCCGATACACCTACTATCTCAATGGCTGACCCTTTCTTTTTCTTCGTTTACTTTTTGTTTATTCAGACTCTAATTATTGTACTTGTTAGGTGACGCAAGGCGCCAAAAGATGGCGCTGCTTCCCAGTTCTTCTTCACCCAGCACTACGTCGGCCCGCCAAATGAGACCCAATAAAAGAAGGCACCTCCTACTCCTCCCTTCAGGCCCGCCTCCCATCCAATCATCAGTGCCCATATAGCCCTGGGGGCTATAAATTACTCCACCCAACAGCTGCCTCTCTTTCTCCCCTGTGCGACCTGACCTCAACCTCTCGAATAAAGATCTCTTGTCCGTACTCGGTGTGGTTTGAGTTTGCTGGCATCCGTTTCAGTACTTCCTGAGGGCTTGGCTCTGAGATTTGTTCCTACATACTCTCTGTGGTAAGTTGTATTTTTGTACATCAATATTTATTTTCCCTTTCTTTTTTTTACTCTCAGCCTTCTAATGAAATATAATTTTTTATCCCATTGGCAAAGTGACATTTTTTTCTAGCTTAATGTAAGCAGGTTTGCCACATGCTATGTCTGAGCAAGAGCTACAAATACAATAGCATAATTTGGCTTAGCTTCTCTTGCTTTTCCCCGCTTCTGTGAGAAAAGTCACATGCTACATTGAAGGTATGCATATTCCCCAGTCTAGAATTAAAAGGACAATTGTAGAAGACACAAATATGCCCCACAGACTAGAGCAGAGGCACAACCATTCCACAGAATCCACAAAAAGGGAATGAGAAACAAACCTGTGCTGCCGTCAGCCACTGAGCTTTTGGGCTTGTTAGTTACACAACATAAACTCTCAAGAGCTAACTAATATAAAAATTGGCACCTGCAACTATTGTCTTGCTAAAACCTTTATTATGTCGTGACAAAGTATTTGGAACATGAACCACATGCTTTCCAAGCCTGAGGGCAGTTCAGAAAAGGTAAGTGTGTTGCATTGTGTGTTACATCACTGTTTAGCTTTTAGCAAGATTCTGAAAATAAGACCCACATCAAACAGGTGTCCAGCACTATACCTGGAAGAAAGGAATTAGATTATAGAGATGCCAAAAGTCTGACTTAGGCCTTGATAAGTTTTCCTGTTAGATCATATGCCTTTTTGTCCCATCATACTTCGACACAACTGTCTATTCTTCACTGAATTTAAGCATACGTATATGCAGTTTTCCTTGGGTCTTTGGGTCTTCATTTCTGAACTGTCCCATGTCAGATAAAACTTTGGTTAAGTAAATGTTTTATGCTTTTTTTTTTTTAGTCTATTTTTTGTTACAGGAATGTCAGCTGTTAACCTTGCAATAGTTAAGGAAGAACACTATTATTTTTTCTCCCTACATTATCTGATTGAATTTCAGATTTTTATGTACCACTGATTGATTGCTCTGTGTCTCCCATGATTCTTTTTTAAAACAGCAATGCTTTTTTGGTGAATATTCCACCATTTTATGATGGATGTATAAGCAAGAGTATCAGCATTTAGACGTAAAACAGAGATTATCACAAAATAATGGACTTAGAGTCTGATGCCATAATACCTTTTTGAAGGTGTGTTTTCTGTGCAGTAGTAAATAAACATTTGTGACTAAGGGGCATAGTGTGTTAATAGATTATCATTTATTAATATTCACCCATTCTTATCCTTTCAACCACCTGCCCCATGAGAGAAGTACATTTTTTTTATTTCATTTTTTTTCTTAACTTGCCATGAGACTTAATTTTGGCCAAAAGAATATGGATGGCCATGATATTTAGCAAACTGAAGCATTAAATGTGGTTGCATGGGACAGCTTAGCCTCCTTATTGTGCTTCTATCACAAGAAAGGTGTGATTCATATACAGGTTGTTCTTTCAGTAGGAATGAGAAAACTCAAGGAACAGCAAAAAGCAGAGACTGAAAGAATCCCTAGTATATATATATGCAACACGAGCAAGAAATAAATCTTCGTTGTAAGTTTCTGAAATTTGGGGGATGTGTGTGCAAGGCTTTTTGTATTGGTTCGAGCCCCAAGAGTGCGCCAACAAATAACACAAGGCCGTGTGGAGCAACACGCTGTTTAATGAGCGCCTGGGTGCAGACGGCCTGAGGCCTAAAATGGCGTCAGCCCCAAATGAGGACGGGGCAGGGGTTTTATAATCTCCTGTAAACAGGAAGCATCTCAGTCTGATGTAACTGCTACGTGGTACCTGGGTGACCTCTCTCTTGGTCTTCAGGGGTTACGTGTCTTCTGGCCAGCTCTCTTCCTGTTTCTGCTATCTTGTGCCTTGGGACTGGGCCTGAGAAAGGAGGAGTTATTCATCCCCCACCAGCTTCCAGGCCCCCGGAAGGACTTTCAGTATGTTTCTCTGTGTAAACATATCATGGTGTCTAGCTGCCAAACACACTTCTTATATTTGGGGAATTTTTCACTAATTGAATTCTTCCAGTCCAATGTAGAAATCAATCAAGGATTCCCTTTTTATGCTACTTTACAGCAAAGGCTGACTCATAAACTAGTATCTGCTAAGCTAATAAGGCTCATCTACAATGAACTTCAATTAAGTAATAAACGTGAGAAATCAGGTGCCACATGAAATCTATGTTTAGTTGAGAATGGCAGTGGAGACTTTTAGGGGCAGTGATGTGAGATCAGGCACCCAGTGCCCATGGTCACTGATGCCAGGTAAAGTTTCTGATCCTAGAAACAGTGACAGAAGTTCTTCACTGGCACACTCCTGCAGTGTATTTTGGATGTAGAATCGTTTGTGTGGCTTCCAAGCCTGTTTCCTCTGCCCTTCCAAAAAGTCAACGAGCTATCTAATAAGCTGCAATAAGACCTTTCACTGCTTTAATTTGCTACTCTGTATTCTAATTTTCTTTCTTTCTTTTGCTTTGCTTTTTGCATTTGCTGATGGTGTACTATCTGCCTGGGCATTTTTTCACAGCTCTTCTTCAGACTGTCTCTCACTTTAAAATTTCTTTTCTTTAAGGTGTCCTTCTCTAACATTTAAGAATACTAACCATCCTTCTTGTTCTGTTCAAATTTGTGATTTTCTCAGAGGATCCTTTTTATTTTTCCTATAACACCAAAAACTATAATATTTTGTTTATTGGTTTATTTTCTCTTTCCATGACTAGAATATAAACCGCACGATAGCAGAGATCATTCATATTTTGGTCACAATTTTATCTCTAGGTCTCATCAAAATATATATTGCATGGTAGAAACTCCATGCACATTTTTGAATGAATGAGTTAATAAATAGATAAATCGGGTTGGGTTAGGGAATTGCGAAGTGTGATGAAGATTTGAACTGTTAGAGGAAAGGCAGAGAAAAATGGGCAAGGATTTTCAAGCAATGTTTAAGGTCCAAGTAAGACGTGTATATACTTGTGCTTTTTTTTCCCCTTTAGTATAGCTAGAGAAAGGCATAAGAAGAAAAAACAAGGCATGGTCTTCATTTAGCATTAGGGCCTTTTTGATATGCAGATGAGGTGAAAGAAAAAAGCTCAAGGGAATTAAGGAAATTGAGGGTATTTATGAGCAAGCAGTTTAGGTCATTTACAATACAGCTCATAAAAAAGTGAATGTTACAAGAGGCTGTTGATAGACTGGAGAAAATGAAGGAATCAAGAGGTGAAGTCCAAATGTAGTACAATAAAGGAAGTTAGAATAGTGGAAGATAGGAGACACTATCAAAGTACAGTGTATTACATTTTAACTTTCCTGAAGCTGAAACATTTCTGTAGCCATGTTTCTAAGTACTGAAATGGAATAGATGTAAAATTCACTTGAGATCAAAGAAAGGTGAGGACGTGTTTGGATGACTCTTCTAGACTTTAAAATCAGTCGAGATAACTGTTGCTATTTTATTTTCTAAAACTCAACCTTTTTGCTATGGAATAATTTAACACAATTCAATTTAATTCAACAGAAATTTGTTAAGTATAAGACCCAGGTACAATTAGGCCTTCTAACCTCTCTGTAAGAATTAGGTAAAGCCATCCCTTTCTCTGGGCAGAGAAATCCTCACACCAGAATGCACAGTTTAGGGAAGAGAGAATGGACTGTATTATAGATCCTAGTTCTTCTTTAGGCTTGGTACTTTGTGCTTGGCACCTCTTGCACAAACACACCATGGCGCTTTAAATACAGTTTATGAAAGAAACTGTCAGCAGGGAGGAAAGCAAAGCCAGTGAATGCTACTGAATCCCTGGCATGTACCAGCTCTTGTGTTAAGGATTTCAAACAAGTTATCTCTTTTAATTCTCATCACAACCATATACAAGCAGGTTATTGTTTCAATTTTCCAAGTAAGATAATTAATTTTTTTTTTTTTTTTTTTTTTTTTTGAGACGGAGTTTCTCTCTTTTGCCCAGGCTGGAGTGCAGTGGCGGGGTCTCAGCTCACTGCAACCTCCACCTTCCGATTTCAAGCAATTCTCCTGCCTCAGCCTCCTGAGTACCTGGGGATTACAAGCACCCGCTACCACGCCCTGCTAATTTTTGTATTTTTGGTAGGGACGGGGTTTCACCATGTGGGCCAGGCTGGCCTCAAACTCCTGACCTCGTGATTCACCCACCTCAGCCTCCCAAAGTGCTGGGATTACAGGTGTGAGCCACCACGCCTGGCCAATTGAATTTTTAATACACTGAGTAACCTACCCAAGTTTATACAGCTACGTTAAATGGTAGAATGATAATATGAACCCTTTCAGTTAGGTTTGTTTTGTTTTGTTTCATTTTTCTGTTCAGCAAGTGGCCTCCAAAGTAAGTGGCTTAAAACAGTACATCTTTGTTTTTTTCTTATGGTTCTGTGGATTACGTAGGCGAGTTCTTCTGGTCTGAGCCAGTTTGTTTGAAAAGAGACTGAATAATCTAGGCAACCTCACTCACATATCTGAGATGGGAGAAGGTAGCTGAGAAGGTTTGGGAGCTCTCTCTGAATGGTTTTTCATCATTTGAGAAGTCATCTCCAACTTGTTCACCTGGTGGAGGGTTTCTAACAGCAAGAAATAGTAACAACTTAGTCTGCAAACAGTTTTTATGACTCTACACTACATTTATTAATGTCCCAGAGGGTAAAGCAAGTCATACAGCCAAGCCCAGATTTAAAGGAAAGATAAATGCTCTTTTTAACAGGAGGAGAGGCCAAATGACAGCACAAAGGAACATACATACAGGAAGGGAGAGATTTGTGAGTGTTTTGTAATCTACCTCGAGAACCTAACTCATGCTTTTTTATTTTTTTAAATTATATCATATTGCTTGTTTTTACCATAGCACAATTTCACTGAGTATTCTTATTAATTCCAAGATAGAGACAAACATGGTCCAAGCCTTTGTGCAACTGTGGAAACAAAAGGAAACTAATATTTATTTAGGACCTTCTCCATACTAAGCACCATCTTAGGAAGTTCCCATTACTTGATAATCATATTAGAGAGCTAGTAATCTGGGGAATAATGCTCTCTTCATTGCAGTCTGAAATTCACTAATCAGGTTAAATTATATTCTAAAAATTCATATCAAGTACTGTTGTGGCAGGCCAGGTCTCACGAATGAACGCAGGCCTCCATAACAATTGTTTCAGCACTGACTGAGTGGTTGATTTAGATATTAAAAGCTGATAGAGCCAGTGCCCTTATACAAAGGCTGGAAGGTAACAAAAGCCCACCAAGAGTTTTGCCTAGGCCTTTCCTGGGCTGCATGACAAAATAATGAAGGAATTTTTAACAGGACCCATAAACAAGCTTTACTGGGGGTCTGAAGAAACTCCCCAGGCCTCCACAAACAAATTTATTGGGGATCTGAAGGAACTCCGCAAACCTCCATGATTTAGCAGGAGACAATATAAGGGTAACCACCCCAGCACCTGGACCCATTTAGATTCTAAAGTAAATTTACCGAGGCTCTAGGGCAAGGTCTTCAGGAGTCAGATCTTAGTTATAGATTAAAAGAAGTTAATCATTTATGTCTTTAGATGAAGGCACACTTACACATAAACATATAGCTGAAAAAGTATATAAGCTCTGGAAAACACTGGAGTTCTGAGTTGGTCTGGCAACAATTTCCAGGCCTTCTCCCTGTAACTGGTTGAGAAATAAAAACTCTCCTCTTCTCCTGTTCATCTGCATCTCGTTACTGGGCTGTGAGAAATAGCAGCCCAGCCCTCAGTTTGGTCTGGGAATACTATGGAAAGAAGTTGTAAATAGCAATAGAGATATAGATCTGTAACATCAATAAAAAATTACTCCTATGTTATCTTTCTGGATGATGGACTTTTCTTGCCAAAGATACCACATTGCATAACAAAATATAGTCAATTTTAAGCTGTAAAATATGGCCGCCATTATACAACAGATTATCCTGAGAATAAAACATATGCACATGCATATATGAATACATAGCATTTGAACTCTTACTTATTGACAAATTGGATGTATATAGATGGGTGGATACTATAGTAATTTCAAAAGTTCTTCATGGTAGTCTGGATATGGCTGAAAATACAATGTTTGACTTAATTAACAGTATCATTAGCAATGTTTATACCAAATGCCAATTTTTGGGTTAAATGCTCTCCACAGATTTTCTCATTTTATCTTCACGATAGCATGAGGCAGGTAATGCTGTTACTCTCACTTTATGAATAGGAAAATAACAAAGAAACAGAAAGTTTAAGTAATTTGCCCACAGTCACATAATTAGTAAAATGATAAGAGATTATATTTCCATTCAGCATTTTTACTCCAGAGTTTGAACATTTAACTAATAAGTTTATCCTGCTTATGTTTACATCAATTATTTTTTAAAAGTTTTATTCCTATAGCTTTGGGAATACAAGTGGTATTTTTGTTACATGGATGAATTATATTGTGGTGAATTCTGAGATTTTAGTGCACCTGTCACCTGAGTAGTGTACATTGTACCTAATATGTAGTATAATATGTAGTATTTTATCCCTAGCCAGTCTCCCACCCTCTGCTTTCTGAGTCTCTAAAGTCCATTATATCTCTCTGTATGCCTTGGTGTACTCATAGCTTAGCTCCCACTTACAAATGAGAACATACGGTTTTTGGTAGTCCACTACTGTGGTACTTCACTTAGAATAACGGCCTCCAGCTCCATCCAAGTTGCTGCAAAAGACATTATTTTGTTCCTTTCATGGCTTATTACTAGTCCATGGTGTATATATACCACATTTTATTTATCCACTCATTAATTGATGGGCACTTAGGTTGGTAACACATCTTTGCAATTATGAATTGTGTTACTACAAACATACATGTACCAGTGTCTTTTTCATATAATGGCTTCTTTTCCTTTTGGTAGATACCCAGCAGTGGAATTGCTGGATCAAATGGTAGATGTACTTTTAGTTCTTTAAGGAATTTCCATACTGTTTTCCATAGAGGTTGTACTAATTTCCACTACCAGCAGCAGTATACAAGTGTTCCCTTTTCCCCACATGCATGCTAAAATCTGTTGTTTTTTGACTTTTTAATAATGACCATTCTTGAAGGAGTAGGGTAGTATCTCCTTGTGATTCTAATTTCCATTTCCCTCATTAGTGACGTTGAGCATTTTTTCATATGTTTGTTGGCCATTTGTAAATCTTCTTTTGAGAAACATCTATTTATGTCTTTTGCCCATTTTTGATTGGATTATATTTTTTCTTGCTGATTTGTTTCAGCTTCCTGTAGATTCTGGATACAAACCCCTTGTCATATGCATATCTTGCAATTATTTTCTCTTATTTTGTGGGTTGTCTGTTTATTCTGATTATTATTTCTTTTGCTGTGCAAAAGATTTTAGTTTAATTAGGTCCTATTTATTTATTTTCCAACATGGTCTTCTAGGATTTTTATGGGTTCAGGTCTTAGATTTAAGTCTTTGATCTACCTTGAGTTGATTTTTGTATAAGGTGGCTTGCCAGTTTTCCCAGAACCATTTGTTAATAAGTTGCCCATTCCCCAATTTATGTTTTTGTATACTTTGTCAAAGATCAGTTGGCTGAATATATTTGGCTTTATTTATGGGTTCTCTATTCTGTTTTATTGGTCTATGTGCATACTTTTATGCTAGTACCATGCTGTTTTGGTAACTATAGCCATGTAGTATAAATTCTAGTAATGTGATGCCTTCAGATTTGTTCTTTTTGCTTAGGAATGCTTTGGCTATTCTGGCTCATTTTTCGTTCTACATGAATTTTAGGATTGTTTTTTCTAAGTCTGTAGAAAACGATGTTGGTATTTTGATGGGAATTGCATCTAATCTGTAGATTGCTTTGGGCAGTATGGTCATTTTCATGATATTGATTCCTCCAGTACTAGAGCATGGGATGGGTTTCCATTTCTTTGTGTCATCAGTGTTTCTCAGCAGTGTTTTGTAGTTCTCTTTGTAGAGATCTTTCACCTCCTTGGTTAAGTATATATTCCTAGGTATTTTATTGTTTGTGCAGTTTATAAAAGGGATTGAGTTCTTGATTTGATTCTCAGTTTGGTTGTTGGTAATGTATAACAGTGCTACTAATTTGTATACATTTATTTTATAACCTGAGACGTCACTGATTTCATCTGTCAAATCCAGGAGTCTTTTGGAGGAGTTTAGCATTTTCTAGGTATAAACCATACGTCATCTGCAAACAACGATAGTTTGACTTCCTCTTTTCCATTGTGGATGCCCTTTATTTCTTTCTCTTGCCTAATTACTGTGGCTAGAACATCCAGAACTATGTTAAATAGGAGTAAAGGAAGTGAACATTCTTTAATGTAGCTTCTTAACTTGGCAGTAGCTTTTTTGCTCTGCTTAAATTTACTTGTCTACTTTACTGATTTAGCTACTTCATTTTGTCCAAGCCCATGGACATCTTTCGGCCCTCACCTTACTCAGTCTCTTAATCATTCTTAATGGAGTTAGATATTCACTTTTTATTTAACTTTTCTAATTTGTTTACATGATTTCATACTTCCTTGATACACCTACTGTCTCACTGGCTGACCCTTTCTTTCTCTTTATTTACTCCTTGTTTATTCAGACTCTAATTATTGTAGTTCCTGAGGGCTCAGTTCTGAGAGATGACCATATGGTTTTTGTTTTTGATTCTGTTTATGTGATGTATCACATTTATTGACTTGCATATGTTAAACCATCCCTGCATCCCTGGGATGAAACTAACTTGATCATGACATATTATCTTTTTGATGTGTTGTTTAAATTGGTTAGCTGGCATTTTGTTGAGGATTTTTGCATCTATATTCATCAGGGATATTGGTTTGTAGTTTTCTTTTTTTGGATGTGTCCTTTCTTGGTTTTGGAATCAGGGTGATAATTGGCTTTATTGAATGATTTAAAGAGGATTCCCTCTTTCTCAATGTTTCGGAGTAGTTTCAATAGGACTGGTACCAATTCTTCTTTGAATATCTGGTAGAATTTAGCTGTGAATCCATCTGGTCCTGAGATTTTGTTGTTTTCTTGGCAATTTTTAATTAGTGATTCAATCTTGCTGCTTGTTATTGGTCTATTCAGGGTTTCTATTTCTTCTCAATTTAATCTAGGAGGATTTTATGTTTCTAGGAATTTATCCACTTCCTCTAGGTTTCCTAGTTTGTATGCATAAAGATGTTCACACTCATCTCAAATGATCGTTTATATTTCTGTGGTGTTTGTTGTACTCTCTCCAGTTTCATTTCTAACAGAGCTTATTTGGATCTTCTCTCTTTTCTTGGATAATCTAGTTAATGGTCCATTAATTTTGTTTTATCTTTTCAAACAACCAACTTTATCTTTTGTATTTTTTGGTTGAATTTCATTTAGTTCTATTCTTATCTTTATTATTTAGTTTCTTCTGCTAGCTTTGGGTTTAGTTTGTTTTTGCTTCTCTAGTTCCTGAGGTGTGACATTGGGTGGTCAATTTTTCCTCTTTCAGACTGTTTGATGTAGGTATTTAGCAATATAAACTTTCCTCTTAGCACTGCTTTTGGTATGTCCCAGAAGTTTTGATAACTCATATCATTATTATTATTCAATTCAAACAATTTCAAAATTTCCATTTTGATTTTATTGTTAAGCCAGAAATCATTCAGGAGCAGATAATTAATTTCCATGTATTTGTGTAGTTTTGAGAGTTCCTTTGGAATTGATTTCTTGTTTTATTCTGCTGTGGTCTGAGAAGATATTTGATATGATTTCGATTTTATAAAATTTATTGAGACTTGTTTTGTGGAGTATAATATGTTCTATCTTGGAGAATGTTCCATGTGCTGATGAGAAGAATGTATATTCTGTAGCTCTTGGGTAGAATATTCTGTAAATATCAGTTACGTCCATTTTTTTCTAGCATGTCATTTAAGTCCATTGTTTCTTTGCTGACTTTGTCTCCATGATCTGTCAGACTGTGAGATTAGAGCTGCAGACTTTCCTAGAGCCCAGCACTGCAACTGTGCCTCTGCTGAAAAAAACTTCCCACCAGTGGAAACATCTGGTGTTCAAGACCCTTTGTCTGGATTATTTTGTCCCATGGGGTGTTCCCTTGATGTTGTGCACTCTTCTTTCTCCTAGGAGCTAGAATACTGTGAGTGTTGTTGCCCTTCTGGGTCTAGCCACTCAGTGAAGTTGCCATACTCCAGGCTGGTGCTGGGAAATGTCTGCAGGGAATCTAGTGATGTGACTGTCTTCAAGTCTCCCAGCTTGAACTGCTAAACATACAGATTTTTACAAGTACATGCAGACCCCCACCCCATAGAAAAAGCTCTAATGGGGGTGACAGGGGGATGACATAAACTCTGTGAGATTCCTTTTTCATAGATAGTCTTGTGTACTCGGGAATGCCAGTTATAGTACTAATGAACTGGTCACTTGGATAGACTCAGGACCTCCTGGTTAGCCAGAGTGATGCAGGCAGTGGTGATAGCTGAAGTTGTGCAGTTGTTTTCTCCTTTGTGGGTGCAGTGTTATTCTACCAGGAGATACTATAACGGATTGTGTTGATTGCCCTCCAGCCAGAAGTGGGTGCTTGCAAAAGAACACCATCTATGGTAGTAGCAGTGGGATTTTTACTTGTTTTACATTGCTCTGGGTGGAGGTATTCCGGTTTCTTAGACAAGGGTGGGGCCATATAGCCCCTTATAGTTTCTGTCCTTTGTGTTAACCCATTTATGCCTAGATTTCCATGATTGGAACACTAAGCTTGTGGGAATTATTTATATCCTACTGCTCAAGGTCATCACCAAGGTCTGATTTTTCACAAAAAATATTTGCAACCTCCTGCATAAATAGGTTAAACTTCCAGGGCAGGTGGGGCCAGGCGCGGTGGCTCACGTCTGTAATCCCAGCACTTTGGGAGGCCAAATTGGGTGGATCACAAGGTCAGGAGATAGAGACCATCCTGGCTAACACAGTGAAACCCCATCTCTACTAAAAATACAAAAAATTAGCCAGGCATGGTGGCAGGTGCCTGTAGTCCCAGCTACTTGGGAGGCTGAGGCAGGAGAATGGTGTGAACCTGGGAGGCGGCATATTTTGGGGCGGGGGGACATATTCTGCCATCCTTCAAGTCAAATAAATCACATTGACATCTACTAAACCTTAAAATAGCCTAAGTTTCGTGGGTGTTTGCATAAGTCCAAACTCATCAAATTGTACACATTAAATATATGCAGTTCTTTGTATACCAATTCTACCACAATAAAGCTGTTTTAAAACATAGCCTAAGTTTTTTGCTGATAGAGTATCATGGACAAGGATAAAGTTTACTCACTCAAAGAGATTACAGTTGCTCTTTTCACCCCATTTGAAGAGGAGAATTCAGAATTATATTGTGGTGAACTCTTTAAATTATTTCAATTCCCATTCTTTTCTTCTTCCTTTGGGAGATGTTTAAAAGCTGATAGATGCCTCTCGTCTGGGCACGAATTAGGTTCCACTAACAAGATGCACTGTTGTGAGTTCTGGAGGGTGACAATAATAAGGCAGAATCCTTCTTCCTGAGATTCTTCGTTCTTTGAAACAAAGTTTGAAAGTGTGCAGGTATCTAGTACCAGCGTTTCTACATCCGTTCTCCCACCTTCATGTTGCTAAGAAGCTATGGCTATAGCAGACGTTAATCAGACTGATGAATCAATAAATTGCAGCTCTGGTTGCCGATTCTTCAGCCTCCTGTGTTCGAGAAGCAGTTGTGGTGGCAACGAGGGCAGCAGAAGCTTCTTGCTTCTTGAATATTTCTGATGGTCACCTCAGAGGTGACAGCTTCCATAGTGACAAGATAGATACTGTCAATGTACATGAAAACCAAAATTACACATTGAATGCGTAGAGTTATCTCATGTGTAGGGACAATCTATAAATATGAAAATATGCAAGACTCCATTCCTCAGAATATAGAATTATATAATCAAACACTGATTTGAGAATTAATGTTTATATTTGGACATATAGTACACTATTTTATGTGTTTTTTCAACTGTGTCCAGAGTATATTATAATGTGAAATATTATTAAATATTTATTATGTGATAGTTACATCACATTTTAGAGTATAATGTGCTTTATAATCTGTTACTTCTTTATTTACATATATTTGTATCTATTAGACTGGATCAGCTAATATTTGCACTGGGGGTCTGTTTATTGTGTGTGTGTGTGTGTTTTTTTTTATCAGCTTATAGAAAATTAGTGTTGGAGGGACTGTCCAATCCAATTTTACAGGTGATTAAATTGAGGTTAAGAGTTTAAGAGACTGTCTGGTGAACACATTAATTTCGTGTCAAATTAGGAACTAGAACTCTGACCAGAATTCAGTTCAATATTTCTTATACTATCCCACACTCCTAAAGACAGGGAGAAAATTACAGGGAATACAAAGGAAATAGAAAATGAGATTAGAGAATTAGGTGTTAAACAGAAATGTATGCCAGGATCATGCAGGTAATTTTATATATGCTGACACACTACAGAGTGACTAAATTTGAATCTCTGGCAGTAGATAAGTCCAGGTGACACAGTTAGGCACAGCCACGTAAGAACTAGTAGGCTGGAGAAGATGCTGTTTGATAAAGGTCAGTATCTAAAAATCACTTCTGAAATGCTTGACTTGAACTCCATTCTCAGACCTAATCTTTATTACTGGGCATGGCATGTGGTATCACTAACAAGATTCCTTCTTAAAATTCTTCCCTCTCTTGGTTTCTCAGACTTTCTCCTGTTGGTCTTCCTATTTCTTTTTGAGTCTCCTGTGAAGGCTTTCATTTCTCTAGTTGCCTTTTTCATGCTGGTGTTCTCTTCTACAGTTAGAGTGGTGGTTCTCAAAAAGGAGCAATTTGGCAATGTCTGGACACATTTTTTATTGTCAGACCTCAGGGTATATGACTGGCATCTTGTCAGTAGACACCAGGGGCACTGCTAAATATCCTGCAATGCACAGAACAGGCTTCCACAACAAAGGATTCTCTGGTCCAAAATGTCGATAATATCAAAGTTGAGACACCTTGCATTGGAGTTTAATGTCTGTGTGCTCAGGACTGTTTCACTTACACAGAGTAAGTCAGAAAGGCAAGCACTTATGTGTGAAGTAACATTCAAATCATTTTTTCTTTTAAATAGTAGAGCATCAGCTACAAATTCTTTAGCCACTGTGGAGCACATTTGAGGACAGGAACTGCTTCTCATTCATCTTTACATCCATAGTGTTTAGAATAGTAGGCTCTAGAAAAGTTGGTTTGACTTTTAAAATAGCCTGAAGACATGAAAAGTAGGGAATTTCATTTACTAAAATGACTATGGTTCCATGAAATGCACTAATCCAAAAGGCAAATAATGCAAGGAACTAATGTCAACTTCATATTTTCCAAACTTTGATTGAGGGCAGTAAATTCACTGAAAGAATCAGATTAACTATTTGTAAAATAACCTTATTGCAGAAATCAACATATCACATAATATCTCCCAGAAATATAAGCACTGATTTCTGCTTCCCTTTTTCTCACTCGCAGGGAAGAGCAAGATACAGAATGCTGTTAGTAACAAGCAGCTTTCAAACATCTACACTTCAGCTTTGGGTCTTCACTTCATCTAGGAATGAAAAGGATATATTCTTGTGAATCTGTGGTAGGTCTTTGATGCATGGTGATTAAATTATGACTGACCTGAATTCAGTAATGCTGTTTATCAAGCTCTATACTAAAAGAACAGATCTCTTTTAATTGAAATGGATTTTATTTTAATTTCATAATACCTAACATAGAATGAGAGAAATGAGAAAAGTGAGAAGAAATTATATTTCCCATTATCTCAGCGATTACCAGTTGCTAATTTTATATTTTACTAAATTAGATACTTTATTAAATAGATAAGAAAAAAAACAAGAAAAAGGTAACATGATGGAAAATGTAGACTTATACACATGCTTATTATTTCTGTAAAACATGTTGAGTGCCCTCATATAAAAAAAAGATTTAATGCTTAGAAAGTTCTAAAACCTAAAAGGTCTTATCTCATGCTTAGCTAATTATTTTGACAGGAGTCTAACTGATGTGTGCTTTTCCGTGCAAATGAGTTTGTGGCAAACAAGATGACTGTCATCTACATAAACACTCCATAACTAATTCTAATCTCCACAGAGAGATTAAGTAGTGAAAGTCAGTAATTAGAATTCAGTGGCAATGTTTTCCTCTGCAATTGATTAGTAGATAGGCTATAAACAGTTCCACCAATTACTTTCTTTTTGGAACTCCAGACTACTTTGTCTTTTATGTACTTTGTTTTTCTCTAAAACATCTCTTTTTTAGACACATTCTTCTCTTTAGATCACCAGGTTAATTTTCCAGTTTTATCCTCTTTTTCTTATAATCTTTTTTTTTTCTTTCTTATCTGGTTTTTATTTTTTCACAGACACTCTTAATTGACAGTGAGGCCAAAAACTCAGTCCCTGGTTCTCAGTTTCTATAAACTACCTCATAGAAGAATTAATCCATTTTCACTAAATGATGGTGCTAAAATCTCTAGCTCTTGCTCCCAATTTGTTCAACTACCATTTGAGTGTTTAACACACTTACATGTCACCACTTCCTTGACTCATTCCAAACTCTTTATTTTTCTTCCATCATTTTCTAAGCTATCTTGTCTTAAAAGCTTGACGTATTGTTGAATCTTCAAACTTTCCTTTTTTTACATTTTCAAACAATTGTTTATTTTTTAGTGTTTTTTAGTAATACCTTTGTTTGCTTTCTTTTTTATACTTCTGCGACTACCCTGTTACATACATTCAAAACTTTGTGCCAGGAAATCTGAATTCTCATTTGACATACTTTTTCCTTCTATGCTTTTATTTTTAATCCATTTCATTCATTACCTCAAGGAAAATTTTCAGGAACCTGACTACTTTCACTACATCACCTTTGACTCTAAATCATCAGTTGATTTCATTATTATCTGGATCAAATCCTGCCTATTTCAGGACTTTGATAATATCTAAAATCCTACTAATTCATCTCTTTTATTTGATTATTTGATTGTCCTCAACATGTTCATCAAATTTGGTTACCAAATTTGTGTCTTTTCTGTTAATTCAGATTATTTTTAGGTTTGGAATAGACTTCTTAATCCATTTTAATTGATCACCACCCATCTTTCAGAGTTCAGCTCAGGTCACACTTTATCTCCACATTCAAGTCCTATAATGAATCCTTCATGGAGCTCAGAGGATCAGTTATTTGTCTGGCACTTTTCAGATACTGTACAGTGTCTGCTGTAAACTTTTAGTTTTATGTTTTTTGCTTCACTATACTGGTGACTCTTTAACCCATAGACAGTTTCTGTTGATGTACGGATTTATTCTACTGACAAAATGATTTATGGAACTTTATTTTAAGAAAGTACGTAGGTATTAAGGAAGTGGATAGGAAAGAATATAATGATAGCACAAATCTAGTTTGTTTTTGTGACGGTTCATTTTATGTCTCAACTTCATTGGGCCACAGAGTGCCCAGATATTTTGTGAAACATTATTCTTGGCGTTCATATGAGGGTGTGTTCGGATGGGGTTAACATTCAAATAGATTGGATGAGTAAAGCAGATGACCTTCCTAATGTAGGTGGGCCTCATGCAATCAGTTGAAGGCCTGAATAAAGCAAAAAGGCTGCCCTTTCTCTAGTAAGAGGGAATTTCTCCTGACTGACTGCCTTCAAACTTGAACTGAAACACTGGCTTTTCATAGGTTTCAAGCTTGCCTACGTTTGGACAGAAACTAAGCCATTGGCTTGCCTAGGTCTCCAGCTTGCTGACCCGCCTTGAAGATCTTGGGACTCGTCAGTCTTCATAACAGTGTGAGCCAATTCCTTGAAACACATCTTTTTTTTTCATATGTAGTGGATCTCCTATTGGTTCTGTTTCTCTGGAGAACTCTAATGCAGATTTATCTTTCCATTCAGCCTTGTATGACTTGTTACTATACTACAAATGCAGTAAGGGAAACATAAAAAGACAGGACACTGGACCTACCTGCTGGGGCAAGATAGGCTCCAGAGAAACCGAAGCAACAGCAAGTCTTAACCTCATTTGATCACTTATTGACCATGTGATCTTAAGTAAGTCAATGAAGATTTCTGAGTTTGAGTTTTTTCATGTGCAAAATGATGATAAAATCTGGCTTCTGGTTTTTGAAATTGGTATTGTGTAAAGAAGATATTTCATATGCAAACATTTTGGTGAGTGCTAAATATTAACAGATAAAAATTGTCATTACTATTACTATTTTTAATAAGGACATTTCATCTGTCACACTATATAAAAAGGCTCCTCAAAGCTCTAGATTGGCAAACATGACAATGCCATATCAGAATTCCGACAAAAACACAGAAATACCTCATTCCTGCTTGTCATGACTACCACAAGGGAAAAGCGGAAAGGTATTTTAAAGCCAGGTCTTTTAGCTTTGAGATGGATTAGCAAAGTATCTCAAATAGCATTAGGCAATATGGAAGCATACTGCAGTAGATTGTACACCAGGAGGCAGATCAGCAATACAATGTATTTCAGGTTGAAATTCTCACTGGGACCATAATTGAAACTAAAGCTTGGTACTTGGAGGAAAAGTACAGACACACACACGCACACAGTCACACACAGGCACACACACACACACACACACATACACACAGCAGTAGTATAACTGTCCTTTCCCTTTCCTTACAACAAAATTGAAAACTACCAATGCATGGTAGTTTCAGTGTAACAATTACATGCACCAGATATTTTAAAGTATTCACAGTGCAACATGTGGCTTAACTATTCAGCTGCAGTAAAAATGTGCATTTTTAAGAATAAAAATTGGTTTGAAAAGCAGCAGGCGACATTAATGTTGAATCCCCTGTATACCCGTAAAATGGTGAAACCATCTGTACTTTGTGCACGCTGATGACCTTGAATTAATTCTAGCAGTGTCATTACCCAATTAGTTGAGAAAGGAAAAATACTTGGGAATTACAATTACAGATCCATTAAAATTGTTCAGTGCTTTTATTCTCAAATATTTATTAAATCATATCTGTCTGATTATCATTATATGGTGATTTTTTAAAAGAGACTAAGTTTGCTAGGTAAAACAATGTCAGCCTTAAGTGATAGAATTATGTTACTTGAGCATACTTCGAGTATGTCTGTCTTTAAAAATTAAATAATTATCTCTCCTTTTCAATATTATGTCTTCTTAGATGGCGATGCCTCTAAAATACTTTTGTTGGAATAATATCCTCTGTTATAATAAAGCTATTATTTAACCAAAGAAAAAATATAAATATGCATTCCAAATTATACAGTATTTTTTTTTCTATTCTACTTATTATTTTATAGAGACTCTGCTGTGTCTCTAGGGGTTATATTAAAGAAATTAATAATTCTTGGACAATGAGCAGTTTTATTTTTATTTGCTGTTTTACAAATAGAAATCTAAAGGTTTTTTTGGTGGTCCTTTGATGGGAATTTTCTATGTAGCTATTTGTCCTCATTATTTAATTGGAGAAGTCTTTTTAGACAAAAATGTGATTTGCACATAAATCCTTACATGTGGAGGGAGAAGAATATTTGTGAAATTTATGAACCACAATATAGATGAATATGTTAATATTAACAGTATGTACAAGCAGTCTAAATTATACCCTGATTGAAAAGTCAATACTAATTTTTTTTTAATTGTTATACTTTAAGTTCTGGGGTACTTGTGCAGAACGTGCAGTTCTGTTACATAGGTATACGTGTGCCATGGTGGTTTGCTGCGCCCATCAACCTGTCACCTACATTAGGTATTTATCCTAATGCTATGCCTCCCCTAGTCCTCCACCCCCCGACAGGCCTTGGTGAGTGATATTTCCCTCCCTGTGTCTGTGTTCTCATTTCTCAACTCCTACTTATGAGTGAGAACATGTTGTATTTGGTTTTCTGTTCTTGCGTGAGTTTACTGAGAATGATGGTTTCCAGCTTCATCCATGTCCCTGCAAAGGACATGAACTCATCCTTTTTTATGGCTGCATAGTATTCCATGGTATATATTCCATGGTGTGTAAATGTAGCATAGTATTCCATGCCACATTTTCTTTATCCAGCCTATCATTGACGGACATTTGGGTTGGTTCCAAGTCTTTGCTATTGTGAATAGTGCCACAGTAAAAATACATGTGCATGTGTCTTTTTATAGTAGAATGATTTATAATCCTTTAGGTATATACTTTAGGTATATATTATATATTACATATATATATATATTAGGTATATAATATATGTTAAGTATATATTATATCCAGTAATGGGATTGCTGGGTCAAATGGTATTTCTAGTTCTAGATCCTTGAGGAATCGCCACACTGTCTTCCACAGTGGTTGAACTAATTTACACTCCCATTGGTAGTGGAAAAGCATTCCTGTTTCTCCATATCCTCTCCAGCATCTGTTGTTTCCTGACTTTTTAATGATCACCATTCTAACTGGTGTGAGATGGTATCTCATTGTGGTCGTGATTGGCATTTCTGTAATGACCAGTGATGATGAGCTTTTTTTCATATGTTTGTTGGCCACATAAATGTCTTCTTTTGAGAAGTGTCTGTTCATATCCTTTGCCCACTTTTTGATGGGGATTGTTTGTTTTTTTCTGGTAAATTTGTTTAAGATCTTTGTAGATTCTGGATATTAGCCCTTTGTCAGATGAGAAGATTGTAAAAATTGTCTCTCATTCTGTAGGTTACCTGGTCACTCTGATGAGAGTTTCTTTTGCTGTGCAGAAGCTTTTTACTTTAATTAGATCCCATTTGTCAATTCTGGCTTTTGTTGCCAATGCTTTTGGTGTTTTAGACATGAAGTTTTTGCCCATGCCTATGTCCAGAATGGTATTGCCTAGGTTTTCTTCTAGGATTTTTATGGTTTTAGGTCTTACATTTAAGTCTTTAATCCATCTTGAGTTAATTTTTGTATAAGGTGTAAGGAAGGGGTCCAGTTTCAGTTTTTTGCATATGGGTAGCCAGTTTTCCCAACACTACTTATTAAATAGGGAATCCTTTCCTCATTGCTTGTTTTTGTCAGGTTTGTCAAAGATCAGATGGTTGTAGATGTGTGGTATTTCTGAGGCCTCTTGTTCTGTTCCATTGGTTTATATATCTGTTTTAGTTCCAGTACCATGCTGTTTTGGTTACTGTAGCCTTGTAGTATAGCTTGAGGTCAGGTAGCGTGATGCCTCCAACTTTGTTCTTTTGGCTTAGGATTGTCTTGGCTATGTGGGCTCCTTTTGGGGCTCTTTTTGGTTTCATATGAAGTTTAAAGTAGTTTTGCACAATTCTGTGGAGAAAGTCAATGATAGCTTGATGGGGATAGTATGGAAACTATAAATTACTTTGAGCAGTATGGCCATTTTCACTTTATTGATTCTTTCTATCCATGAGCCTGGTGTGTTTTTCCATTTGTTTGTGTCCTCTCTTATTTCCTTGAGCAGTGGTTTGTAGTTCTCTTTGAAGAGGTCCTTCTCATCCCTCGTAAGTTGTATTCCTAGGTATTTTATTCCCTTAGTAGAACTTGTGAA